>NC_060138.1:380165959-380790959 GCF_021461385.2 Schistocerca piceifrons
GGGACACGTAAGAGTTGTTAGGGAGAACGAAGAATGGGAGGAGAAAAAATATGGAAATTAGTACAGTGGGAATAGTTGAAATTGCGAAAGAAATGCACAATAATCCAACAGGCAGACATCAAGAGATGCACAGAACCTTAAACTGGATAAAGAATTACAAACAATGGACAGACGCAAAAAGACATTTAGAGGAATACATTAGAAAATGTGACAAATGTGAAAGGCAGAAGTTCATGCAGGGCAAGAAAAAGATGCCTCAAGTTAAAACAGGCACAATGACGATGGTATTCGAGAAATGTAATATAGACATTGTAGGTCCATCAACAACAACAACTAACGATCGATACACCTTGACATTCAAGAAGAACTCAGCAGATTCGTAGCAGCCGCTCAAATTGAGGGACAGGATTCCGAGACAGTTTCGAAGAAACATGTAGAAGAAATTTTGTTGGGTACAGGATACAATCAGTGTTGCTGACCGAACCAGGGACGAATTTTTTAGCAAAGTGTTCAAGACGATACGTGAATTATTAAGGATCCGGAAGAGCCAGGCCACAAGGTTTCACCCACGTGCAACTGGGACATTCGAGAGATCACACAGGACGTCGATGGAATATTTAAGACACTTCATTAAAGAGGATTATAGTGACTCGGATCTCTGGGTACCATATAGTACTTTTGTATTTAATACAGCGCCACGCAGTAGTACTGGACACACAGTTCCAATTAATATATGGGAGCAAAGTATACACTCTAAGGATTCTACAGAACGAGAAAAGAACTGTTGTATAAACTTTTGATGTTATGTAGATGAGTTGCGAACTGTTTGGAAAGCATCTACATGTACGTCCACGCCTATACCCCGCAAGCCGCTTTACGGAATGTGGCGATGGGTACTTTGTGTACCATTATTACCGACCTTTTCTGTTCCAGTCACTAATGGTTCACAGGAAGAACGATTACTGGCAAGTCCAAGTGTGAGCTCGAATTTCTTTAATTTTACCTTCATCAACTTTTCGCGAGACTTATATTCTGAGAGGCAACATACATCTTGCACAGCGAGTAGCACGAGAAAGGATATAAGAAATGAAGGAGATCAGTAAGATTCACTGTTACAAAACGCAGAATCCAAAAATATTTAGGATAGGTGATAAAACTCTTTTGCATGATGAGACCCTAATCAGCAGTCGGTCTAAGAAGCTAAATTCACAGTTTCGAGGACCATACGAAGTGATTACAGTAGACCTACTCGAAGTGATAATTAAGATATGTAGAAATAAACACATGAATCGGTTGAAACCTTATTTTTGATGACAAGAAGATTAGAGAGGAGACAGTAGCACGAAGACATATTTTTACATAAAAAAGGAGTGATGGTACAAACTAAACTTATCTCATGGGCATTGATCCTGCTACGAGGATGTTTAGCATCCAATCCCGTCGAGATGGAGTGGAGATCCGAAAGACAGAAGACTCACCCCTTCATCAAAGCAAGGTAGAAATCACAAATGCTGCATGGAAAATTGTGCCGTACAGGAACCTGAACGTTTGATGATAAATTCTATAGAACAGCCCGATTAGGGAACAACCAAATTGATTGGCAGTAGAATAGGATACAACCATCGTAGAATGAGTTTGATAGTAAAATAGCCATATTAGGAATAAAAATACAGATTCCATTCAGCAACATATAGAGAGGTAGAGTGTACTTACTGATTTGCAAAGATTACAGCCTCTGTATGGCACCTCTCTGAATAAGGCCGAACTGTCGGGAAATAAAATGCTCTTAAAATTTTTCCGTAAGTGTTTGCTCCCTTATTCACTTCATACAAAGCCAGTAAATTTCTCTCTCAATTAAAAAATCACGTGTGCTAAGCATCCTAGGTGACTTGATTCCTTTCACTCCGTTCTAGGTACCTTAGTAGACCTCGGCTCACATCGTTGTCAACGTGCTGACCGGGCCACGTAGGCCACGTCTTCATTCACATCTGGTACTTCTGTTATGTATCAGGTGGAACTATGGGCCTCATGGAAAAAAGGTAACACGGCTGAGTCACGCAATTTGACTCTTAGTCTGATCATGAGGTGTGGCCATTAATTGCACGCGTTGATCACGTAGGCTGACTTGAGGATCAATGAACTGTACTTGACGGGATGTATCTGGAACATCTTAGGTGATTAGAAAGTTAATAGACAGGAATACCATTAAATACTTAGCTTAATTCAGCATCAGCGGCGAACGTCGATCTTGACTTTGTATAATAATATTTACCAGTGCAGTTATAGACTGAACTGCGAATACTTCTTTGGAATTCTGATTGCCTCACAAATGTAGATCAATTGTCAATGCATAAACTGTATGTGGCGCCTGGCTAGGTCGTAGCTACTGACCTAGCAGAAGGCTAGCATATCTACAAATGAGATCTCTGAAGCTATAACAAGTGAACCATTCCTATCAAAGTCGGCTGTAGAACTGGCCAGTGCGCTAGCTTGTCTCGTAAGACCTGCCGAGTGGTGGCGCTCGGTCTGCTAGCGTCGACAGTAACGACTCGCCGGTCCGATGAGTACTGACGGACCGCGGCCGATTTGAAGCCTACAACCTAGCACGTGTTGAGCCTTGCGGTGATACTACAAATACGACCTATGCTGGGGCTTGAGAGTACGCTTTCGTAGCTTTGACAGTGAACCACACTGTGATGCAGAACGCCTCTGGACTTGGCTGGACATCTCAGTGACGTCTCAGTGACTAAATGGACCTGTAACGAAACACGCTGCCGTCTGTCAATCCTATCAGAAACGCATCCCAGTCTGACGAAAAGTATTCAAGAATTGGTCGAACGAGGGTTTTGTAAGCTACCTCATTTGTGGTTCGGCTATTTTGGTTCCACTACATTTTCTAACGATTATTCCAGATATGTCAGTCTAGCATTTGTCCTACCTGCAATTAGTTTTAAATCAGTCCTTTTTCATACTCCTAGATATTTTGTGGATATGAGTGCGGACAGTGTGAGATAGTGCGAAATGTGTGCAAGAACTTTGTTCCGCCGAAAGAATAGTGCAGGTAGGTAAGAGAATGGGCTGGATGAAATTCTCGATGTACCCTTGATTCCTAGTATTGCTTTAGAAAATGAGGCTATGTCTTTCCGGAATGAAGCCGTACTAGTTAACGGTCATGACTGACGCCAAGAAAAATCAGTGCTGGTTGTTGAACTTCATTTTAAGCAATTTGTCTTTCCAGTAAAGTCCTTCGCTACGTCGTCAGATTCACGCTGCTCGGCGATGAGGAGAGAGAAGGACCCTGTTGAGCTTGTAACGAGACAGTTAAGAACGAATCAGTTACACAACACAATATTGTTGGTCATTAAGTAATTCATTTTGAAGTATCTCAGTACATACGCCTATCTCCTGTAAACGTAGCATGTAGTGCCACCCTTTCGTGTCGCCGGGAACTATTTACGTACATGCTTTTACTTCGTTCTTGCAGGATTGTAACTGTATTTTATGTTATTTTTATGGTAGTCTTTCTTGTAGATTTAAAGAATATGCAAACAGTGGAATGTTTAGTGTGGAACAAAATACAGTGATGACAAAAATAATATCACCCACTTAATAGCTGGTTTGTTAGTCTTTGAGTGTGTGTGTGGATTATTAAGAATGAAACGAGCGCACAGACTCTAGAAAGAGAGAGAAAGAGAGAGAGAGAGGGGCGGGGGCGGGGGTGGGGGGGGGGGGGGGAGGTTGGCTCAAATGGCTCTGAGCACTATGGGACTTCACCTTCTGAGGTCATAAATCCCCTAGAACTTAGAATTACTTAAACCTAACTAACCTAAGCACACCACACACAACCATGCCCGGGGTAGGATTCGAACCTGCGACCGTAGCGGTTTCGCGGTTCCAGACCGTAGCACCTAGAACCGCTCGGCCAACCCGGCCTGCGGTGGGAGGGAGGGAAACAGAGTGAGAGACAGACAGAAAGACAAAGATACTAGTCTGCTATTAAAGTCACGACACTCATTTCAACAACGCGTCTATACAGGTAAGTTGACCAGTAACGCCGGCCGGAGTGGCCGTGCGGTTCTAGGCGCTACATTCTGGAGCCGAGCGACCACTCCGGTCGCAGGTTCGAATCTTGCCTCGGGCATGGTTGTGTGTGATGTTTTTAGTTTAGTTAGGTTTAATTAGTTCTAAGTTCTAGGTGACTGATGACCTCAGCAGTTACGTCGCATAGTGCTCAGAACCATTTGAACCATTTTTTGACCAGTAACTTTGTAAAGTACAGTTCACAATAATTTATTGATTTTTTTACTCTCTTCAATGAAAAGTGATTTCAGCAAAGCCTTCTATTTTTAATCATTTTCTTCAACTCGCCATTATAAAACAGATTAGTTTCTTTTTAACTCCATGAGAAGGATTTTACCAGACGGAAGGTAACGCCCTGCACAAGCTCTGCGGTGTGGTAGAGGAGCGTAAGGATAACACACCATTCACAGTAAAATAAATTCTAACAGAAAAATTATTTAACAATTGGCAGGCTTCATGTGGTAAAGGCACATTTTTAGGCAAATGCTTGTATTTATGATAATGAAATCTATGGGAAAAATTTATTTTCCAGTTCACACTTCCCTTGAACAATCTCAGATATATTTAAAATAACGAACTCTTAAAAAGGTAAAAATAATTATCTCCTCAAAGAAGATAAAAATTTTATTAGAAACACTGTATCGTAAGTAACTTTTACAACCCAAGAAAACACAATAGTGGAATTTTAAGTAATATGATTGCTTTGCACATTAATCAATTATTAAGGCAACCAATATTTTATCTAATAGCAAGTCCCTGAATTCGTGCTAAAGCTTAAGGGTATCAAATACTGACTTTAAGGAAATGACTAAATTTTATAACATCAAGAATTCTAGCACAAGTAAGACCGTTAGACACTTCATTTAAGAAAAAAATATTTCTCAAGACATACGACTGGTTAAAACCGTAAAACCATCATTCAGTAACTGGCTAGCAATAATTTAGAGAGATTAAAACATGATGAAGCGAATTTCGTGCACTCACATAGAATTTAAGAAAATACTGCTAGGCACACACTTAAAGACAGCTCAGTTGCCAAGTGGCAAGCGTATTAAACGAGGCACTTTAACAGAAGCCTTAAAAACGTAATAACTTTGATATAACTGTTACGTACATATCTTAGTCCATAATCCAAGGCCAAGGTGCCAACCCGTTCTCCTTTCCCGCAGCAATATTATCAATGCGTTTGTCGCATTGGACAGTTTCCTCCCTCCATTAACTCATCGACCCAGATCGTTTGGACGGCCATAAACAACTTGAACTGCTTTCCCAACAAGATGGAGCGAAAGGCGACCAATTACAGGAGCCGAGGAGTAGTGCACTAAAACAGACTAAGTTTACGATGTTACGAAGGAGCGATAGCTGACCACACCGAAAGCTTATACTGCTTAAAGAGGGACGTGGCATATGAGCACCGACACAAGGTTAAATCAATTACCTGACAAGAATGAAACCTTAATGTAGCAAGTTACTGCCAGTTTGCACTAATAATGTTCAAAGTGTATAGTTGCAGCAAGGAAGCGTTTACAGTTGTGAATCTTTACAGACTAACCGATGTAATTCAGGTGATCAAGTTATACCGCAAAGTCACATCCAGGTGTGTGTTTGTGGCTACTACTCTTTTGACACACTATGTGATGAAAAGTATCCGGACACCCACAATAACACACGTTTTTCGTATTAGGTGCGTTGTGCTGCCACCTACTGCCAGGTAGTCCATATCATCGACCTCAGTAGTCATTAAACATCGTGAGAGAGCAGAATGGGGCGCTCCACGGAACTGACGGACTTCGAACATGGTCAGGTGATTGAGTGTCACTTGTGTCATACGTCTGTACGAGAGATTTCCACACTCCTGAACATTCCGAGGTCCACTGTTTTCTATGTGTTTGTGGAGTGGAAACGTGAAGGGACACGTAGAGCACAAAAGCGTACAGGCCGACCTCGTCTCTTGATTGGCAGAGACCGCCGACAGTTGAAGAGCGTCGTAATGTGTAATAGGCGGACATCTCTCCAGACCATAACACAGGAACTCCAAACAGCATCAGGATCCATTGCAGGTACTATGACAGACGGGAGGTGAGAAAACTTGGATATCATGGTCGAGTGGCTGCTCATATGCCACCCATGACGCCGGTAAACGACGCCTCTCTTCGATCGTAAACATCGGTCGATTGAACAATGGAAAAACGTCGTGTGGAGCGACGAATCACAGTACACAATGTGGCGATCCGATTGCAGGTTGTGGGTATGTTAATGCCCGGCGAAAGTCATCTGCCAGCGTGTGTAGTGCTAACACTAAAATTGGGAGGCGGTAGTATTATGATGTGGTCGTGTTTTTCATCGAGGGTCTTGCAGCCCTTGTTTTGCGTGGCACTATCACAGCACAGGCCTGCATTGATGTTTTAAGCACCTTCTCGCTTCCCACTGTTAAAGAGCAATTCGGGGATGGCGTTTGCATCTTTCATCACGATCTGAGCACCTGTTCGTTATGCACGGCCTGTGGCGGAATGGTTACACGATAATAACATCCCTGTAATGGACTAAATGTAAATGTCGTGTGACTAGCGCCTCCCGTCGGGTAGACCGTTCGCCGGATGCAAGCCTTTCGATTTGACGCAACTTCGGAAACTTGCGCCTCGATGGGGTTGAAATGATGATGGTTAGGACAACACAAGACCCAGTTCCTGAGCGGAGAAAACCTCTGTCCCATCCGGGAATCGAACCCTGGCCCTTAGGGTTGACATTCTGTCGCACTGACCACTCAGCTACCGGGGGTGGAATGTAATTGACTGACCTACACATAGTCCTGACCTGAATCTTATAGAACACCTTTGGGATGTTTTGGAACGCCGAGTTCGTGCCAGGACTCACCGAGCGACATCGATACCTCTCCCCAGTGTGGCAGTCCGTGAAGAATGGGCTGCCATTCCCCAAGAAACTTTCCAGCACCTGACTGAACGTGTCTCTGCGAGAGTGGAAGCAGTCATCAAAGGCTAAGGGTGGGTCACACCATTCCGGCATAACCGATGGAGGGTGCCAGCATAAACAGTCCCAAACAGTAAGCTCGATCAGAGAGAAAGCTTCAAACCAGCTTTAGAAGCAACTTGCCACTTCATGGACATTCGTTACACTCGGATTTGTCCGTAGCACAGCAAGGCTCGCCCTTTTCAATCGCCGGAGTTGATTCCATCATGCAGCGTACACAGTGGTATTAATAGTCACGAGGTTGCCACGTGGAAACTTCACGCACCACATCAGCGAAAGGCAACCGTAGCCAACCAAGGCAGCAGCAGCTGACTGACTACGGGCTTGTCTCCGCACCCCGCCGGGTCCACCGTACTCTTCCAAATGCCTTCTCGCGACCGCCGTCTGCTCGTGTCTCTTCGTTCGCGCCTCAACCCGGGCTAGTTTGTTTACACGACCTCCCGAAATCATCAGAAAGATCTTCTTACCAAATGAAAGCTTCCCCTTCTGGCCCAGTTCGCCTCACGAATTCTTCCTGCCGATTAAAAGGCATTCAATCACTTCACAGAATCTTACAAGCTGCACACTATATTTTAATGTTGATTACAGTGGTATTTTTGAACATGACTGGTAATGAAGTTCGTATGAATGCTTTTCTATTGATATATAAAACCGTTATTATGTAAATGCAGCTCTGCTCAGCTTCCCAATTATCGTACGAATAAAATTATTTTCCCTCTAAAATCACTGCAAAACTAGGCACACGACACAAAAGTATTTCTAATACGTGCACTTATAAAATTTTATTTGTAACACGGTGCTGGAGGTCGAAAGTGCTCATCGTCATCACTCCGAATTATGAAGGGGAGGAGGAGATTAGTGTTTAACGTCCCGTTGACAACGAGGTCATTAAAGACGGAGCGCAAGCTCGGGTGAGGGAAGGATGGGGAGGGAAATCGGTCGTGCCCTTTCAAAGGAACCATCCCGGCATTTGCCTAAAGCGATTTAGGGAAATCACGGAAAACCTAAATCAGGATGGCCGGAGACGGGATTGAACCGTCGTCCTCCCGAATGCGAATTATGAAGGGATTTTAAGCAGTAAATCCCGGAGGCCGCATTATAAGCTGCATTACTGTCCGTTATCCAGCTTCCAGAAATCGTTTTCTGGTGGTCCTGACACTCCGGCCCCAACAGCGGTCCTCGTTGGTACTGAGCTTGCCTTGAAATCCCAAAGGCTCCTCTTCCATTGCGGCACAACAGGCGTAAATCTGAGAGTCACTGCCACTGTGAGCGCGTGCACCTTCTTTCTCGGACTACCTGCATCAACACTCATGCGAACCTGACGTACAGGTTTAATAGATAGGTTATTATGCGGAAGTATTACTGAGTCTCCAGTACGACTTTGCGAAAATTCAAATATTATTGCACAAATTGTACCTGTGGACACTGTCCTCTCACGGCAACAATATTCTCTAATCCAACTTAATCATTGACACAACAGAAAGTCAGATACAACGATGTCACAGTTGCAGCCTCTCCATGATCAGGCCCTGATTCCTACGCCGTGCACTCCAAGGCACATCGAGTGATTGCCAGTACTGTCCTGTATCAGTGCCCAGGCAAGTAATATACTTCTAAATAATGCATTTCAAAGGCTTCCATTTCTCAGTTTCTACAATACAGTGTCTTCATATTCATATGCTTTATTCTAAATACGTCTGTTCGTCGAACATATACTTTCGTTGTATGATCAACCGTCTTCGTGACTTCTTCAGTATCCTTATCTTCTATACTGACAGCTAGAAGTTTGTAGGACGGTTTTACTTTTACATGCTCAGTTCTGGAATCAACGCTTTGGGTTTCCTTTTTCGTTTTTTCTTCTTTTTTTAGGGAGAGTACAAAAAACAACTAATATTTGATACCTCCATCGATATCTACATGATTACTCCGCAGTTCACACTTAATTTTCTGGAACAGAGTTCACACTCTATTTCCTACAGCTTCACTCTCGAATAGTACGTGAGGAAAATGACCACCTAAATCTTCGCGTGCGAGTTCTGATTATGATGATCATTTACTACCAATATCAGTTTAGATCAACAAAATAATTTTCAAATTGGATTCGAAAATCGGTGACGGAAATTTCGTGAAAATGCTTCGCCGCAGCGAAAGACGCTTTTGTTACATTGTCACTGCAGCTTGCTTATAAAATACGTGACACTCTCTCCCCCGTATGGCGTGCTGCCCCCCATCTCTTTATGTCGTAAATGTACCGTATCGTACAGAAGAACAGGGCGAACAAACTTATTGTAGACAGCCTGTTTAATACATTGTTCCGGCTGCTAAGTGTTCTGTCAATAGAACACAACCTTTAGTTCGCCTTCCCCAAAAAATTTTATAAGTGATGGGTTCGTTTTAAGTTGTTCGTAATTGTAATCAATAAGTATTTTGTTGAATTAACAAACTCTAATTTTATTACTGTGCAAACAAAAAAGAACGCGTAGGATCTTCTACTGTCCAGGGTCAAAAGCCACTTTTCGCACCACGCAGATATCTTACGTAATCATTTTGCAGTTGTTTTGATCTTCTGATAACTTTTCTACAGAATGCATAGTCTGCAAACAATGTAGGAGGCCTATGCAGAATGTCTCCGAAGTGGTTTATATGGATTAAGAGCAGCAGAAGACACATAACAGTTCTTTTTAAATAACGCAGATATAACATCAGCTTAACAAAGTAAATTCACTTCAGTTACTACGAACTGTGACCTTCCTGACAGGAAATTACGAACCTAGTTGGATAAAACAAATGACACTCTACAGATCAGATTAGAAGCCACCAGTGAAGAACTTTGTCAAAAGGCTTTTGGATCTTCTGAAATAACATTAAAAAATTACGAAAAATCGAAATCAGGACATATATCTGAACACTTCTCATGCCTCGAACAGTTACACAAAATAACTTCCACCTAGACTGTAGTGGAACGAACCTTCTGCAGAGTTTCACGAATATATATGAGAAGCTAAAATTTCTGTTCGTTGTTATTAATCGTTCAGGCTGATTAGGGCACCCAGTGGCTTTCGGGACGGGCAATAGATTCAATTTTCTCCTGAGTGTTTTAAATCACTTAAACCAAATACAAAACACGTTTTTTCATCAAAATCACTCGTAATTTGTTCTCCATCTCTCTCATCAAAACCAGTTGGCCACACATAATGAGGTCGAAGTCGAAGGGAAGTTGAACTCTATCCTCCCAGCCTTCATTAATTATTCGTAGTTCGACTGCAAGAATTTCCGCATATGCACAAGTAATCCATTTTTTATCATGCTGTACAAATGTGATTTCGTTCTAGGTACTGGGTAAACAGCGGTGATACGTTATAGAGACCGGAGTCGTTAGCAAAACACAACGCTCGATACTTCAGGCAAATTTGATGCTCTGGTTATTGTGGAGATACATGTGTGGGAATGGGGAATGTGGGGAATAAGATAGGATGAGAACGCAACCAACATTTAGGCGTACAGTCACCTGCTTCAACAACTTTCTTTAAAGAAATGTATTTGAATCTTTTTTGATCGCTTCAGTACATCCGATGATTTTTACTAACGGTATCTGGATAACAAGAATATTTTACTTCATCGGCCCTAAGGACTGGAAAGTCTGGGAAGTTCCACTGGTCACAAAAGTACACCATAAAGAAAATGGAAGTAATCCACTAAAACGTAGGCCTTTATAATTGAAATCGGTATGTAGTAGGATTCCGGAACATATACTGTGATCCAGAATTATAAAATACCCCAAAGAAAACGTTCTATTGACACATGATCAGCAAGGATTCAGAAGCTATCGTTCTTCTGTAGTACAACTGGATCTTTACTTACACTGATAAGCCACAACATTATGACCACTGCCCACCGCGACGTTGGATGCCACCTGATGGCGTTGTGTGCACGTGACGCAGTAACAAAACTATGTAAGCGTAGCAGACACATACGGGGGCTTACCCTTGCTAAGATGATGGCGGCAGATGCGGAAATCCATTCAGATAAGCGCTCTGACTCATTATTATTACACAGAGCCTTTGGACGACTATCTGAAAAACGACGAAGACGATCGAATGTTCACGTGTTACTCACGTGGATAATGAAACTATCACTAGGCGCCAAATGGTTGGACGTCCACGACTCTTCACAAAACGTGGGGTTCGGAGGCTTGTCTGCTCTGTAAAGTAGGATAGATGGTGAAATGTGGCAATCACTGCTGAAAGAGCACAGTGATGGTGCACGCACAAGTGTTTCGGAGCACGCCGTTCATCGTACATTGTTGAACATGGAGCTCCACAGCGGACCACCCCTACGCGTTCACGTAAGGACCCAACGACATAGTCAATTACGATTGCAGAGGGCACGGGAAAAAGGGGATTCGACGATCGATGAATAGAAACGTTTTGGCTTTTCGGATGAATCACATGTTTGCTGCACTAGATCGATGGTCGTCGTCTACACAAATGTCGTCATCGAGATGAACGGCGGCTCGAAACGCGCAGCGCGCTAAGAACCCAGGCTGGTGGGGAAGTATTATGCTATGGGAGACATACTCCTACGCGAGACGTTCTCCTGCTCTTGCATTGGATCTGTGGTAGTAATCGAAGACTCGCTGACCCCTGCAGACCACCTGCATCTTTTCGTACCTGCTGTCTTCCCTGACGGCGAAAGAAAAATGGTTCAAATGGCTCTGAGCACTATGCGACTTAACTTCTGAGGTCATTAGTCACCTAGAACTTAGAACTAATTAAAGCTAACTAACCTAAGGACATCACATACATCCATGCCCGAGGCAGGATTCGAGCCTGCGACCGTAGCGGTCGCTCGGTTCCAGACTGTAGCGCCTAAAACCCCACGGCCACACCGGCCGGCCCTGACAGCGACGTCATCTTCCAGCAGTATAATTTTCCGTGTTTCGGAGCACGAATTAAGCGACTTGTGCGTAGACATCTAATGCCACATACCTTCACAAACCTACCAACAAATTTTGGATCCATGATACACAGAATCTGTGATGTATTTCGTTCCAAAGATGGACAAACAAGCTAATAAGTAGGTGGTCATTACGCGTACATGGAGTGTATGAGAAATAGTGAGAGGTATTGATATAGGATCTGAAGTTGATTCTATGTTCGTAGATTTCCGCGGAATGCTCCTCAGATATTGTGTTTCGTCCCTCATGGCAGCTGTATCAATGACCTACTAGATCTAATTTCGCTGAACAGTCCAATAAAGAAATGGAATGGAAAATTTGGTCAAGTAGGGATTTGAGAACTTATTGACCGAATTTAAGAATTGAAAGTACAGTCATACTCTGTTCATTAAGAGGTATCATCTTACGTTAAATGTTTGACACAGTATGACAAATATTGCAGCTAAAATCTACGTCGTGCAAATAGCCAGACTTTGTTCAACCAGTATTTGAGAATTAGAGCACATTAGTTGCAACAAACTTTAGACATACGTTATTTCAAACTTTTACGATGCTTTTCCTTTCTGACATCGCGCCTCCCCCCCCCCCCCCCTCATACACACACCGCCCCCCACCACATACACACACACACACACACACACACACACACACACACACGCAAAATCGTCAAGGAAAAAAAGTTTATCACTTATTACTATTTCGCTGTTAATGCAGTAAAACTACCGCATCAGACATGAAGTTGTAATTTGTTGCTTCTTTACTCTATTTACTCTATTAATAACTCTATCAACACGTACCTCCGAATGTAGCTAAAGAATTTTATAGCGGCACGAGATCTATTTCAGGATATATGACGTCATGCAGATTGATATGCTTGAAGAGCTAGCTTTTGTTTAAGGTGGGGCGCAAATCACCCTGACCATAGCCATCTATTATTTGAAAATGAGAGCGTTTAGACCCTTCCAATTTACTTTAAACATTATTTCAAAATTTTCTGACTTACAAGCTTACCGTCAGATATTTAACAAAAATGGTTCAAATGGCTCTGAGCACTATGGGACTTAACATCTTAGGTCATCAGTCCCCTAGAACTTAGAACTACTTAAACCTAACTAACCTAAGGACATCACACACATCCATGCCCGAGACAGGATTCGAACCTGCGACCGTAGCAGTCCCGCAGTTTCGGACTGCAGCGCCTAGAACCGCTCGGCCACATTAGCTCATAAGTAATTAGAAGTCTGAAACTGTTTTATTAAATGATGTTCAATTCTCTACCGAATCTGGGGTTTACTGATTTTCAGTAAATGAAGGAGCCTAACCCGTAACCTTATCGTACATTATTCAAGTGATTATTAAATATGCACAGTTTAAGTTTATTCTCATATAAAGACCTACGACAGTCGAGAGTTGACGTTTAAATTACTTTTGGAAATCTGGGAACGTCGGGTTATAAGTAGACAAGTAAAAAATGGATACGTAAATCATCGTTCTTCGAACTAATTCTGACGGCGTAGGTATTTATTTCACGGAGCCACTCTATCTACTTTCAAGACCCTTCAGATAAATGAAAGTAATTTTAGAGTTTAATAAGACGTTAGCGTGTAGCTCCTCAATGTGAATTCATTTATAACTGCACAAGCAAACATGTTATCGCTATTTTATCCCTTAATTTTAAATAATAATACATGTGCAGTGACTGCAGATGACTCATAAACTGCATAGGAAGTTATGGAATTTACACATTGGCAAACTTGATACAACATGGACAATAAGGAAACTTTACGTTGAAAGTTTCAAGAATGTCAGTGTGTGTTGTAATACCGCTTAGTCTACAAACACTGACCCAGTTATAATGACTGCCAACAGCAATTACAATCGAGAGATTCGGAGGTGAAAGGACTCAAGCAATCAGTTGTTCGCAACACCAAAAATACAGCGTGTTACTTTACAGTATACAGTGTGGGTTACCCCTATCCGATTTATTGCGTTTGCGTACCGTCATTTCTCTCATTGTCAGCAACATGGTTTGATCCACGTTCACATCACAGTCATTACGTATGCAAAGGAAATATGAAAATAGGAGAAACGGAATTGAAACTAGTAACAGAAAGATGGCGTAAATCATTTTTCTTCCCATACAGAATAAGCTGGGTGACGGCTGAATTACTATCCAGCCGCAGAAATCAGAGCCATCACTCACTGAGAACATGACAGGATCCAGGAAAGATTTCGGTAATGATGGCGTCATTTTCAAACAAGTAGAAAACTACTGCAATGTATGGACGTTTAAGATCGTACCGGCGGCAGGTACCTATTTCTGTTCTATCTTTCCTACTTAAATTCAACTGAAGGTCATTGCATTTTTAGTACCCATTTCATAGGTAACATGTGTTACCGAATACGAAAAGGTTACGTTTTCTGCAATGTGCTATTATTTTAACTGTCTCAGTCCTGATATCCAGGCTTCAAATAGCTACCGTCTCCACTGACAGTCAGCTATCAGCATGCCACTACGCTGACATAGTTTCCTAAGCGACCGCATGTCGGCGCTAGCAGTGCAGACATTTTTTTTTTTTTTTTTTTTTTCTTTATTGTATTTCAATTCCCCATCGGGGCGGGCTGGCAGCAGCATATGCGCAGACATAGACGCTGCAAGTGGTTATAAGGCAGGTAGACACTGCAAATGGTTATAAGGCAGGACCTAGCAATGAATTCTTACGAGACGTTTCGTAAGGTACCATTAAAAGAGGACTTCAGTTTGAAATTGGTTTTTATTATTCGAATGATTTTCGTGCTGCGGCACACAAGCAGCAGACTTGCTGCGAGAGATCTTTTTTTTTCATTTTGTGTCGTCATTCTTCTGAATGGCTTGATGCGGCCGCCACGAATTACTCTCCTGTGGAAAACCTTTTCGTCAGAGAGCAGCACTTGCAACTTACGTCATCAATAGTTGTACTTGCTGAATTTATCCCAAAGTCGGTCTTCCTATTTTCTGGTCCTTTTTGCCAGTGCTAGTCTACTTTCATATCCTCCTTGCTTCGTCCGTCATGGGTTATTTTGCTGTCACCTAGCAGAAATCTTAGCTTCATCTATTTCGTGATGACAAATTACGATTGTACGTTTCTCGCTGTTCTCATTTCTTCTACTTCTCATTGTTCTCGTCTTTCTTCGATTTACTCTCAGTCCATATTCTGTACTTAATACACTGTTCATACCTTTCAATAGACCCTGCAATTCTTCTTCACTTTCGTTGAGGACAGCAATGTCATCAGCGAATGTTAACGTCGACATGCTTTCATCTTGAATTTTAATCCCACTCCTGAGCTTTTCTATTATTGCCGTCATTGCTTCGTCGATGTACAGATTGAACAATAGAGGCGAAAGACTACTTCCCTGTCTTACAGCCTTTTTAATCTGTGCACTTTGTTCTTAGTCTTCCAATCTTATTGTTCCCTCTTGATTCTCGTACGTATTGCTTAACCTTATTTCTCTCAGGCTTTGAACATGTTGTACCACTTTACATTGTCGAACGTTTTCCCAGGTCTACAAATCCTATGGACGTGTCTTACTTTTTTTCAGTCTTGTTTCCATTATCAACCTCAAAGTCAGAAATGTCTCTCCGATCCCTTTACCTTTCCTAAAGCCAACCTTATCATCATTCAACGGACCTTCATTTTTTTCCATTCTTCTGTGCATTATTCTGTGAGCATCTTGGATGCGTGAGCTGTTAAGCTGACTGTGCGATGATTCTCGTACTTGCTAAGTTCTTGTTATTCTCGAAACAGTGTGCATGATGTTTGTTCCCGAAAGTGTGAGGGTACATCGTCAGTCTCATACATACTACATGCCAGTGTGAATAGTCGTTTTGTTGCCACTTCGCACAATGAATTTAGAAACTTCGATGGAATGTTGTCTATCCCTTCTACCTTATTCGATCAAAAGTCGTCCAAAGCTCATTTTAATTTTGGTCCTAATAATGGATCCCCTGTCTCAAAATTTCGACTCTTGTTTCTTCTTCTGTAACGTCATCAGACAAGGCTTCCCCGTCATATAGGCCTTCATCGTTCTCTTTCCACCTATATGTCTCTGCATTTAACAGTGGATCTCTCATTGCACTCTTAATGTCACCATCCTTTATTTTAATTTTACCGAAGGTTGTGTTGACTTTTTAGCATGCTTAGTGAAATTTTCCGACAGTCATTTCTTCGCATTTTTCACGCAGCCATTGCGCCCTACCTTCCCTACACTCCCTGTTTATTTCATTCCTAAGTGATTTTCTGTATTCCTGAATTTCCGTGAAAACTTTCGTATACTGTTCTTTCATCGATCAACTGAAGTAAATATTCTGTAACCCATGGTTTCTTCGCGGTTACTTTCTTTGTGCCTATGTGCTGCTTTTTTTTTTTTTTCAAGTTCTGTGATTGTTCTTTTTAGAGAGGTCCAGTCCTCTTTAACTGAAGTGCTTACTGAACTATCCCTTATCATCTATAGCATTGGAGAACTTCAAGCGTATCTCTTCATTCGTTAGTAGTTCCGTATCCCACTTCTTTGAGCACTGATGCTTCCTGACTAGTCCGTTAAACATCAGCGTACTCTTCATCATTACTAAATTGTGAACTGAGTCAACATTTGCTCCTATGTACGCCTTACAATCCAACACATGATTCCGGAGTCTCTGCCCTGACCATGATGTAATGTAACTGATATCTTCCTGTATCTCCCATATTTTCCAACTATATTTCTCTTCTTGTGATTCTTGAACAGAGTATTCGCTGTTATTAGCTGAATTTTATTGCTGAACTCAATTAACCTTTTCTCTCTTTCATTCCTGTTACCAAACCCATATTCTCTTTGTCTTCTACTTGTGACGTTGAAATTTTTACCGGAAGTACTGTTGTCGGTGTTGGCTTGCTGTCGATTCTGATGAGTACAATCCTTTCACTGAACTATTCACAGTAATTCAGTGTTTCCCTGTCTTCCAGTTCGTAATGGCTCCTACTCCCGTATACCAATTTTTGCTGTTGTTTATTTTACTCTATACTCATTTAACCATAAATCCTTGTCTTCTTTTCATTTTGCTTCACTGACACCACTATCTCTACATTGAGCCCTAGCATTTCCCTTTTTCGATCTGGACACTTTTGACATTCACCGACTCTTAAAACAATATACTTTTGTTGGTTATTCAATATTTTTTCCATAGTCACATATCCCTTAGCAGTCTCCTCCCGAAGTTCCAATTGGGGAACTAGCCTGGAATCTTTTGACAATGGAGAGATAAACATGACACTTTTTTCAACCACAGGCCACATATACTTGACGTGTCTGTAATGTAGTGGTTTCCATTGGCTTCTGCGTCCTCATGTCATTGATCGTTGGTGATTCTTCCGCCTCTGGAGCAGTTAGAAGAATTTGAGTTAGTATTTGGCAGCCGTGACTTATTAAACTGATAGCTCAGTAATTTTCACATCTCATCTGTCAACATCTGCTTTCTCTTGGATTCGAATTATTATATTCTTCTAGAAGTCTGAGGGTATATGGTCTGTCTCATACATCTTGCTCACCAGATGGTACAATTTTGTCATGACTGGCTCTCCCAAGGATGTCAGTAGTTCTAATGGAATGTTGTCTACTCCCGGGACCTTGATTCGACATCGGTCTTTCTGTCCACAGTCAAACACATCATACGGTATCGTATCTCCCATTTCATCTTCATCTACATTCTCTTCTATTTCCATGATATTATTCTCAAGTACATCGCTCTTGTATAAACCTTCCATATACTCCTTCCATCTTTCTGCTCTCCCTTCTTTGCTTAGAACTGGGTTTAAATCTGAGCTTTTGATATTCATGCAAGTGGTTCTCTTTTCTCCAAAGGTCCCTTTAATTATCCTGTAGGCAGCATCTATCTTACCCCTAGTGATATATGCCTCTACATCCTTACATTTTTCTTCTAGCCATCCCTGCTTAGCCATTTTCCACTTTCTGTCGATCTCATTTTTGAGACGTTTGTATTCCTTTTTGCCTGCTTGATTTACTGCATTTTTATATTTTCTCCTTTCATCAATTAAATTCAATATATCTTCTGTTACCCAAGGATTTCTACTAGCCCTCATCTTTTTATCTACTTGACCCTCTGGTGCCTTCACTATTTCATTTCTCAAAGCTATCCATTCTTCTTCTACTCTGTATCTTACCACCATTCTTGTCAATCGTTCCCTAATGCTCTCCATGAAACTCTCTACAATCTCTGGCTCTGTCGGGTTATCCAGTTCCCATCTCCTTAAATTCCCACCTTTTTGCTATTTATTCACTTTTAATCTACAGTTCATAACCAATAGACTGTGGCCAGAGTCCACATCTGACCCTGGAAATGTCTTACAATTTAAAACCTGGTTCCTGAATCTCTGTCTTACCATTATATAATCTATCTGAAACCTTCCAGTATCTCCATGCCTCTTCCGTGTATAGAATCTTCTTTCATGATTCTTGAACCAAGTGTTATCTATGATTAAGTTATGCCCTGCGCAAAATTCTACCAGGCGGATGACTCTTTCATTCCTTACCCCCATTCCATATTCACCTACTACGTGTCCTTCTCTTCCTTTTCCTACTATCGAATTCCAGTCACCCATGACTATTAAATTTTCGGTTACCTTCACTATTTATTTTTTCTCATCATACATTCCATCAATCTCTTCATTGCGGAGCTAGTTGGCATATACACTTGTACTACTGTGGTAGGCGTGGGCTCCGTATATATCTTGGCGACAATAATTCGTTCACTGTGCTCTTAGTAGTAGCTTATCCGCACTCCTATTTTTTTATTCGTTATTAAATTTCTAACCTACCTGCCCGATTAAGGGATCTGACATTCCACGCTCCGACCCGTAGAACGCCAGTTTTCTTTCTCCTGATAACAACGTCTTCCTGAGTAGTCCCCGCCCGGAGATCCGAATGGGGACTACTTTACCTCCGGAATATTTTACCCAAGAGGACGCAGTCATCATTTAACCATACAGCAAAGCAACATGCCCTCGGGAAAAATTACGGCTGTAGTTTCCCCTTGCTTTCAGCCGTTCGCATTACCAGCACAGCAAGGCCGTTTTGGTTAGTGTTACAAGGGCAGATGAGTCAATCATCCAGACTGTTGCCCCTGAAACTACTGAAAAGGCTGCTGCCCCTCTTCAGGAACCACACGTTTGTCTGGCATCTCTACAGATACCCCTCCGTTGTGGTGGTATCTAAGGTGCGGCTATCTGTATCGCTGAGACATGCAAGCCTCCCCACCAACGGCAAGGTCCCTGGTTCATGGGGGTTTGCTTCCATTATCAACCGAAATGTCAGAATTGCCTTTCTGGTGTCTTTACCTTTCATAAAGTCAAACTGATAGTAATTTAGCACATCCTAAATTTCCTTTTCCATTCTTCTGTGTATTTTTCTTGTCAGCAACTTGAAAGCATAATCTGTTAAGGTGACTGTGCGATATATCTCACACCAGCCAGCTCTTGCAGGCTTCGGAATTATGTGGATGCTATTTTTCCTAAAGTCAGATGGTAAATCGCCAAACTCACATATTCTCCACACCAATGTAACTATTCGTTTTGCTGGCGCACCCCCACTGATTTTATCTTAAGTCCTCCAAAGCTCTTATAAATTCTGTTTCTAATACTGATTCCCTATCTCTTCTAAATCGACCCCTGTTTCTTCTTCTATCACATGAGACAAATCTTCCTCCTCACAGAGACATTAAATGTACTCTTTCCACGTAACCACTGGCTCATCTGCAATTAACAGTGAAATTTCTGTGGCATTCTTAATGTTACCACCCTTGCATTTGATGACACCGAAGGTTGTGTTGTCTTTCCTGTAACATGAGTCCGTCGTTCCGACAATCATTTTTTTTCGATTTCTTCACATTTTTTCACGCAGCTATTTCTTCTTATCCACACTTGCTATTTATTTCATTTCTAAGTGCCTTGTATTCCTATAGTACCCTGAACATTTTTGTACTTCCTTCTTTCATCGATCAACTGAAGTATGACTTCTGCTAACCATGGTTTTTTCGCACGTACCTTCCTTGTACCTACGTTTTTCTTTCCAGCATTTGTGATTGCACTTTTTAGAGATTTCCCTTCTTCTTTAACTGCGTTAGCTACTGTGGTATTCCTTATATTCATTACCTGTAGCGTTAGAAAACTTCAAGTGTATTTCGTCATTCCGTAATACTTCCGAATCTCATTTCTTTGAGTATTGATTCCTCCTGACTTATCTCTTAAACTTCAGCCTTCTCTTCGTCAATACTACATTATGATTTGAGTCTATATCTACTCTTCGATACGCCTTACCGTCTAGAATCTGATTTAGGAATTTCTGACTGATCATGATGTAATCTAAATGGTTCAAATGGCTCTAAGCACTATTGGACTTAACATCTGAGGTCATCAGTTCCCTGAACTTAGAACTACTTAAACCTAACTAACCTAAAGACATCACACACATCCATGCCCGAGGCAGGATTCCAACCTGCGACCGTAGCAGCAGTGCGGTTCTGGACTGAAGCTGCTAGAACCGCTCGGTCACCGCGGCCGGCATGATGTAATCTCACTGAAATCTTCCGAATCTCCCGGCCTTTTCCGAGTATATCTCCTCCTCTTATGATTCTTGAGTAGTGTGTTAACTATTGCAAGCTGAAATCTGTTACAGAACTCGATTAGTCTTTCTCCTCTATCAATCCTTGCACAAAACCCATATTCTTCCGTAACCCTTTCTGCTACCCCTTCTCCTGCAACTACAGTTCATTCCAGTCCTCCATGACTATTAGATTTTCATCTCACTTTATATACTGCATTACCCGTTCGATATCCTCATACACTTTCTCTATGTCTTCATCTTCGGCCTACGACGTCGCCATGTATACCAGAACTGTCGTCGCTGGTGTTAGTTTTCTGTGAATTCTGATAAGAACAACCTTATCACTGAACTGTTGTAACACACTCTTTACCGTACCTTACTATTCAAAACAAATTCTACTCCCGTTATTCCATTCTTTGGTGCTGTTAGTATTACCCTATACTCATCGGTCCAGGAATCTTTGTTTTCCATTTCACTTCAGTTACCGCCACTGTACGTAGACTGAGCCGTTGCATTACCTTTCCAGATTTTCTATTTTCCCTGCTACGTGCAATCTTTCTACATTCCATGCCCCCACTCACAGAACATTATCATTTCGTTTGTTGTTCAGTTCTTTTGACATGGTCACCTCCTACTTCGCAGTCCCCCCCTACCACGAGATCCGAATGGGTGAGATCATCATTACACTTTTCAAATACAGGCAACTTGTCCTGTGTATAGAAGTTACGTGTCTTTAATGCAGTGGTTTCCATTTCCTTCTGCGTCCCCATGCCATGGATCATTACTGATTCTTCCGCTTTTAGGGGCAGTTTCCCACACCAAAGTAAGAGAGTGTCCTGAACTTCTGTCCGCTCGTCCGACCTCTTTGACATGGCCATTGGCTGAGTGAGGCTGACTTCTTATGCCAGAAATCTTCAGCCGCCCATGATGATTATTAATCAAAATTTAAACGGTGGCAGAATTCGAATCTTGAACCGAGAACTTTTAAATTATTATTCAAAGAAACGTCCTGAAGACCACGGATGTGAAGCACACTAGGTACTCTGAACTAAAACGGCTATGCCGTGGATTGTTCCTGACTAGAGCAAACCGAAGCCAATGGAGCAAAGTAACTGTTACGTAACATCTCACCAATTTTGTGCAATAGATAGTCCTATCCATCAGCTTAACATTGTCGAGCAAGAAGTCTTGCACGACTGCTTCTCTAAAGTGCCAAATACAAAGTCATTTTGGACTGTATCATCTCCTGATCAGTTAAGCACAGTACAGTACGCCTTTCCACTGTAATTTAGCTTTTGACGTAATTTTATACTGACTATGAAGAAGAGATTAATCTTACCAGATAACATGGTGTGACACCATATGTATATCTCGAATTTAGGAATCGTTTATTATATTAAATAGGACATATACAATTCAAATACAATTATGTCATTTGTTCGCTCAGTTTTTGGTGGAATCTGAGATTTTGTAAGCATGTGAGGCTCTTCGGACCATTGAGTTGCCACTCTTGTCGTATCATTAGCCGAGCCTAGTGCCAACCATCGGCAGCTTCCCTTTGGCCACTTCCCACCTCTCCACTCACAGAGAGCTATTGTGGCTCTTTAAATCTTCTGCTAGCACGCCTAGCTGATTCTTTCCACTTCTGCTTCTGCCTCACCTCTTATTTCAAAGTAATCACATCGCCTAACATAAAACGTTGTCTTCTTAGTATGTGTTCCGTCCCTTTACAACGCTGGATCCAAATTACCCGTCTGTCACGTAATAACCCCGCCAGACTTTTTGTATATCGTTTTATTGGCCATGTATTGAACTTGACGCTCTTATTTTGGGCTCCCAAAACGTTTAGTTAATGTGATTCTTCCCAGATCAGCATGATTGAAGCTCCTGTTCGGAATTGATAATTGCAATTATTCATGTTCTTCGTCTTAAATCTGATGCATAAAATGAACTGTTTAATAGACGATTCAGAATATCGTTAGAAATTTCAACAGACTTCTGTCATGGTACGAGGGGCGTTCAGTAAGTGATGCAAGTTTATGTTGAAAAATCGAGAAATTCGTTGTGGGACATTTTGGAATATTCTAGCTTCAGTTCCTATATTCTATGAAGTTTCGATAGGTGGCGACGCTGTATATAGCCTTCACAAAGGCGTCTGTAATAGAGATGCGTTCCTTTCATGTACCCCTCTTTAAGTTTCTTTTGGCAGGAAACGAGAGCATCGCAGATATTCATAGGCGCTTACAGAATGTCGATGAAGACGTAGCACTATAGAAAAAGCACGGTGAGTCGTTGGGTGAGGCATTTGTCAACACCGCAACAAGGTCGTGCAAACCTGTCTGATCTTCAGCGTGCCAGCCGGGCCACTCAGCTGTGACTCCTACAATGTTGGAACGTGCGGACACTCTCATTCGAGGTGACCGACGGATCACAATCAAACTGGATGTCTCTATTGTTAGTGGTGATACACTCGTCCACTAGTTGGGGTACTCTGAAATGTGTGCCCGCTGGGTTTCTCACCGTGTAGTAGAAGACCATAAGGAGCAACGATGGACCATCTGTGGAGAACTGCTTGCGCGTTGCGAGGCTCATCGAGACAAGTTTTTGTCGAACATCGTCACAGACGATGAAACATGGGTTCATCACTCTGAACCGGAAACAAAACAGCGGCAGTCCATACAGTGGCAATACACCGCCTCTCCTCTGAAGAGAAAGTTCAAAGTCGCACCCTGAGCCGGTAAAATCATAGCGACGATATTGTGGGACTAAGAAGGGCTTATTAAGTTTAATGTCCTCCTTCATGGTGCAACGATCAGTTCTGAAGTGCAATTGCGCTACCCTCAGGTAATTGAAGAAATGATTTCAGCTTATTCGTCGCCACAAAAATGCAAAAGAACTCGTCCTTCTCCATGGCATCATAAGGCCTCATACAGGTCTGCGCAACCGAGAGTAGCTCACAAAACTTTTGGGACGTTTCTTCCTCCTCCACCCTCCAGCCCGGTTCTCGCACCTTCCGATTTCCCTCTGTTTGGCCCGATGAAGGAAGCGGTACGTGGATGATGAAGCGTTTATTGATGAAGCAACAAGTTGACTCGGACGTTGACCAATAGAGCGGTACCGTCCGGTCATAGAGACTGTCACACTGAACGGAGATTATGTTGAAAAGTAGGATACTGTGGCCAAAAGAGTGCGGAATAAAAACAGCCTGCTTTTAGAAGAAAAAAGTCTTGCATTACTTATTGAACGCTCCTCGAATTCTGGGATCTCTTGACAGTTTGTTTATTCACGGTGATAACATAAACTGTCCTCTCGTATCTCACCCCTGGCTTAGCGTCCGCTGCTTCGCTAATGTAGACTGCATGGTCTCCAGATAATTCTCTCGCTTTTCTTCAATCGGATTTTTTGTGTTGTGTATAAATTGCAAAACCTTCTAAACTCTTCACGCTATTGCCGTAGAAGAATTGTCTTTCCAAAGCTACTTGTGACCAAAAAGCGACTCGGGTAGCTAGAGTCCAAGGTTTCTGTTAATCATGCCTGCTGCGTTCTTGTGGACGTATTTTCATTGAAATTTTCATCTCTTAACAAATATTTCTTTATATGTAGCCGAGAAGTGAAATACCAGTTCTCATACGTTTAGCTTTCAATTTTTTTATTATGACGTATATTTTCTTAAAAATTTTCATTCACTGTTTCAGTCCCAATTGGGGCTGAATTTCGAAAAACAGTGAAACACGCATTTTTATCATTCTTTTCTAGCGGAGAACCCAAATTCAAATTTTCATAGGTTTAGCTCTGAAAATTCTTTTACAATGAAATACTTTCATAAAACTTTTCGCACCCTTGTTGGATGTGAGGTCCGCCAGTTATGCAACAATTTTAACTGCAAACACGGCCAATACAAGGAGCTGCAAATCAAAATGATGGACTTTTCGTACCGTATTTCACTCTCTTTAGGGTTTGAATTTCTGAAACGTTTATTTTTCTATCTCTAACCGTGACGTAAAATATAAATTTTCACAGATATAGCTTTAAAAGTGCTCCAGTGGTTCTTTAATAATGATTTATTTAAAAAAACTTCAACCACTACTTCTTTTCCATAGTATCAGAACTTCCACAACAGATGAAATTCGTATTTTTTCCTGACTGAGAAACTAAATACCAGTTGTATACTTCTGCGTCGGATATGGCTTAATAGCGGCATATTAAAAAAAAAAAAAAAAAAAAAAAAAAAAAAAAAAAAAAAAAAAAAAAAAAACGGTTCATTGCTTACTTACCCCTCCCCCCCCCCCTCCCACACACACAAAGGAATGGAATTTCTGATAACACCTTTTTCAACGCTGCCTACAGTATAAAATTCACAACTTATCAAAATTTCAAGTTTGTATCCTCAAGGGTTTGGGCTGGGCGATGATGAGTCAGTGAATCAGTCAGGCCCTATTTCACCCGACTTGGGCTGAATTTCCGAAAACAGTGAAACACGTATTTTTTCATTTATGACCGAGAAACCGAACCCATTTACCAAGGATTTAGTTCTAAAAGTACTTCCACAAGGAAGTATTTTCATAAAACATTTCACCTCTAATTCATCACCTAAGGTTTCGAATTTCCAAATACAGTTAAATGCATATTTTTCTATTTCTAACTGGAAACTAAATACCAAGTTTGTTAAATTTAGCTTAAAAGATACTTCCATAATGAAATATTTTCATAAAACGCCCTCTACCCGTATTTCATCCTCTTTGGGCTTGAATGCCGAAAAACAGTAACATGTATTTTTTTATTTGTAACCGAGAAACCAAATGCCAATTTTCTTTCTGTTAACTATAAAAATACTTTACTAGTTCTTTAATAATTATTTGTTTTAAAAAAAGGCCTTCAATTACTATTTAATCCACATAGCGGTTAAATTTCCAAAAATTTTGAAACAAGTGTTTCTTTATTTCTGATTGAGAAACCAACTATCAATTTTCGTGAGTCTAGCTTTAAAATTGCCTTAATGGCGACATATTTTCAAGACACATTTCATCGCCTATATCACCCGGTCAGAGGTAGAATTTCTAAAAATTCCTTTTTAAACGATGCTCACATGACAGGATCGTCACCCTCTCTAAACTTCAAATTCCTATCCCCTGTGGTTTGGTCTAGGAAGTGATAAGTCAGTCAATCAGGACACTGCCTTTTGTAAACTGTGCCCCACATAAAACCGGTACGCCTTACCTACCGGTTAATCAGTTCTAACCGAATTGGTTGTGAAGTGGTCTGGATGCCCATAGTCACCCTTTCCAGCATCTCTAATAAATTGTTTTTAATGTTACTATTATCTATTCTTCTTTAAATGCTTCACTGTTACTTGAATCTCGGGTGCGAGGCGTATATGTTTTATGAGGGCCACTCTGCACTTATAGAGGGATGTCGGATATTGTTATTGCTCCTGAAATATACTCGTTGTTGAGAAGAACGTGCTGATTTTTTCATGTTCAAAAGTATTTGATCCGCGAGCAACTGCATGTAGCCTAATGAAGTAAAGACATTTGAAGTACCAGCAGAAATGCTCCGGACCTTTCGGCACACTGCAGTTTACGAGTGGGAGGCGGCAGTGACACAGTCCCGTACCCTGACGCCACGCTACCGCTAGCGATGCGGCCACGGGCCCGCAGAGGGCGCGCTGGCCTCTTTTGTGGCGGCGTCCCGCTGGTAAATGGATGTGAGATTTTAGCAGCGTCTGTCATTAAAGCCCGCGTGCTCTACTAATAGGCTGCATTACCGCGCGGTGGGCGGCTCCCGTATTAAAGCCACTATTACAAAGAGACGAATATGAATAAAGCAGTTATTTAATGCATAATCTCTAATAGATTCTACTCGCGCTTTAATTATGTTCCGGAATAAAGTTCAATAAGCAGTAAATACGGACCTAACGAAGTATCGACCGGCCAGGCTAATGTGGTGTCCATTAGGCCTTCGCGTCTGGTAGCCCATCCTTCTACTGCACCGGTACTGCCCGCGCTGCACTGGTCCCAGGTTGTGCTGGCCTGGAGACGAGGGACCAGCGAGTATGAAGAGGGTCACTAGCCAACAACTCAGAACTACTCACCAGAGAACTACCTTCTGAAAATCGAAATACAGTTCTCGATACATTGCGCAACCGAAGTACCGTTAGAAGAACCAATACGCTGGAAGTTCGAAGAACCACGGGAAAAGATGAAAAAGTCTGTGGAGACATGAGTCTGACATTCGTCGCTAGACTACGACGAGACTGCACTGTATAAAAGCAACGGTAATTAGTTACATGAGCTCTATGACGACATTTGTTTAATGGCACAACGATATCGAGACATCGAAGAGAAACTGGCCAGGTTACAGAGAGAGGCGGAGGTTGCAGGCCTCAAGATAAATGTTCGCAAAACCAAAGAAATGCGGATAAATCCGACCATCATGAATAGGCTGGTCATTACTGGAGAGGACGTAGAAAAGGTCCAATCTTTCCTCTACTCGGAAGTATAGTCACAACTACAGGAGACGCTGCGGATGACGTCCATAGTCGCATCTGCAAAGCAAATGGTGCAATTGTACAACTGAACCCTGTCTGGAGAAATAGGAACATCTCAAAGAAGACCTAACTACGGATTTTCAATAGCAATGTAAAGACTGTTCTGTTGTATCGTTGCGAAACTTGGAAAGTGACTAGCCACATCAAAAACCAGCTCCAAGTTTTTATCAACCGCTGTCTCCGGCGTATTTTAAATGTCAGATGGCCAGATATAATGACAAATAAAGATCTTTGGAGGGAGACAAATAAGCAACCAGTCAATATACAAATCAAAGAAAGAAAATGGAAATGGAGTGGGCATATATCGAGAAAGTCAGATTGAGCTGTAGAAAGGATGGACTGGATTGGAACCCTCAAGGAGTTAGAAAACGCGGTCGTCCCAAACAGACGTGGAAAAGGACGATCGAGAGAGAAGCTGCAGAGGATGGGAAAACCTGAAGTGAAGAGACTTGCTAGAAATCGTACCAGGTGGAGGAATTTCGTCACTGCCCTATGTTCCAGAGGGAAGGAGCTCTATGATGTCTTGTCATGATGTCTGTATCATCATGTTCGATGCGATAAAACACAGATAACTACGATATTGTAGGTTCCATAATATCCTGATACAAAAAAGTAAAGCTGTGCTCTTGTTCATGATTGGTTTCGGCAACACAGTACGATGCTAGACATGGTTCTCTTGTGTTCTGATTTACTCCCCAAAACATATCCAGTGTAGGAATCTCGCCAGTTAATTAAAGTAGACTTTCTGAGTTCTGACTGAAAACTAGTTAACAAATTCCCACGTCTCACAGATGTTGTCAAGGTTAACCAATAATGGTGTCGTGCCCGAAGAAAATCAGAAGGTCTCTCCCACTACATGAAGATTTCCAACCCTAGACAGCCAAAAGCTTTGCACGTGAACATGTGTAGGAAAACATACCTTCTAGCGAAATAATTATTGAATTATTGTCGGCCAATTAGAGTCTTCCTCATTCAGACTCAAACATTCCAATGTGGTGCAGCTGTAAACAACAGTCAGTACTACAGTCTCAATTTCTGAGTGCTTCACATGACTTTGACATCTTTATCTCACCAAGAAAAGATTTTTTACACTGAAGCCTGATGGAACGCAGGCTGCTGTCCTACACCTTCTGTGCACAGACGGGGTAGAGCGACTTCCCTGCTAATTGCCTACTCAGCGGCTGCTTTGTTCAAAAAATGTACAAATGTGTGTGCACTCTTATGGGACTTAACTGCTAAGGTCATCAGTCCCATAGCTTACACACTACTTAACGTAAATTATCCTAAGGACAAACACACACACCCATGCCCGAAGGAGGACTTGAACCTCCGCCTGGACCAGCCGCACAGTCCATGACTGCAGCGCCTTAGGCCGCTCAGCTACCCCGCGCGGCGGCTGCTTTCAGTGAAGTGCCAAACAAGTTTATGACCCTCTAGTCCCTCTAAGTAAGCTTCTCTGCTGCGAACCATCCAAACAAAGCTCCCAAGGTTGCAGAAAATAACAGGTCTGCCTCCTTATAGTAAAAGGAGAGGACAAGCAGAAATAATTATCTGTGCAGTTATTGGCAGTAGCGAATATCATCTGCAATTTTCATGCAGCGTTAAAGATTCGGCTGTACCGACTATAAAATAGGTTGCTTGATACTTTGGGCGTAATCTGCCATGTTACAGTACCACTTACTTTGAACCAGGATGCAATGAATTTTTTCCACGCACACTAGTTATCACGGGAGACTGTGTTGTTGTGATCTTCACTCTGAAGACTAGCCTGATGCAGCTCTCCATGCTAGTCCATCTTTTACAGGTGTCTCCATTGCTGCATAACTACAGGAAACTATGTACATCTGAACTTGGTTATTGTAGTCAAGTTTCAATTTTCTTCTACAACTAGATGCAGCACCCTTCCATCACCAACCTGATTGCTCCTTGATGACTCAGAATATGTGCTATGAAACAATTACTTCATTTAGTCAAGTTGTGACATATACTTCATCTTCCTCATTAGATTTAGTTCATTATTAGCTATCCGGTCAACTCATCTAATCTTCAACATTCTCCTGTAGCATCACATTCCAAATGAGCCTGTACTCTTGTTTATCGTTCATGTATCACCTCTGTATGGAGCTGCACTTCAGATAAATACTGTCAGGATATACTCCATAATGCTTAATTTACGAGGGCAGTTCAATAAGTAATGCAACACATTTTTTTTCTGAAACAGGGGTTGTTTTATTCCGCATTGAAATACACCAGGTTATTCCCCAATCTTTTAGCTACACAACACTATTTTTCAACGTAATCTCCATTCAATGTTACGGCCTTACGCCACCTTGAAATGAGGGCCTGTATGCCTGCACGGTACCATTCCACTGGTCGATGTCGGAGCCAACGTCGTACTGCATCAATAACTTCTTCATCATCCGCGTAGTGGCTCCCACGGATTGCGTCCTTCATTGGGCCAAACATATGGAAATCCGACGGTGCGAGATCGGGGCTGTAGGGTGCATGAGGAAGAACAGTCCACTGAAGTTTTGTGAGCTCCTCTCGGGTGCGAAGACTTGTGTGAGGTCTTGCGTTGTCATGAAGAAGGAGAAGTTCGTTCAGATTTTTGTGCCTACGAACACGCTGAAGTCGTTTCTTCAATTTCTGAAGAGTAGCACAATACACTTCAGAGTTGATCGTTTGACCATGGGGAAGGACATCGAACAGAATAACCCCTTCAGCGTCCCAGAAGACTGTAACCATGACTTTACCGGCTGAGGGTATGGCTTTAAACTTTTTCTTGGTAGGGGAGTGGGTGTGGCGCCACTCCATTGATTGCCGTTTTGTTTCAGGTTCGAAGTGATGAACCCATGTTTCATCGCCTGTAACAATCTTTGACAAGAAATTGTCACCCTCAGCCACATGACGAGCAAGCAATTCCGCACAGATGGTTCTCCTTTGCTCTTTATGGTGTTCAGTTAGACAACGAGGGACCCAGCGGGAACAAACCTTTGAATATCCCAACTGGTGAACAATTGTGACAGCACTATCAACAGAGATGTCAAGTTGAGCACTGAATTGTTTGATGGTGATCCGTCGATCATCTCGAACGAGTGTGTTCGCACGCTCCGCCATTGCAGGAGTCACAGCTGTGCACGGCCGGCCCGCACGCGGGAGATCAGACAGTCTTGCTTGACCTTGCGGCGATGATGACACACGCTTTGCCCAACGACTCACCGTGCTTTTGTCCACTGCCAGATCACCGTAGACATTCTGCAAGCGGCTATGAATATCTGAGATGCCCTGGTTTTCCGCCAAAAGAAACTCGATCACTGCCCGTTGTTTGCAACGCACATCCGTTACAGACGCCATTTTAACAGCTCCGTACAGCGCTGCCACCTGTCAGAAGTCAATGAAACTACACGAGATGAAGCGAGAATGTTTGAAAATAATCCACAAGAAATTTCCGGTTTTTTCAACCAAAATTGGCCGAGAAAATAAATGTGTTGCATTACTTATTGAACTGCCCTCGTACATGCAGTGTTAAGATATTTCTCTTTTGAGAGGTACTTTTCTTGTTATTGCCAGTCTGCTTTTTGTGTTCTCTTTACTTTGACCATCATTAGTTATTTTGCTAACCAAACCGCTAAACTCATTTACCACTTTGAGCGTCTCATTTCTTCACCTGATTCCCTCTGCATCATCTGGTTTAATTCAGTTACGTAACATTACCCTTCTTTTATTTTTGTTGCTGTTCATTTAGTAACAACTTTTCAAAACAATACACACTTCATTAAAATGATCTTCCTGTTCCTTTGATGTCTTTGACAGAGTTATAATGTTATCAGCAGCAATTAAATACTTTATTTCTCGTTCATGAACTTTAATTCACTTTGCTTCCTTTACTACTTGCTCTACGTAGAAATGGAAAAACACCGCGGGTAGGTAACAACCCTGTATCACTACCTTCTCAACCAACATTGTCAAACACTCTGTCTACATCTACGAATGTTGAAAATGTAGGACTACTTTTCTTGACTCTATCCGCCAAGGTATTACCTCATGTTTTCCTACCTTTCTACGGATTTGAAACTGGTCTTCCCTGAAACTGGCTTCTACCAGACTTTACTTCCTGATTGAATAACCGATAGTTAATGGAAAATACCGTTGGACTGATACCAGGACTAGAAGTATGAAACCGGAATTTGGTTGCAATGATTACACGTCTGTCGTTTGAAACTGAAAAACATTATTTTATTTAAAATAATATCCATTGTTATTTACACATTTCTCCCACCTCTCCGGCAAGCTATGAATGCCAGGCCAAAAAAGAAGTTCTTTTTTTTTGTACATTTTCATACGAATGGAAGCGTTGTTCAGCGAGGGCGTGTCACAGTGATGCAAATAGATGATAATCGGACGGAGACAAGTCTGGAGAATAAGCTGCATGCCCTTGTATTTCCCAACTGAAAGCCTCGATCGTTTCCCTGACTCGTTGTGCTTTTATGTGAGGGGGCGTTATCATGGAGCAATATGACTTTGTGTTGCCTTTTGACATGTTCCGGTCATTCTTCACGTAATGCTCGATTTAAATCAATTATTTGCTGTTGATAGCGAGCAGCTTTAACGGTTTCACCAGGTTTTAGCAGCTGATACTCTTCTCATCGCACCAAACGTAGAGCATTGTCCTCTTTCCAAAGCGATTTAGTCTTGCAGTGGATGCCGATGGTTTACCTGGACTCATCCATCATTAACGACGCTTAGGATCCTCAAAATATATCCGTTTTTCATCACATGACACTATTCTGTCTGGCGAGCAGCATTTCACAAGTGGTCTTTTGATTTGCTCCCTGTCTTTCATTCAGTTCATGCGAAATCCATTTATCCACTTTCTGCACCTTCCCCATAGCTTTCAACGGAAGAGAAACGGCTTTCTGCGTAACATTCATTTATTCCACGAATTCCTGTTGAGTCTGAGTATCATCTTCATCCAATAAGGCCTGCAGTCCGTTGTCTTCGAACTTTTTCGGTGGTTTCCCGCGCTCGTCGTTTCTCACGTCAGAATCACCACTTTTGAATTTTTTGAACCACTAGAAACACTGTGTTTTCCCAAAAGTATGTTCTTCGAAAGCGTCGACAAGCATTATATGCGGTTCTGCAGCAGTTTTCTTCAAATGACAACGGAAAACCAATGCTGTCTGCAAATCGTAGTTCGCAGGTATAACACTCGACATGTTCAGGAGTTGGAAACAGACGCCAGTGTATGGAACTTGGGTTTCTGTGTGTTGACATCTGTCGTCAACCGTTGTAGGAAGCAGATGGCGCTGCAGACGCGGTCTCACAGACCCTACACTGACGGGTAACACCATCTATAGGGAAAGGAATGCGATTCAAATTCCAGCGGTCCCCTTCCCCCCTCCCCGTCCCTGTCCGACCATGCAGATGTAGATTTTCTGTGTTTTTTTCTAGGTAGTTAAGAGAAAACGGCGAGATAGTTACTTTGGATGGACACATCCGCTCTTTTCTCAGTCTTCTCTAACGTGAAATTTCTGCTCCGTCTTTAGTGACATCACCGTTGACATGACTTCCCCTCTAATCTCTCGTCCTTCCTTTGAAACTGATATAATGGAGAAATTTGGAAGTGAAACTAATATGGAGTTAGGAAGCCTTCAACTGTTGAGACACAAGAAGTGCAACTTGTGTAAAATATCGTATGTCGACACCTTTATGCTGATACTCGACGTAGACCTCTTATAACTTAATCTATACTTTTTCCACAGCCTGTATACCACCGTTTATTAGTCCCATGTAAGAATTTCTGTCATGCTGGGAGTACTGTTGCTGAGAGACATCTTAACACAGAAGCTGTAGGCCACTATAGAAAGGTGATGTTGTTGGATGTATTTTATTTCTACATCACTAAATATTAAGGTTTCCGTTTTTACCTCTCTATGTACTACAATTTATTTAATAATATAAAGCGCAAATGTTTCTCTAGGTGATCGACTTAGTTTCTTGTATTCAATAACGTATTTTTATGAAGTACGAGTAGCTGCTGTCGAATTTATTTACGGAGCATTTACAAATGGTTCAAATGGTTCTAAGCACTATGGGACTTAACAGCTGAGGTCATCAGTCTCCTACACTGAGAACTACTTAAACCTAACTAGCCTAAGGACATTACACACATCCATGCCCGAGGCAGGATTCGAACCTGCGGCCGTAGCAGCAGCGCGGTTCCGGATTGAAACGCCTAGAACCGCTCGGCCACAGCGGCCGGCGAGAATTTACAATAGCATCAAAATAGCGCCTATAAATGTCTCATTACTTTGCCAGATGGTTGTTGTATAGCTCTTACATTTGTATTCTGGGTTAAACTCTATCTTTTCTCCCATTGTGCTGTAAAAGTGAAATCAATATACGAACTACGAAACAATTTATGCCTTATAAATGAGTGTGTAAGACGAATATTGAACGTCCAAAGCATTTTCGGCAAAACATGTGACTTTTACTTTAACAAACAGTGCCTGGTTATCAAAGGAGGTAAAGGTGAGCATACGAAATATTTCAGTAAATATTAGAACATAAAAAGTACTTTCTACATCTCTTTTCACTACGTTTATTCATCGCTGGCGTCAGCATGGATGGTTATAATAACCAGACTTGAAGATGTGCTTCACGTGATCTCTACATGCTGTGGGGGCTTTAACTGGGTCATCACTTTTTATTAGAAATTAAATGGACGTGGACGGCAATGTTTATTCCCAGCAAGAAATGGTGGAAGTGTTTCGCGCTAAGATTCAAAGAGCGCAATCATCTATTGCGAAGTGGTCACAGAAAAACTTGTAACAAGAAATTAACTGAAATTCGAAGGTGTGATACTAGCTGACACCCAGTCCTCCATAATCGCCTCTTCCATGCAATTTGGAGAAAAAAAATTAGGCAGTGGCATGATTGCCAGACGAGATGCATTTAGCAGAGCATTTAATTTATACCTACTGTGTATGATTCTATTTGCAATTTATACATCTACATCTGTATTCTCAATTCATTGTGAAGTGCATAAGAGAGCGTACTTCTCACTGCATCTGTCCCACTCGGGTATGGAGCCCGTGAACAATGCCTATTTGAAAGGCCCTTTTGGGCGTTGTAATTATTTTAACCTTGTTTTTGCAATCCCTACAGGAGAAAGAGGAGTGTATGTAAATAGTTGTGGTTGTGCGTTATTTGAAAACATTTGAGTATTTATAAATTTTCTGTTGCTAACTGATGAGATTTACATTCAACTTCGATATCACTAAGGGAAGAAAGGGTTCTAAAGAACTTCCAGTGCGCTACAAATACATAGCAGCTGACTCGCAGTTTGCGTGCAGTATTCGAAACTGGAATGGCTCTGAGCACTATGGGACTTAACTCCTGACGTCATCAGTCCCCTAGAACTTGGAACTACTTAAACCTAACTAACCTAAGAACATCACACACATCCATGCCTTAGGCAGGATTCGAACCTGCGACCGTAGCGGTCGCTCGGTTCCAGACTGTAGCGCCTAGGACCGCTCGGCCACCCTGGCCGGCGAAACTGGAATAACTGGACTGTTTCCAAGGGAATAATGTGTGTAAGTAATTACGATGATGATTCCAAAAATTCATCAGTTTCTTAAGGAGAAAAAGTTCCAAGCAGTGACAGCCACATTTTCATTCTATTGTACTTCTAAGGAGGAGGGTGCGCTGTGTTGTGCTGTTCGCTCCGTTTCTCAAACTTTTCAGTGACGTAACGTTGAAAGTTTAAGATACTCATGATAGTAAATGCAGGTGACTCACATGTAATTCAGACATTTTTTAGAGGAATAGCTATCCGAAAGCCTATTTTTCTTGTTTAATTTGGCATAGATATGACAATGATGCAGCCATCTCGCATGTTGCGCAATTATCAGAATTGTTTACAGCTTCCATTCACAGAATTAAAATATGATGATCTTTCCTACAGAAGTACCCCCCCCCCCTCCTCCACACTTACACATATATGTGTGTACACCACACTCACAAATCTACTCACCTACCCACCCACCCACACCCACCCACCCACACACACACACACACACACACACACACACACAAACACACACACAGACGCCTCCCACCCGCCTCCCCCCCCGCTCCCCCCCCCCCGCCCCCTCCTCTACACACATATTTACTGTACATCGCCAACTCGTAACGTAGCACTTTTTCGAATTACTCTCCTGTGCCAACTTTTTCACCTGAGAGTAGCAGTTGCCACCTAAATCCTCAATTATTTGCTGGACGTACTCCTACCTCTGTCTCCTACTATGGATGTTACCCTATACAGCTGCCTTTAGTGCCACGGCAGTTATTCCTTCATGCCTTAATAGTTATCCTACCATCTTGTCACATTTTTTTGTCACTGGTTTCCACATATTCCTTTCTTCTCCTGATCTCTGTAGAACATCCTCATTCACTACCTTATCAGTCCACCTAATATTCAACATTCATCTGTAAAACCACATCTTAAATGGTTCGATTCATTTCCGTTCAGCATGCCTACAGCCCAACTTTCACTACCATACAATGCTGTGGTTTTTCGGACATTTCTTCCTCAAATTAAGGCCTATGTTTGATACTAATAAACTTGTCTTGGCCAGGAATTCCCTTTTTGCCAGTGCTAGTCTGCTTTCAACGTCCTCCTTGCATCATACTTTATTTTGGTGCCTATGTAGCAGAACTCTTTTGCTTTGTTTAGTTCGTGATTCCCCAGTTTGATGCTAAGTTTTTCACTGTTCTCGTTTCCGCTACTTCTTGTTTCTTTCGCCTTTCTTCGCTTTACCACCGATTCAAATTCTATACTCATTAGACTGTTCATTCCCTTCAACAGTAAGCCTTCTTCACCTTCTCAGACGATAGTGATGTCATCAGCGATTCTTATTATTGATATTCTTTCATCTAGGATTTTGATCCTAATCTTGAATCTTTCTTTTATTGCCGTCTTTGCTTCTTCGGGGTATAGAGTGAACACGCTTTTTAATACCAGCACTTCGTTCATTGTCTTCCAGTCTTCTTGCTCCCTCTTGGTTCTTGTACATGTTGTATACTACCCGCCTTTTCCTATAGATTACCCCAATTTTTCTCAGAATTTCTAAAATCTTGCACTATTTTACAATGTTGAACTCTTTTTCGAACTCAACAGATCGAATGTACGTCTCTTAATTTTACTCCACACTTGCTTTCGTCATCAGAAAAGTTTCTATGGTGCCTTATGCTTCCTAAATCCAAACTGATAGTCGTCTAACAGATCCGCAATATTGTTGTCTGTTGTCTGTATTTTATTCTTGTCAGAAACTTGGATGCATGAGCTATTAAGCTGATTTCTTCCCGGATGTCCGATGGTATATACCAGTTTCATACTTTCTACACACAAACTTTGAATACACATTTCCCATAATTATTTTAGAAATTCTGATGAAATGTTATCCGTCCCTTCTGCCTTATTTGATGTTAAGTCCTCGAAATCTCTTTTATATTTCGATTCTAATACTGAATCCCCTGTATATTCTATATCGACTCCTGTTCGTTCTTCTATCACATCAGACAAATGTTGCCGCTCACAGAGGCCTTCGATGTACCTTTGCAACTTTCCGCTCTTGCCTCTGCATTTGTTAGTGAATGCACATTGCACCCTTAATGTTAATGTTCTTGCTTTTAATTTCACGATGGATTATTTTGTCTTTTGTGTATGAAAAGTCAGTCCATCCTACAAACATGTCTTTTTCGATGCAGTTTCCATGCAGCCGTTTCCCTCTACCTTCCATCATCTCTTTTCAAAAAAAAAAAAAAAAAATGGTTCAAATGGCTCTGAGCACTATGGGACTTAACAGCTGAGGTCATCAGTCCTCTAGACTTAGAACTACGTAAACCTAACTAACTTAAGGACATCACACATATCCGTGCCTGAGGCAGGATTCGAACCTGTGACCGTAGCAGGAGTGCGGTTCCGGACTGAAGCGCTCAGAACTGCTCGGCCACAGCGGCCGGCTCATTTCCTTTCTATTTTATTCCTAAGTGACTTGTGTTTCCATTTTCCTGAATTCCCTTACATTTTTGTACTTCCTTCTTTCGTCGCTTAGTTGGCGTATTTCTTTTGCTACCTATGGTGTGTTCCCAGTTACTTTCTTTTTACGTATGTTTTTCTTTCCAAGTTCTGGACTTGCCCTATTTAGAGATGCCCATCCTTCATCGATTGAACTGCTCACTGAGCTAATCATTATTGCAGTATCTGTAGCATCAGAGAACTTAGAGTGTATCTCTTCATTCCTTAGTACTTACGTATCCAACCTGTTTGGTGACTGATTATTCCTGACTAGTCTCTTAAAAGTTCAGCCCACTCTTCAACATTGAATTGTGATCTTAGTCTATATCTGCTTGTGGTTACGCGTTACAATCTCATATCTGCTGTCATAACGAAGAGGATACCTCCTGGTTCGCTTCACTCTAAACCATCGCCTTGGTGACACGCTGCGGTTTGCAGAACTAGTTGTATGGATGTTAGGCAACCTATTAGACATCCATATAAAAAGTAGTAACTGACCCACAGGGCGGCTTCCTTCGCTAGGCTTTCACGTTTCTTAAAAGGTTCATTGTCATACCGCCAAGCCACTGCAGGTAGCCGGTAGATTACATGAAACTCGTGTCGTGGGAATGCCGGAGTTTTGTCAATGAGGTGAATGTTTCGTGACTAGTGGGCCAATGCGTATAGTCAGTAATATTTCAGATGATGAGATGAGTGCAAAAAATAGGATTTCATGCAGTTTGTGTTATAACAGGTTTTCATTGTCACGTTTATTTCAGACATTTACTTAATTACAATATGTTAATGAGGTCCATTTTGGAGCAAACTGTCCAAGTAACTAAGCGTTTTATACTGAAAGTCCCGTCTCCCGCTCGCCTACCCGATTTCTCTCTGTGCTAAAGAACCGAGGCTCGAACGGCAGCGCGAGTACATAAAACCGGCAAGCCGCGCGGCTAAGCTGCTCATGTCATTCGTTAACCAGCGCGCCCCGGGAGTAAAGTTTTAATGTCTTCCGCAGTGATTTCCCCGCGACGCGACGCTGAAAGCGGGGACGCCGTCGCACAAAAGCAGGAAATCGCCCCCGCGTCGTCGGGAGTCGAGCGCCAAATCCGCAGGCACACCGCCCCCGCGCCGCGCCGCTCCGCACCGCACGCAGACGCAGCGATATTGCGCCGCCCCCAGGGCGAGTGCGCGTTTGTGTGTGTGTGTGTGTGTGTGTGTGTGTGTGTGTGTGAGTGAGTGTGGGTGGATGGGAGCGTGTGTGCAGCTGGCAGCCGCGGGTTCGGTGCAGCCGGCGCGGCGCGCTGCAAGTCATTACGCGCCGCAGGGCGGGGGAGGTAATTAACCGACCGACGCTGCGCGGCGGCCTCGATCGATTCTCTTGAAGATCCCCCCCCGGGCGCAGCCGGCACGTGTCCGCCCCTCGCGGGGTTCGCACCCGCTACTCCCGGACACAGTGTCCGCCGCCTCCTCCGGCCGCTGGCGAGCGAACATTTCCATACTAAACAGCTCAGAACAGTGGTTGCCGAGGGGATGGGCAGGGGGAGAGGGGACATATTACATCTACCTTCAATGGGAAGCAAGAAGACGATTGGTCGGTATCTGAGGATTGATGGTTCAAATGGCTCTGAGCACTATGGGACTTAACATCTGTGGTCATCAGTCCCCTAGAACTTGGAACTACCTAAACCTAACTAACCTAAGGACATGACACACATCCAAGCCCGAGGCAGGATTCGAACCTGCGACCGTAGCGGTCACACGGTTCCAGACTGAAGCGCCTAGAACCGCAAGGCCACACCGGCCGGCGGGATTGATGGAACCATGACTCTGAGCACTATGGGATTTAACATTTGAGGTCACCAGTCCCTTATAACTTAGAACTACTTAAACCCAACTAACCTAAGGACATCACACACATTCATACCCGAGGCAGGATTCGAACGTGCGATCGTAGCGGTCGCGCGGTTCCAGACTGAAGCGCCTAGAACCACTCGGCCACTAGCGGCCGGCTTGATGGAACCATCTTCATCTCCCTGTTTGTAAGGTTTCTCCATTCAGCGCAACTGGTTTCGGTGCTGCAATTCACCATCGTCAGGCTCTCCAATAATTACTGTCTGAGAACCTGGTGTTGGTGAATTGTAGGACCGAAACCGATCGCACTGAACAAAGAAACTTTAAAAACACACGGCTCAAGATGGTTCCACCGATCCTCATTTCCGACCTAAATCCACATCTATATGCTTCCGTCAGCCATCTTGCAGAGTGTGGTGGAAGGTGCTTCTAATAATACTACATTTTTGCCTCATCCCTATTCCATTCACGAATGAGGGTTTGAAGAAAGATTACCGGTAAAGATAGGCATGAGCTCCAGTGTCTCTGATTTTTGAGTACTGCAGATAAATGTGGAATAAAGTAACATGTTGCTCGACTGTTTTTGGAAAGTACGCTCTCGACATGTCCAGAGTAATCATTCCTCGATGCACTGATTTGTAGCGTCTGTCGCTGGAGTATCACTATCTCGTAGAATAAATGATCCTGTGACCAAATGCGCCGCTCTTCACTGGACTCCAGCCCTTTTATTAACCAATTCTGGGGAGGATCTTAGAACCAGCCGGTCTGGCCGAGCGGTTCTAGGCGCTACAGGCTGGAACCGTGCGACCGCTACAGTCGCAGGTTCGAATCCTGCTTCGGGCATGGATGTGTGCCATGTCCTTAGGTTAGTTAGGTTTAAGTAGTTCTAAGTTCTAGGGGACTAATGACCTCAGAAGTTAAGTCCCATAGTCCTCAGAGCCAGGATCTTAGATTCATGAACAATACTGCAGAGATATTGTAACAAGTAGTTTGCAAGTAACAATTTCCGTCGATGAATCACAGTCTGTTAAGTAAGAGCGTGGTAGACATTACACACAGATGGTAATAGATATCGCTTCAGCTGTTTCACAACCCAGCGCCCCGCAAGTAGAGAGATGACTGTAGGCTACGCCTTGCGTTTATCAAAGATATTTGATGCCCACTATCAAACGTTGGTTCATCGACAAAAATGAAGACTGGATACAGCAGGAAAACAATGATCAGAAGCAAAGCAGCGGCATTGGAACGACTGGAAAAAGGAGAAAGTTGTGCAATTACCGGATCGGTCCACCCAGTGGCTGACGCTAATTCTCCTGAAAATGTATGGTATTACATCAAAATGAAGTTGCAAGCAAAAAAGATTTTTATTTCGAAGCAACTCTCAGCGCAAATTAGACTCATCTAGAGGTCTCTTTCGCTTGAATACAAGGAAGACTTGGTTTCAACCATGTCTCGGACATGCCATATCGACGCTGCGGGTGACTTCTTAGTTGTAACTGCGTTTTTCTTTCGTTCATATATATATATATATATATATATATATATATATATATATATATTGTCCAAATTGTTTTTCTACCGATCAATACGATCACGATCTTACTTAATGGATTGTACATTTCCTTCTCCCTTTGTTGTTTATTTTGTATTTTTATGATCTTGTGGATAATATTAATAGTAACGACAGACTTCTTGCAGATGATGCAGTTACCTAAAACAGAGTGCAGTGTGAACAAAGCCGTACAAATATTCAGTCAGACCTTGATAATATTTCAAACTGGTGCAAAGATTGGCAACTTGCTTTAAATAATAATTGTAAAATTGAGTACTTAAAAAAAGTAGTTGGGTGTAACAATTAGTAAGGACATGGAGTAGAATGATCACATAGGCTCAGTCGTAGGCAAAGCAGTTGGCACTCTTCGGTTTATTGGTGGAACACTAGGAGAATGCAATCAGTCTACAAAGGAGATTGCCTACATATCGCTCGTGTGACCAGTCTTAGAATACTGCTCTAATGTGTGGGATCCGTACTAAATAGGCCTAGCAGGGAATGTTGAAAGTGTACAGAGAATCCCAGCACGAATGGTCACAGAATGGTTACACCCGCTGCAGAGGGTCACTGAAATGTTGAAAGAACTGCACTGGCAGACTCTTAGAGATAAACGGTAACTATACCGAGAAAGTCTACTCTCCAAGTTTCAAGAACCTGCTTTAAATAATAACTCTACGAACATACTACAACCCCCTACATATCACTACCATAGGGATCGCAAGGATAAGATTACACTAACAGCAGTACGTACAGAGACATTTAAACAATCATTTTTCCCGCCCTTCATACGTGAATGAAACTGGAAAAGGCCCTAATAACTTGTAACCTGAGACGTACCTTCTGTCGTGTACTTCACAGTGGTTCGCAGAGTATAGATGTGGATGTAGACGTAGATAAGAATCTGTCTGAACTCGGCACTGTTTTTCTTACTATTTGTTTTGTGTGGTCATTCTACTTTAGATCGCCCTGGATGCCTGCTCCTTGATATTTTAAGGAAATTACTGTCAGATTGATTTGTAGCCAACAGTGTAATGGAACAACAGTGGCTCGTCTATTTATGGGCAATACGTTACGTTTATTTACAGTGGTTGGACAAAAATACGGAAACCGTCTGAGAAATGCATGTTTGGACATAAATGCAGATGATAACCAAGCCTGCAGGTTATGCTGTCGTATTTCACCACGAACGGCACTTGTGCAGTGTCCTCAGCACGCTGCAAGTGTTAGTCGTTATCAGAACAGTGAGTACGTTACGTCGGAGCTAAGTAAATTAGGATGTGTGCAAATCGTTGGTGATCAAATGGCGGGTGCAAAAAACCGACGTGTGTTGTATATTACAAGGGGCACTGAACTGAAGATTTACAATGCATACAGGGAAAGCAGAAAAAATATCATCCGCTGAGTCACAACGCGAACGAAAGTATATTTTGAGCAATGGTGACAGACGGTCATTGAAGAGGGTTGTGACGAAAAATAAAGAGGACGACAGCTGAAAAAAGTCACTGTAGAACTATATGTCGCATTCGCGAACTCTGTCACCACCAAAACAACACGAAGGAAGCTCCAGCAGGGAATTGCAGGCTGAGGTGGATTTCCAAAACCACTCATCAGTGGTGCAAATGACCGTAACAGGAAAACATGGTGCCGAAGCCATGAAACCGGCATTGCAGAGAAACGGAAGAAAGTCTTTCGGTCGAATGAGTCTCGTTTCACCCTGTTTTCAGCTTCTGGTCGAATGTACGACGACTCGGCTGGTAGCCATATCGTGGTAACCCATGAGTCTCAATGTTAGTGTGCAAGGTCGCTTTACTGCCAAGGATTATGTGACTATTCAGGCTGATAAGGTCTATACCGTGGTACAGTGTTTATTCTGCAGTGGTGATGTTGTGTTCCAAGCCCACAGGACCCCTGTTCACACAACTCACGTCGTCTAGAACTGATATTGTGAACACGAGGTTGAAATGTCGCAGCTGCCCTGGCCGCCACGGTCACCAGATCTCGATGTGAACATTTCTGATCTGCTTCGGAGAGAAAGGTGCGTGATGGCTATCCATTTCCATCATCGTTATCTCAACTTTCCACTACTTTGCAGGAACAGCGTAAGATTCGATTGAAACCTTACTGCACCTCTATTTATCCATTTCGAGATGGCTGGGAGCTGTTTTCAGTGCCAACGGTTTTCCTACACCGTGTTATCTATGGTAATGTGCTGTGTTTTTGGTGTTTCCACATTTCTGTCCACCTTCTGTATACTCAGAGTCAACAGCCACTCGCAGCACTAAATATCGATCCGCTGCAGGTGCCCCAGGGATCCGATGCAGCCTCCTGCTGTTGTAACTTTCTTATAGTTAACAACATCGTCAGCGAATAACCTCATAGTGCTCCCAAGATAATACAGTAAGGGGAAGTAATTTTCATGACTAGACTGAATAATCATCATAGTTCATGATTATTTGTTAGCTAATTCCGCTCCCTTGGGCCTTCTCAAACTGCCTCTTTTACTTGCAGTTGTTGTTGTTGTGGTCTTCAGTCCTGAGACTGGTTTGATGCAGCTCTCCATGCTACTCTATCCTGTGCAAGCCCCTTCATCTCCCAGTACCTACTGCAACCTACATCCTTCTGAATCTGCTTATTGTATTCATCTCTTGGTCTCCCTCTGCGATTTTTACCCTCCACGCTGCCCTACAATACTAAATTGGTGATCCCTTGATGCCTCAGAACATGTCCTACCAACCGATCCCTTCTTCTGGTCAAGTTGTGCCACAAACTTCTCTTCTCCCCAATCCTATTCAATACTTCCTGATTAGTTATGTGATCTACCCATCTAATCTTCAGCATTCTTCTGTAGCACCACATTTCGAAAGCTTCTATTCTCTTCTTGTCCAAACTATTTATCGTCCATGTTTCACTTCCATACATGGCTACACTCCATACAAATACTTTCATAAATGACTTCCTGACACTTAAATCTATACTCGATGTTAACAAATTTCTCTTCTTCAGAAACGCTTTCCTTGCCATTGCCAGTCTACATTTTACATCCTCTCTACTTCGACCATCATCAGTTATTTTGCTCCCCAAATAGCAAAACTCCTTTACTTCTTTAAGTATCTCATTTCCTAATTTAATTCCCTCAGCAGCACCCAACTTAATTCGACTACATTCCATTATCCTCGTTTTGCTTTTGTTGATGTTCATTTTATATCCTCCTTTCAAGACACTGTCCATTCCATTCAACTGCTCTTCCAAGTCCTTTGCTGTCTCTGACAGAATTACAATGTCATCGGCGAACCTCAAAGTTTTTATTTCTTCTCCATGGATTTTAATACCTACTCCGAATTTTTCTTTTGTTTCCTTTACTGCTTGCTCAATATACAGATTGAATAACATCGGGGAGAGGCTACAACTATACTTGCAGTATAGTCCAAAAATTTTAAGCATGTAGCGTCAGATATTCTACTCATTTGTGTAGAGGAAGCAACATCTGATGACGTGCTTAGTAACAGTCTTACACAACGACGGTATTTACTTATACTGACGTTAAGTCAATGAGCAAAAATAGAAAAAAAACCTTTATGCAAGTGCTGTCACAGTGTCAGTGTATAAAACATTAAAACTCGTTGGTGTAAGATTTTAAATGAATCTACACATTCACATGCGTTTTAGAAGTTACGCTAACGTATTTTAATGTATTCTAAATTGGCACAGTGGCAAGACCCACATAAGGGTTGCATTTTTTTCTGTTTTTCCTTATGAACTTGACGTCTGAGACAGTTGTGCCCTTATACCATGGTTGTGAGAAATCGTTATTGAGGAAGGCATCAAATGTTGCTTCCTACACACAAATGTGTGGTGTATATGGTTTACATTTTCTACTCTGATGGAAGTAACTGAGGTAGCTTCAAAAGGCCCAAGGGGGAGAAATTAGGTAATACCTAAACCATGAAATAAAGTAATTACTTCAACATGTTCTCAACGGCTGTGGACCCATATATACGAAAGGCTATCATTATCAACTTCATTATTAAAATAAAGTTTGCACATTGCCCTTAGAACAAGAATTAATGTAATAAAAATTACCGATTTTAATCCGTTAAGAAGGATGTATTGAGCCTATCTGAAAGGAAGTCATGAATACAGTCACGAACCGATCAAATACAGAGTAAAGTCATATTTTGTTCACTAAACGACAGTACGCAACCGTACCGAATGCCTTCCAGAAGTGACACGGCATCATCCTGGCCCTTTGCCAGTGCCACTCTGAATCTCATTGCGAAACACACCGAGCTGAGTTTTGCAAGATTTATGTTTGCGAAATGCCTCATAATTCTTACAAAGCAGATTTTCCTTTTAAAGAAACGTCACAAGGTGTGAGCATTAAACATACTACATAGTGCCGCAATGAACTCATGTCGGGGACACATGCTTCTAATTAGGTGCATCTTTCCGATGACCGTTCTTGTAAAGGAAATTATCTGGGAGGTTTTTTGAATCGCTTAGAGCCCTTCGTTGCTCCTGCGACAAACGATAAAGTGCTGCTAGAAGGGGGCGAATTCTTTCTCATAATCTCTGTAGAACCTCATAGTTGCCTTTCCACTGGGGCCGCACGAAGTGGTCGCGTGGTTACAAGCGCCATGTCACGGATTGCGCTGCCCCTCCCGCCGGAGCTTCGAGTCCTCTCTCGGGCATGGGTGTGTATGTTGTTATTAGCGTTAGTTAGTTTAAGTAGTGTGACCTTAGCAGTTTGGTCCCTTAGAAATTCATACACATTTGAACATTTTCCACTGGGGAACATTGTTAATTGATAGTCTCTTCCGCGATCGCTTATCTCAACAACTTCCTTTTCCGCACTCTTGCGATGGCTGAAAGGAGGAGCCGCCCGATCTCCCACGGTGAAACATTTCAGAATACTGAATTTCATATTTCGGCCATGTCTCTGTTATCTGTCTCAGTATCAGAAAGGTCCCTGCGCTACTGTATAGATCATTTAGATCCCCTTGCTGACTTTACGTAAGTCGGCAAAATTTTACCTTGTCATTCATTGAATATTTCTCGAATTCCTCCCGTTACGCTCATTTTGCCTTCATTGGTCTTTTACATGCCTACCGGTTTTTCAATTCGCTTAAATGGGAAATGGAGCTCACTTTGTTTTCACAGTAACTTTCTGACACGGCTGCTGAACCACGGCGTCTTTCCCATTCCTTACAATTTTGCTCACTACATATTGTTGTAAGCTATATTGTACACATTTTTCTGTTTTATCCATTTGTGTTCCACATTTTTGTTCTCAAACCTACATGTTTGACATTGACCACTTACATACTCTGCAATTTCTATCCTGTCACTCTTGCTGACCAACAGTATTCCTCACTTTTTTAAACACTCCTTCTAGCACACATAGTCATTGGCTACATCACAGTCCTATGATCGCTGAGTTCCTTCTCGAAGTTAACTCGAATATTTCGGGTATGTTAGTTACTAGAAGATTTAAGACACTGCTCTAGCACGTATGTTCTCTATCTGCCGCCCCACAGTCGTCTATCCTCTGTGTAATCGAGCGTCCATTAAAAGAAAAAAAAAAGAATGCCTTTCTTGTAGACTTCATTGACATCCTAGTAATACTTCACTGTTTGTCGGTTATGGATCCATAATTTCTTTCCTTTCCTTTGCACAGCACCACTGCCAGAGGGAAAAATTCCAGTGAGACTAGCATGCAGTTATTACATTCCTACTGAAAGGAAGAAACGGGTAAGGAGACGCTACCATTGACAGGAAAAACTCGTGAGTTTCTAGGCCGTGTCACATTCCTCTTTAAAGATGTTGAGTGTTAGACGTTTCGAACTCTTTGCTAGGATCTTCTTTAGGCCTTATTGGTGTGTCTTGATGGCCATCCAGGGACAACTGTAGAACCTTGAAGAAGATCTAGCAAAGGGATCGAAGCATCGAACACTGAAGACGTTTGAAGAGGAATGTGATACGATCTAACGACTCCGGAAAGTTTCACCATCAATGGCAACAGCGACAGAAGCCTGCACGTTTTTAGAAACACAACGACGAAAAAACAGAATCTTAGCAGTTCCAGCAACATATTAGTGACAATAAACTATTGATACACTAGTTATAGTTAACAACGTACACATAAAACGGATAGTGAATTATTAGCAAGCTGAAGAGATGACACATTGCATTTACTACGTTTTTTGAACGTACTCTAGTCATTCATAGCTCACTGTTGACGTAACTACATTTGTGGGAGTGTTTACAGGACGGTGAAAGTTGTTATTCCCTTCGCCAAGAGCACCTCTCAATGCGCACCTGTGTTGCATACTCGTCGAGCGAATTCTTATCAGCAGCGGACAGCATATCATCACCTATGTTTCGATGTCAGAGGATACATTGTTTACCAATACATTCCGCCCCTCTTCAGTCCTGATGCATTCACAAATGGAGCACTACAAAAAAGATTATTGGTAATCCCCCTGCATGGCGAATTCGAGCTCCAACGAGATAGTTTCAGTGAATGTCCATAGGTATTTTGATGCAATCTCCAGTGGCGCGTTGCAGACTAATTGTAATTACTTTTATTTCTTACCCACATCTCTATTTTCGCTTATAATGTCTGCACAGCAGCGAAAAGGGCAACTGTATGCGCTGTGCCTCTTGTTTGGAAACAAATTTGTTCCATTTATCGACGGTACTTTCTGATGACAACAGCCGTCCCCACGTTGTTCTTTGTGCTCAAGCTGGAATTCAAGACTGCTCGGATTGATTTTCATGCAATTTTAGTTGTGCGTCAGCAGTGATACCGAACAGTATCGATAGGTTACTGATGAGGAACTGGGCAATGCAAACCTCAAGTATGGTCCCACTGAATGCAGTGGTAGAGCGGCATAACGAAGATATATTGTCTTGTTCCGGCAGCAACGGCAACCACATCCTAGTATTTTTGCAGATGAAGGTTTTTGTATTACTCTGTGTTTTCTCTAATACCTTTCGGTGATTACATGTTATAGTCTTTTTGATGATTGTGAAGACGTTTTCATGGACGTAAAGGTACTTGGAAATAAATAATAGTTACATTATTACTCTGTAATGAGTCACCGGCAACGACGGATCCCGTATAACAAAACACTCAGAAACTATTTCTTAACGCCGGCCTGAGTGGCTGAGCGGTTCTAAGCGCTACAGTCTGGAGCCACGCGACCGTTACGGTCGCAGGTTCGAATGCTGCCGCAGGCATGGATGTGTGTGATGTCCTTAGGTTAGTTGGGTTTAAATAGTTCTAAGGTCTATGGGACTGATGGCCTTAGCAGTTAAGTCCCATAGTGCTCAGAGCCATTTTTATTTCTTAACAACGTCAGTTATTTTGTCGCTGTCGTTTGGACGCATCTTCTATAATCTCTTATTCTTTGGTATAATCCCCATCTTAATTTTGGTAGTTACTCGGAAAAAATTTATTTCTTGAACGTGGTCTACTCTACTATTATATCAACGCTGATTTTTTGCTTAGTTTTTTGTTGGGTCAGTGTTTCCCGCTATTCCCGTCCTTGAAATTTGGATCTGAAAATTCTGCAGAGTATCCGTCAACAGCTGCTATAGTTCTTACACTAAACACAAACGTTATCCACCTCACATTTCATAACGTATGGGAATAGGTGAAAACCAGAAAACAGATAAGCTGCACTAGGAGCTTCCATGTCGTGGTTCCACTGAGTCTTGGGTCGGCAAGACCCAGAGGAGAACCACGAGCACCTCCAGTGTAGCTCTGGATGTAACGTTAGGAATGGAAAATCTTCACGGACCACAACTACTGTATATAACCCGGCACTCTTAGCAGCAGCTAGGACATCCGGCCATAAATACCTGCGCTATAGAATAAGTTCATTACATTTAATACCTCAGACCCACCAGTTTTCACACTGGTACGCTCCTAAAACAACGATGTACCTTCACGTCTATTTTCGAGGCAGCACCACAGTCTAAAGCTGCGGATTATGCGTCAGTGCTACACAAAGCTACAATGTTATCTCAGTAATTGTTATGACACACTTTTTCCGATCATTTGTTTTATTCTAGCTTTACCACAAATTTCCAGCGCTGTGTCAGATTTATACAGCACAATTTCGCTACAGAATCGCCAAATACTATCTCTATAACAGAAAACAAAGACCTTAATAAGAAAGAGTCCTCTATTAATCTATCGATCACCATGCAGTTGGGAACTGATTATATTTGGTGTAGTGTCCCTCAAGTTTCTATCTTAGGGCACTACTTTTCTTGTGTATCTGAATAACTTTTCTTCTGTTGCATTGTCACTTGGTTCGTTTGTTTTGTTTCCTGATGATACACACTTCGTGATAAATGGACATAGAAAGATGGTGTTAAATTATTGGGAGTACAAACTGATACTAAATGCCTGTGGGAGGAACCTACCACAGTACTGCTCAAACATCTAAACATATCTCTGTAGCTGTAATACCGATAACGTCAGATAAAAGTGATATAAAATAAAAAAAGGCTGGCATATTTTACTATCTTTCATTCCGTAATGACATAGGGTATATGTTTCTTACGACTCACAAAACCAAGCTAAATTTTTCATAACTCAAACACGTGTAATAGAAATAATTTGTGGCGAAATTCAAGAACTTCCTGTTGATGTCCTTTCAGGGGGCTAGGGATACTGATCAACGACCTCAATGTATCTTCATTAACGGAATTTGCATAAATAATACCTCTCTTTCTCAAACCGAAAGCCCAGTTCGTTTGCGATACTAGAAACAAGAATAATCTGCTTAAAATTTCAAGAATTTACTTTGGGCCAAAAATACATCAACAGTTCGTGGGCACACAGTTTCAATAAATTACCAGCAGCAATAAAAAATTTAGCTTCAAATAATGTTCAGTTTAAGTGAAACCTAAGTAAGTTATTGGCGGCCATCCTTCTATTCCTATGATGAATTTCTTAGCAGAATTAAGTGATAAATGTGTGATTAATAATACCAGAAGTTTTGTTTCTGGTTGTATTCAGTTATGTGACCTTATCTGTGTAGATAAGTATTCTAAATTGCTTTGTGTTTGGCTACAATAGCCTACGAATTATATTACCCACCGAACCGTACACAAAGGTTCGTATTTGAAACAAGTTTGATATTAACTGTTAAATACAAATATGTTTCACAAATTTTACGTATTCCACATATTTTACGATCATTTCATTTACGATCTGTGAAGGAAGCATTAGTATATCCCTTCTTTTTGTAAACATGATTTACGTATCTTTAATATAGCCTTTATTTTTCTAGATAGTGAGTTTATAAAATAATGTGACCGTTTCCACTGTGATAGGAATAATATTCAGATCATGAAATATCGTTACAGAGGGTAACATGTCACAAGTTCCATAATCAAGTTCTGAGTCACGGGATTTTAATAAGGCTTATCCAGAAAGGAGTATACGTCCCGATATCAACATATGTGTTGGTAATGACATCTTTACGTACATGCACGTAAAATGGTCTTGCTCAATCTACTTTCTGTGTATACGCAATTTGATTTGCTCGCTGTATTCCATAATCAATTAAACTAACAGTCTCCAGATGAAGTTACGTATAGCTCCAAAAGGGAAAACATAGTGTACATATAAACAGTAGGCACGAAGGTAGCAGATTGGAATATGACTCATATATGTTATTAACAAAAAAGTTGAGTAATTAATCCGTGTTGTGAAACAAATCACAGAAACATAGGAAATGATGTCAAAGTAGGCACTAAAATAAAAAACGCTGTTACCTTGCTAGAGTTTATTTCAGTAAATAAGTGTAAAATCTTTGGTTTTAAAAGGAAACAGGAAATTAAAAGCAGTAATGTAATGTAGTGAAAACTGTAAGTTATGCTGCATGAGAACCAATTCTCATTATGTGTAAATTTAGGTTGTAATTTAAGAAAGAAGATGTTGACCTTCCCATCGAGTACTTGTCGGTATTTGAGTGCAGACAGACACTACATACGAAGTGGAAAGCATCACCCACCTGCTGTCACAAATATCTGCACAAAACTGTCGACTATTCTGAAACACTGACATCTGCACGATGGTGTTTTAGTGTGGAAACTGTTACCATCGTTATACACAAGGATTTCAGTAAACAGTGACTGCTGTAAGTTTCATTGAGATGTGTGACTACATTCTAAGTGTATCACAGGGGATGGATGACACCTGGTCCTACCAGCTCCATCTGGAGTAGCGAAGGCAAGAGTCACAGTCACGTTGCATATCTGTCTGCGTTATATTTCGAAGAACATCCGAAGAATAATGGCACTACTGTTCCTTCAATCTCAAGAAAAAAATGGTTCAAATGGCTCTGAGCACTATGGGACTCAACTGCTGTGGTCATAAGTCCTCTAGAACTTAGAACTACTTAAACCTAACCAACCTAAGGACAGCACTCACATCCATGCCCGAGGCAGGATTCGAACCTGCGACCGTAGCGGTTGTGCGTTTCTAGACTGTAGCGCCTTTAACCGCTCGGCCACTCCGGCCGGCTCAATCTCAAGAGCAACATCTAGAAAGCAGAAAGAAAATCACCAAAAGTGCAACGCGTAACTGTTGTAGAAGATAACCTTTAAGATGAAGAAGGGTATTTTCAGTTGTCTTTTCTGTTAGAGATATCTCACCTCATGGATGTGTAAATGTCTGCAACTCGATTCAACGAACATCGAGGAAGTGCCTGAAGAAGCTTGAATAAAGGCGCATTGAGAGGCATAGTCCAAATCTACATCTACATCTACATACATACTCCGCTAGCCACCAAGCGGTGTATGGCGGAGGGCACTATTCGCCCCAAAGTCGTATTCCCCCTCCCCCCTCCCCCCTCTGTTCCACTCGCGGACCGCGCGAGGGAAAACGATTGTCTGAATGGTGATCATTGCGCTACATGGAACTTGGTAGTAATAATATATGCTCTACATCCTCGGCGAAGATCGGATTTTGGAATATAGTGAGCAGGCCCATCCGTTTAGCACGCCGTCTATCTGCAAGTGTCTCCCACTTCAAACTTTCTATGAGATTGTAACGCTCTAGCGATGACTTAATGTACCAGCCAAGAATCTTTCCTCTCTTCTTTGGACCTTCTCAATCTCTTGAATCAGAGCCAACTGGTAAGGGTCCCATACAGACGAACAATACTCTAAGACTGGACGCACTAAAGTATTGTAAACAATTTCCTTTGTTGAAGGCCTGCATCGCTTCAGGATTCTACCAATAAACCGCGATCTAGAGTTCGCCTTACCCATTACTTGTGTAATGTACTCGTCTCATTTGACATGATTTCGAATAGTTACACCCAGATACTTGATGGATGTTACCGCTTCTAAAGACTGGGCATTTATCGTCAAGCATAGGAATTTGTATCAGCTGGTAAGTCAGATATCATTTAAATTCCAGTAATGTCCTTTCTGTATAACCTATATCCTGTAGTAAATACAGAATGTATGTTTACGACGGTAGCGGCTGTTTGATGCAGTGCTTGGCCTTAAGCGGCCTAGCGACAGCCATTGTATTTCGGTGGAACATTTTATTCCAATTGACAAATATGTTACATTTTTACAGTTTAATTTTTATTCTTGTGATGATTTTTAATTTGACAAGAGCGTTTTGCTCAGATGTTTTTTTACCAACTGTGTGATTACATGTAATCTTACGTAAATTTTATTCTGATGAAGACTGTCGAAACCACGGTCCATTTGACAACAATTTTGTGCCACCGAGGTGTCTATTTCTACATTCTGTAATTAATTTAAGGCACGGTTGCTGGATCTCAGCCAGTAAAAATGTTTAAAATTGCTGTATCCTTTATTCTTAAACTTTATAGTACTGTTTACAGTTCTTTGCTACAAATGAGTAAAAATTCAAATTGTCTTAAATAAAATGATACGAAGTTCCTGTTAAGTACCCGAATGGTCTGACCAAGCTTCATACGGGGACAAAGATTGCTGAACAATGTTACAAACTAGCTTGTATAAATACGGAAACGTTTAAGAATATCGAATCACCGATACTAAAATATTTTTGAGTATAGTGCTCTTGGACAATGTCAGCCGCAGCCAGTGCAGATTCATAAAAGTTTTCCCATTGACGAAACTCTAAAGCAAGTCGTGGCATAACCAAAATAGACAGCTGCTGACAATGTGATCGAGAAACACTGGTAGCCACAGTTATCATGACGCTTGTCACTGCGAAAATTGTCACTAAAGAATGCAGACTAGGCTTGTTAACGAGTACCTAAGTACAGTAGCATCGGGAAGTGTTATTGTGAAGCTTGTAAACAGTACAACGATCCAATGGCAAGAACGTAGCCTCTCATGGGCTCATACATTCTACGGAAATTAATTGGTGTTTAGTATTACATTACTTGTGGATAGGCATCTAGTCACATAGGACATATGTTCAACAAATGCAAGCAGGGGACGCGCCGTTATTGCTTACTGTATGCGCTAAAGAAATCATAATAAAGCAACAGAATATTCTGAATCACATTCAAAACCATACACAAGCTAATTGGCGCATTGTGACACTAACCTATTAAGGAATGAAATGAAAATTATATTCGTGTCTTCTGAATGCGGAACAACTCTCAGGATATAGTTCTTTGAAAAATAAGCATACATAAATAAACATGCTCATTGTCGCATGTATTAAATGACAAAGAAGAAAAACACAGCAAAACGACGTCATTTTTATCTAATGTTCGTGCTGTGGAATTTTCTCTGTAGGCATACTGCTACTTAATGGAAATACCTACGACTAATGAGAGATGGGTAGATCACGTAACTAATGAGGAGGTATTGAATAGAATTGGGGAGAAGAGGAGTTTGTGGCACAACTTGACAAGAAGAAGGGACCGGTTGGTAGGACATGTTCTGAGGTATCAAGGAATCACAAATTTAGCATTGGAGGGCAGCGTGGAGGGTAAAAATTGTAGAGGAAAACCTAGAGATGAATACACTAAGCAAATTCAGAAGGATGTAGGTTGCAGTAAGTACTGAAAGATGAAGAATTTTGCACAGGATAGAGTAGCATGGAGAGCTGCATCAAACCAGTCTCAGGACTGAAGACAACAACAACAACAACAACAACAACAAGATGAATTACGTAGAATATAGCTTTTAACCAATGTCCGAAATTTGAGCTTCGGCGTTCGTGGAACGAAAATTGTGTTATCCGCGTGAAACTTGAAGGGTGCAAGTCCATAACCGGGACATGCCGTGAAGTTCCCAAAGCATTCAACACTACAGTGGAAAACATGATTAGTTTCACTTTCAGGTGCTTAATCTTATAAAATTAAACATTACTGAAGAATCATACTCTGTAAACTGTAAAGCATAGGTTATATGTTGTATTGATGGTATAAAACTTACGGTATTTGGCTGCGTTCTCGGCCCACCTGCAAATAAAAAAGAAAAAAAATCACACATGAAGTCAGATTGCTCTTTATATTACAAACATTTCCTTATGTTAAGTATGGGGTCTGTAATACTACGAGTAAATGTATAAATATTCCTTTTGTTGTTAGCTCCTGAAGTCCCGACAAAATTTGTGTTACTGCAGCCGCTTTGAAATGCACACCAGACCGTAATTTGGTTAGTCTGCCTCTTTGTTCTCACAATAGTCTACATGGAGAGGATGAAATTCTTCTATCCGTGTCTTCACATGCACGTACAGAACCTGTATGAAATATTTGATAAGGACAATAAGAGATATTTTACATACTATCAGAAATCTTGTTTCTCTAAATAATTTTTCCAGTTGGCAGCAAGATCAGCGACTTATTTCTGATATTTTCAGTTGCAGTTCACTGACAGCTCCGTAAAAGTTTCGTGTCGATTAACGTAATGTTATTTCACCACTAGCGCGTCTACGAATTCTTTCGATACTGAGTTTTTAAGAGAGCATCGTTAGCTAGTGTATTCGGCCTCCTAAGTAAACCAGCTTGCATAACATTCTATCAGGAAATAGAATGATTGCATTCGTAATTCCTACGAGTTATTTTACGTTATCGTCCTGCCTGATAAAGATATGTCGAGATATTAAAGGAATATGGTTGTGTTGTAAACGCTGCAGCAGAATAACACGCGATATTTTCTTTAGTTTATGAGTACTGTCTTATATGTATCTGCATTATCGTTGAGTTGCTTTTAATCAAAATATTTACGTTACTGGATGTAGTTACAGCTATACTACTCTACTGTTGACATCACCATGATGCCGGAATAATGCAACAACTTCTGATAACTCAGTCACAGTAAATCACTGAACATATTGGAAATATGGGCGGTCCCATAACGGTTCTTTGGAAACCTTTGTTTTTATTTTACATTCGCAAAAGTACGAAGCTAGTCGATATAATGGTACCTGTCGTGTAACTCGAAAAAATGATACAAATACCTTTGGGAAGACGTAAGTTACGTTTATGATTTGCAAGATACGATGTGCGAAGAAATATGCCAACGTTTCCCCAAAAAATGCTCTCGGTGCGTGTGCTAACTTTTGTAGATCTGCTCAACCTTTGAAGGAAACTGGTGCTAGGGTATGGTCTAGGATCCTTGACCATACCGACAAACTAGATTTGGTAAATTATTTTGTACATATCTTTTGTAGCACTCTTACAAACGGGACTGACTTGTTTTCTTTCCCTTTCGCTTGGGAGTTTTTGACGTGAGATATTCATAATAGCTGTAAGCTTAAACAAAAATAATTACACAGGAAAATCAGTGTCGAAACTAGCGCCTGTAAGTTTCGGCATTCATCTGGAATTTTTCTTACGTAAATGACCAAAAATCTTACATTTATGGTGACCCTATATTATGGTACTTGCGAATTAGCCGCTATATCCGGCGAAAGGTAATAAATTAATAGGTTGATCATCCTCACCTTCGACGCATAACGAGTACGGTCAGAAATTTCGCTAACGGTGAGCCTCAATGAAAGACAAAGAAAGCGGTATTAGAAAAATAGGTCGCGAGAGTAATTTTCGTATGTGGGCTTCTTGATTAGTGGTAAAACATCCATTGTCAGTTATGAATGGAAGACATCAGCTTATCGTAAGTTCAGGTTCTGAAGATGGGTGACTGTTTTGGGAAATCGTTTATGTTACTGGACAGCACTCTTATGTCGTCTTAATTAGCCAGTTTGAAAGAGGGCAATATTATTCTAAGAGCCTGTATGTAGTAGAAGAATAAAATTAAATATGAGAAATCACTGCAGAAAACTCCGTGCGAACAGGCCTTGGAAGGCCCAACGGTACCGACCGGCCGCTAAGACACCCTCAGCCTACAGGCGTCACTGGATGCGGATGTAGAGGGGCAGGTGGTCAGCACACCGCTCTCCCAGCCGTCTGTCAGTTTAAGGGACCGGAGCCGCTACATCTCGAACAAGTAGCTCCTCGGTTTGCCTCACAAGGGCCGAGTGCATCCCGCTTGCCAACAGCGCTCAGCAGACCACCGGATGTTCACCCATGTAAGTGCTAACAGAGCCCGACAGCGCTTATCTGCGGTGATCTGACGGGAGCTAGTGTTACCACTGCGGCGAGGCCGTTGGCAAATCACTACAGAAACTACGTTAACTATCAGCATTCAAGAAGAGTCGGGCAACTTGTTAGTTCCTCCAGCATACAACCCGCGAAAAGACCACGAAAACCAAACCAGGAGAATGAAGCCTCATAGTCAGGCTTATCAGCAGTCGTTAATCTACTGAATGCAACAAGGAAGGCGGGAAACAATAGTGATACACTTCGCCGGCGCCGTAAGGCTGCTTGCAAAGTATGGATGTACTGCAATTGCGGAGTACCTCTTCTTTAGAAATTTTGATAGGATGTTCTAACAGATGAAAGGTGTAGAAGGAGATGTTTGGGAAGGCTACTGGGAAGCAACTACTTCCACACTGATGACGGCTCTACAATGCTTAGATGGGACATTGGTTCAGATGGCTCCGATCATTATGGGACTTAACTTCTGTGACCATCAGTCCCCTAGAACGTAGAACCACTTAAACCTAACTAACCTAAGGACATCACACACATCCATACCCGAGACAGGATTCGAACCTGCGACCGAAGCAGTCGCGCGGTTCCAGACTGTAGAGCCTAGAACCGCTCGGCGACTCCGGCCGGCTGGGAATTTGGAAAAATATCTATACACACTGAAGAATATTGAACATTAATTTACAATTTTAGCTTTAAGCTCGTAATTGATTCTACGTATCTTCACAAAATATTTCTCACATCGGCCGCGGTGGTCTAGCGCTTCTAGGCGCTCAGTCCGGAACCGCGCGACTGCTACGGTCGCAGGTTCGAATCCTGCCTCGGGCATGGATGTGTGTGATGTCCTTAGGTTAGTTAGGTTTAAGTAATTCTAAGTTTTAGGGGACTGATGACCGCAGATGTTAAGTCCCATAGTGCTCAGAGCCATTTGAACCATTTGAACCATTTCTCACATCGGTCAGGTAACTTTTATAGCGGCTGTTGTCTTACTAAGCTGCTACTTCACGCATATCATTCCCTAAAACCGTTACATACGAGTCTGTGCGTCAAATACAAAAACAAATGTAACGTAGTTCACTCAAGAATAACAAGTTAACAAAAAAATGGTTCAAATGGCTCTGAGCACTATGGGACTTAACTTCTGAGGTCATCAGTCCCCTAGAACTTAGAACTACTTAAACCTAACTAACCTAAGGCTATCACACACATCCATGCCCGAGGCAGGATTCGAACCTGCGACCGTAGCCTTCGCGCGGTTGCAGACTGTAGCGCCTAGAACCACTCGGCCACCCCGGCTGGCAACAATTTAGCAACGAGTAGTGATTTGCACCATATCTCATTGTTTCTGGAGATAAGTTATTGAAGAAGGGAGGAAGATTAGAGTGTAACGGTAAATTATTGAAATTCGACGTGAAAGTTGTAAAAGTCTGAGATAATCAAGATGGTTGAAAGTATGGCAGTTTGGAATAAATTTCTGTGATGTCGTTAAACTGAATTTCCAAGCAGACTACAATCACGAAATTTCTAAGTTCTGCTATGCATACATTCAGATAATGTGTCACTTTCTGTCGTTTCTCATTTTAAGGCGAGTTAAGAACTACCTACAGAATTATCTCAGATATGTAATTAGAGCTGCATTAAAAAAAGACTCTTATTATAGTAGAGTATGTTTTACTTCACTAAAAGAATGAAATCGACAATTAATTTGATATAAATATTGATAAACAACTTTAGGTAGCAATTTAGTACTCGCGAAATGGATCTCTGAGAATTTTGAAGAAAGTCAGAGTCACCGCCGCGAATGATATAAACAGGAAAATGCCTACACATAACTCTCTTCGCTGAAGTGCTTACAAAACATACTTTGTCATTCATTTATATAGGAAATACTGTACACGATTCAATTCTCGGAAGTGTGTTAAACTAGTATCTGAAGCAATTCAGAATTATGGAGTGAACATGCTAGAATGATAGAACCGCATAAACTTCAATAACATGTCATTTTCCTAAATGACAGAGTCAACTGTTACAAATTTATAGCCCACATCAAAGTGCAGTAAACGCAAACAGCTAACTCGCGCTGCGCATTTGCACTCTGGCTACTTGCTGCCGCTGTCACTCATACCGTTTTCGGCGTTGACGCGTTGAGCTACAAGAAACGGCGCGCGCGTATCTATGATGGCTGGCTCTACACCAGCGTTCCGAACTTGACCACAAGTGTCAATCATACTCGCCTGTACACGTCCTAATGTTTCGTTCGTAATCACGTGACGCGCTTTTCGCATTTTTATTTCTACTGAGTACGAGTAACTGGTCGTTTCAAGTGGATGAACCAAAGTTAAGTAGATACACTTGGCGGCATGGCTGTTTTTCTTCTCTGACAAGAAGAAGGGAAGAATAGTTACTGCCGACCATTTGGTGCTAGGGAGCAACTAATCAGCTTCCGTTTCATATCAAAGACAATCTCAGGAACTTGGGAAAGAGTGTTTTTAATGACACATCTGTGCAGTGTAAAGTATGAATTCGTGCTAAGATATAATCACAAAATTACGAATGAGAAACTTGCAAACCGTAGTCAATAAGAATTTTCACAGTGCCAGTGTAGGTAGTTTTCATAGCTCGTGTATCTATAATTGCTATTATTTATAATTAGTGAGAATTATGTTTTAGGGGCATATTCCGCTTAGCTTCTCGAAATGATGCGGTATGCAAGGCATGAGGTTGAATTGAAAGAGGAAGGCATTGTTACTCGCTCGAAGAATTTCCTGTCTGTAAACTAAATCAGTGCTTTTACTTCCTCTGAAATGTCTGAATTAGCGTTTTTTCTACTACCTGAACGTTATTTATAAAGGGTGTAGGTGTAAAACTTACTTTCAAACTTTAGGCACTGCTCTAGCTCCAGCGAAGAAAACAGTAACACTTACACCTCATATGCTATGATACATCTCAATATCATTGATAGATATCAGAGTCATACTCTGCTTAAATAAATTATAGCTACAGAATGATCAGCAGACTAATCGAAGAAATAATATTTAATGAACATCGAAACATTACTTAACGATATGAAATTTGGTACGATTCAACATTGTCTACAATAGGCACTACTGTCCTATTCTATCATGTTTATCCATATTTTTACAATAAAAGTTCATTCACAGTCATCTAGACAAGTCTCGTGATATCTTTGATGGATCTTTGATTATTTTCACAAGAGGAGCCGTACGACACTTTCACGCTTTTATAGTTTTAAATAATGACAGTATTTGGAATAAGTGTAATCATTGGGATAAGGGTTGTTATGAGAATTAAGAGAAAACTCTTTAAAAATGAACCGAACGATGTGAAATAATAATAATGAATTTGTGATAAATCCTTTTATACACATTTCCATAGACATAATTTTGTACAAAATTCTGTACAGAAAATTATAATACTTCGGTGTAAACGATATTTAAAGTAAAAGCATAAGCATCGTGAACTTCTTGTTTTCCATTTTCTTTACAGGATACAAAAATTTTAACTCATGTAGTCGCCCTAGATATAGTTATCCATAAGTAAAGACGGGATCTCGTAAATACAGTTCTGCTCTTTGAAGCATTTGTCCCTGCGACTTGTTTATAGTGATCGACAATGCAATTTTAATAGACAGCTGTCTTCTTGTGGACTGAAAACATGCTTGGATCAGACGCTGTTAAGCTTATCCGTGGTATTAAAACACCTTTCCCGGTGTCAATCAGCTGGCCATTAATTGTAAATTCATTGAGTTTTGTTGCAACTATGCGTGCTGCATTGACTAAGCCCTGTTTAGCGTTCAGGTTTCTCATCGGCATGACAATAGTGTTTTTCTTTAGTATAAGTTCAAATGGCGGTAATCCTGAAGGATATGAAAAGGGCATGTTTGATTCGTAAAGCATACGTATGAAGCTGGGCATCCAGATGTCCCTGTACCTACGGTAGTTAAAAGTCTCTTGTTTGTTAAAGTTTCCCGCATGTAGTGAGTTTCAGCGCAATATCAGAAGCTGGCTACAAAACCTTTCTAACGTCACCTCAGTCATCCCTGTACGGTTAGTGTGTGTTCAGAGAAAGAATTGTCGACTTGCGAAATAATATGTATGATACTTGTAGACCACACGGGCCTACCAATAACAAACAAGGTTTTGAGTAGCAGGCTGAGGGAACGACGCCTGACTGTACCGGATTATTTGTTTTATTTACTGTCTGTTAACATGAATACTTTGTAGGTGGTCATATTTCAAGATTTTGATACTTTAATTGATTATTTTTACTACGGGTGAACACCCAAATAGATATTGACGAGACAAACTCTTCCACAATACATCGTATGGTCCACAATCCATCATACCACTGTATGGATCTCTATCAGGCGAAAGGAAAAGAAAAAAAATGTAATCTGTCATTTGTAATACAGGTAAGTTTTAAATTTTTGAGCTCGGTGAAGCATCTGAACGGTAAAGGCTTTAATTCAAAAGGAGCGGATTTCAAAACCCGGTTGGGCCATCTTGATGTAGCTCGCAACGTTTTCTTCTGTCCTCCTTTCAAATTTAGATTTCGTTACCTACCTCAAACGACGTCACCGTTGACGAAATTTTAACGTTCTAACACATTATGGGCGGAGCCCGATTAGGACTCGGAAAGCGGCAGTTAGTCAGGCGGACGAGGCCAGAGGTTTGCTCGTCCTGAGCGTAAGAATTCATTGCTAACATTGCACATCTAGCACTCTGTCAGTAAACCGCACAAAGAAGGATGTCTGTATTGTCCTACACGTAGGTTTTGAATTCTGAAATGTCAATACTCCACAGAAGTGCTTAGTAGGATTTTGCTCTGTGATGAGGCACACACCGCTTCTGTCAGCTACCTGTATGTTTATAGCCCACTCTCACTCTCTGCGTGTTTTTGACATTGGGAATTTCGATCCTAGCTATTTTTCCAATACACTGGAAGACGAATTTCGCAATTCCAGCTCAGAAGTGACAATTGATGAATCTAGTATTGAACCAGAACGTTTTGTGTCGCTGAATGCTCGGATAAGCAACGAATAAAAGAAAATAATGTACTGTAGCGTTTGAAATATTGTATTGACAAAATCAACATTCATAAAACAACTATGGTAATAGAAACTACAATGAAAAACCCCACGCAACACGTCTCTGCAAAACGTGTCCCATGCCAGTAAGAGCCAGAAATGAAAAACATGTTGAAAAGAATCATCCTCGTGGTGTCCAAAATCTGATATACCTCTTTGTATGCCTGACTGTTTCAAAACATGCCGCACTCAGGCAAATTATGTGTAAGAACCGTGTGTACAAAGTTTTATTCGGAATAAAGACACGTGTCAGTAATAGGTTTCGTATGTCTGCTAATTTTAAAATTTCATAATAACATTCTTAAGATTGTTTTCAACCATGTTTATCATTTCTAAGGAAACATGAAGCACATTTATTGCATTCACAGTTACAACGCTATGATTTTCGAAGAATATGTTAATAATAGGAATCCAGCTGTCCCATCCAAGGTGACTGAGGACAGCCTCAAAGCGTTAATCTTGTTCAATATACACGATATTTACACAACTCGTAATACGGAGAAAATAACAGAAGGTTTCTTTCTGTTTCAACTAAAGAACACTAAAAGGAGAACGAAAGATTGGCGTGAAGACCTTAGGATCTTCTAACTCCAAAGCACCATTACTAAGCAATAAAGAAAAACTGACAGTATGGTAGTACACACTGACGGACTCTAATTGCGATAAACTGCTTATAGCACCGAATGTGCCTGTAAGGCAAGCTGAAGTAATTGCATGAATTGCGATTGGCAGGTGAACGTAGCTCTATGATGCGTCTGAAAGAGTAGCCGCGCATATCAATCGATACAGTAGTCCTCTGGATCAGTGGAATCCGTTCCATCCTACTTGCAAGGTTCGAGAGCAATAGTACGATCGCGAATGGAATTCAAGGTTACGCAGTGAGTGGAGACTACAAGACACCATTTATTATTTGGGTTGGTCACGTGGAATAATCTCTAAATATACGAATCAGGGTGAAAACTGCATATTTCCTTAACGCATTTCAAAGCATAAAATATGATGATGGAAACGCACACAAATCCAACGAGCTTGGAGGAACAATTACGCCAGTATTTTGTTACGCACGGAGAATTTACCTGCGTACTGCAACATGGTTTGCTCCGGCGACACCGACGCACGAACTCGACGTCGGAAATAGAGACGTATTCTTCTTGGAGACTGCCGCACGACTATTCTCGTCTCCCGCACTTTGCACCTGCACCCCTACCAGTACCACTTCGATAGCCGTTGACTTTTCTTTCGCGGCCGGCAGCAGAAAACCTCCTGCACTGATTCTGCCCAGGTTTCCAGTCCAGTTGCTGTCTGACTTACGGTCACAGCTGCAATCTACTGCCGCTAATTCGCACTAAATCTACCTCTTGCTGCGGGAAGAATAAATATCCTAGCTCCCACAATGAGATTTTCACTCTGCAGTGGAGTGTGGGCTGATATGAAACTTCCTGGCACATTAAAACTCTGTGCCGGACCGAGACTCGATTTCCGGACTTTTGCCGTTCGCGGGCAAGTGCTGTACAGACTGAACTATCCACGCACGCCTCACAACCCGTCCTTACAACTTCAGTTCTGCCAGTACGTAGTCTCCTACCTTATAAACTTCACAGAAGCTCTTCTGCGAACACAGTTTTAATTTGCCAGGAAGTTTCAAGTATAGTAGTTATTTACATTTTGCGCGAGGCCTCCTGTTCCAAGAAGCGATCATCGTAGATCATATCCGTAAAAAGCAACGATGAGCCATGTGTCTCTATTACGCACCGAGCTGTTCGTCTGACTTCTATGTCCCTCATGCCATTGACATTTTAAAAAAATACAGTTATAGTTACCTAATAGTGTCTAAATAACGCAATTCCAGCTTTGGGGTAACGACTTAAAACATTTCTATCACATTAAATACAACATGAGTTGGAATAACACAGAACTCTATTAGACTTGGCCAAATTGGAAGCAGCTCTCCGTTGTTTTCTTCGTTCTGTCAGCATCAGCGGCAACAGCAGTCGTTATATATCCACTGTTGTAGAAACGCCACAGACTTCGCTATGCAAAACACTCTCCAGAAATACACAGCGACCACGTCTTTCCTTCACGTTTTGTATTGTCATGTCAGTGTCTTCTGTTTGCATCGTCTTTTCGGACTTATGAATCCAACAAAGTACCTCTTTAATTCATTGATCATCTGTTCGCCTGCCCTTCTCTTTTTCATTACAGTCGTAACTACACCACACATTCCAGTTTGCCACTGTTTCATTTTTTTCCCTGCGTCTCCTGGTACTTCTCAATTTGAATCTCTGTAATTTTAGAATGTTTTTCACACTAAAGCTCTACGTCTCGTTACCAAGTCGAAACGCGTAACACACAGTGACCGTAAACTTCCGGTTTCAAACACTTGGAACCTTTGTTTTGAACTTACCTAAAGCACTCACGACCGTATTAATCTTGTACGGGTTTCTCTTCCCGTCCAACTGTACATTCAGTTGTCTACAATTGCCTTAAATACAAAACTCGTTAGCTTGTTCTACGTCTTAATTTTGCCATCAACTACTCATAGCACCGACTGCATTTAGTCCTGTGTACTTACGTGTCTTATTCACATTTATTATAGTGTTATGAATTTGTCGCATTTCTAGTTTTGACTTGCAACTGATTTTCAGCTCTATTTACAAACTTATTCAAATGGCTCTGAGCACTATGGCACTTAACTTCTGTGGTCATCAGTCCCCTAGAACTTAGAACTACTTAAACGTAACTAACCTAAGGCCACCACACACATCCATGCCCGAGGCAGGATTCGAACCTGCGACCGTAGCAGTCCCGCGGTTCCGGACTGCACGCCTAGAACCACTAGATACAAACTTATTCTGTAGAGTTATTCCATTCGGAGTTGAACCTTATATGCTCTAGAGACGAATTACAGAAAAGAGAGACGGTACAAACCTTCAAATATGTTCCAGTTCCCGGTTTGGGATCTGAAAACTTCCGCTGGCACACTGAGAGTTTTGGTGACCTGATAACTCCTACTCCAGTTCTGAATCTCCAACTTTCCTGACCAACGCTAAGGGAAACTGTGTAATACGTGGCAAAATGGTAATTCGCACTTAATACTGTGTCCTATAATTTGAGGCACAATCTGCAAATGGTCTGTGGTATCACACCGATTTCTAAAGCTAACTTAGTCTTTCGCAGGAATAAAATCAGAATTTTTTTTGTATGATTGTGGTTTAAGATTTTAGGGAATGTTTAGTACATTACTTCTGGTTTTCAGTACGATGTAACAAACATCAGTCTTTCGTCCTAACCCGGGATAGTATAACGAGCTGAGTGTGTTCTTTTGGCGAGAGGATGGCAGAAATCACCAGTACCTCTCTTTTTTTCAGTATTGGAAAGTAGCGGACGTAACGATGATACCTGCGGGATAACAAACATTGCGGGATGAAGTGTACTCTAAAACCAGAGAAAGACACTGCATAATCCAGATATGCCCGCTGATCGCCCGGTATCACAATAACTTGTACAACAGGGAAGCAATCAAACATAGTGAGAAGTCCTCTATTCTAACAGTTCTCCCCGTGAGACGCATGTGTGTTTTGTTATCGTTATCATTGTCTAATACCTTATGAGTTTGCCATACAGGAAAAGCCAGAATGTGCCAGTGTGTTCTTAAAATATCGAGCACAGCTATGTGTAAGTCACGGAAGTTGTCGTTTCGAGTAGACGCTTCGCGGAACGACGTGCAACATTGTGCATTTTGTTTCTTACCTTGCAGCATCCACGGTAATGGACGAAAATAAAGAATAACGTTATTTGAGCCCTGTTTCTTTCGAGTTTAGTTCACTCTGTGTCTTCAACCTCGTCGTTGCCAAATGAGCTACTGTGCCAAGGCTGGGCTAAAGCGGCAGAAACTTCCTACTGTCCTGTGCACTTACGTGTGTTATTAGCACTTATGATTGTTTTATGAATTTAATATGTTTCTAGTATTGACTTAGAATTGGCTCTAACGATTTCTGCCGTCACTTAAAGGAGGAACCTATTCAACGCGTACTACCTCGGTGTGTGGAGTCCCGATTTATTTAAATAAGTATGTGCATATGTGTAATCTAATTCTTAGTATAAGAAGTACACAATGCTGACGACAATCTAACGCACGCCCGTGCCTTTGAAAGGACTCGAACTTGTACGAGAGAGAAACGTTGTCCCGACAAAACAGAGGCCTGATTGAAAAACGTCCATTATATGATCGAAGAACATGAATAGTAGGCAGTAATTGAGATAGAGATGTGGTCTGTCGCTCGCGCTCCTATGCACACTGGAGGGCAGTAGTCTATCAACCATTCTACTCTGTAAAATGAGTGTAGATAAAGGAAAAAGCAATAATTAAAGAGAACTTAAAGGGACATTTAAAGTTTGCCGAAGACATTATAATTATAATAATGAAGAGTTTTGACTCAGAGTAACAACTGAACTGAATGGTTGGTGTTTTGTAAAGAAAATATGAGATGAATATGAACAAAAGTGAAACATGGTTAATGGAATACGCTCAAATCGAAGTAGGCGATGCTGAGGAAATTAGATTACGAAATGCGTAACAGATGGGATTTAGTATTTGGGTGGCAAAATAACTGACGATTGCCGATGTAGATATGGACAGACTTGCAATGGGAATGAAATCTTTTGTGTGTAATACTATCGACTATAAAGTTAAACGTTAGGAAAATTTTCTGAAAATGCTGTGTAGTATTATATGAATGTGACATGTAGCCTATCTGCTACTTTGGAAATACTGTATACGTCATCAGACTAATTCTCAATGAAAAATAAATGTTATGGGTTTTAGTTCTTTAGTGTTAAACGACATCATGTTTCATTCATGTCATGTCTCGATTAGTCCTATGATTCGATGCGGCCCGCCACAATTTCCTCTCCTGTGCCAACTTCTTCATCCCGTCGTTCTCAGATACTTGTTACAAATAATTCAATACCTATTTTAGCCCTCTGCAGCACACTCTACTACCAAGGAAGATCTTCCCTAATATCTTAACATATGTCAGTATTCTGCACGTTTTCCTCTCCCCAACGTGTCAGTGGAGAAGTGTAACATTTCTTATCTTATCAATTAGTTTAAACGTCTTTCTATAGCACCACATCTCAGAAATTTCGACAGTCTACTTTTTCCCCACAGTCCGGGATTCAGTTCCATTAAATGCTGTACTTCGAACGTAGATTGTTAGAAATTTCTTCATCGTACTTTATTTTTCGTTCAGGGTTGAAAAATTTCTTCACTTCATCTATTTCAGGGTTCCCAGTTTTGATGTTAAAGTTTATCACTAATCTCTATTTTGGTACTGCTCATTACTTTTGCCTCTTTTACGATAATTCTCAGTTCACAGTGTGTGCTCAATACATACAGAGTGGCGCATTAAATGTGTTGCCATTTTGTTTTTGACTATAAACTTCATTGTCAATACAATCTGAAAGGAACATATACTAAACTGAAGAGCCGTCCATAGAGATTTGTTCTAACTCAGCACATGCTCAATATGTCCACCATTTCGTTTCCTAACTTCCTTCAAACGAACACTGAAGTTAGTGATTACCCTACGGCACATGTCTTCCGTAATATCACTGCAAGCTTGAAGAATAAGTCTTCTGAGCTCCATTAAATCACGTGGACGTTTCGGGAAAATTTTTTCCTTTAGGGGCCAATTTAATCCGTCATTGAAGCGACCTGGAAACCTGACTGAAATGATGCGCATGTGGAAATGCTCGTGTAAGAACTCCAATACGGTGTTTGCAGTATGTGGCCTTGCTCCATCTTGCATGAACCACTGCGTGTTGCAGGGCAAGGCAGTAGCAAGAAGCTGTGGAATGAAGCTAATGCGAAGCGTGCTCAAATAACGCTCGCTGTTCACAGTTTCTTCAAAGAAAAAGGGTCCAATAAGTCCGTGACTGGAAATTGCTGCCCACGCTGTAATCCTCGGAGCATAATGTTGTCGTACATGAAGCACTTGTGGGTTTTTGGTGGCCCAAAAGTGTACATTTTGTTTGTTAACCACATCGTCTAAATGAAAATGCGCCTCGTCTGGAAATCAAACGTTGTTGAGAGTTACTTCCCTATCCTCCGCCCACTGAGCAACCAGTGGTCTCTGCTGCTTGTGTTCTTCAGTGAGCTTCTGTGCACAGGTCATCTTGTATGGGTACATATGGAGGTCACTTTTAAGAATGTGTTGAACGGAGCGTCTGGATATTCCTAGTTGCACTGTTGCCTTTTACACGATTTCCCGCGACTTCTCTGTACAGCAACTCGTACCGCTTCAATATTCTCCGGCGAACAAACAGGCTTAGGCCGAGGTCGCTTCGCTTCCAACACTGTTACTTCCTGTACAAATTTATCGTACAACCTGTGGATGGTCTTCTTGCAAGGGACCCATCGTATGTTAAACTGTTGTCGAAAACGCCTCTGAGTCACAGCAAGGCTTTTCGTTTCATGAAAAAGTAACACAATTGCCGATCGTTGCTGTGTCGTCAGTCTTCCATTGTCAGCTATTGCTGCTTACTAATCTCCTAGCGGCAGTACCGTGAATTACACTTCATTTCGTAACTCACTTGTTTTTTCAAGCTCTGCTGTTACTGCTGTAGAGATCCCAGCGGGATATTTAATGTGTGTCGTAAATTGTGTATGAAACAATTGGTAACACATTTTCTGCGCCACCCTGTAGTTCATTTCATTTAGAACTGTAGTGAAGAGGTGCTGAATCTAACGTTAGAGAAAAGGATTTTATTGCACAACTAGACTTAAAGAGGAGGCAAGTTATTAGGGCACCGCCTGAGACATCAAGAAATAACGAATTTAACTGAGAGAAGTAAGTGGGGTAAGAAAATATAGGACGACAACGCTTGAGACTAGTTAGTATTTGCAAGTGGTAGTAAGATAGAGCAGTAACCAGATATAAAATGAACAACTTGTGCGGGCGGGGGGGGGGGGGGGGGGGGGGGGTGCATCAATCCAGTCATCGGATTGAAGACCACAACAACAGCGAGTGATGAGGTTTCAGGTTGGGCGGTGGGCGGCAGGAAGAGGAGCCGGTTACTGCCTCCCGGTGGGTGGGTGGTGCCGCCTCGGGCAGGGGTCCGGTGGCCCCGTTCTGCGGCTGCAGCTGCCGCAGGGATCCCGGCTACACGTGTGCAATGGGCAGGGGCCGCATCCAGTGACGTCACAGCGTGGGTGGCGGGCTGTCTGCTGCGGCGCGTGACTCACGGCCCAAGGCCGCATCTGCCACGTGGAGCAGGGGCGCCCCTCTACCACGACGACCATCCACCAGCCAAGGTCGCGCTACCTACGTTTGTAGCACGCCTCACTACTGGATTACATCAGCGACGCTGCTCTCTGGCAGATCCGATACGTGATGAGGAGTAACATTGGTTTGCTGCAGAATTCTAGAACATACTCTGAGTACTAGTATATTAAATTTCCTAGAGAACCAAAAACTAACGTCAACAACTCAGCTCCGTTTCAGAAAGCATTGCTCGTGCAAATCGCATCCTACCCTTTTCTCACATGATATACTGCGAACTGTGGGTGAAGGGTAACATACAGATTCCATATTTCTAGATTTTCGGATATCTTTTGTTGACACGATGTCTCAGTGTAAACTGTTAACTAAGGTGCGGGCATACGAAACATGTTCTCAGGTTATGCAATATAATTCAGTAAGTTGTCCCGACGGCGAGTGTTCATCAGGAACTAGGGTATCACCAGGAGTGCCTCAGTGAAGTGTGACAGGACCGCTATTACACTACTGGTCATTAAAATTACCACACCAGAAGATAAACGGGTATTCATTGGGCAAATATATTATACTAGAACTGACATGTGATTACATTTTAACGCAATTTGGGTGCATAGATCCTGGGAAATCAGTACCCAGAACAACAGCCTCTGGCCGTAATAACGGCCTTGATGCGCCTGGGCATTGAGTCAGAGCTTGGATGGCGCGTACAGGTACAGCTGCCCATGCAGCTTCAACACGTTACCACAGTTCATCAAGAGTACTGACTGGCGTATTGTGACGAGCCAGTTGCTCGGCCACCATTGACCAGACGTTTTCAGTTCGTGAGAGATCTGGAGAATGTGCTGTCCAGGGCAGCAGTCGAACATTTTCTGTATCCAGAAAGGCACGTACAGGACCTGCAAGATGTGGTCGTGCATTATCCTGCTGAAATGTAGGGTTTCGCAGAGATCGAATGACGGGGACAGCCACGGATCGTAACGCATCTGAAATGTAACGTCCACTGTTCAAAGTGCCGTCAGTGCGTAAAAGAGGTGACCGAGACGTGTAACCAACGGCACCCCATACCATCACGACGGATGATACGCCAGTATGGCGATGACGAATACCCGCTTCCTATGTACATTCACCGCGATGTCGCCAAACACGGATGCGACCACCATGATGCTGAAAACAGAAAAAATGACGTTTTGCCATTCGTGCACCCAGGTTTGTCGCTGAGTAAACCATCGCAGGCGCTCCTGTCTGTGATGCAGCGTCAAGGGTAAATGCAGCCATGGTCTCCGAGCTGATAGTCCATGCTGCTGCCAACGTCGTCGAACTGTTCGTGCAGATGGTTGTTGTCTTGCAAACGGCCCCATCCGTTGACTCAGGGATCTAGACGTTGCTGCCCGATCTGTTACAGCCATGCGAATAAGATGCCTGTCATCTCGACTCTAGTGATACGAGGCCGTTGGGACCCAGCGCGGCGTTCCGTATTACTCTCCTGAACCCACCGATTCCATATTCTGCTAACAGTCATTGGATCTCGACCAACGCGAGAAGCAATGTCGCGATACGATAAACCGCAATCGCGATAGGCTACAATCCGACCTTTATCAAAGTCGGAAACATTATGGTACGCATTTCTCCTCCTTACACGAGGCATCACAACAACGTTTACCAGGCAACGCCGGTCAACTGCTGTTTGTGAGTGAGAAATCGGTTGGAAACATTCCTCATGTCAGCACGATGTAGGTGTCGCCACCTGCGCCAACCTTGTGTGAATGGTCTGAAAAGCTAATCATTTGCATATCACAGCATCTTCTTCCTGTCGGTTAAATTTCGCGTCTGTAGCACATCTCCATGGTGTAGCAATTTTAATTGCCAGTAGTGTATTTGCCGGATACATAAATAATGTGGCAGACAGGGTAGGCCGCAATCTGCCGTTGTTTGCTGATGATGCTGTGGTGTACGGGAAAGTGTCGAAGATGAGTGGTTGTAGAATAATACAAGATGATAGACAAAATTTTTGGTTCTTGAAGAGCTAGCTCTAAACGTAAAAAAAAGTAAGTTAATGCGGAAGAGTAAGAAAAACAAACTCGTTTTTTTCGCATACAGCATTAGTAGTGTCCTGCCTGACACAGTCAAGTCGCTTAAATATCTGGGAGAAACGTTACAAATCAACGTGAAATTGAACGACCATGTGAGGATTGTGGTAGGGAAGGTGAATGGTTGACTTAGGTTTGTTAAGAGAATTTTAGGAAAGTGTAGTTCATCTGTAAAGAACATAGCATATAGGACGCTAGAGTGACATGTTCTTGAGTACTGCTCCAGTATTTGGGATCCGTAGGTCGAATTAAATGAAGACATCAAAGCAATTCAGAGATTGGCTGCTAGATTTGCTAACGATAGGTTCGAACAAGAAGCAAATGTTACGGAACTCAAATGAGAATCCCTGGAAGCGAGGCGACTTTCCTTTCGACAACAATTTTGAGAAAATTTAGAGACCTAGCATTTAAAGCTGCCTTCAGAACGATTCTACTGCCGCCAACATACATTTCGCATAAGGACCACGAAGATAAGGTAGGAGAAATTAGGGCTCATATGGAGGCATACAGATAGTCGTTCTTCCGTCGCTGTTTCTACGAGCGGAAGAGGAAAGTGGCTTGCGGCGTATGCATGTAGGTATACTCGTACACATTGTACTTTTTCCTACAAGCGGTTTCCACAACTGATAATGCTGTTATATTGAAAATACAGAGGGTTGCTAAGATAAATCTGTTTTGCTACCAAGGGATCATTCTCAGGCACACAAAATCAATGCCTGTAAGCACAGAAAAATCTTGACTTCCGAAAAGGGCATTCTCTGTCAGATTAGTTGGCAGGAGGACAAAACCGATTGGAAAGTTCTCGGGACTAGCATGCCTTCGTGTAGTCTTCCGTTTGCTTCTCCAATAGCGGACAATGGATGTCAGCGTTCCCTGTACGCTTCTGTTCGTGCCTGCGCTTTTATAGAGATACAGTGCATAAACTGGCGAGCCACAGCAGCGAGCTGCAGCCGAACCTGAAGATGACGAGCAGGTGCCTCGTGGAAATGTTGTGCAAATCTGACGTTACACCCGAGAACTTCTTAATCGGTTATTACATAGGGAATACATCAAACAGCACACTGTGTCAACACTGCTCTCTTTTTCTTAAATTATTATTTGCAATATACCAAATCTCTAATACGTTCAGATCCGTTGCTATCCAGAGCTGGCGCCTAATTGTCTTTTTTTTTCTTTTACACAAACTCAAAAATGAAGTACAAGAGAAAACTTTTCGCCGAATGCATTATTTATGATGTAAGGAAGTGTTAGGAAGGGTTAGAAGCAAGTATTTTTTTCTTTTTTGAATGCAAGAAAAATTTAAATCTTACTAAAACTAAGGCACTGAACTCACTGTAGATTAAATTCAGATTTTTTTCTTTTGTTGTTGTTGTAGATGTTGTCGTTGTGAAATATCGTTTTTATTAACGTAACAGTCCAATCTAGCGTCATCCATCAGTGAATGTCAAGTAACAGGGACCTTACTGTTACTCACCAATGGATTCGTCTCAATCGCCGCTATCAGAAAATAAGTTTCAAACTATAGCATCACATTTAAAAAATCAAATTTGACCCTAATATCTCTAAAGCGACCCCAACTAGCAACAAAAAACCAACGTTTTATTAGCCCCCCCCCCCCTTTGTCCCATGCAACTTTTGTCACACAAGCTTTTCAGCTCCTAACATACTTTCCAAGTTATTCTTGGTGCCAACAGTTAGTGACTCACCCTGTATATCTAGACTTAGCCCTGGAATTTACGTTTTCAGATCTCGTAGCTTCCCTACCACGTTCAAGCTTCTAACATGTCACGTCAGAGTTTGTAGAACGTTATTCTTTAGTTGGTTATTCAATCTTTTTCTCATGGTCACTCCCGCCTTAGCACTCCCCACCTGGAGATAAGGATGGGGGACTATTCTGGATTCTTTTGCCGATGGAGAGTTCATCATGACAGTTTTTCAATTACAGGCCACGTGTACCGTGGAAACACATTACGTGTCTTTAAAACAGTCATTTCTATTGCCTTATGAATGCTTAAGCCGCTGATGATTGCTGATTCTTCCGCCTTTAGGGGCAGGTTCGCACCTTAAAGGCAATAGAGTGCCCTGAACATCTGTATACTCCTTCGCCGACATTGATGAGACCGTTGGCAGAACCAGGGTGACTTCTTATGCCGGAAGTCTTTTGCCGCCAATGCTGATTATTATTCAAAATTTATGCCGTTGGGGGGTTCAAACCCGGAACCAAGGACATTTTGATTAATAATCAATGACGCTGTCCATAGACCACGGCTATCGCGTACACGTGATATAAAAGGGCAGTACATTGTCGGAACTGCCTTCGCACTCATGTGAATCATATGAAAAGTTTGCCGACGTCATTATGGCCACACAATGGAAATCAACAGACTATGAACGCGGAACGGAACTTGAAGCTAGACGCACGGGAATTCCATTTTGAAAATCGTTTTAGAATTCGGGAGTCCACAGTGTCAACTGCGTGTCGAGAATACAGATTTTCACACATTACCGCTCACCACGTACCACGCACTTAGCCTCCGAGAGCAGCGGCGTTTGCGTACAGTTGTCAGTGTTAACAGACAATCAACATTCTGGGATCGTGACCACATCGTTTGGACCCTAGACGACTGGAGATCGTGGCCTGATCAGATGAGGCCAGATATCAGTTGGTAAGAGCTGATAGTAGGGTTCGAGCGTGGCACAGACCCCACGAAGCCATGGAGACGAGTTGTCAATCTGTTGATGGCTCCATATTGGTGTGGGCTTTATTTACATGGTATGGACTGGGTCTTCTGGTCCAAACCGAAGCGATCATTGACTTGAAATTGTTGTTTTCAGCAACTTGGATACCTACGAAGTCATTCATAGACTTCAGGTTCCCAAACACGTCACAGGGCCATAACTGTTGGCGATTCGTTAGGAGAACATTCTGGACAATCCAAGCGAACTATTCGGCCTCTCAGGTTTCCCGACATGGAGGCAATCGGACATTTGTGGGACGTAATCGAGAGGTCACTTCGTCCACGAAATCCTGCACCGCCAACACTTTCGCAGTTATGGACGGCTATAGAAGCAGCCAACTTCCAACGACGTCTTCAGTCTATGCTACATCGAGTTGCTTCACAAGGCCGGGCAAAAAGATGTCCAACCCGATAACAGGAGGTATCGGACGACTTTTGGTAACCTTAGTGTACACACCCATAAGTATGCAAAGAATGCGTTTAGGCATTTTCACCATTCTATCGATCGGCTTAGGCGTCTCACACTAGAGGTGGGCCAACGTACAGGTGTTGAAGGAGACGTCCAGGCGAGTGCTTGTGCTGCTTTCGCGAACAGCTGTGAGAGGCGGTCGCGGCAGCACATGTGGCCGCTACGTCATCGCGGCTTTGTTCGCCCGCAGCCGTCTGTTCTCTGCCCGTATTTTGCTGTCGCTCCTCACTCTTACCACCGGTCAATATGAAATCGCTAAGAAATCGATCTCTCACTCGTCAGGAGCGGTCTTCCAATTTCCGTTTCTCCTTAAGCATTTTACCCCACAGCTCTCCAGACGAATGCGGAGAGGCTATACCTCCACTCCATATTGTCCAACTTAGCAACTGCTCGAAAATGAGGTTTGCTGACGATGTATACAGTGATCGGTGGTAAGTGGAGGAAGTTGCTTCTTCAAGTTACAATAACAAGGAACGGAGTTATGTGGAAGGTCTTGAACTATATTAAAACAATGGATGTTTTTTTCTCTGAAAATAGTGTTCATCAAAACACCCGTCCCCAATTCGGGTTTCTTATTGTTTTATGTTTACGTTTTAGTTGCGTTAACGACTACGACAGAACTGGGAAGTGAGATGAGATATTGTAATACAGTGTGAAACACTGCTTCCACATGTCATTAAAAGAGCGCATAATGAGAGGATGTAGTCTAGGATATGTCGGACAGTGAACATTAAACTGAAAAGTTGTTACGTCACTTGACGATAGAGGTCAGAATTTAATCGATATAATTTGGCCCACAATGCTGTATAATCGATATAATTTGCTCTGCTGTCGTCGGCATTTCACTGCCGTGGTAACGTCACAGGGCATGACGTAAGTCTGTCATCGAGTTGTCAAAATGAAATTTCAGAATGAGAAGAGGCTATCCGAGCTGGAACTTTTGGGCTCCAAGTAAGTTTCAGCAGTATGATTACGGGAGGTTCTAGAAGTAAACCATTTGCATGTGGATATAGATGTGAAGTCTTCCTCTTCATTCTTTATTTTGATAGTTTACCTGTATGTAGGCTGCAAGATCATAATATCGAATATGTTTTTGTCTTTGAACAGGGAGAGACTCACGTTTGACGTGGTGAAGGAACTATAACGAATTTTACACGAATTTGGTTAGAAAAACTTATTGAAATCCTAATCAGGCTGTTGGAACGGCAGCTGACTTAGATTCTCTACGTTATTACCCCTGTTGGATTGATATGCGTTAAGATTCTATACTAGGTTTCCAAAGAGTCACCTTTGTCTTTCCACAAAACTGTAAGCAACTAAAGATAATACCAACATTTTTCACTGAAACTAACACGATTGCAAAAATTCTAAAAACCAAAGCTCTTATGGCTTTGATGGAATTTCAAACAGAAATCCTTTGTGATATATGCAATGTATTACTGGCACAGGGAGTTTTTCCAGACAGGTTAAAACGCCCAGTTATTAAACTACTTCATAAGAAAGGTGACAACAGTCGTCTAGTTTCCTTACTGACAAAATTTTCCAAACTATTCGAAAAGCGTGTAAAGCATGCTAGCGGCAAGACGCAATCAGTGCATTTTCTGCGCGATAGCAATGGAAATACTAACGATGACAGTGCTACTAAAGCAGTGTGACCAAACACAGCCTTCCGAAATTTATTTAGCAAAACAGATGAAGTAAATATTCCAGAATTCTAATCGAAGACAGCTGCCAACACCAGTAACTTAGAAGTAGAGATCTCGCAGTAGTGAAGCAACTTAAGTCACTTAATGAAAGCAAGTCTTCCAGTTCAGACTGTATACTAATTAGGTTCCATTAAGAGAATACTGATACAATAGTTCCCTATATAACAAACATTGCTTATATCCGTACCCAAAAATAGGAAAGTTACTCAGGCCAGACCAACATTCAAGAAAGGCAATAGGAATAATCCACTAAATTACGTCATTATGTCATTAACGGCGATAAGCAGCAGCATTTCGAGACATATATTGTGTTCGAAAAATTTATATAACCTCGTAGAGAATGTTCTATTCGACAGACAGTCAACAAGGATTTAGAAACATCGTTCTTGTAAACACAACTAGTTCTTTACTCACACGAAATATTGGGTACTACTGACAAGGGATTTCAAGTTGATTCCGTATTTGTAGATTTCCAGAAAGCTTTTAACACACTATCCCACAAGCGGTTTGTAAACAAATGGCATACTTATGGAATATCGTCTGAGTTATACTACTGGATTCGTGATTTGCTGTTAGAAAGGTCTCAGTTCGTAGTAACTGACTAAGTAAAACAGAAGTGATTAGTGGTGCTCCCCAAGTTAGTGTTGGAGGTCCTATGCCGTTCCTTAACCATAAAACGATTAACGAGACAATCTGTGCAGCCGTCTTAGGTTCTTTGCAGATGATGCTGCCGTTTATCGACTAGTAAAGATGTCAGAGGATCAAAAGAAATTGCAAAACCATTTAAAAAAGATATCTGCACGGTGCGAAGATTTGCAGTAAATTCTAAATAATGAAAAGTGTGAGGTCATCCACATGGGTCGAAAAGGAATCAGACAAACTTCGGGTACACGGTAAGTCGATCAAACTTAAAGGCCATAAATTCAACTGAGTATCTAGGAATTAAAATTACAAACAACTTTAACAGAAAAGAACACACAGAAAAGGCAGTGGGGGAGGCCAATCGAAATTTATTGGCAGAACACTTAGATGATGGAACAGATCTACTAGAGACGGTGCCTTCACTTAGCTTGTCTGTCCTCTTTTGGAGTACTGTTGCGCTTCGTGGGATCTTTACCAGATATGATAAACGGAGTACATCTCGTAAGTATGAAGAAGAGCAGCAGGTTTTGTATCATTGAGAAATAGTGAAGAGAATGCCACGGAAATGATACAGGATTTGGGATAGACATCATTAAAACAAAGGCGTTTCAAGCTGGGGCAGGACCTTCTCACGAAATTTCAATCATCGACTTTCTCCTCCGAATGCAAAAATAATCTGTTGACGCCGATCGACATGGGGAGAAACGACCATCATAATAAAACAAGGGAAATCAGAGGTCGCAAGGAAAGATATAGGTGTTGGTTTTTTTCCGCGCGCTATTCGAGAGTGGAATAATAGAGAATTATTTTCAAGGTGGTTTGATGAACCCTCTACTAGGCACTTAGTGTGTTTTGCATAGTAACCATGTAGGTGTAGACGTAGGTGAAACGTAATGTATTCAAGAGTAGGAGCGCGCTATAATGGAAACAATTTACTTAGCACGTCACTATTAGCATCCCAGAATGATTGCTCTACTGAGAATGCTATTTATACATTCACTCATCAAATAGTCAAGCCGTAAATAATAATGTGTCGCCTGTGGTATTTTTTGTGATCTCTCGAAGGCCTTCGATTGCGTAAAACATTATACTCTCTTAGTAAACCTCAAGTTTTGTGGAATTCGTAGCTTTACATGCAGCTGGTTTCAGTCATACTTGACAAACAGATTGCGAAAGGTTGTGCTGAATGATTCAGACAGTTTCACAAAGGTAAAAAATTTAATTTTAGTGACAGAGGAAAAGAAATCACAAAGAGGGTCTCACAGGTTTCAATTCTGGCTCCACTTCTATTCCTTATATATGTGAAACACTTTCTACATAATATTTAGTAAGCAAAATTGGTACTTTTTGCAGACGATGCTATTGTTGCAACAAAACCATTTAGAGAGAATACAACAATAGACTTGGAAATTGATAATTTCCAAAGAATTATTAAGTGGTTCTCCGAAAAGTATTCACGTTAATACTAAAAAATATCAAAAATTGATGTAGGACATGAGCGGGAGTATGTAAGTAGGGTACAATGTTCCAAAATTTTGTGTGTACATATTGATGAAAACTTGAACTAGGAAAAGGATATTACTAAGTTTCTCAAACAACTAAGTTCTCCTGCTTTCATTCTTCGTATAAGTGCTGAGTTTGGGAACAAACGCATCAATCTCCTGAGATATTTTGCATATTTCTACTCAGTAATGTCGTATGCAATGATTTTCTGGGGTGAATCATTACTCAGAAAATACTGATTGCACAAAAGTAAGCAGTAAGAATAATATGTGATGCTTATCCAAGGACGAAATTCGTCATAAATAACCCATCACAACTTGGAAAGAACAGCGATGTGCATACCTGCAACACTACGGGGAAAAATGACCTCTATTATCCATTGTTAAAACTGTAAGTGGTCAGAGAGGAGTTCAGCATGCAGCAATAAAAGGTATTGATCACTTGCCCAATAACATAAAATGTCTGACAGGCAGCGAAGGAAGTTTTAAATCTAATTTAAAATAATTTCTCCTGTTCAATTCCTTTGATTCCATAGACGAATTTGTACTATACACGTATGGACAATTAAAAAAGAAAGAAGCTTGCTTTTAAGCGTGGTAGTGGGAGTGAGAATAAAATGATAATATGTTCATTAATGTTAATACTAAACACGGATACGTACCTTATGGACTGGCTTGTTCCGCATCATTTCGATAAAAGAATCGTTCAAATCATCTGTGAAAAATGTAAGTGACTAACTATAATCCTGATTGCAAACGTTTTAGTGTCGAATAATAACAAAGTAGAGTGCTTCAAAAGGCTCTGGAAAAGTGGACGATGGGAAAAGGCAACATGTGGAAGGAAGTTTAGTGGTTGCAGTAAAGGAGATATAGTAAAGCCAGTACCTGAATCTGTCCTTGAGTATGATGCGTGCTCTGTGGCTCTCGTATGACTGACACCTATGACTAGCAAGATGTAAGCTGAAATCCAGACTGATAGATTCGGTTGTTTCAGCTATAGTATTCGAACTAATCAAAAAGCATATTGGCTGTTTATGGCTAAGTTAAAGCCTTTTACGTCGTTACAAGTAACTATTGCTAGTCTCTTGTGTTCCAAGTTGCTTTCTACTATTATCATTACGAAATAAAGTTGTAAGGTTAAAGGCCCGCATCTCGTGGTCGTGCGGTAGCGTTCTCCCTTCCCACGCCCGGGTTCCCGGGTTCGATTCCCGGCGGGGTCAGGGATTTTCTCTGCCTCGTGATGGCTGGGTGTTGTGTGCTGTCCTTAGGTTAGTTAGGTTTAATTAGTTCTAAGTTCTAGGCGACTGATGACCTCAGCAGTTGAGTCGCATAGTGCTCAGAGCCATTTTTTTTGTAAGGTTAAGGACATGTTTGCAGATTTGCAAATGGCGTCGATTTCGAAAAACTGTCGTCGTAATTGCGTGAAGATGCATTTAGGACAGATGAGGTACGCTACGAACGCTGGATGGTTAGCAACAGAATAATAGTTTTTTACTTATATGTCTGCCAATAATGCCAGTATATCTCTTGCTCGTAACTGTACATGTGCTAGAACCAGTTCGGTATGTTATGAACGTGACACAAGTTTAGAGTGCACAGCACGCTCTACGAGGATAGTTTGACAAGTCTTCTAAATTTCTGTGAAATGACGGGAATTCTGTCAAGTAGAATCATAATGTAACAACACTTTGATTCAGGTGCCGCTGAGACTTGACTTCTGACAGTCATCTGAAGTGGTCACTGTAGAATGTGCTGTGAAACACAAGTCAAAAATAGATCCTTGCTGTTATCAAACATTCATTTATCGGCAGAACAGAAGATGAAAACGTATCTACTGCCTACATTATGCTTGTCGCTTCTCTTTTGGAGTATTGCTGCGTAGCATAAGGTCCTTACCAGATAGGATTGACGGAGTGCGTGGAAAAAGTTAAAGTACGGTAGCTCATTTTATATTACCGTGTAATGGAAGAAAGTGTTACGGATATGATACGCGAGATGGGATCATAGCCATTAAAATAAAGTTGTTTTTCATTGTGTCGGGATTTTTTCATGAAATTTCAGTCATCAGCTTTCTTCTACGAATGTGAAAATATTTTATTATCTCCCACCTACATAAAGAAAAATGATCGTCGTAATAAGATAAGAGAAATCAGAGCTCGCATTGAAAGAAGTAATTGTTCGTTTTGTCCACGTTGTTCGAGAGTGGAACAGTAGAGAAATAGTATGAAAGTGGTCCGATAATCCCCCCGACAAGCACTTACGTGTGAATTGCAGAGTAGTCATCTGTTTGTAGATGTGCAGTAAAATTATCGTGGACTCTGCACCAACACTGAGAATTATGTGCTTAAAGAGTTTAAACATGTCTGTAGAAGTACTAAAAATGAAAAACCACCTAGAATAGAACACTATATCAGATAACACTGGAAACCTCCGTAATATATGTATACATTGTCGAAATAATTCAGACCGTAGCCTTCTCAACTGAGCGAGTCCCTAATGTTGTGTGCGTAAACTTGAAATAATAAATATAAAAATAAAAATAAAACGAAAAAAATCGTTCGGAAGAATGTATGAGCGCAGTGGTTAGTAATGCGTAATCACCATCCACGCCAGTTTTTGTGGAGATTCGACACTCTAGATAAAACCTGGTCCTTAAATCCATACCGGAGTGGTAACAACATAAAATTAACGAACAAAGGCCATAAAGAGAACGCCGAAGAAATCAAGGAATGTTTTCCCTTCTGGTAACGTGAAAGCCAGTATTATTTGAAATTCCCTGTGTATAATACTCGTACGTTACTTGGAAATGGGCATAACCGTTTCTGGGGAGTATTTTGCTCCTCTGATGGATGATTTGAAATCTGAACCGTATGAAAAGCAACAAATGTTGGCACATAGTATAGCAGTGCATGAAGCGAACGTGCAGCAATCGGACTATAGTTTCAAGGGATTTTCTCCAGGTTGAAAACTTGATTTCGTGGGGAAAATTTGGGCTAACTAGAAAGTGATCATTGTTGTCGGTGAATATTTGCATATTTTGACAAAACGTAAAAGAAGGAATGGAAACCAAATGCATAGCTATCGACGATGCAATAAAGTAGTTTTATTAAATTTATATCGACTTGCAATTTTACCACTCTTACCTGATGACTCTCATACGCCACTCTACAGACAATATTCTGGGAAGATAATCATAACAGATTTTTGATTGTTTTTCTGCCAAGTGCTACCAAAAGCAAAAAGATCTGTCCAGATAAAAGACCACATCTAGCAACTGCCGCTACAGAAGTTGACGACATGTTGGATAAATGGCTTAAATTCATTTCCACATAAATAACTTTAGCTAGAGTTCATCATAACTTCATATTCACTTCTTCTACCGTTTGATAGATCGTGCCTGCAACTCAATATGTAGTCTGGAGTGTAGAAGAATTATCCTTATTTTATCATAATCAAAAAAATACACTTTACGCTGTCACTTTGTCCCCCTTACAACTATTTTCTGTTTATCATCTCCTTTTTTATTTTTATATTTCTTTTTTTTTATTTCAGTTGTGCTTAATCGCTGTCTGAATCTTCAGAGTACTCAAAAGAGTATCCATCATTGAGCAAAGATAATATATGAGACAAATGTTTGTTCTTACTGCATTAACTGTTCTGTTTTTACTCTTCTAAAACTCAACTGCGAAAGTTCCTACCAGTGAAGCTTATTTACCACGGGACGAGCAGTTAGGAACTACTGGTGGAGTTACAACTTAATCAGAACCGGTAATTTAAAAATCTGCAACTCAAGACATTATCACTAAGAATCTGACTGAAGTCTGGTTGTGTGTTCTCGCGTTGGTATTCTGATTCAAAGACTGTAGTTAATGATCATACGTTTTCCTATGATCAGTTAACGTGATTAAGATTATGACTATTTGCTCCGGTAACAGTTTATTCTCCTTGACGATTCCACTTTTCATATGTTTAATAGTTACTAAGTGTAAAGTAACAAATTGAATTTGTGCTTAATTATCTATTGTCTGGGACCTCCAGGAATAAAACCGAAGGATGGGACAGATAGAAGAAAGCGATCAATATACATTTTGGTATTATTATATTTCTATATAGGTATGTTTACCATCTCCAAATTTTCAGTTGTTCACTTTTAAAAGTACAAGAAACTCAATCTTTCCATTTTGCTTCAGCAATATAAGCATGCAAATAGCTATGGAAAAATATTTTTCTCGGATAGTACCAGTTCCGTTTTATATTTCACTACGACGGATATTTGATTCATTACCGAAAATATCTTTTCGTTTAAAATATAAACTATATATTGTGAATTATCTCTCCTGATTGAAAACTAGACTTCTAACTAAGATATGTTATTGAACCCTTTATTCAACGACGATACTTATCGTTGATAGTTGAATACAATTGGGGGGGGGGGGGGGGGAAGAAACGGAAAAATAATTGCGAACAATACGTACAAAAATGTCACGCCGTTTTGGTAATAGTAATGATTTCAAAACATTTACCTGAATCACATGTTCACCGCCTTTGTTGTCTCGTCAGTGTGCTAGTTTTCAGATAACCAACAGATATTGAAGATCCTCCACATGGGAAGCGAAACTGTCGTAACGATTCCTCGTAACTAGACACGTTTTTGCAGCATTACATGAGCTGTCGTTGCGATCTTTGGAAGAGAAAACCAAAGACTCTTGTGACTTAAAGACAGTTGCACTATTCGTATAACACGTTAACAGCTTTTCTCTGTCAGCCCGATCACGGATAAGACACTAAGTAACGCTTGTAAACTCCAGCTAAAGAAGCTCTTACGAATGCTACAGAAGAAAATAAATCTTAGGAAAGCAGTTAGGAACAAAACCAATGTGTTTCAGCTTTTTGACTGACGGAGTGGGTCGAATGAAGATACGAGATTTTTCTTATAAAAGTGATGTAACTGGCGAAGAAATGAACTTGTACTTAACGGAACAGTGTGTTGCACTAAAGCCACATTATTTACTATTTTGATGTCGAAGTTTATGGTGCGTTAGAGCGTGTATACAAATTATTCTTTTATATCGTTAACTGAAACAGGCAAATGCAAAACTCTTTTATGGTGTTAATTTACTCTTATTAAAGGCGAGTCCATGTCAGTAAGTAGTAATATCGTAAACAGAAAACGTATTTTTCTCCTGACGCTCTGTGACACCCGTCCTTCGAAAATTTTGAGGTGAGGAAATATAAAAATTTTATTGAGTATACGTTAAAAGCAGTGAGGAAAGTGCAGTTTCATCGTTGGAATTTGGATTTTCCTCGCCGAAACTGTATGTGTGTGTGGCATATTATTCAAGTAACAAAGTTTTATCTAACAAAAGCTCATCGTATCCAGTTGTGATTAAAATGAAATACCAGGTCACTGATTTGCTAATACACCTTGGTTGATAACCTTAGTGACCTCTTTCAGTCTGCTTGTTGGATAGCCATCCTGGAAAACTTCCAGCAACTCAGCACTACACGATGAAAGTAGGTGCTGGATCATCAGTTGGTTGTAGAAAATGACAATTTTTTTCCCGGTACCAAAGATACAGCACGCCGAAAGAATTCCATCTGTCTTTCTGAGTAAGAAATACAAGAACAAAAAAGTATGGAAACATCACGAGAAACGCATGCTTGAACCCAAATACAGATGGTAACCAAATCTGCAGGTTGGGCTGTGGTATTTAACCAAGAGCGGCAACTGTGCAATGTCCTCAATTCGTTACAAGTGTCATTCGTCGTCAGAAGAGTGTACTGAGCAATTGCGAGTGCATTATGTGAGTGTACAGTGATTTCAAACGAGGGCAGTTGTGTGCTGAGTGCTTCCGCAATCAAGATAGCAGAAGTGTTTGATGTTTCAACAGGTACCACATGGAAGAATTATATCACATACAGGGAACGCGCAGAAACGTCGCCCACTAAGTCAGAACGCGGTGAAAGTGTGTCTTGAGTGATCGCGAGACATAGAAATTGAAGAGGATTGTGACGATAAATAAGAGGACGACAGCTGCAAAAGACACTGCAGAACTGAATATCGCCCCGATGAACCTTGTCAGCAGCGAAACAACAAGATTTGAACTCCATGAACTGGGAACTGCAGCGAGAACTGCAATTTCAAAACCACAGATCAGCGCCGCATATTCCCGTAACATGAAAACCCGGTGCTGAGGCCGTGAAACCTGGGTTGTGAAGCAATGGATGGAAGTTATTTGGTCGGACGAGTTTTCTTTTACTCTGTTTTCAAGTTCTGGCTGAGTTTGCGTCCCAAGAATGAAATATGGGGGCAGTTGGGTGATGATGTGGGCGGCCGTGTCGTCGTATTCTGTGGGGGCCATGGTTAGTCTGCAAGATCGAATTACTGCGAGGAATTATGTGACAGTTTTGACTAAACAGGTCCTTCCTGCAGTAGAATATTAGTTCCCCAATGTTGACACTGCCGCTGTTCACATAGGTGACACAGTCCAGAATGTGTTTCGAGAGCACGAGGATAAATTGTCACACCTTCCCTTGTCATAACAGTCACCAGAATTCATTATTTTTTAGTTCCTGTGGTCTGTTTCCGAGGGAAGGGTGCGTGATCACTCTCCACTTCCACCATCGTTGACTGAACTTACCAGTATTTTCCAGAAATAATGACGTAAGAGTCCCTTTAAAGCCTTATAGAACTTGTATATACCTGAAATGCAGGATAAAACGGATTAGGTTGTGGAAAGGGGCCAAAATACGTTGCTGTCAGTTGCACTCAACATACAAACATTATTCATCAATGCACAACGTCACAACAAGGATGTAAAACATTCCAAACTTTAATTGACCTCCTTTGATTAACTTTAGATCGGCTGAAGGCCACACTCAAAATCCAAGACACAAGGCCTAAGCAAGATATAGAAATACAAGGTTCTTCTGAAGGTTTCACGCCAAAATATTTTCTATATCTTCAATCTAAACAGGTTGAAGGCTTTAGCAATTTAATTTTAATAGAACTTGGATGGAGGCCGCATATTACGCAATAAGAAGAGTTTCAATCAAAAGGCAGAAGGCCTTATCTTAAAACATTTCATGTAAAATTCGGCTGAAGGCCCCCATACAAAAGCGTAACAATCTTATGCCTTGAGGGCAAGACAAGAACATTAATTTAAGAGATATTAAAACTCGGCTGAAAAGTTTCAATTTTAAAATACAGAACGCCGTGTCTTAAAACATTTCATATTAAATTCGGCTGAAAGCCCCTATCAAGAATGACCATCTTATGTCTTAAGAGCAAGACAAGAACATTAATTTAAGAGATATTGATACGCAGCTGAAGGCCACACGTCAACCAAATAACTAAAACCCAAACAGAGAAATTACAGTGTAACACACAAGGAACGTTGCTCAGAAGTTTCCAAGGGTCGGCCTGAGATTGTAACACTACCACCCATTTAAGTGAGACAGGCAGCCTGTCCAACGACTTCTTAATCTGAAGGCAACCCAACCGACAGACAGCCGACCGACCATTCAACAAAATCAATTCCGCTCCACGCAACCTGTGAAACGACCACAAGATTTCAGTACAACGACACACAGAACATTGGCGCCCACAATAACCAACAACACCTCAGCTGTCGAACTACACGCCGCGCTGGACAGCAACAACATAACAAGGAAAATACACTGTCGAAAATTACGTCAACAACCAGGGCAGGTAACCGGAACGTCAACGGCCACAAGGCAGAAGATACCGCTGGTCATCTTCAATAACAGGGAATAAATTAAGCTAAACTCCACAAGAAGACAGCTGGAATCTTAGCCGACTTGAATACACACACGTTGTTGCTCGCAGGAATGTCCCAAAATCGACAACCAGGATCAAACGAAGAAATGTAAACAGTTGAGGCTCGATAGTAGAGCAAGTGAGGACTCAACTTTCATGTCCAAGATCGGTGAGCGGCGAACGTCGTAGCACCCGCAAGAGGGACCTCACACACCAACCGTGCGTGCACACAGCCAGCGGCCCCGGCCAGAGGGCGCGCGACGGTGACTTCATTGCTGCTCCACGCTAAACGACCGAATGGTCACACACCGCCCAGCTGGAAACTATATCCGCCACAGCAAAGATAGTACAGCAGCACTAGTATCCATACACGCTGCTGCTGCCACGCACTGAGAGGACAGTAACATTACCGCGATAACCACAGGAGAAATAAAATAACAGTACTGCAACCAAGGTTTAACCCAAGATAAGCATGAGTCGGCCCAGCCACGGCTCAGTACCCATTTCGAGATGTATAGAAGTTGGTTTGAATGCTAACGGGTTTCATACATCGTATTACTCATGAAAATATGTTGGTGTTTTTTTGTGTTTCCGTATTTTCGTCCACCCGCTGCATATTATGAAACCTGAGAGAATCTCTTCTTACTAAGAATTTGAAAAAACGTACTTCGTTTTTTATGTCTTGATCTACATCGATAATATGAAACTGGCTTAGTATAGGGTAAAGAGTACAATATTTCAGAATGGAGCATGGGGAGAATTATTGCTTGTATGCCTTTGTGCGATTTGGTTCATGTCTGTTTTATCACCTTAGCGTACTCTAAGGACTTTTGCATATGGGAGTTGTTTATTTCCAGACTGGATGTTGTTAGAGTGGGTCTTCCATATAGCCTGTCTGAAAGCCAAGCGAGTTTCAGTCTTTGTGGTACTTAAAGCCACAGTTCCGTGATTTAGAGGAGGTTAGAGAAGAAAAGAGACATTAGATGAAAAGACATTCTGTCTACGGGGAATAGCCGGCCGAGGTGGCCGAGCGGTTCTAGGTGCTTGTCTGGAACCGCGCGACCGCTACGGTCGAAGGTTCGAATCCTGCCTCGGGCATGGATGTGTGTGATATCCTTAGGTTAGTTAGGTTTAAATAGTTCTAAGTCTATGGGACTGATGACCTAAGATTTTAAGTCCCATAGTGCTCAGAGCCATTTGAACCATTTGTCTACGGGGAATAATAATTATTTTATTATATACTTCTTTTTATTACTTTTCTGCGCAATGACAGGTCATAATTACAGTCATTAGCGGTTTTAGTCGCACATTGGCCACTCTTAGTATCCATTCGTCGTGGGTGGCTTAGGACTTACAAGGCTTTCACGACAAATTGGAAATTTGTGGTAAGGTCTTATGGGACCAAACTGCCCAGGTTATCGGTTCCTAAGTTTACACACTACTTAACTACTTTAAACTAACTTACGCTAAGGAAGACACACACAACCATGCCCGAGGGAGGACCCGAACCTTCGACGGGAACAGCCTCGCGGACCGTTACAAGACGCCCCAGACCTCGCGGCTAACCCCGCGCTGACCCCGACATACAATCGGTCAGCTCATACCAGCATCTAACTGGAAATGAACGATCACATTAGCATAGTCGGAGTTGTGGGAGGCGGCTGACTTCAGTTCATTTGCAAGGTACTGTGAAAATGCAGTTACTCTTCAAAGGAGACTGGTTACAAAACGGTTACGCCTACAGACTTGGACTATTTCTTGAGCGTGTGGTTCCCATACCATACTGTACTTATTTGAAGAAAGACTGCAAGAGAGATTTGCTTGACTGGCAGGAGAGCGTCTTGGAAATGCCAAAGACCCTGTCTTAGCACACATTTGGCGATATACTTCTTAAAAGGCTTTCTACTATGAATATTAAGCATATAAACCTTAAAACATGGTGCTGCCCTCTACGTAACGCCCCCGCAGGGACACTTCAGACTAGATTACTGTGTGCCACGAAGCATTTGAGCAGTCACTCCTCCCGCGCTCCGCGGGTGCTCGAAACGGGAAGGAACCCTGACATCTAGTACAACGGTGTGCTCCTACATAGTGTTACTCAATGACCAGAACCGTAATGATGTTCTGTGACTGCATCGAAAACAATTTGAGTTGGCTCGCAACTGTGTCTTTGTTGGCTCGTAACTGTGGTCGATGGTGTTTTTGCTGGGTCTCTGAAAGCATCTTGACAGCAGATGCGCCATGTGTCCTTCGAGCCACGAAGCACCGTCATTACTTCGAGAGCAGGAACATCATCTTGCAAGGACGGAAAAGGTTTGTTTCGAAAGTTTCGGTGCTGGGTAGGAAGCGAGCCTTTTCAGGAAGCCAAGCGATCACTATGTCACTGATCACAATTAAAAGAATGGGTTCAAAACAGAAGAAGAATCCTAAATCACATGACGATCTCCATCAAATTTCACATTCACCGCAGCAAATTCAGGCATCGGCAGTATACGACAGAGAACCACGTAATGCACAGTACCCGTTATTTATTTGCACCACTCTTACATAGATCTGTGTGATCGAAGGCTTCTAGATATTTATTTGCTGCCATTTACAAATGACATGGTACCTTGTTACTGAGACATGTCGTATTATTGCAGTAAGAAATTGTACATGTACAGAATATGATACTTATTTGTTATTCCTTACTTTTGCAGCTTTAAATACTTATAAACTTAAAAGTAATTAAGAAATCTAAATCTTAAAATTAGCAATTTATGAATGGAAGATAGGAATTTATGAAGACATAGAAGAGGTTCTGATATATTTTAACTTTCAGACACATTATTAATTCGAAGAAACTTTTTCTAAAAGTAACAAGAGTCTTACATTTAAGATTGACTGATAAAAGATAGTAAACATTTGTCAAATTAACAAAATTTTGGAATATGTAATTATAACGATAACTATATTTTAGAAGAATAAAAACAGAAGATGGGAAAGATGATAATGGCAGGATGTCCATTCACCAAGTGTGCATGACGGTAAGTGTCTTGGAATTGTCCATCAAGCCACCGACCGCCAATCACAGCTCTTCATCTAAATCTGACATCTACTCTAGATTTTCTAATCACTAAACCTTAACCTCAATTTTTTAATTTTTTAACTATTTCTTTAGGCTGTTGTTTTTCTTATTTATGGTATTTCTTCATTTCCATTTACGGTCACGTCACGATCAGTGTCATCACCTACTTCCATGTCGGAATCAGTGCTGTTTTCCAACCTGTGGATTCTTCCTGCCTTTGCGTATAGGCTCGTTATCTGGCTCGGACAACCTCTCTATAGTTTGCTTTAGATATATCGTCAGTGAGTGTGTTTAACATGGTCCATTTGTCTTCGTCTCTGAGCATTGAGTGTGTGGTGTCTTGAATATTGTTGAGGTTTAAGTGTATTCTGTGTCTGATGTTGGTACAGTATGTAGTTCGCAGAAAGAGACGATGTGTTCTGGAGAGCATTCTGCCCCACATGTGCGTGTTGGTGACTGCCTTAGACTCACACTGCTCGAGTGCGTGGGATAAGGGCCGTGTCCTGTTAAGAAATGGACCATACCGCAGCTGGGATCGGTATGTTTGAGTTTTTGTCTGTCCCTTACATCTGGAAAGAACTGGTGTAGCCTGCGGCCCTTATCACTTGTGTCCCACTTACCTTGCCAGGTGTTCATCCACAATTTTTTAGTTGGTGTTTCGTGTCAACTGGTGCTCCAGTGATCTTTCGAACCTGGTCGTGCCTTGCCACCTTAAGCCAGTGCTTATCTAAATGTCTATTGGGTAGATTCCGATCACCACACAGGGTGATTCCACTGAGGTGGCGCCGAAAGCTCCCGATAGTCTAAGTGAGCCACTCTTTTGTCCTCGTGTGAAAAGGGTCCGGTTTGTCAATAGGCTCAACGTGTGAGCCCATGTGCTGGTGGCGAAGAAAAGAGCGCAGTGGTACGTCCGTGCAACTGACAAGGGGAGTTTAAATTATTCTGAAGTTAGTCTTGCCAGTTTGTGAAAAAAATTCACTTTTTTGTTTGTGATAATATAGCGTGTGGTGACTGCTCGTTTAATGTTTCTGTCCCCTATATTTTCACAAGGATTTCCCTGGAGAAACCCTTTCAGTAAAGTGTACATTGCTTTGTTATCGGCTGTCTTCAGTTTGTTGACGTGAGACCATGTCTCTTTGTTTTGAGTGTTCCATTTACTCTTTCTTATAGGTGGGCCCTATTTTTAGCAGACACGTATGCCTATGCGACAGCTCCATCTGTCACTATTGTTCCCTCCACTAGTTGCAGGAGGGATTCAATAGTGAAGTCCCGGAAGACGAGACCACAGATTATCACTTGGAGGCAGTCTTCCGTAACTCGTTTATTTTTCGGCCGTCCATCCGCCATTGAACCACTCTGTTCTTACAGTAGTCTAGTATACTGCTGTATAGTGTTTCAGGTCCCTCCAGTTGTCTGAGCCTCTTGAACACTGCGGGCCATCAGAGATTATCAAAGGCACCCTGCAATGTCGATCATAACTGTCACTTCGTAATGAGCCCTGGTGTTGCTGGCAAATTGTAACGCTTGGCTGATGGAATCACCTATCGACTTTCCCTCTCTGATGCTGAATTGGTGTTAGCTTGGCTTAGGCTATGGAGAGCTCTTTGTGCCTATAAACGCCAGCACAGGAGCTTTTCCTGCACTTTTGCAAGTGTATTTATAAGACATACAGGCCATTGGGATCTGATGGGTTTCCTTCTTTATTACGATTGCCTTGGAGACCTTCCAAATTGTAGACATCCGGCCGAGGTGGCCGAGCGGTTCTAGGCGCTACAGTCTGGAACCGCGCGACCGCCACAGTCGCAGGTACGAATCCTACCTCCGGCATGGATGTGTGTGATGTCCTTAGTTAGGTTTAAGTAGTTCTAAGTTCTAGGGGACTGATGACCTCAGAAATTAAGTCCCATAGTGCTCAGAGCCATTTGAACCAAACTTTAGACACACCACCCAGCCGTAGAGCCTCGTTTAGCAGAGTTGTAAGGAATGGGGCGATCTGTGGTATTACCTGTTTCAATACTTATGAGCGAATTCCGTCTGGTCCAAATCCATTTTTGTTTTTGGGCTGTGATCGCTATCGCCACTCCTTCTTGCGCAATAGGACAGGTGACTGCGGCGATGTTGTATGGTGCGTTCAGTTCCTCTAGCAGTGTTGCTTGTTGGTGTGTCAGTGTTGGCATTGTCATCAGGAATTGTGCTGTTTGTCTCCATCCCTTTGTCATCACGCCATCATCCTGTCTTAGCCTCCCCAGAACTAGCTGGCTGTTTCTTTTTTTACTAGTTATTTGTATGGTTCCCCCCCCCCCCCCCCCCATATGTATCAGCTGTGCCACATGTCTGTTCCAGTGTTGTTCGGTGTTTTGAACAATTCGTTTATGCGTTGGTCTTTTACCAGCCTATTTGCTTCCAGTCTTCTTTTTCTGTCTCTGTCTGCTATTGACCGTTGTTATAGTCGTTTCGCTCTTCGGGTTCCTTCTTTTAGTCTAGTCAGTTTATTTGACCATGGTATCTGGACAGCTGAACGTCCATGAACCCACCTCGCCACCTCATGAAGTGTGGTGGAGAGCACTTTGTGTAACATTTTCACTGACGCTCCTCCCGTCCCACACCTACCTTTTTATGTATCAATCGCGAATGGTCCGACGGGAAGAACAATTGTTGGTATGCCTCCCTGTGAGATCGAATCTATCTGATTCTGCCTTCATTGCTTTTTCGGCAGATACACGCTCGAGGAAACGATACGTTGGTTGATTCTTTTCAGGAAGCACGTTTTCGGTATTCTAATAGTAAGCCACACAGTGATGCACAACGCCTCTCTTGTAGCCTCTGCCATTGAGCTGGCTGAGCATCTACGTCATGCTTTAGCGCATGCTAAATAAACCTGTAAAGAAATGCGCAGCTCTTCTTTGGATCTTCTCCATTTCCTCTAACAAAAATATGTGGTATGTTTCCATATATACAGCCGCGCTGTGCGGACCTGCTGTTGTTTCTACCCGCAAGAGCGCCCGCTTGCTTTTGTTTACATCAGCAGCTGTCACTTTACGTATCGCTTACGTATACAAGAACCATGGCCAACCGTTTTCGAAAATCAACAATACGATTCATCCTCTGCAATGACTATACACGGCGAAAGGCCTTAGAAGTGGAGCGTTTCCTACGCTATGTAGCTAAGATCGCAGCTTCTGACATTTTGGGCATCATTTGTCCACCTTCAGCAGTACCGTGTACGTCAATGTCTTACAAGACACGGTGTGGGAAAGAATACTTCGTGACACCAAACATGGCCTACGCTTTAGCCACGCCGACGAAAATGTTGGTGAGGTAACTATCGACTACGCAGGCTTGGGAATGCGCACCATACGAGTTTTCGAACTACCATTCGAGCTCCCGGCGGAAGACGTTATCGTGGCTTTCCGCCCGCATCTACGTGATGCTTTAGCGCTTACTAAATAAACCTGTAAAGAAATGCGCAGCTCTTCTTTGGATCTTCTCCGTTTCCTCTAACAATAATATGTGGTATGTATCCACACTACCCCGTGGTCTAGGGGACAGTCCGGCTTTAACAGCCGCGCTGTACCTGACCACACTGCCGAACGCTGGGCGTGATTCCAAACGTATGCCGTTCTTAACAGTGTACGACATATCACCATCAATCTCCGTTCCCATGTGCCATCTTACCCGCAAATCATCGGGTGCCGTGCGGTCATCATATACGACGGCCAATCCGAGACCTGTTCCGGGTGCAGCAAAGAAGGCCACTTCAGGTCTGAGTGTCTTCAGCGACGAATCACCCAGCCGCTACCGTGGCGCCTCCGACTCCGACCAAGCTTTTACCTATTATCTACCCATCGGCGCTCTCTTCTCCTTCCGCCTGCCGCCGACCTTCCGACCACGTACCGGTAACCCTTAGAGCTGCCACGGATACCGCCGGGGTCGAAGCTTCACTCTCACAACCTGACGCTACTCCGGCGACTCTACCAACAGCGACGACTTCCGATCCCCTCGCACCCGATGATAATGACGTCCCTTCACGTACAGTCACCATTTCGGCTTTCCTCCTAGACCGCCACGACTCCCTTCCGTCTTCGGACGCAGAGGGACGAACATTTTTGTACTTTCTTCTTTCACCGATGAACTGAAGTATTTCTTCTGCTTCCCATGGTCTCTTCGCAGTTACCTTCTTTGTACCTATGTTTTTCTTTCCAGCTTCCGGGACTGCCCTTTTTCAGAGGTGTCAGTTTCGGTTCAACTACACTGCCTACTGAGCTGTTCTTCATTGCTGTTTCTATAGCCTTAGAGAACTTCAAGCGTGTCTTTTCTTAGTACTTCCGTATCTCACTTCTTTGCCTATTGATTCTTCGTGAGTAATCTCTTTAACTTCAGCCTACTCTTCATCACTGTGATCTGGGTCTACATCTGCTCCTAGGTGCGCCTCAAATGCCAGTATCTGATTTAGAAATTTGTACCTGACCATGATGTAATCTGAAATCTTACCGTATGACTCGGCTTTTTCGAAGTACACCCTCTCCTCTTGTGATTCTTGAACAGAGTTTTCGCTATTACCATGTGAAATTTGAAAAAGAACTCAGTTACTCCTTCTCCTCTCTCATTCATTGTTCTAAGCTCATATTCTCCCGTAACCTTTTTCCTACTTCTTCTCCTACAATCGCATTCCAATTCCCCGATGACTATTTCCCTACCTATACCTTCATAAGCTATCACTATCTCTTCAGTTTCAGCTTGCGACTCGGCATTTGTACCTGGATTGCAGGGGAGATTTTCGGTCTCCAGAAAAATAATACGGCAGCATAAAGCATGTCCCAAACATACTGACGGCAGTGGTATATGACTATACTTATGTACACCTGTTCGACGACTCTCCCTGAAAAGGGGAATTACCTCCGCATTTTCCAGTCTCTGCGAACGCTTCCCTCCTCCAGAAATCTATGGTACACCGAAGGAGGAGCAATTTCTTTCGCATTATCTCATAGGAATCCCATCAAATCCAGTAGCCCTTCCTCTCTTAAGAGATTTCAGCTGATTTTCTGTCCCATGGCCACTCAATTCGGTATCTGTCAAAATGGCTCTGAGCACTATGGGACTTAACTGCTGAGGTCATCATTCCTCTGGAACTTAGAACTACTTAAACCTAACTAACCTAAGGACATCACGCACCATAGCAGTGCGCGATTCCAGACTGTAGCGCCTAGAACCGCTCGGCCACTCCGGCCGGCTCGGTATCTGTCATTCTGACGTTCATGTGGTGATTTTAAGTAGGGACCACAGTAGTATATTCCTTTGTAAAATTATTTTGCAAAAGGGAATTTAGTATTTTGGCATTGCATTCTTCCTATCACCGTCCTTTTCGATACCACTATGATCACGTATTGTGTGGACACATGGCGTAGTCCGTTTACTAATTTAACTGAAGACCAAAACTTTTAGGATTAACTTGCAGATAAGTAGGTTGAGTTTTGGCATTCGTTAGAAGTTTCTCGAGTGGCTCACTTTTCACAAATTTTGGCCTGTTCAGTTCTTCTTTGTCTATAAGGCTGTGGCTGTACTTCAATCTGCCTCGAATCTCTCTTTGTTTTTGGGGCACCTTCCAACAAGGCTATCGAACTGCGCGGAAGACTTTCCCATCTCTTACAACTTCACTTAGCACTGTCTGTATGAGGCGTAGCGTACAATACGTTTGAACTTTGTTCAAGATGAAAGTCTGACTAGTCAGGTAACCTGGGATCTGTTGCTTCAAAGTCCTTTGCGTCTGACAGAGTTACTTTGGCAAACATCAAAGTTTTTTTTTCCTTGTCCCTGAACTGTAACCTCTTTTCTAAATTTCTTCTTGGTTTCCTCCACAGATTGTTCAATGATCAGATTGAATAACATCGGGGAAAAGCTGCAACCCCGTCTTCTGAACCACTATTTTCCTTTCATGTCCTTCGACCCGTACAATAGCTGTACTAAACAACTTTTCACTCCCTTTGTTTAGTCCCTACAAGTGCTAAAAACGAATCTATTATCAAGGATAAGTCTTAGGGTCAGTATTGCCTCGGGTGTTCCTATTATGTCTCGGAATCCAGACTGACCTTCCCGAGATCGGCCACTACCATTTTTTCCATTCTGCTCTAACAAAGTCATGTTAAAATTTTGCAAGCATGATTTTAATTTTGAATTGCACCGTATTATTGTAACGAGAGTATTACATTTATATTACACGTGACGTTACGATTCTTAATTGCAGTTGCGTTGTCGCCTGAAAGTTCGTGGTTGGAAGGAAGGGAGACTGAAGTACCAATGAGACGTCATTAGAGTTAGGATGCACATGTTTTCGCACAAAGAACCGGTATTGCTTTATGACGTTAAGACTTCTGTTTACGAAATACTTTTTTTTTTCCATTGCACCAGTCTCTCAAAAGTATTCGTGTACTTTTGGCATCTCTTGGCCAGTATTCTGACGAACAGCTGGACAACGCCTTTTGAGTATGTGGTGAGGTTATGCCAATCGTGTGTACAGGGTGTGTCAAAGTCTTTGCAACGAACGCCTGGGGTGATGGATCACGTTACCAAGAACAACTTTTGTTAGACAAAATGTTCGCTGCGCTTCTCGGCGCACAGTCGTCGTTTAGGAATGATTATGCCCGTGAGAAGTGGCAGGGCACAAGCAGTCGCCGAAGTTTGTATTTTATGTCCGTTGCCCATTGTCTAGTCATATCGCCCGTGTGGATGGTGATAGGCTGGGCACGTTTATTGTTCTGATCCACTTCTAAGATACCTTTCTCCTCTTGGAGACATTCATTTCATTTATTGCATATGTAAATACCTGCTGCATAATATTTTGAAAAGCAAGTCGTACGTTATACAATTTTACATTTAATTGTACATTGTGCCACATTATTAGCAAACAGTGAGTTACAAAGAAAATTAAATTAGCTGTAAGAAACGGAGTGTTAAAATAATAAATGTTAGTAATTTATAAGAAAATAATAGAAAAATGGGAAAAGGAAGTAGCCCACAAAATTATGTCTTGTTACGTTACTAAATGAAATACAAAGTGAGTGACTTTGTATTTATTTCTGCTGCCCAAGAACTAGTAGTAATCGTTACACTTTTTTAAGTACTTATGCAGAGCACATCCATTGCATTATTTGTGTTGGTATATGTAGACATAGTTTTACATGGTGTATATCTGCTGTTATGTTGTATCCTTAGTGTGCATGATGCTGTTTCCCTTAACCAGTGGCATAGGCGGGAGGAGAATCTCGTCATCCCATGGGACGCATTCCTTAATGCTCTGCTTATCTGAAAATCAGTATAGCGTTACTCACCAGTCGGGCTGCTTACGCCCGCTTTGTTTCAATTGACACAAATTGACATCATTTTGACTACATTTTATCAGAACTATTTTGAGGTATAAATAGTTTTAAAATTATTATATCTATTTGAAGTTTACATTAAAAAAACATACAATTTTTGTACTTTTAGTGGTGGTTCTATTTTTATTGCCAATTTGCGTAGAGCCTAGAGTCAACAGCAGAATGTTCCGAACATGCAGGTTTGGTGTACTTATAACATGTAGTTTGACTTTTTATATCGTTCTTCTCTACTAGAAATGTACATCTTCTCCTTTCCTTAGCTGGTGGTTCACTGTCCCTCCTGGATCCGGTACTAGTAATGAATTCATTGACTTCATTACTCCTGCTAGTTGCTTTCTCAAATTGATGATGAAAGCCCGACGTCTCACTTTTTTTTAATTGGTAGCCATAATCCCTCCCCCCATGAACCATGGACCTTGCCGTTGGTGGGGAGGCTTGCGTGCCTCAACGATACAGATAGCCGTACCGTAGGTGCAACCAAAACGGAGGAGTATCTGTTGAGAGGAACGTGTGGTTCCTGAAGAGGGGCAGCAGCCTTTTCAGTAGTTGCAGGGGCAACAGTCTGGATCATTGACTGATCTGGCCTTGTAACATTAACCAAAATGGCCTTGCTGTTCTGGTACTGCGAACGGTTGAAACCAAGGGGAAACTACAGCCGTAATTTTTCCCGAAGCCATGCAGCTTTACTGTATGATTAAATGATGATGGCGTCCTCTTGGGTAAAATATTCCGGAGGTAAAATAGTCCCCCATTCGGATCTCCGGGCGGGGACTACTCAAAAGGACGTTGTTATCAGGAGAAAGAAAACTGGCGTTCTACAGATCGGAGCGTGGAATGTCAGATCCCTTAATCGGGCAGGTAGATTAGAAAATTTAGAAAGGGAAATGGATAGGTTAAAGTTCGATATAGTGGGATTTAGTGAAGTTCGGTGGCAGGAGGAACAAGACCTTTGGTCAGGTGAATACAGGGTTATAAATACAAAATCAAACAGGTGTAATGCAGGAGTGTGTTTAATAATGAATTAAAAAAAAATAGGAGTGCGGGTAAGCTACTATAAACAGCATAGGGAACGCATTATTGTGGCCAAGATAGACACGAAGCCCATGCCTACTAAAGTAGTACCAGTTTATATGCCAACTAGCTCTGCAGATGACGAAGAAATTGAAGAAATGTATGATGAAATAAAAGAAATTATTCAGATTGTGAAGGGAGACGAAAATTTAATAGTCATGGCGGACTGGAATTCGAGTGTAGGAAAAGGGAGAGAAGCAAACATAATAGGTGAATATGGATTGGGGCTAAGAAATGAAAGAGGAAGCCGCCTGGTAGAATTTTGTGCAGAGCATAACTTAATCATAGCTTACACTTGGTTTAAGAATAATGAAAGAAGGTTGTATACATGGAAGAACCCTAGAGATACTGAGAGGTATCAGATACATTATATAATGGTAAGACAGAGGTTTAGGAACCAGGTTTTAAATTGTAAGACATTTCCAGGGGCAGATGTGGACTCTGACCACAATCTATTGGTTATGAACTGTGGACTAAAACTGAAGAAACTGCAAAAAGGTGGGAAATTAAGGAGATGGGACCTGGATAAACTGAAAGAACCAGAGGTTGTACAGAGTTTCAGGGAGACCATAAGGGAACAATTGACAGGAATGGGGCAAAGAAATACAGTAGAAGAAGAATGGGTAGCTTTGAGGGATGAAATAGTGAAGGCAGCAGAGGATCAAATAGGTAAAAAGTCGAGGGCTAGTAGAAACCCGTGGGTAACAGAAGAAATATTGAACTTAATTGATGAAAGAAGAAACTATGAAAATGCAGTAAATGCAGCAGGCAAAAAGGAATACAAACGTCTCAAAAATGAGATCGACAGGAAGTGCAAAATTGCTAAGCAGGGATGGCTAGAGGACAAATGTAAGGAAGTAGAGACTTATCTCACTAGGGTAAGATAGATACTGCCTACAGGAAAATTAAAGAGACCTTTGGAGAAAAGAGAACCACTTGTATGAATATCAAGAGCTCAGATAGAAACCCAGTTCTAAGCAAAGAAGGGAAAGCAGAAAGGTGGAAGGAGTATATAGAGGGTCTATACAAGGAGGATGTACTTGAAGACAATATTATGGAAATGGAAGAGGATGTAGATGAAGATAAAATGGGAGATACGATACTGTGTGAAGAGTTTGACAGAGCACTGACAGACCTGAGTCGAAACAAGGCCCCGGGAGTAGACAACATTCAATTGGAACTACTGATGAGCTTGAGAGAGCCAGTCCTGACAAAACTCTACCATCTGGTGAGCAAGATGTACGAGACAGGGTAAATACCCTCAGACGTCAAGAAGAATATAGTAATTCCAATCCCAAAGAAAGCAGGTGTTGACAGATGTGAAAATTACCGAACTATAATTTTAATAAGTCACAGCTGCAAAATACTAACGCGAATTCTTTACAGACGAATGGAAAAACTGGTAGAAGCTGACTTCGGAGAAGATCAGTTTGGATTCCGTAGAAATGTGGGAACACGTGAGGCAATACTGACCCTACGACTTATCTTAGAAGAAAGATTAAGGAAAGGCAAACCTACGTTTCTAGCATTTGTAGACTTAGAGAAAGCTTTTGACAATGTTGACTCGAATACTCTCTTTCAAATTCTGAAGGTGGCAGCGGTAAAATACAGGGAGCGAAAGGCTATTTACAATTTGTACAGAAATCAGATGGCAGTTATAAGAGTCGAGGGGTATGAAAGGGAAGCAGTGGTTAGGAAGGGAGTGAGACAGGGTTTGTAGCCTATCCCCGATGTTATTCAACCTGTATATTGAGCAAGCAATAAAGGAAACAAAAGAAAAGTTCGGGGTAGGTATTAAAATCCATGGAGAAGAAATAAAAACTTTGAGGTTCGCGATGACATTGTAATTCTGTCAGAGACAGCAAAGGACTTGGAAGAGAAGTTGAACGGAATGGACAGTGTCTTGAAAAGAGGGTATAAAATGAACATCAACAAAAGTAAAACGAGGATAATGGAATGTAGTCGAATTAAGTCGGGTAATGCTGAGGGAATTAGATTAGGAAATGAGACACTTAAAGTAGTAAAGGAGTTTTGCTATTTGGGGAGCAAAATAACTGATGATGGTCGAAGTAGAGAGGATATAAAATGTAGACTGGCAATGGCAAGGAAAGCTGTTCTGAAGAAGAAAAATTTGTTAACATCGAATATAGATTTAAATGTCAGGAAGTCGTTTCTGAAAGTATTTGTATGGAGTGTAGCCATGTATGGAAGTGAAACATGGACGATAAATAGTTTGGACTGGAAGAGAACAGAAGCTTTTGAAATGTGGTGCTACAGAAGAATGCTGAAGATTAGATGGGTAGATCACATAACTAATGGTGAGGTACTGAATAGAATTGGGGAGAAGAGAAATTTGTGGTACAACTTGTCTAGAAGAAGGGATCGGTTGGTAGGACATGTTCTGATGCATCAAGGTATCACCAATGTAGTACTGCAGGGCAGCGTGGAGGGTAAAAATCGTAGAGGGAGACCAAGAGATGAATACACTAAGCAGATTCAGAAGGATGTAGGCTGCAGTAGGTACTGGGAGATGAAGAAGCTTGCACAGGATAGAGTAGCATGGAGAGCTGCATCAAACCAGTCTCAGGACTGAAGATCACAACAACAACAGCAGCCATAATCATCCAAATTATATATGCATTCATCATACTTACATCTATCACGTTGAAGAAAACCACCAATGGCCAGCGCCTTGCTTGTCTCCTCACACTGTCGCATCGCGTCTTCTGGTTCATGACGTCAACGCTGCCCTTTGTGGCATCGTATGTCATTATAACTACAAGTTTCCTTACTTGTGATGATGACACCTTTGGTTGGTCACGAGGAATGGTAAGGATGGTAACAAGTTTGTTTATCTTGGGGACTTAAGAGGATATAATCATATGTAGAGTTGTACTTCACGTCCTTTACGTGTAATAAAATCACAGGCAGCTTACCTTTGCTTTTTCAGATAGTACCAATTTCTAAACACTCTCTCTAAGTGGTACGGCTCTGGTTTGTTAGTCCTTTCCCAAACACATCTTCATTCTCCAGCAGTAGCTTCTTGCACTGTCACAAAGTACCAAGAACTTTATCCAGTATCTACCAGATTTTGATGGGATGCATTGTCGAAATGGACGGCGACCTCGAAATGTGACCAACTATTCATCCCGATCATGCTCTACGTAGGCTTCCCTAAGGTTAATTCCCCTTCTCTGATTGCTTCCAATGTATCTCTTCACTTCTGCTCATATCAGGCTGCTGCACGGAAGCGATTGTGAGCCATAATTTCATTGAACAGTAGTCGGCCACTCTCACCACTCTAAAGCTGACCTGTATCTTCGTTTATTGACCTGTAAACTCCAGGCGTGATCATAACACCAAGAAATTTTGTCATTTCAAGCATATCTATATCCATCCAGTTCTCGTAAACGATTCGGTCTTCCTTGTTGGTCACATGCGCAACTTGTCAGTGAGGGATACAGGGAAGAACAACACAGAACAAGATTCTTCATTATCACAGTTCCTAATGGAATAAATTGTAGCTCCCTGGTCTTCTTTCAACACATGCTTTTTGCACCACCTACCAGAAAGCCCATCCTGAGGAGCTGTAGCCTTTATTACATTCCAATTACGAGAAAATAATAAGTCACACTCGATAGACTTTGCACTAAATTGTTCTTCTCCATCTTCGTAAAAGAGTTCTTCTCGATCTTCGTGTAGTTCTGAGTTTTCAGCGACATCTACCTAATTATCATCATCACTGGAAGATTCACGTTCACTAGGTGGGTTTTCAGAATCAGAAACGGCTCAAGCCATTCTTTCATCTCATCTAATAGTCCTTCGTCACATTTTCAGTTTGTAGACTGCTCTACAAACTGTTATAAAGTAATTTACCAGAATAAACACGTGACTATCCTGAGGTTGAACGCTGAAGGAACAACAACTATAGTTAAAAGTGTCAAATGACGTAACGGAAGCTGCGCACACAGAAATCTGTTGAAAAATTGCACCTTACCGCACGGGTATGCGAAGTCCGTACGGGAGGAAACGTGCACCAACACTTCAGCATAAGGCCATACGTAAATTTTTCTAACCTCTTTCCAAAGTCATAATATTCCATGAAAATGAAATGCATATTAACTAATGGAGAAGACATCAAAGATCACAGACGGGCCTCTGAGGCTCGACGGTAGGTAATTGTTTAATTCAATGATTGTCTCGGTCAATGACATTATGCAATTCCCAAACAGCGAAGGGAGAAGACATTTTAATTAAACGTCGCTGCCTGGTATCATTTGCAGTGTCTGTATTGTTAAGGAGTACGAAGCAATGTACCTTCGTGCGTACACTATGTGGTCAAAAGTATCCGGACACCTTCAAAAACATACGTTTTTCATGTTAGGTGCATTGTGTTGCCACCTACCGCTAGGAACATATCAACGACCTCAGTAGTCATTAGACATCGTAAGAGAGCAGAATGGGGCGCTCCGCGGAACTCACGGACTTCGAACTTGGTCAGGTGATAGGGTGTCACTTGGGTCAAACGTCTGTACGCGACATTTCCATACTCCTAAAATCCCTAGATCCAGTGTTTCCTATGTGATAATGAAGTGGAAACGTGAAGGGACACGTACAACTCAAAAACGTAGATGCCGACCTCGTCTGTTGACTTTCAGGGACCGCCGACAGGTAAGAGGGTCGTAATGTGTAATAAGCGGACATCTATACAGACCATCACACTTGGATTTCATGGCTGTTCATAAGCCACACATCACGCCAGTAAACGCCGAACGACGCCTCACTTGGTGTAAGGAGCGTAAACATTGGACGATTGATCAGTGGGAAAACGTTGTGTGGAGTGGCGAATCACGGTACACAATGTGGTGATCCGATGGCAGAGTGTGGGTATAGCGAATGCCAGGTGAACGTCATCTGCCAGCGTGTGTAGTGCCAACACTAAAATTCAGAGGCGGTGGTGCTATGGTGTGGTCGTGTTTTTCTTGAGGGGGCTTCCACCCCTTGTTGTTTTGCGTGGCACTATCACAACACAGGCCTATATTGATGTTTTAAGCACCTTCTTGATTCCCACTGTTGAAGAGGAATTCGGGTTATCCGACTGCATTTTTGAACACGATCGAGGACTTGTTCGTAAAGCAAGGCCGTGGTTACACGACAATAACATCCCTGTAATGGACTGGCCTGCACAGACTTCTGACCGGAATCATATAGAACACTTTTTGGATGTTTTGGAACACCGACTTCATGCCAGGCCTCACCGGCCGACACCGATACGTCTCCTCAATGCAGCACTCCGTGAAAACTGAATTCTCCAAGAAATCTTCCAGCACCTGATCGAACGTATGCCTATGAGAGTGGAAGCTGTCATCAAAGCTAAAGGTGAGCCAACACTGTACGGAATTCCAACATTATCGATTGAGGGCGCCACGAACTTGTAAGTCATTTTCAGCATGGTGTTTGGGTACTTTTGATCACATAGTGTATATGCGTCTCTCAATGTCATCATAATCGATTACATTTATTATGCTACGTCCATGTTTAGGGTCTGCGTCTGGTGATATATCCTCGTGGTTGTCTTAATTAGTTACGAGTGGAATTTATATCTGTTTCTGATATTTGCTTGGGATCCTCCGCTCCTGCCGTTAGCCTACGTACCACAGATGGCTGCGGATTATTTTTGTTTGGAGTGTTCGTATTTTGTAGAGTTTTATATGTCTGTGTGTACCTCGTGTTCCCGTTTATGTGTTTTCGGCATGTACACTAGTGTTGCCAATCTTTCACACTAACTGTTACCCTTTTTGTTTTAACCTTTGATTTATTTGTATTCTGTTCACATGTTTCTGAGCGATCTATCACAGGTACTTGAATGTATTGACTCTGTATAGATCTTCCATAGATCTCCTATTTACCTTGCATTCGTTTTATGTAATGTCTACCTTTCATTCTACCCAATTCTGATCGCGGAGACTGTGCTGCGGGTGTGTTTGGGCTTTGTGTTTTATTACTATTGTATCATTTGTTAGCGCGAGTGGAAAGTATACAGGTATCTAAGTGTATGGCTGTTTCATTAATTTCAGAGTTCTGGTGCTGAGTACTAAACGCATTCCACTGACGATTCCGTATTTCTACATGGGTGTTTGTGTGAATGATTAGTATCAAGATGGAAGATTGCGCTTCGTGTTCCTCATTTCTGAGTAATATATCCGTTTGAAAGATGGCCCATTGATATATGTCGTGTGGGATATGCCTTGCTGCTTAGTAGTCTCTGGCACCTAGCATGTATGCATCGTCGATATAACTCTGATATGAAAGTTTATTTGGCGAATTCTCTAACACGAATGAAGCGACTACAATTTGCCTGTTCTCAGGGCTACGTTCGATAAAAATTCAACGTGTTGCCTCCAGACAACCTAGTTGATGGTGACTTATAAGTATTCCTAAATACAGTTTGCCGGCCGTGGTGGCCGAGCTGTTCTAGGCGCTTCAGTCCGGAACCGCGTGACTGCTACGGTCGCAGGTTCGAATCCTGCCTCGGGCATGGATGTGTATGATGTTCTTAGGTTAGTTAGGTTTAAGTAGTTCTAAGTTCTAAGGGACTGATACCTCAGCTGTTAAGTCCCATAGTGCTCAGAGCCATTTGAGCCATTTGAACCTAAATACAATTTCTGTTTTTATGGTCTGTACCTATATTAGGGGTGGAGGTTGTTGTATCGCCAGAGTCATTATATTCTGTATTACTGAACGTGTGTTCAATTTGTCGTTCATATAACTGCCGATATGTTGGGTGTTCATGTACCCGAGGCTTGTCACAGTCCCTACTTTGATATCTGCACGGAATGCGTCCAACAGCTGTTTCTTCGCTGCAGTTTGCCGTCCTGTGGCCTGTTTCCGAACGTCTACCATAGGCCTGTTCCTTGTCACAGTGTTTCGGAGGATAGCCTAGGTATCAGCAAACACTTCTGCACTGCTACTAAATCGTTGGTGCTTAGCGCCTCGAATTGTATATTCACTCTCTGATCTTTGTAGCAGCAGGAGACGAATCTTCGGGGTGACCTCCAGAATATTGTTGACTGCACTATTATCTCTCTGTGCTGTTTTAAATTAAATACTGAATTCGTCCTTGGCGATGTGTTTGCTAATATTAATGTCATAGAGCTTTTCGAGAAAGTAAAGTCAACCAGCGTGGTAGGTACTTGATATACTGCCAACAATGATCTGAATTTCCAAGTCTTCTCACATCCGATGTCTTTTAATCGTGCTGTTTTCTGAATGATTTTATTTTTATCTCATCCTTTTGGTTTTCTTATTGAAAATCACTCTATCAGTTTACTGGGGTTGGTAGTAGACAGCACATTTGGCTAATACACCCAGCTAGTTCGGCGAAATTTCGTCGTGCCAGGGAAGGCGAATATTAAAGGACCCTAGAGTCGCCGGGACATTGAGATACACAACGAATCACTTAATTATGGCTGATCCAAATGTTGCAGATGTAGTCACACTGTGGACACAGTTCACCACTTCGTCTGTTATACATTAAACGATGGTCAGGCCGCCAATAGTTTAAACTATTTCGAAGTGCATAGTGTCCCTGACTCAGCATTGTAGCTACAGCGCACGTAAAAATCCATCTTTATTAAAGCAAAAAATTATTTAAACATCCGCTTTCCAAAAGAAAGAAGGATTTTATGTACCAGAAGTTTTCATTTCTCTAAAGGATGTTTATTTATTCCGTAGTCCTTCCAAATATCACAAAGCCATTTGTCATACATGGCTGATTCGCTTCATGCTATCACTAACGCGTATTCCATTCGTTGTTTTGGTTATTTTTCTGTATCAGTAGGTCAGATTTCCAGATAATTAAGTGATTCGGTTTGTTGGTTCTCCTGTTGCTGGAATTTATTTGTTATATCGACATACAAGCACCCAGTTTCGCAATCTATGACGGTGGTCCTTCGTATGGCGTATAATGTAACTGAGTCATAGAGCTGGTATGTGATATTACGCTACGTCCAAATCAATGCGATTATTAGATATCACTGAGCGAATAGTGGGATTCTGCCAGTGTTTTTAGATGGGAAATATCTGGCACTCAACTAGACGTTCCCAACACTGTTAATAAATTCTCTACTGCGTGCGTCGTTCGTTGTTCTCTGCAGCTATCGAGAAAGCTCGAATATTCCTCTCAGTTTGTGCGAATGACTCAATCATTTGGAACATTCCAGCACTTATAGCACGCAGGAGTAACAAAAAGTGAACCAAATGATCTCCCAACAGCCACCACTAGCGAATAGTATCAATTAATCAACCATTGGGGACTAGTTTTTTTCATACATGAGGAACACCTCTATCGAACAATGCTGAATTTCCACAGAATTTCAGGGATCTACATCTACATCAAACTCCGCAAGCTACCTAATGGTGTGTGACGATGGATACTTGTGGTACAAGGGGAAAGATCCCCCCCCCCTCCCCCCGACCGGCCGCGGTGGCCGTGCGGTTCTAGGCGCTTCAGTCCGGAACCGCGAGACTGCTACGGTCGCAGGTTCGAATCCTGCCTCGGGCATGGATGTGTGTGATGTCCTTAGGTTAGTTAGGTTTAAGTGGTTCTAAGTTCTAGGGGACTGATGACCTCAGATGTTAAGTCCCATAGTGCTCAGAGCCATTTGAGCCATTTCTCCCCCCCCCCCCCCCCCCCCACCAATCTCTGTTCCACTCGCGAATGATGTGTGGGAAGAATGATATCCGATAAATGCCTTTACCGACCCTAGTTCCCCTAATTTTCGCCTCGTGGTCATTACGCGAGATAAGTGTATAAGTGTATGCCGAAGCATTATATTGTCCGATTCTTCACGGCAAGTAGTCTCAATGTACAACGCCTCCCTTATAACATTTCCCAGTGGAGTTCGTTGATCATAGAGTCGACCAAATGATCCCCTGGCGAAACGCGCCGCTCTTCGTTTGAACTTCTCTCTCTCTCTCTCTCTCTCTCTCTCCCTCTCTCTCTCTCTCTGAACAATACTCAAGAATCTGTCAAACAAGCGCCTTATAAGTCACCTGCTTCGTGTATGAGTTACTTTTCTTTAAGATTCTTCGGATGAATCTCTGGCATCTGCTTTTCCTACTATTCGTTTGCGTGGTCATTCCACTTAAAGTCACTCTGGAAAGATAATCTTAGAAATTTGACGATAGATACTGTTTCCAGCACATTTTTGTCAATTGTGTACTAGCTTCCTTGTCTTATGTATGCGCAATAATTACATTTATTTACAGGCAGGGTCAACTGCCATTCATCAATCTTCTGCAGGACATTCTGCAAATCGATACTGTCCTCCGGTGTTGCTACTTTCTTACAGCCGACCACATCAAATGTTAACAGCCTTAAAGAACATCCGACGGTTTCTACTAGATAATTTATATTCATTGCAAACAGAACTTTCCTATCATACTTCCTTGGGGTTCTCCGGATATTACCTTTACATCTGTAGATTCTGCTCCGTTAGGGAAGTCTTAAATCCACTCACAAATCTGGTCCGATACTCGATAAGCTCTATTTTTTCACTACACGGCAGTATGGTACGGTGTCAAATGACTTTCTGAACTCAAGAAACATGGCATCTAACTGACTGCCATTGTTTACAGCGATATAGATCTCACGGAGAAGCAGAGCAAGCTGAGTTTCTCAAGATCTCTGTTTTCGGAATTCATGTTGATTTTTATAGTGGAGATCTTTGTTCTCCAAAAACATCGTAATTATTGAGGGTAATACGTGTCCCATAATTCTACAACAGATTGACGTACACGATATAGGTCTCTAATTGTGTGCATCTGGTCCTTCTTATTAACGGGAATGACATGCGCTTTTTTCCACTCGGTAGGTTGTAAGTGGGCTGTTTAGGTTTTTATATTGGTAACGCCATGTAGCGCTCTGTATGAAAATCACTGACTGTGCTGTGTGCAGTCTGTGGCTGGGTGGCATTGTTGTAATATTCGCAATTGTAGTGTTGGGCTGTTGGCTGTTAACAGCGCGTAGCGTTGCGCAGTTAGGGGTGAGCCGCCAGCAGTGGTGGATGTGGGGAAGTGAGATGGCGGATTTTTGAAAGCGGATGATCTGGACGTGTGTCCATCAGAAACACTACATTTGTAAGAATGGATGTCATGAACTGCTATATATATATATTATGGCTTTTGATCACTATTAAGGTAAATACATTGTTTGTTCTCTATCAAAATCCTTCATTTGTAACTATGCATATCAGTAGTTAGTGCCTTCAGTAGTTAGAATCTTTTATTTAGCTGGCAGTAGTGGCGCTCGCTGTATTGCAGTAGTTCGAGTAACGAAGATTTTGTAAGTGATTTGTGAAAGGTATACGTTAATGTTAGTCAGGGCCATTCTTTTGTAGGGATTTCTGGAAGTCAGATTGCGTTGCGCTAAAAATATTGTGTGTCAGTTTAGTGTTGATCAAAATAGATAAAGAGCGAAATATCTGAGTACGTTCAGTTCTGCTCAGCTGTTTGAAAATCAACGTAAGGGATTTACCAGCACAGTAATGCCACAATTTTTCTAAGGGGACGTTTCAAGGTGCCCTTCGTTGCTACAGCGATCTACGCTAAGCTTTCGGTAGAAGGGGAGTAAGTCCTTTCGCATAATCTGTGTAGAATCATGCACGTAACTCATCTCGTCCTGATGCCTTTCCGCCACTAAGCTATTCTAGCTGCTTTTCTATTCCTCGACCGGTTATCTGAATATCTGCCATTTCCACGTTCGCATGATGACTGAAAGGAGGGACAGTGTTAAGATATTCGGCGGTGAAACAGTTTCGAAAGACCAAATTTAGTATTTCAGCCTTCTGTTATCTTCTGTTTCGGTGCTAGTATGGTCTCTGCGCGAATGAAGAGATGATTTCCAACGGTATATTGATTTTACATAAGATCCAAACCTCTTAGAGTTTTTATGAGATCGTTTGACAAAATTTAGCTTTTAAAGTTATTGAACCTTCCCTCACTGCTATTCCTACGCTCAGTTTCGCTTGGTTTAGCATTTTTTATCAGCTAGGTTGAATTCCCTTGAGCCTAAAATTATGTGACCACACAGGCACTCTGCAATCTGCATTCTGGTCACTCTTGCTAAGCAAAAATCTCTTTCTACCTTTCTTAACATCCCCTGTAAACCCGCAGTCATAGTTGCTGTCACAGCTCGATGACCACAAATACTTTCCTCTACGTCTACGTCGATTCGCCGTTTTGTGTTTGTTATCATGCCATAGTGCTAATTTTCGACCACCCTTAACCTGTGAAGTCGTTTTATCTGGTAGCAAACAGCGAAAAGCGCATTGAGGAAGATTTGCGCATTCATTTACAGCTGAGTGACATATAACTTCCGTGTGTACACCAGATGTCGCGTCTTAACGTAAATGGATAGAGTACACAAAGACACTGTAGGAAATTTGCAGTTTTTGATCACTGGAAGAACTGGACAAATCCAAAGATAGCAGTTTCTTTTGCTGATTCAGATTTCTATTTCTGTCATTATGAGAGTCGGAGTTGGAATCTGTATCTTTTACAGAAGGTTCCTATAAAATTTTAAATATACATTTTAAATAAATAATTTGAAAATTTTCGGCGCCATGCGATAACGTTAGCGATACTACTTAATAAAAAGAATAGGCAGCAGTACACATAGCGATAATGTTAATGGTGGTAATCACATCAGCGTGGAAGTATTAAAGGAAGTTAACGAGGGGAATAGTAATTAAAAGAAATAGAAAAGAGAAAAAAGGTTTATTGGACGTATCATCATACATAACACAATTACCACTAATATTCTTGGAGAGAAAGTGCTGGAAGCAACAGAACCGGATGTTGTTCTACGAGCTACGTCTGCTTCAGTTGAGCAATCGTTTGACATTAATGATCTTAGCTTCTTAAAATTATATTGTATAACGTCATAAAGCATGATATTTTGGCTGTATTTGCACACTATAAACTCGGTCTTTGTTCTTATGATCCTTGAGTCATTTGTTTCAAGTTCCTTTGAAGCACGCCTCAAACACTGTCTGAATTTCCTCTGTTATCAGATATAATAGCTACATCATTAGAATACAATGGATTTCAGCTATTTATTAGTCACCATTATACGGAAAACAATGAGTAGCCAATGTGCAGAGCCCCTGTTAATACCACTTGGTGTCCTTCACCGAATTATTTGGATGGTACGAGAATAAGAAGAACCGTTAGGCTCCTTTTACTCTCCCTGAAGTAATTTTACCTCAGCACGCAAAATTTGTCCAGTACAAGCAATTACAAAAGATCTGAATCTGAATATACTTTTTCTAAAAGTACAGAAATTGGCTAAAGGTTTATACAAATCCAAAATAGTTAATAGGAGATAACATTTACCTCTAGTTTCGATTACGCTGTGTAAGAAGTTGGACCATGAACACGACGGCTCCACACACCAGTACCAAATTACTAACCTTTTCCTATATTCCTGTTCTCATAGTGGCTGCTACTTTCCTCTACGACAAGCGTGCATCGAGAACCCGACGAACTGTGGTTGGGTTCATCTAAGAGAAGCTCGGTCTTCCATTCGTTTATGGTCTCATCCTGGCATGTCCACAATGGACAGGTCCGTGTCTGCTCTGTCGGGAGCCGGAAACACGTTACTGTGCGCTCGGCGCGGATTGCGTTGATCTCCCGATACCCAGTGTGTTGAGAAGTTGCACTTCCTGAGGCACCTGCAAAACTCCACCAGTCACACGAGAAGCAAGTTTCATTGGTCTGTCGTGATATTTAGTTTAATAATGCAGTTTTTCATACTGATTTCATATCTGTTTGCTGTATCACTAAGGTTTTGAAGATATTGCGTTTCATAGAACACCGTTAGGCAGAAATTTTTCATCCTCTTTTATTATTTTTAACTCAACGTCATAAATTACCTGGCCGGAACTCAAATTAAATCGTCTTCTGTATAAAACTTTTTCTCACAGCGAAATATTTTTCAAGCTTAGTTAACGTCTTATCTCAGGCCTCGGGGTGGGACACAGTGTTGGAACACAGTGTTTTAACATAACGTCTGTCCATCCATTCATCTAAAACAAGCTCGAAGACTGTACTATTCTGCAACAAAAACATATTTGTGTTGGATGGTGATCATAAGTAGATGATGAAATTAAGGAATTCTACTACCTAGGCAGCAAAATAACTCGTGAAGAACGGAGCAAGGAGAGCATAGAAACCTGATTTGGAATGGCTAAAAGGGCTCTCCTGGTCAACGTAAAAATACTTGTATAAACATAGGCCTTAGGCCTTAATTTGAGGAGCACAGTATTGTATGGTAGTGAAACACTGCTTGCGGGAAAACCGGAAAAGAAGAGAAACGAAGTGTTCGAGATGTGGTGCTACAGAAAAATGTCGAAAGTAAAGTGAACTTATAAGATACTGAATAAGGAGGTTCTCCGCAGGATCATCGAGAAAGGAACGTATCGAAAACACCTACACGAAGAAGGGACAGAAGAATAGGACATGTGTAAAGACATCAGGGAGTAACCTCCATGGTACTGCAGGTAGCTGTAGAAGACAAAGAGTGTAGAGGAAGACAGAGAATGGAATACACCTAGGAAATAAGTGAGGACGTAGGTTGCAAATGCTACTCTGAGATGAAGAAGTTGGCACACGAGAGAAATTCGTGGCGGTCCGCATCAAACCAGACGGAAGACTGATGACGTAAAAAGAGAAAAAGAAAGCTTATACCTTTATAGTGGATAACCCAGTAACGTCTTGTGACTTTTAGTCTATTTGTTCAAACACTCGAGAAGTGTTAAAGATAACTTTCCCGAACTTTATGCAACACACTTTCTTAACCAAATACATATATTCACATAATGTCAAATTTGTTCTTTTAAAACACCAGGCAGTTTCATAACACTTCGATTTTTTGAGAAGCTACTCATTAATGCTGAAACTCAGTGATCCTTACTTGTACTTGCTTCTACACCATGCAATGAACACATTACACTATGTGATCAAAAGTATCCGGACCCCTGGCTGAAAATGACTTACAAGTTCGTGGCACCTTCCATCGGTATGCTGGAATTCAGTACGATGTTGGTCCACCCTTAGCCTTGATGACAGCTTCCACTCTCGCAGGCATATGTTCAGTCATGTGCTGGAAGGTTTCTTGGGGAATGGCTGCCCATTCTTCACGGAGTGCTGCATTGAGGAGAGGTATCGATGTCGGTCGGTGTGGGCTGGCACGAAGTCGGCGTTCCAAAACATCCCACAAGTGTTCTGTAGGATTTAGGTCAGGACTCTGTGCAGGCCAGTCCATTACGGGAGTGTTATTGTCGTGTAACCGCCACAGGCCGTGCGTTACGAACAGGTGCTCGACCGTGTTGGAAGGTGCAATCGCTATCACCAAATTCCTCTTCAAAAGTGGTAAGCAAGAAATTGCTTAAAACATCAATGCAGGCCTGTGCTGTGATAGTGCCACGCAAAAAAACAAGGGCTGCAAGCCCACTCAGTGACAAAGACCACCTCACCATGACACCACCGCATCCGAGTTTTAGTGTTGGCACTACACACGCTGGCAGATGACGTTCGCAGGGCATTCGCCATACCCACACCCTGCCATCGGATCGTCACATAGTGTACCGTGATTCGTCACTCCACACAACGTTTTTCCACTGTTCAGTCGTCCATTGTTTACTCTCCTTACACCAAGCGAGGCGTCGTTTGACATTTACCGGTCTAACTGTCATAGTACCTGCAGTGGATCCTGACGCAGTTTGAAATTCCTATGTGATGGTCTGGATAGATGGCTGCCCATTACACATTACGACCGTCTTCAACTGTCGGCGGTCTCTGTCAGTCGCCAGACCGGGTCGGCCAGTACGATTTCGTGCTGTACGTGTCCCTTCACGTTTAGGACACAGCATCTCCGAGGTAGTAATGAAGTGGAGATTTTCCTGTAAGACCATTTCAAGAGTGTACCGTGAATATCAGGAATCCGGCAAAACACCAAATCTCCAACATCCTGCGCCCGGAAAATGATCCTGCAAGAACGGGACCAACAAAGACTGAAGAGACTCGTTCAACGTGACAGAAGTGCAACCCTTTCGCATATTGCTGCACTTTTCAGGGCTGGGACATCAAAAAGTGTCAGCATGCGAACCATTCAACGAAACATAGCCGATATGGGCTTTCAGAGGCGAAGGACCACTCGTGTACCCTTGATGACTCCAAGATAGAAAGCTTTATTCCTCGCCTGGGCCCGTCAACTCCGGCATTGGACTGTTCATGACTGGAAACATGCCTGTCGGACGAGTCTCGTTTTAAATTGTATCGAGCGGATGGATATGTTCTGGTATGGAGACAACCTCATGAATCCATGGACCTTGCATGTCAGCAGGGTGCTGTACAAGTTGGTGGAGGCTCTGTAATGGTGCGGGGTGCGTGCAGTTGTAGTAGTATGGGTCCCCTGATAAGTCTACATACGACTCTGACAGGTGACACTTCCGTAAGCAACATGTCTGATCACATGAATCCATTCATGTCCATTGTGCAGTCCGACAATTCCAGCAGGACACTGCGCTATCCCCGCGTCCAGAGCCGGCCGAAGTGGCCGTGCGGTTAAAGGCGCTGCAGTCTGGAACCGCAAGACCGCTACGGTCGCAGGTTCGAATCCTGCCTCGGGCATGGATGTTTGTGATGTCCTTAGGTTGGTTAAGTTTAACTAGTTCTAAGTTCTAGGGGACTAATGACCTCAGCAGTTGAGTCCCATAGTGCTCAGATCCATTTGAATCATTTGAGCCCCACGTCCAGAATTGCTACATAGTGGTTCCAGGAACACTCTTCTGAGTTGAAACACTTCAGCTGGCCACCGGACTCCCCCGATATACGAACATTATTGAGCATATCTGGAATGTCTTGTAACGTCCTGTTCAGAAGAGACCTCTACCCTCTCGCACTCTTACGGATTTATGGACAGCCCTGCAGGATTCATTGTGTCAGTTCCCTCCAGCACGACTTCAGACGTTAGTTGAGTCCATGCCACATCGTGTTGCGGCACTTGCAAGTGATAGCGGGACACCTACAAGATATTAAGGAAGGTGTACCAGTTTCTTTGGCTCTTCAGTGTATATTAATGTTATTTGCTCAACCATTGACGGTAGTACCTGTAATCTGATGCTCTTGTAATTTTTTATTGTTGTTGCACCTTTTCCTTGTACCATTGTAGACCTGGAATTGATCTGCAGAACAGTTTGAAACAGGTTGTTGGTAATAAAATAAGCTGTGATCCAGACGGTGTTTGTTTATTTACCACAAGGAAAGAGATCGTGTTTCCTGAGACATGGCACCAATGGTATTTTTGCGTTATCGTTGATTTCATTGCGTTTAGTGCATTGACAGAGCTATATCATGCTATTCTTTCTCCGTATTTTATTCCTTTATGTCCTCATAATAACACATGAAATATATTTATGGGGGTCTCAGCCGTTATTTCTTGTAGCACGAGACCAACAAGGCGTGCAAAATCTAGATTATGGTAATAAAATCTTTGGAAAACAACATTCCAGTGCAATACCTTTCTCATAACTTCTAAAATTGGCAAATGATTTAAATTCAGATGGAAACATTACGTACTATAAGGCATTGGTTGCAGATTGCTGTAGTCGTATTTTTAAAACCTGGGATCTTAGCTCCTGACCAAAGTCGTTGAAAAACACGTAGATGTGGTCCAGTGCATGTCCAGGTGTTAAATAAGAAAATTACAACGTATAAAAATGAAGATCATCAGAGTCTCTGCAGTCGATATTTGTCTCTAAATAACTGAAGGCTTTTGTAAAACAATATTATGAAATTCTAAAAAGGACTTTTAAATATGAGAAAAACGGATGCGTTACGCATTAAATGAAGATTGGAGCAATCTTCGTACTATTAGTTTTAATACTACTTCGTACCCTTAGCAAAAGATTGATCTATGCTTTTAAGAGAATCGAAAGCTCGTTCCATGGATCGAAGGAAGTGAAAAAATAGAACAGATCAGGAAATGATGCACTTTACGTAGAAGAAAAACGTTTTGTGAAAGCCACTTGAGACATTAACGTTCTGATGCAAGAAACACGAACTAACACAGTTGTTATAGCTATACTGTACTCATTATTTAGCAAAAAATAGAAAAAAAAATTACGTAATGTGGTTGGTTATTCATTGCATAAGTGTCCGCTACCGAAAACTTTATTTGCCATTACGTCTGAAACAATATTGCTGTGGTATGCCAGCGATTACTTTCATGCTAGCGTTACTTTGTGGGGTTCGAACATAACATTTGTTCTCTATCTTAAATCCACTCTTGAACAAAATATTTGTTTATTTTTTGCATTTTATCTTTGACAAACACGATAAATGAGGTGTACTTTGCGTACGGGAAAATGGGAAGGAAATCGTCCCCATACAGAGCTAAATGTCAGAAGCTAAGCATAAAAACAAATCGGGCTGTTTCCAGTCTCCGGAATATTTATTGTACCTACGTCTCTGGTTGTCGCGACTTTGACATTAATGATGTTTTGTTTTAATGACGTGTCAATCGGCAATTCTGTTTTATATTTTCATTTCCGCCTTGCAGTGTAAATAACACGATTTTCTTTGTGTGTAGCACGGCCCACGTACGTGGTCCTGGGAAGATATAAAGCATCGAAACGGTGTTGTCGTTGAGCAATGTGATTTCAGCGAGGAAAAAAAAAAAATTCACTTGCGCTCTGTTCTTTTCTCTGCCTGATTCTGACTTTTATTGACATCCTTCTGTTAAAGTCCTGCCACTGCGGTATACGATTAAAATGATTGGCAGGTGCGTAATTTGAATCTGATTTCTACCGGTAAGGTTTCGACAAGGAAAAGAAAAAAAGAACAGCCGATGTTGCGCAGCACTGTCATCTGTTGAGCGCCGCACGTACCACGTGAAGGGGTGCGCCTGACGCATGCGCACAACCGCGGGCAACGGCATCTAGCGGCAGCTAGGAGTACCACGTCGGTCTCGGTCATCAGGAAGATTAGATCGCGTCTTTCTCCGAAGCGATTTTATGAGCAACATGAGCAACATACAAGTCTTTGTTTGATTGTAGCGTGACTTCCCCATTACCTCTGCTGTAGTTGGTTGTACGTTAGCGATTTTTTCTTCTGTCATGTAATCATTCTCTACTGCTCAGTTGGCCTAGTCATTTTTGGCCATTAACAGCGGTATTTCGGAACTTTCTGATAACGTCTTCCTGGATCGTCTTAAAAGATTAATTTATAGTTGATTAGATGCAGGCATAGTTACCAACACCAATACAGTCCTTTTCATCCATTTTATTTACTATGAAACAAGAAAGGGTGTTAAAATCTAAGAAATCATGCTCATTCTTAGGCTTGGTAGAATCTATCTACAATGGCTACTCGGTTATGTAGCTGCATGGTTCGAACGTAAAACAGTTGTTCGCTGTGTTACATCCAGCCTCGAACAATATATATATTTTTTTCATTTTCTCTTTTATATGTACGATACGTGATGTATACGTTGCGCTGGTATATGGGTAAAAAATCGCCCCTATACGGCAACTGAGAGGAAGGAACTCAGCAGAGCAAAGGAAAACGGTGTAGAGGAAGGTGTAGTTCTCACTGTGAGACAATACGATATGCGACGTGACTTGCTGCAATAAACACTGCGCGACGCGACGCTTACCTGTGCTGTAATCATGTTATCACTACGCTGATCCGATATGAGATGCAATATGTGATGTGACTCGTCATACAAGTCAGTCCTATTCAAGTTCCTGTCGCAGTTTCAGCTGCAATTATGAGCTCTCCTGAGACGACATATTGTGGCTTATCATTATGTAAAGGCCAAGAAACCGAAAAAAGTAGAGCAACCACAGGGTGCACCCGTATTATACCGTAAATATCAAATATTATTCAGCTGTATTTTCTCCTGAGCTGACCCACCACGTACATAAATTGCGTGAATTCTACAGAACGAGTCTAGACAGTTCCTGCCGTTTGAAGCAGCTAGTATAAGCTACTCTGAGAAAGCTGGACGCAAATTTACGACTTGCTACTTCTCCTTCTGAGAAGCTACACATTGCAAAATGTAAGAAGGTGCAAGTGTTTCAATGCCATTACGAAAAATTTTATTTTTAGTAAGCCCACCTAATGCAGCACTTCATTCAAAGTGGTGTGTAAGTGGTGTGTGTGTGTGTGTGTGTGTGTGTGTGTGTGTGTGTGTGTGTGTGTGTGCGTGTGTTTGTCTGTGCACGCGCGCGTTGTCGATGTTGCCGCTGTCATTGTTGTAGTCTACCCTATATTCTGCAAGCTTCTTCGTCTACGAATAACTACTGTAGCTTGTATCCTTCTGAATTTACTTGCTGTATTCATCTCTTGGTCTCCTCTACAATTTTTAGCATTCACACTTCCCTACAGTATTAAATTTGATATGATTTTATATCTGAGAATGTGGCCTATCAACTGATCCCTTCTTCTAATCAGGTTGCACCACAAATTTCTTTTCTCCCCAAGTGTGTTCAGAACATCCTTATAAGTTAGGTGATCTAACCATCTAAACTTCAGGATTCTTTTGTAGCACCTCGTTTAAGAAGCTTGTAATGCCTCCTTGTCTAAACTGTTTATCGTTCATGTTTCACCTCCATACATGGCTACACTCCATGCAAATACTTCCAGAAAAGACTTCGTAACACTTAAGTCTGTATTCGATGTTAACAAGCTTCCATTCTTCAGAAACGCATTTCTTGCCATTGCCAACCTACATTTTTTCATTGTCTCTACTTCGACCATCATCTGTTATTTGGCCTCTCATCTACTACTTTTCGTGCCTCGTTTCCTGATTAATTCCCACAGCACCATCTAATTTAATTCGACTACTTTCCACTGTCCTCGTTTTGTTTTTGTTGATGTTCGTCATAAGCCCTCCTTTCAAGACAATTAACATTCCTTTCAACTGCTCTTTTAAGTGCTTTCCTGTCACTGACAGAATTACAGTGTCATCTACAAACCTCAAAGTTTTTCTTCTTCTCCCTGGACTTTAAACCCTACTCGGAAATTTTTCGTTGGTTTCCTTTACTGCTTACTATCATTTACAGATTGAAAACACACACAGGAAATTATTTCTACAACTGTTCAATTTCGCAAAGTTATATATAATTCAGCTTGAAGATTATTATAAGAAACGTTGCTATATTTGGAGAGAGATCAGTCACCATCAGTAGTGTAGCAATGAGTTGTAAACTATGTCGAAGGACAGACAATAGGTTTGAAGAACTGAAGAATTCCATGACGATAAGGAAAGTCTCAAAGTGTCCTTCTGGACTTCATCCAGTCGTTCAATCAGTAGTAACAGAAATTTAGCTGTCAGATCTAATTATGGCTGTCACCAAGTTTATCTTCATTTCAGTAAGCCTTTTTTTTTTTCTTTTTATAAATTTCCTGAGAATAAGAGAAACATGCATTCCGCATGGCAAGCCATAGCAGGCGGCAAGAGCATCGCGTGTGGCACGTAGGTGTCAACCTCGTCGCCACGCCCGCATCCTCCAGTATACAGTTCCTCAGGTATTCTCTCGAGAAAGGAACCAAATATCGCTCTCCTTCCAGCAATTTCGATACGTTACCAATATTTCATACACAAAAACATATTCTTCGAAGTTTTCACAATTTCTGAGGCCAATAACGAAAATAAAATCACTTCAATATCAAATTGTGATGAGTTTCAGAGCTACTAGAAGAGAGAGAGGCATCGGTAAACCATCTATAAAGAAGCTGCTGTTCACTTATTACTGCACACTTTTGTGAAAAAGGATGTTGGGAACCAGGAATCGTACTGTAAGAGTTATGAAATGTGTGTAAATGCGTGAATGTATCACAATGCAAGCGAAAATTTTTTGCACACTGTTATGCACATAGGATTTTGTTTCTACACATTTGCAACGCAAATTCTCGACCTGTGAAATTTTTTATATGAGACTGTCACTGTAATGCAAACTGGTGTCGTAAATATTTCAATAAGAAAGTTAAGTGACCTCCTCCACATACTGACTCGTGGGCACCCAGCTGCGCGACAGTCGCCTGGAAAAAAGCCATTAGTGTGTGCCTTTCAGAGGCACAGGTGGAGAAAAAAAGAGGCCATTAGCCTCGCTATTGACATTTCTTTGCAGAAAGCATCACAAATACGACACACCCAAACTTGAAAACATATGATTACACTGTGGAGCTCTTAATTTACGATATTTACTGAAATGCCTAATGAAATGACGAGAAATATTTTATGTCTATACACCTGATTATGACTACTGTCTTTCTAGTTGAGAGATAAATATCAATAAGTGTGTGCATTTGATATCTTTGTTATTGTAATTATGAAAAATTTTATGAAATCATTATTGGCCACTGCCCAAAACAATTTGTAAAATTTTTTGTGGGGAGCATGGGGGCTATGTAAGTAGGCTGTTTATGTTTTCTTATTGGCAATGTTGCGTAGCGCTCTGTATGAAAATCACTGGCTGTGCTGTGTGCAGTCTGTGGCTAGTTTGCATTGTTGTCTGCCATTGTAGTGTTGGGCAGCTGGATGTGAACAGCGCGTAGCATTGCGCAGTTGGAGGTGAGCCGCCAGCAGTGGTGGATGTGGGGAGAGAAATGGCGGAGTTTTGAAATTTGTAAGACTGGATGTCATGAACTGCTATGTATATTATGATTTTTCAACACTGTTAAGGTAAATACATTGTTTGATCTCTATCAAAATCTTTCATTTGCTAACTATGCCTGTAAGTAGTTCGTGCCTTCAGTAGTTTGAATCTTTTATTTAGCTGGTAGTAGTGGCGCTCGCTGTATTGCAGTAGTTCGAGTAACGAAGATTTTTGGTGAGGTAAGTGATTTGTGAAAGGTATAGGTTAATGTTAGTCAGGGCCATTGTATTGTAGGGATTTTTGAAAGTCAGATTGCGTTGCGCTAAAAATATTGTGTGTCACCTTAGTGAATGTTTGAGTACGTTCAGTTTTGCTCAGCTGTTTGAAAAGCAAATAATGTAAGAGGGGTATCAGCACAGTAATTCAGACATTTTTCTAAGGGGACGTTACAACTTTTCCGCATTCATTCTCGCAATAACCATATGGCACTTATTCTTTATTATTTCAGTGCTAGAGGAACATATCCTTTAAAATTCGAAAAAAGCTATATATTGTACCATGTAAATCGAATGAGAAAAACTGCATACCGGAGAACACGCGAGAAGCCAAAAACAGTGTTTTTACTGAGAAACTAACTACAGAGACGTATTTTCATCGATATGAAACAAATTCTTTCCATTCAAATAAAATAGTCTACCTAAAGGAACATGGGATGGCTTGATATTCCTCTCCTCGCCTGGAGCGACCAGCACTTCGTCTTGCGCCGGATGATACGACAGATACAATTCGGTGTGGTGTGGCTGTCAGCATAGAGTGAACAAGGTATGCCGCTTCCACTAGGTTGCTGTTCGCACCGCCGATGTGGGTTACTTCTGTGTCGAATCGCGAGTCGCATAGCATACCGTATCACCCAGTGTTGTTGTTGTTGTTGTGGTCTTCAGTCCAGAGACTGGTTTGATGCAGCTCTCCATACTACTCTATCTTGTGCAAGGACCTTCATCTCCCAGTACCTCCGGCAACATCCTTCTGAATCTTTTAGTGTATTCATCTCTTGGTCTCCCTCTACGACTTTTACCCTCCACGCTGCATTCCAATACAAAATTGGTGATCCCTTGATGTCTCAGAACATGTCGTACCAACCGATCCCTTCTTCTAGTCAAGTTGTGCCACAAATTTCTCTTCTCTCCGATTCTATTCAATACCTCCTCATTAGTTATGTGATCTACCCATCTAATATTCAGCATTCTTATGTAGCATCATATTCCGAAAGCTTCTATTCTCTTCTTGTCCTAACTATTTATCGTCCATGTTTCAGTTCCATACATGGCTACACTCCATACAAATACATTCAGTAACGACTTCCTGACAAACAAATTTTTCTTTTTCAGAAATGCTTTTCTTGCCATTGCCAATCTGCATTTTATATCCTCTCTACTTCGACCATCATCAGTAATTTTGCTCCCCAAATAGCAATACTCATATACTACTTTAAGCGTATCGTTTCCTAATCTAATTAACGCAGCATGACCCTATTTAATTCGACTACATTCCGTTATTCTCGTTTTGTTTTTGTTGATGTTCATCTTATATCCTCCTTTCAAGACACTGTCCATTCCGTTCAACTGCTCTTCCAGGTCCATTGCTGTCTCTGACGGAATTACAATGTCATCGGCGAACATCAAAGTTTTTATTTCTTCTCCGTGGATTTTAATTCCTACTCCAAATTTTTCTTTTATTTCATTTACTGCTTGCTCAATATACAGACTGAATAACATCAGGGACAGGCTACAAACATGTCTCACTCCCTTCCCAACCACTGATTCCCTTTCATGTCCCTCGACTCTTGTAACTGCCATCTGGCTTCTGTACGAATTGTAAATAGCCTTTCGCTCCCTGTATTTGACCCCTGTCACTTTCAGAATTTTCACATCTGTCAACGCCAGCTTTCTTTGGGATTGGAATTATTATATTCTTCTTGAAGTCTGAGGGTATTTCGCCTGTCTCATACATCTTGCTCACCAGATGGTAGAGTTTTGTCAGGACTGGATCTCCCAAGGCTGTCAGTAGTTCTAATGGAATGTTGTCTACTCCTGGGACCTTGTTTCGACTTAGGTCTTTCAGTGCTTTGTCAAACTCTTCACGCAGTTTCTTGTCTCCCATTTCATCTACATTCTTTTCCATTACTATGATATTGTCCTTAAGAACATCGCCCTTGTATAGACCATCTATATACTCCTTCCACCTTTTTGCTCTGCCTTCTTTGCTTAATACTGGGTTTCCATCTGAGCTCTTCATATTCATCTAAGTGGTTCTCTTTTCTCCAAAGGTCTCTTTAATTTTCCTGTAGGCAGTATCTCTCTTACCCCTAGTGAGATAAGCCTCTACATCCTTACATTTGTCCTCTAGCCATCCCTGCTTAGCCATTTTGCACTTCCTGTCGATCTCATTTTTGAGACGTTTGTATTCGTTTTTGCCTGCTTTATTCACTGCATTTTCATATTTTCTCCTTTCATCAATTAAATTCAATATCTCTTCTGTTACCCAAGGATTTCTATTAGCCCTCGTCTTTTTACCTACTTGATGCTCAGTGTTAATAACGTCGAAAAGGAAGAAGGCAACAGAGTTACTGGCAGAGAGAGGGAAATCAGTAAATCATTTGTAAATAAGCTGCTGTTGACTTATTACTGGACACTTTTCCGTTTTTGTTATTACACTAATCAGATGTAATTTATTCTTTATTATTTCAGTGCGAGAGGAATGTATCTTCTATGAAGAAAGTTTGTAACTGTTGTTCTCTTGAATGATTAAGCAGAGAGAAAATGGCAACGTTTATTGAAGGGCTTGTAACTGTAATCTGGGGTTCATCGATGAAGTCTGAACTAATGACCTCTCACCAAATGGATATTTTCTGTACGGTCTCTTTCGATGCTTTTTTCTACCTATACTCAGTGCTCACTTTCCGTCCGTTAGATGGGCACCAGAGTTTCTGGTGTAACAAATAAGATGTAAGACTTGGCACTGTCTTACTGTAGAGCGTAGATCATCTTGGAATCAGCGACTACTACTTTAGGAATAACAAGATAGGCATGAAAATACGCCTATCAGGTTGTTTATATTTTCTACCTCTTTTCATTCATTAATGTCTTGGGACATTATCTTGTGCACCAGTAGTTCTGTCTGGAAGTATCCGACGTCAGTATCGTGTGGTAAGGATAATAGGCGTGTCACTTAGACCTTTTGTAGAGAGCTCTTCAGACTCTAACACCACTGTGTATTTATACAGTACTGTAATGAATGTCGGAGAGAACAAGTTGCTCCAGAGGAACTAAATATATTAGAAAAAGAGGAAAATATACGTGGAATAATCCACCCTTAACAGGCTAAGAAACGTATAAGGTATGTAGCCATACAAGATTTGAATATTTACCCATTATGGTGATTTTTGAGGTTCCGTACCTCCAGACGTAAAACTAGAACCCTTACAGGATCACTTTGTTGTCTGTTTGCCTGTCCGATTGTGCAAAACCCTTTTCCTCAAAAATGGCTAGAGGTATCAAGTTGAAATTTGTGTCACACAAGGTCCGCGGTTCCATGACGATGTAAAAAGGTGGAGCTTCTAAGTCAATGCTGTCAGAAGATACGGCCATTTATGTCACATATTTTAACACTCGCAAACTAACTCATCAAAACCTGTAGGGTACTGCCCGTTGGTCTAGAATCGTGAAATTTGGCAAGAAGAAATGTTTCACAGCACAAGTAATAGGAAAATCCCGAAATTGTTAGATTGTAATTAGATCATACGAAAAAAATATTTTTTCTTTTGTTTCCGACTTCAAACTTCAAGTTAAAACAATCTCGAAAGTCTTGGAATTTCTGGGACCGATATCTTGCCAGTATCAATGTTGAAATCAGGCAAAAATCGCCGCGAACCTAGATTCCAGGAATTGATGAGCTGTCTGTATACATAATAAAGTTTGTACGGAACCCTCAGTGTGCGAGCCCTACTCGTAATTGGCAAAACTATTATTATTATTATTATTATTATTTTTCTTGCCCTTTCACTACACTGGATGGGGTGGGCTTTCAGTGGCATTGCATTTACTTTTCAGCCAGGAAGATTTAAAAAGTACATAAAAGTGATTCAAAAATATCACAGTATATTAAACTACATCTACATCACTACTCTACAATTCACAGTGAGTTGGTTGGGAATGTGGAACCATTTTCAGACCATTTCTAGACTGTTCCACTTTCGAATAGCACTTGGGGAAAATGAATAGACTTTTCCGTGTGAACCTGTTACTTGATAAAGACCGTGATTTCTTCATCTGTAGGAGGCAATCGACAAGGAATTTTCACATTCGGAGGAGAAAGCTGATGACTGAAATTTTGTGACAATATCTCGCCGCAACATAAAACACAACATAGCATTTCCGTGAGATCCTCTCCCCTATTTCGCGAGCATACAATATGTGTTCTCAGAACTTTTTCGATGTCCTCCGTCAGCCCTTTCCGGCAAGGACCACATACAGGCGTAGCAATAATACAGAAGCGGACGGACAGGGTTACTGTAGGCAGTCTCTGTAGTAGATCTGTTGCATCGTCTAAGTATTCTGTCAGTCTAAAGCAATCTTTGGTTTAATTTTCCCATAACATTTTCAATGTGATGGTTCTAATTTAAGTTGTCATTACTGTAGCCCTTAGGTATTTAGCTGCATCAACAGCTTTTAAAGGCGTGTGGTTTATCGTATAACCGAAATTTGACAAATTCCCTTTTATACTCGTATGAAATACGTCACACTTTTTATTGTTCTGGGTCAATTAATGCTCTTCGCATCCTACAGAAGTCTTGTCTCAAACATTTTGCTCCTGGTATTGATCTTCTAATGACCTGAATAGACGGTAAATCATAGCAACCTCTGCAAACAATCTAAGAGGGCTGCTCAGATTGTCTCCCACATCGTTTGTACAGGTTTATAAACGAGAAACAGCAGAGGGCCTATAACACTCCTTTGGGGAACACCAGATATCACTTTTGTTTAACTTGATGACTTCCCATCATTTACTACAAAATGTGACGAACCTCATGGGAAAGCTCGAATCCAGTCACACAACTGCGGCGGTATTCCAGAGAGATGCAAAATGATTTGGAATCACTTATGGGGAACAGCACCAAAAGCCTTCTGGAAATCTGGAATCAGTTGGAGAGCCCTGTAGACAGCACTCATGGCACTTGTGTTTCACAAGAACGAGATCTCCTGAATCCGTGCTATGTGTCAATAGATCATTTTATTCGAGGTGTTTTATCATGTTCGAACACAGCGTATTTTCCAATATCTTATTGCAAATTGAGGTCAGTGATAAGGGCCTATAATTCAGCGGATTACTTCTGTTTCCTTTTTTGTATATTGGTGTGGCCTATGTGACTTTCCAGTCCTTAGGGTACATGACTTTGTAAGTTAAAACGGCAGTGACCCTCTTCAGGTTCTCTAAGTCGATTTGCTTGTGACTAAGTAGATGATGGTTCTCGTGGGAGCGCGTTTTGGAAAAACGTCTAAAGTACTTGGAAGAACCCTGACATGGAAAGGGTGTATACAGTGATCAGGTAGGCGAAGCCGACTGAAATATGTTGAGAGCCTATAGGAATAATGCGAGATGTGCTTGTACAAGCGCGGCAGAGTGCTATGGTTGCTAATTAGAAATGAAGTAATTGAATGGCTGGATTTATGGGACGTTTGGGATATTTATAATTTAACGACAGAAAGAAGAGTGGAGAAATCAATAATTTCACCTATGATTCGAGTGGAGGAAGGTAGACGGATGAGGCAGGTGAGGAAGAATGCGTAGCTGCCGGGGGTTTGGAGGGCCTGATTGAAATCTGGGAAAGTAGAAGTCCAGGCGCAGTGGGAGATGAGTATGTGAACGAATCTCCCAGTCAGGTGTAGTAGTTTTAGTATGTAGTGGTCCTTTTGTTGAACATTTAACTGGTGAGATTTTTGTGTTATTTTACGTTCGAGGGTTAGTACAGGATATTATAGTACCCCACCAATGTGGAACTCCTAACAGGTAATAATATTGACTTCTGCATTCCTTTTACTTCATAGAAGGAGTTAAGGAAAGAACTTTTTCGCGATACGTAAGCGGAAATTGTAATAGACAGTGAGAGAGAAATGAGTGTCTGGAACAGCGTATGGCAATAAGGGGTTAAGACAGGAGACAACGAAGTATTGGTATTGGCGAGCAGTGCCCTCTCATGTGTGACCAGAAAGGCCAATACTACCGGAAGCTTCGGCAGTAAGGAACTGTGAAACGAAGTGGAAAGGTGAGAGAAAGAGTCAGTGAGCGCTGTTGGCAAGAAATAAGGTTTTGTCAGTATTTTCAATAGGAAAGACCGGTTGGCTTTCAGGAAACGGTTTTCCATACTGTGGTTTTCGGCTTGTACCTGGTATTCTGATATGGAAGTGTCTCGTGTGTAGTATCAGTGAATAGAAACAATCCTTCACAGAAACGATGTGGTTACGAACGATACATTGCAACTACAGAAAGGGTAACGGTCCAAACGTGTTGCCGACTGGTGATCGTGTCGGTATCATTGGCCAATGATCGTTTAGGGGCTAACTTGACGATCGCCAATACTAGTGGATAGCCTTGTCAAACATTCAGCCTCCATTGCCATTGGCAGACTCGTTCACCCGATGGAGTGACGAACACACGTGTGGCCGAACGGTAAGCAAACCACTAAACGACCGAATGTCCCAGGAACTTAGCCACGCCGGCTGCTGTGGCCGAGCGGTTCTAGGCGCTTCAGTCTGGAACCGCGCTGCTCCTATGATCGCAGGTTCGAATTCTGCCTCGGGCATGAATGTGTGTGATGTCCTTAGGTTAGTTAGGTATAAGTAGTTCTTAGTCTAGGGGACTGATGACCTTAGATGTTAAGTCCCATAATGCTTAGAGCCATTTTTGAACCATAGCCAACAAGCAACGCGTCAGAAATGACCATGAAGGCCTCAACAGTTTGATGGCTGCTATGAAAAACACTGTTTACTGTACAGATTACACGAGGTACAAAGAATACCTCGTTTCAATTTCAGTAACACACAACAATGTTGCATTAACAAAATCAGCCAAGAAGTGTAGTACCAGCTACTTCTACACTACGCACCACGGAGTGGAGAAGATTTTTGATTCACTGAGGGGCAGCAGTTTGCAGTTGGAGATAGGTGTTAGTGCCTTGCAAATGAATTCGTGGCGACATCTCCAATGACTGGAGACGATTAAGCCATTACCATCCGACAATTACGAAGCGTGTGTCGGCTGCAATCCAAACGGCATTTTAGTGGTCTCCACAAAGATGTCGTCTCTTATTTGGTCTTTGTTTAGTACCGTGGCATCATCTGATGTTAATCAGTATTTGCAGTACGTTACCGTCCTTTTATTGATATTTTTCCTCGGTATCAATTTTATGACGCTTGTATTCATTGTAGGATGGATAACCGTCAAATTTGTCATTGCGGGACCGTATAATTTAAGTCAACATGTATGCTAAAAGCTGTTCTGGGCTGGTGGAGAACTTGCTCTTTCATTGGCTTCCAGAAACCAGAAACAGCTCACGCCGCCATGGGCGTATGGAAGGTCAGCGTGCTAATAAGCAAATTATTTTGGGTTTCACCCTGCTTCAGTCTGTCCAGTTAAATATCACCATACGCTCACAGAAACACCTGAAAGATGTCCCATATGTATTGACTTGATAATTGGAGCAATTGTGGCACACATGATACATAGAACACCCAATAAAATGAATAAATCTACCACAACCATTTCTACAGATAACGACAGCGTAAATGAGCACTGGGTGTGAAATACAAGCCTCTGTGAAAGCCATGAGAAAGAAAAGAAGTTACCTGTTTTTTGCAAACTAACCGTGTCAAGTTCGATGGTGAAAGTTGTATACCTTATACTTGCATGGTGGCTGTAAGACTGCTGTACTTGGTTGTGAAGGTTTTAGGAACTGATTTGCAACCAGACGGTTCTGCGGGCTCAGAATGCGGCGCTGTCTTTCATTTTTGGGAAGAGAAACAAGTTATTTACGAGCAGATACAAGTTAAGGAGAATTAACAATTGTCTAGATTCAGTACTATTTAAGGCGTTCTTCACTTTTAGACCGCCCAATTTCCAGGCCCATTTTTCTGATGTATGGAATATAACCCACCTCTGGCCATATGTCATGTACACTTCTGATAAGTTTATAATACGCACTGCCTCGTGCTACGGCTACTGCAATAAATTCCTCTCTTGTGGTAGTAGGAATTTATCCATTTTCACTAATTAAACTGCACAGCATTCCTTCCCATACTGTTCTCTTACGTTCATTTGTTTCAGGCGACAGTCGTTGCTGTTTGCCTAGACGCAAGCCTGTGGTTTTCCCCCTAGGTAAAACTTGTACAGCTGCCACTTAGAATCTTGAATATCGATTTTGACTCACAAGAATGGCAAAGTATGCATACAGGAAGAAATAGTTACACTAGGAACATAAATTCAAAAAGGACGGAACGGCAAATTCAGGACTCTTTCTTGTTTGTCTTTTTGAAACTGTCTTTAAATAATGCCAGACTAAAGGTTAAGTTTTGACTTTTATTACAGAACATAGGCCTCTGACAAATAATTTTAGTTCAAGTTCATAAACAAATCGCGGGACCAGATTAAGAAGGAATTTTGCGACAATGATTTTACGGCCTTGATAAGATTGTGTAAAAATGTGGCATCAGAGTCCCTATGCCTTGTATCGAAGTAATTTTCTTCACAGGATCTAGACTAGTACGGTGAATACCAGTGCTGCTTCTAGTACTGGAAAAGTTAACCGATTCAGTTGTTGCCTGCATTGAAGAAATATGTTTCAACCGTGAGAATGCATTTGAAAGCAAATCAGGAACGTTCCTATTCCCAGTAATGGGCATCCTTCATGCTACTGAACAATGAATGATTAAGAGATGTAACATAATTAAACTCAAGCTATGAATAGAAATACTCTGCTTTCAGTTTTAGGAGGTTCAAAAAGAGAAGGAACAAGGAACATCTTCAATGGGCAACAGTTGAATATCAAGAGCTTGAAGGAATGTGTCTTAGGTTATACGAGTGGTTCAGAAAAAAAAGCGCTATAGAAATAAGGAAAATGAACACACGAGGCAGAAGATAGGCCCAACATATATACGATTGAAATCGGAAACTGCCGTAAGGATTACTGCTTAATGAAACGAAGAAAAGGACAAGAAGAAGAAGACATGCTTGTTAAACATAAACGAAAATATGAAATTTTGTTCCTGGACTACAAAGTATGGTATCCATTAAATACAAACATTCATGGTATCTTGTGTCAGATACTGCAGGCGACCACAGAAATATTTCCAAAATGAGATGGAATGTGTTGGGAGGTAACCTCATCAAATAAACAATCAGCAATATCGACTCTTGCAAATAAAAATATAAGAGAATTCCATTCCTGCCTGACTTGATTAAAAAAGACATTCATCAACAGACAAAGTAACATGGAAATGAAAAAAATGTTCTCACGTTAATATTCCCACTTACGTGGCTCACAGCGACTGAGAAATGTTGTTGTTGTTGTTGTTGTCTTCAGTCCTGAGACTCGTTTGATGCAACTCTCCATGCTACTCTATCTTGTGCAAGCTTCTTCATCTCCCAGTACTTACTGCAACCTACATCTTTCTGAATCTGCTTAATGTATTCATATCGTGGTCTCCCTCTGCGATTTTTACCCTCCACGCTTTCCTCCAATGCTAAATTTGTGATCCCTTGATGCCTCAGCACATGTCCTACCAACCGGTCCCTTCTTCTTGTCAAGTTGTGCCACAAACTCCTCTTCTCCCCAATTCCATTCAATACCTCCTCATTAGTTATGTGATCAACCCATCTAATCTTCAGCATTCTTCTGTAGCACCACATTTCAAAAGCTTCTATTCTCTTCTTGTCTAAATTATTTATCGTCCACATTTCACTTCCATACATGGCTACCCTCCACACAAATACTTTCAGAAACGACTTCCTAACATTTAAATCTACACTCGATGTTAACAAATTTCTCTTCTTCAGAAACACTTTCTGCCACTGCCAGTCTACGTTTGATATCCTCTCTACTTCGACCATCATCAGTTATTTTGCTCCCCAAATAGCAAAACTCCTTTACTACTTTAAGTGTCTCATTTCCAAATCTAATTCCCTCAGAATCACCTGATTTAATTAGACTACATACCATTATCCTCGTTTTGCTTTTGTTGATGTTCATCTTATATCCTCCTTTCAAGACACTGTCAATTCCGTTCAACTGATCTTCCAAGTCCTTTGCTGTCTCTGACATAATTACAATGTCATCGGCGAACCTCAAAGTTTTTATTTCTTCTCCATGGACTTTAATACCTACTTCGAATTTTTCTTTTGTTTCCTTCACTGCTTGCTCAATATACAGATTGAATAACATCGGGGACAGGCTTCAAACCTGTCTCATTCCTTCCCAACCACTGCTTCCCTTTCATGCCCCTCGACTTTTATAACTGCCATCTGGTTTCTGTACAAATTGTAAATAGCCTTTCGCTCCCTGTATTTTTCCCCTGCCGCCTTTAGAATTTGAAATTGTCAAAAGCTTTCTCTAAGTCTACAAATGCTAGAAATGTAGGTTTGCCTTTCCTTAACCTATTTTCTAAGATAAGTCGTAGGGACAGTATTGCCTCACGTGTTGCCACATTTCTGCGGAATCCAAACTGTTCTTCCCCGACGTCGGCTTTTACCAGTTTTTCCATTCGTCTGTAAATAATTCGCGTTATTATTTTGCAGCTGTGACTTATTAAACTGATAGTTCGGTAATTTTCACATCTATCAACGCCTGCTTTCTTTGGGATTGGAATTATAATATTCTTCTTGAGGTCTGAGGCTATTTCGCCTGTCTCATACATCTCGCTCAGCAGATGGTAGAGTTTAGTCAGGACTGGCTCTCCCAAGGCCGTCAGTAGTTCCAATGGAATGTTGTCTACTCCCGGGGCCATGTTTCGAATCAGGTCAGTGCTCTGTCAAACTCTTCACGCAGCATCGTACATCCCATTTAATCTTCATGTACATCCTCTTCCATTTCCATAATATTGTCCTCAAGTACATCGCCCTGGTATAGACCCTCTATATACTCCTTCCACCTTTCTGCTTTCCCTTCTTTGCTTAGAACTGGGTTTCCATCTGAGCTCTTGATATTCATACAAGTGGCTCTCTTTTCTCCAAAGGTCTCTTTAATTTTCCTGTAGGCAGTATCTATCTTACCCCTAGTGAGATAAGCCTCTACATGCTTATATTTGTCCTCTAGCCATCCCTGCTTAGCCATTTTGCAGTTCCTGTCGATCTCACTTTTGAGACGTTTGTATTCCCTTTGCCTGCTTCATTTACTGCGTTTTTATATTGTCCCCTTTCATCAGTTTAATTCAATATTTCTTCTGTTACCCAAGGATTTCTACTAGCCCTCGTCTTTTTACCTACTTGATCCTCTGCTGCCTTCACTACTTCATCCCTCAGAGCTACCCATTCTTCTATTACTGTATTTCCTTCCCCCATTCCTGTCAATTGTTCCCTTTGGCTCTCCTTGAAACTCTCTACAACCTAGTCAATTTATCCAGGTCCCATCTCCTTAAATTCCCACCTTTTTTTCAGTTTCTTCAGTTTTAATCTACAGTTCATAACCAATAGATTGTGGTCAGAGTCCACATCTGCCCCAGGAAATGTCTTACAATTTAAAACCTGGTTCCTAAGTCTCTGTCTTACCATTATATAATCTATCTGATACCTTTCAGTATCTCCAGAATTCTTCCATGTATACAACCTTCTTTTATGATTCTTGAACCAAGTGTTAGCTATGATTAAGTTATGCTCTGTGCAAAATTCTACCAGACGGCTTCCTCTTTCATTTCTCTCCCCCAATCCATATTCACCCACTGTTTCCTTCTCTCCCTTTTCCTACTCTCGAATACCAGTCACCCATGACTATTAAATTTTCGTCTCCCTTCACTACCCGAATAATTTCTTTTATCTCATCATACATTTCATCAATTTTTTCATCATCTGCAGAGCTAGTTGGCATATAAACTAGTACTACTGTAGTAGGCATGGGTTTCGTGTCTGTCTTGGCCCCAATAATGCGTTCCCTATGCTGTTTGTAGTAGCTTACCCGCACTCCTATTTTTTATTCATTATTAAACCTACTCCTGCATTACCCCTATTTGATTTTGTATTTATAACCCTGTATTCACCTGACCAAAAGTCTTGTTCCTCCTGCCACCGAAATTCACTGATTCCCACTATATCTAACTTCAACCTAACCATTTCCCTTTTTAAATTTTCTAACCTACCAGCCCGATTAAGGGATCTGACATTCCACGCTCCGATCCGTAGAACGCCAGTTTTCTTTCTGCTGATAACGACGTCCTCTTGAGTAGTCCCCGCCCAGAGATCCGAATGGGGGACTATTTTACCTACGGAATGTTTTTCCCAAGAGGACGCCATCATCTTTTAATCATACAATAAAGCTGCATGCTCTCGGGAAAAAATACGGCTGTAGTTTCCCCTTGCTTTCAGCCGCTCGCAGTACCAGCACAGCAAGGCCGTTTTGGATAGTGTTGCAAGGCCAGATCAGTCAATCATCCAGACTGTTGCCCCTGCAACTACTGAAAAGGGTGCTGCCCCTCTTCAGGAACCACACGTTTGTCTGGCCTCTCAACAGGTACCCCTCCGTTGTGGTTGCACCTACGGTACGGCTATCAGTATCGCTGAGGCACGCAAGCCTCCCCACCAACGGCAAGGTCCATGGTTCATGGGGGTAGGCTGAAAAATGTAAGAAGGCCGAATTGTAAGTGTTTGATGTTCTCTATGCTCTTTAAAAATAAAGTGACTTGTGAGGGGAAATTTACCTCGACCTCTTTACATTGTCCATGCCGGCATTTTCTCGAAGTGATACAGGGACAACACATTTCGATCTCCTTAAAGTATTCATAGCCTTTAGTTTTGTTTCTTGATGTTTCCTATTTTTTTCCCATTTCCTAACCTTGCATCGGAGCCATGTCACAACAGCCTTCGACTTTGGTGAAGGTGAACTCCGCAATACATACTCAGGTCTTCGCCCTGTTTGTCCTCTTATTCAGTACTGTTAGTGTCCAGTCAATCAAGGGTGGTTTTTTACAAGTTTACCTCACCTCATGGTCTCCTCGACGCCAGAAATACAGACTGCAATAGATCTCAGAATGCTGATAATGTCAGTAATCAAGCCGTATATGAGGTGTGCACTAGACGAGAAATCATTGCAGTCTTCGAGATGTGAGTGACATCAGCTACACGTCTAATGATGATTCTTTCATTTAAAGCGATGAAATAGGTCTACCACTAAAGACATCATCAGCATTGTTTGCTTTTTGTTACAAAAACCTTTCAAAAACGACCACTTAGCATTTTACAATAAGTAAACTCTCTGGGTTCCTGACGATATATATTTAATTATTGGAAAGTTGTGGATTTTGAGAAATGAAGAGTACTAAAGGTTGGAAACTGTCGTATAATGACACATCATGTCTGTGTCACGTAATCAGCGCTTTCAAAGATCGTGCAGCCATATTTTCAACGTACTATTCCTAGAATTTTGGTGTAAGGTTTGGAATACAACCACGTTTTCTTCCTTTTTTTATATATATATAGAGAGGCAGATGTCTTACTGCCTGACGGGAATCCATATCTTTAATAAGCTTCAGTGAAAGCATTAAACTCAGAAATGTACAGGACTGAATAATCAGAACAACCACCTAAGTGATTACTAGCTTAAGTGTCTGTAAACTGTTTGGAAGACACTTCGTTTTCTAGCCTGACCGCTTTGGTTCAGAGATAGGGACGGTAGGGGTGCCAGGACGATATTTGCGGCATGTTGTTGGAGAAGAGTTGGAAGTTTCTTGTGTATAACTGCTATTTGTATGTTTGCTTTCTGGCGACAGATATATGGATAAAGACGAAACACAGCAAAAGAAGAAAGCCTACAAGAAAATGAAACATGGTTAAGTTGAGGTGTGGGCAGTCTAAGGCCTACACTTAAGCTGAAATATTCAACCGAAAGTATCACTACATCAGACAAATCAATACTATTAAAATGCTATGATCAAGGGAATAAGCAGGATGAAGTAAATTATATCAGGTTTGTTAGGTAAAATGAGTGAACGTAGGAAACTGAAGGATCACCATTCACTAGAGGTAAAAGTAGTACTCAGTAGAAAGCCGAATAATGAACTAAGAAGATAACTGATCAGGCTAAAGAGGAATAGATAACAAGTTAATGTGGGAAAATCGAACTGGAAAACCAAGATACATTAGAAACATCCCAAAGACAGCTAATTATCTAACAAATAATGATCCAAGAAAAGTCAGAAAACGGAAATTCAATAAAAATAAGAAGAAGATGCGCGTAAGAAAATTAACAGGTATGGTAGGAGCATGATAAAGAATTATGTGGAGAATAAGATCATACAAGACTAAGATTGATGAATGAATTAGAATAGTGAATGAATTAGAATATGCCCTAACGGACCATGGTCCAAATGTGTTAAGAGGTGAACCCGCGAAACTCATTGAAGTTCTCAGAAAGAGGAAAGCAATGAACAGATCATAAAATCTAGCTGTAACTCGAAATGCGTAGCGAAATGGAGCAAAAACCAGACTGTCCAACCTTATAAATGGTACGTCGCCTGAAGATGTAATTAAAGCTATTCTCTTTCCGTTACCAAAGAATTACAAAATGAAAGAATGCGAAGATTACAGGACAATTAATTTCATATGCCAAATTATGAAGACATTGTGTAGCTTTGAAATCAGAAGAATGTAAAGAAAAGTTGAGGAAACATGCTCGAGGATTAGCCTGGATTGAGGAAGGGGAAAATAACACGTATTTCTAGTGGATGTATGAGGATGATAGCACAAATAATATTATAAATTAACACGGATTTGTACATTTGTTTTGATAAATAGGAAATGTTTGACAGAGTTCACTGAAAAATCCTGAAGGATACTGGTATACACTGACACTAAAGAAGTCTGGTAGAAGAAGTTTACGCATGACAAAAAGTATTGTTCAGAAGCGGCCACCAGACATTAGAAGAGGTGTAAGACAACGTTGTTATTCGTTTACCAACGCCTTTCAATGCTTATACTGAACAACCAACAAACAAAACTTTAGGAAAAGATAGAGGCTTAATAGTAGGAGAAGAAAGAAAGAACTACGTTTATGATGGAGACGGTCGTAAAAGTGGGAAAAGAGTTAAGAAAGTGCCTAAATGTAGGAAAGACCAAAGTGATGAGAAGCAACAAACACAGAATTAGTAATAAAGACTTTGAAACAAATAAAATCTTTCTTGGGAACAGAAAATGAAAGCTTCCATGATGAAACAAGAAGTATGATACATGTGGATAACCAAAAAAGAATGCCGTTAGATTTACGAAAGAGATTTTCAAAGTGTTCAAATTGTTCAAATGGCTCTGAGCACTATGCGTCTTAACTTCTGAGGTCATTAGTCGCCTAGAACTTAGAACTACTTAAACCTAACTAACCTAAGGATATCACACACATCCATGCCCGAGGCAGGATTCGAACCTGCGACCATAGCGGTCGCTCGGCTCCAGACTGTAGCGCCTAGAACCGCAAAGCCACTCCGGCCGGCTTACAAAGTGTGTTGTCATGAACACACACTGTGATTGACATGGGCACACATACAGAAAGTAGAAGAACTATAATAGTTTTGAAATATAGCTATGGAGGAAAACACTAAAAGTCGTGTGGACCAGCAGGATGACATGTAAGGAATACTTCTAAAACGGAAAGAAACATCATAGAAATAATAAGAATGAGGAGAATATCGCCCTCCGGTGTGGCCGAGCGGTTCTAGGCGCTTCAGTCTACGGTCGCAGATTCGAATCCTGCCTCGGGCATGGAAGCCTGTGATGTCCTTAGGTTAGTTCGGTTTAAGTAGTCCAAAGTTCTAGGGGACTGATGACCTCAGATGTTAAGGCCCATAGTGCTCATAGCCGTTTGAACCATTTTTGCGGAGAACATCGTGGCTGGGACATACATTGCGAAGAAACTGCCTGCAAGCAAGAGCCATTGAAAGAGAGATCGTAGGGCATAAAAGACAGAAAAAGAAACCTTGGGACTGTAGATGACAATAAAAATTGACAAATTTACTTGTAGGTTAAAGATATGGTAAAGGACAGAAAATCTGAGAGCTATCAGTCGACATTTGTTGTAAAGCAGATAAACCATAGAAGAAGCAGATTTATGTATGAAATGAAGTTTTCGTATGCGTAGAAGCGATATGGTGTCTGATTTGTTTTCTCTTTTTCGTGTTCCACTTACGATTCATGTAATAATTTTTTTCAATTTTTAAATAGCAGCAATGGAAAGACTCACCGGAAGTTGTGTCCTTATTCTCTAAGGAGAACAGCTTCTGGGAGTCTTCTTCATTTATAAGAGGGGTAAAGAGGCTTCCTTGCATTTTCTCATAAAAGCTTCTGGATCAGTACCAGTTACTTGTTGGTGTCTTGTTTCGATGGAAACTCAATACCGAGAAAATTCTCGAATAAAATCTCATATGTATTAAATCGTAAGCATGCAATATATATTTTCAGCCGCATTTCAACTATTATTCTCTCTTGAAAGGTTGTCTATCTTCAGTAAGAAGACATTGACAAAGTGGTTAACTATTATGTTACCAATTTAAATACACTCCTGGAAATGGAAAAAAGAACACATTGACACCGGTGTGTCAGACCCACCATACTTGCTCCGGACACTGCGAGAGGGCTGTACAAGCAATGATCACACGCACGGCACATCGGACACACCAGGAACCGCGGTGTTGGCCGTCGAATGGCGAAGGCTGCGCAGCATTTGTGCACCGCCGCCGTCAGTGTCAGCAAGTTTGCCGTGGCATACGGAGCTCCATCGCAGTCTTTAACACTGGTAGCATGCCGCGACAGCGTGGACGTGAACCGTATGTGCAGTTGACGGACTTTGAGCGAGGGCGTATAGTGGGCATGCGGGAGGCCGGGTGGACGTACCACCGAATTGCTCAACACGTGGGGCGTGAGGTCTCCACAGTACATCGATGTTGTCGCCAGTGGTCGGCGGAAGGTGCACGTGCCCGTCGGCCTGGGACCGGACCGCAGCGACGCACGGATGCACGCCAAGACCGTAGGATCCTACGCAGTGCCGTAGGGGACCGCACCGCCACTTCCCAGCAAATTAGGGACACTGTTGCTCCTGGGGTATCGGCGAGGACCATTCGCAACCGTCTCCATGAAGCTGGGCTACGGTCCCGCACACCGTTAGGCCGTCTTCCGCTCACGCCCCAACATCGTGCAGCCCGCCTCCAGTGGTGTCGCGACAGGCGTGAATGGAGGGACGAATGGAGACGTGTCGTCTTCAGCGATGAGAGTCGCTTCTGCCATGGTGCCAATGATGGTCGTATGCGTGTTTGGCGCCGTGCAGGTGAGCGCCACAATCAGGACTGCATACGACCGAGGCACACAGGGCCAACACCCGGCATCATGGTGTGGGGAGCGATCTCCTACACCGGCCGTACACCACTGGTGATCGTCGAGGGGACACTGAATAGTGCACGGTACATCCAAACCGTCATCGAACCCATCGTTCTACCATTCCTAGACCGGCAAGGGAACTTGCTGTTCCAACAGGACAATGCACGTCCGCATGTATCCCGTGCCACCCAACGTGCTCTAGAAGGTGTAAGTCAACTACCCTGGCCAGCAAGATCTCCGGATCTGTCCCCCATTGAGCATGTTTGGGACTGGATGAAGCGTCGTCTCACGCGGTCTGCACGTCCAGCACGAACGCTGGTCCAACTGAGGCGCCAGGTGGAAATGACATGGCAAGCCGTTCCACAGGACTACATCCAGCATCTCTACGATCGTCTCCATGGGAGAATAGCAGCCTGCATTGCTGCGAAAGGTGGATATACACTGTACTAGTGCCGACATTGTGCATGCTCTGTTGCCTGTGTCTATGTGCCTGTGGTTCTGTCAGTGTGATCATGTGATGTATCTGACCCCAGTAATGTGTCAATAAAGTTTCCCCTTCCTGGGACAATGAATTCACGGTGTTCTTATTTCAATTTCCAGGAGTGTAGATACATATTGAATCTTAGACCAAGAGTAGCGAGACAAAATGAGAACGTACCTCAGTTGGCGAGTAGTGGATGAAACTTTATTAATGAATGGCGGAAACTATGTACATGCATCTAATGTAAAACACAAAATAAATAGGGCAGACAGAATAATATTTGTATCTAGACTGTACAAAACAAGATAAAGGTTTAATCACATGTTGTTATTGATAAAAATATATGAGAAACATTTTTACTTTACTGTAATTCACGAGATTTAGTATCAAGAACTAATTGGCGGAAACAAATTTGAGGGCATAATGGAGTAGGTTAGAGCTTCACAGAGAAAATGGACGGTTTTAGATACCTCCACAAGTATGTAAAAATTATGATCATACAGTGATTTTACAGATATTGTTACTAACCTAAGGATTCACATATTATTTTCATGTTATTATTATTCAAGAAAACTGAGGCACAAAGCATCTAACATAATTCGTAGTAGCATTATCAAGAGAAAGCTCATGCGAAACTTAAATATAGGAACATAGTTTAGTACAGTCAACAAACATTACAAGTTTGTAGCAATTTATTTTCATAGAGCTGAGAGCCTTCTGAGGTAATGGAAATTTCACACAGTACAGAGTTATCGATACAAAGTGAAATCAGCGTAATGAACTTTCTTTTAAATTTTATTTTACGTGTCTAGTTCCGTAGAAAGAAACGGAGAAGCAAATTTACATGGTAATACAACAGGTCAGTACATCAAACTAACACAGTTAAAATAAAATGTAGATTAATACAATGCAGGTAATAATCTGCGAATGTATATTACCTTAATCAACAAAGTAACACAGGAATTAAATTTCTTTCCAGTAACTTCCTGACAGAGTAGTGGGAGTGATACATTAGGAATTTCTTCATTTAGAAATTGAATATGCGAGAGTTACTGCTAAGATCGTTTAATTCTTGTGGGAGATTCCAGAAAATGGATGCAGCAGAATATTGCATGCCTTTTTGCTAAAGAGTCATGGAGGCACTATCCTAATGAACTGTATTTCTGCCTAGTATTATCTGAGGGAATGCTGCTCATTCATGGGAGTAAGCTCATACTGTTAACAACAAGTGACTTTGAAGAAAATAAATACTGAGAGGCCAAATGTAACAATTCCACACCTCTGAAAACGGGTCAACAAGATTCACGAATTACACCACATACCGCTCGAACGGCCTGTTTCTCAGCGAAAAACACCCCTCATGAATGGGAATAGTTACACCATAATACGAGGGTCGGTCAAAAAGTAATGCCTCCCATTTTTTTTCTACTTAAAGAAATTAAGTTAAGTGAAAAATTTGAATTTGGCGCCATTCCTCAAACCTTCTTCTGCAATCCACTGCAGTAGTAACTTTCTGTGTCAACAGGTGGCAGCACAGCAGAAGTTTGTAAGATGGCCGACATCGATGTTCGTTTGAGACAGCGTTGTGTGATTGAATTCTTGAATGCAGAAGGTGAAACGCCCATACGCATTCATGAAAGACTGAAGAAGGTGTATGGTGTTGTGACAGTGGATGTCAGCACTGATAGACGATGGGTTCGTCGTTGTAAGGAAGCTGAAGGGCAAGCACCGTTGACTGACGAAAAGCGGAGCGGCAGGCCGGTGAGTGCAGTGACTCCACACAACATTCAGCAAGTTGATGACATCATTCGTGGTGACCGTCGGGTGACTGCAGATGAAGTGTGTCGCATTATTTCTCTTAGTAAAGGCAGTGTGATCACGATTATTAAACAATTGGGGTACTCAAAAGTTTGTGCACGGTGGGTTCCAAGAATGTTAACCGATCAGAATAAAGAGGCAAGGAAAACAATAGCCTCCCAACACTTGCAGCGCTTCCGTTTGGAGGGAGATGAGTTTCTGAAAAAAATTGTGACCGGGGACAAAACATGGGTGCATTTTTTTGAACCCGAATCAAAGAGGCAGTCAATGGAGTGGCGTCACACAAGCTCGCCGAGGAAGAAAAAATTCAAAACTGTGCGATCGGCAGGGAAAGTTATGGCAACAGTTTTCTGGGATACAGAGGGTGTGATTCTGGTTGATTTTTTGGAGCAGGGATGCACAATAAATTCTGTTCAATACGTCACAACCCTCAACAAACTTAAAGCACGTCTTCAGCGAGTTCGCCCAACAAAATCAATGGCAGATGTTCTTCTTTTGCATGACAATGCAAGACCACACACCAGTCGTCACACCTCTGACGAGATTGTCAAAATTGGATGGGAAGTTTTGCCTCATCCCCCATACAGCCCTGACCTGGCACCATCAGACTTCCATCTGTTCGGGCCACTAAAAGAAGCTCATCGTGGGATTCATTTTGAAGATGAGGAGGCCGTCAAAACATCCGTGCGTCAATGGCTTAGGAAGCAGAGCTGTGATTTTTACCGTGCTGGGATACATGCCCTTGTTCAAAGATGGACCAAAACTGTAGAGATGGGCGGAGATTACATTGAAAAATGACAAAATGATCCTCAATGTTGTGGTTTTCAACCTATGTAATTGCATTTAAATTTCCTGACAATTAAACGTAGAAAAAAATAGGAGGCATTACTTTTTGACTGACCCTCGTACAATGCCGCATGTCGTAAGTGAATCAAAATAAGAGAAGTAGAGTAATTTTCCTGTTGGACTCTCATTTATTGCAAATACTGCTCTAATGGTAAATACAGTAGCATTCAGTTTTTGAACAAGATCCTGGAAACTGGCTTTCTGTGACAGTTTTATGTCTATTTGAATACCTAGGAATTTGAACTGTTCAAGTTTACTTACTCGTTCTGTGTGTTCAGTATGTTAGCTTTAGCTGAATTTTGTGTTAGAAACTTTAAAAAGTTTGTCTCATTGTGATTTGGCAAGAATCTATTTTCTATTTCCCATTTGCTACACTTATTATGTTACAGTTAGCGTCCTTCATTACCAAGCTACTGTCAGCAACAAACAGAAATATCTTACAACCATATTAGAAGGCAGACAGAACAATATGCATAGTGACCTAAAAGTAAGAATGCCAGTTAGCTATTATGACTAACCTATCACAACAATTATTATAGCCAAGATAGATGTAAAGCTAACATCCATCACAGTAATTCCAGTTTACATATCACTAGCTCCTCAGATGATGAGACTGAAAGAATGTATGATGAGAGAAAACAAAATTTCTCAGATACTTGTAACCGTCTGGGCTGAGACCCTTACAGTTACCAGATATCATGTGAGGAGTGCTGTGGCGAATACCAGTTGGCGCTCTGTATACTAATGAAATAACTTTAACGAGCCATATATTTATTTGGTTTAAGTGCTACGACTGAATCAACTTCTGCCGACCGTGGGTAGGGCAGTGGATGCTGTGTGTTGGCTTGGATCGTGCTGACATCCACCTCAGAAGATTTTAAAGGCTGTTATCTCAGTTACAGCTGCTTAACACTCACACTCTGTGTGTGGAAAAAGGCAGCAGGCATAGCTCATACTGTGGCGTCGACCATCAGATCATTAACCGCTTTTTACTAGGACATTATTGTGGGCATCGAAGGCATGTGCCTGAGCAAACTCCAGTAAAACTACATTCGATGTAAATGGTAGTGTAGAGGTATGATATGGCCTCTCCACCAAAGGTAGGGTGTGGATACCAGTGTCTGCGCCCAGACGAGAGCTGGGACGCAGCAGCTCATAGCACACCTCCCAGATACAGTGACGGGCTGATGATGCACCAAACACCATTAGTCTGCCTCTCAGCAAGCCAGAGATAGAAGTCTTGTAGACTTCATGTTAGCAGGTGAGATGCTGGCAGCTCACAGCGAATATACTCGCAGGCGAGGCGGGCAGCAATCTCGAACGTAGAAGTGATCTGGAGAATGGTAGGCCGCACATGCGGTCAAAGCCTTATATTAGATGCTGTCTATCTTAGTTAGTGACGTTACGTCTTGCCAAGAATGATCGCATGTGTTCTCATTTTCTGAGCTCATCAGCGTTCGTCACTAGTGTCACACGAGTGACCTTCAGTGCTTCAGCTTGGAGCTTTTCCGCCCTGTCAGCCGACTGATAGGTGTTCCTGTGGCACATTTACTCATTCTTGCTGCATCGTGTTGTGCAATGAGAATGACGCTATGATCCCTCTTCAGTTGAACTATGGTTCAACAAAATGTCTTCGCTGAGGAGGGATCATAGCGTCATTCTGATTGCACAGCACTTCTCACTAGAACAAGGTGGACCAATAGCTTCAGGGGTGTGCCATAAACTGTGCAATATTGGCTCTGTGCCAGTTTTTCATTCTGATTGGTAAATGGTACAGTTACCTGATTTGAATTGGCTTACGGCTGCCTGGAGAAAAGTTTAAGAAAATATTGCATTTATCCATGATATCTACCTGTGGCATAGCATTGTTAAGAGAGACAAAGATATAATTGTGGTGGGTAAATGGAATTAAGTAGTGGGAATGAAGAGAAGGATAAATAGTAGAACACATACTTTGGGAAACAATGCCCTGATATAATTTTGCACACAGTCTAATTTAATCAAAAAATGGTTCAAATGGCTCTGAGCACTATGGGACTTAACTTCTGTGGTCATCAGTCCCCTAGAACTTAGAACTACTTAAACCTAACTAACCTAAGGACATCACACACATCCATGCCCGAGGCAGGATTCGAACCTGCGACCGTAGCAGTCGCGCGGTTCCGGACTGAGCGCCTTAACCGCGAGACCACCGCGGCCGGCATAATTTAATCATCGCTAACACTTGGAACTTTTTTAAGAATGATGAAGGAAGGTTGTTTGCATGGAAGAGACGTGGAGACACTCGAAAGTTTCAGATTATGTAATGGTCAGACAGATTTCGCCACCGGATTTTAAACTTCAAGACATTTCCAGGGAACCATGACCATCAGTTACTGGTTACGAACCGCAGATCAAAAGTGAAGAAACTGAAAAAAGGTGGTATATTAAGGAAATGAGACATGGATAAATAAAAAGAACCAAACGTGGTTTAGAGTTTCAGAGGCAGCATTACGGTACGCTGGGCTGAAATAGTGGAAAGGAATCTGTAGACGATGGGTAGTTCTGAGTGATGAAATAGGCAAGACAGTAGACGATTACATAGCTGAAAAGATGAAGCCTATTAGAAAACCATGGATGACTTGGGATGTACTGAGTGTAGTTGAAGAAAGAAGAAAATATAGAGGTGCAGCAAGTGCAACAGTCGGAAAGGAAGATAGACATCTAAAAAGAGATATTCACAGAAAGTGCAAAATGGCTACAGATCCTGACTAGCCGTGCAGGGATGTAAAAACGTGCTTAACTAGTGCAAAGGTAGATGAAACTTATAGCAAAATTGGTAATTTTAGAAAAGAGATGCAGCTGTATGAATATTAAGTGCTCAGATAAAGAGCCAGTACTAAGCGAGCAGGTAAGCTGAAAATTTTGGACAACAGGTCCTCCTAAAAATTGTCTGAGGCATTTGCTCTGATGTTGTGGCAGGTATCTGCAGTTTTATTTTGGCAATGTATAGCTGGAATCAGCCCAGATACATACTCCTCATCATCTCTGTCATGCGACGCCCAATTTGGATGGAAAGTGTCGGTATGTTACGTGTTGTAAGTAAAATGATTTTTGAAATCTGGATTTTACATGCCTATTCGATAGGGTGCTCCGAGATTAGTTAAGTCATATTTGTTTTATCTCTATGTGTTAATAGGAAGATTAAAACGCGAAGAATATAATCCAAGCATCATATAGCTTTCTGGCCTGAATCGCGCTGACTGCCACGGCCACGCCGAAACGCTGCTCAGTCGCTGCTGGAGTACTGCCGAGTCTTAGTGTTCTGTTCGCTATGCTGACACATATCAACAAACTGAATTCGCTCTGTGGAATGGGCAAATAAAATTCCGATTGACAACTCGTTTTCTTTGTAATGGGAAAGCCGGCCGTTGGGGCTGAGCGGTTCTAGGCGCTTCAGTCTGGAGCTGCGCTGCTGCTACGGTAGCAGGTTCGAATTCTGCCTAGGGCATGGATGTGTGTGATGTCCGTAGATTAGTTAGGTTTAAGTAGTTCTGCGTCTAGGGGACTGATGACACTGTAGAGGAAAGCAAACATAATATTAAACTGACTATAGAATATGTTGAAAGTGACTATAATTCTTCTCTGGGCCCTTTTGGACCCTTGTCAACAGACTGCTGAATTCGAATCGAATTTGAACTGTTGGAATTCCTGCAGTCTCATCCGAAATGTTCTGCTGCAGTGCATGAAACTTGTAAGAGTTGTTCCAATACACTTTAGACTTGAGGCTCCCTGCACAAAGTAATTGCACTGAGCCGCGTGCGGCTGGCGTTGGTGCCGTTAGTAGTTTGGCATTATGTAATAGGGGTAGTGGCGTCTCGTTTTCTTCTTCTGTTTACTGGCGCCACTACGTTTGCTAGTGTTGTCTGTCCGCGAGTGGCAGCAGCATAGTTTATCGATATCTAGTACCCGTACTATCTTTGGAAGGACGTAAAGTGTTTTCCGAGTCGGGTGTGTCGTAGTTCGGTTGGCACGCAGCAGCAGTGAGGTCCGGACAGCGCCAGTACTCGTCGAGGGAGCTGGCGATATATGCACTGCCCGATGGAAGGATGCGGTCGCGAGAGTGCACGACCACGTCGAGGTCCGGATTCAGCGAGTTTAAGTAGAATGGGTCGTTATACTCGAGCAGTGCCACTTTCACTTGCGTGTGTGTGTCCGTCCATCGAGGTGACCTCACGCCATCAAGCTGTCAGTTGGCCGTTTTAAACTCCGACGTTTCCCTTGCGTGACTTTTTTGGCAACGACCGATGGCTGGTCGTTCGGTCGGTCGTCTCAGTGGACGATGTGTATCTAGTCTTTCGGCCGTTTCTGTATTCTTAACGTTCAGGTATACGTGCAATTGGTCTTGTTGCTGTATAGTGATTTGCCTTGTTTGAATTGTTTGTGTATTGTCTTTTGCGGTTCCCTGTGCATCTAGTCAGATTTTGTACAGGCAGTTTTAACACTGTCTGCGTACTAGGATTTGGTGGAGCCAGCTTGTGTAATTAAATGCTTGTCATTTGACGATGTTAACTGTTAGTCTGTCGTGTTATTGATTATCGCATTTAAGGTGGAGTTTGCGAGTGTACTGGTCGGCGTTTAAGCTGCCCCTAGTTTGAGTTGTCTTCTTGTTAAGTGAGCGTAGCTTTTGGCTGCCTGTCTCACCGCTTACGCAGCTGTAGGGACCTTTTTCAGGTCGATCCTTGGAACACTGTCTGTGGATAACTACCTTCTTTATTTGGTCTGATTGTGACAATTGTTTAAAAATAATATTTTGTTTAAATTATTCCTATTGCTTGTGGCCTTCAGCCGACAAATAATTTGAATTCTTCTTAATAAGGCTTTCAGCCGTCAGTGTAGCTTGTGTTATAGTCATTTTTTTAAATTATTGTTTTTAAAAAATTATTTCCTTAAATAAAGTGTACGTGTTTACTGTGCAACCAATGGTAACTGATTAGGCCCTATTCACACTTTTTCCTACTTTCCCTAAGTCCCACGTTTCATGCACATTGACAGATCAGGTGATCTGTAAGGCCAGCTAGAGCTGACACTAGACTGACCTCTGCTAACAACTCTGTCAGGCGTGAAGGCTGAGTAAAAACCTCTAAGGTTCGGGCAGTTGTATAGGTGTACCAAGAACTGAAACTTTTGAGATACCATCATCCGTTATGATAACAAAACCCTTTAGATATTATTGACAAGGCAGTTGTCAGTCAAAAGAATATAAACATTTCGGGACAAATGTCAAGACAGTTCGCTACCCACAAGGCTGCTAACTTTATGCTTTATCCTTTTCTGTCGTAAGAAAGATGCTCCTTTTGCTGTTCGTTTCCTATTACGTTCTCATCGCAAACAAAAACAGTAGACTATCGCCCGTGTCCATCAGACGGCGAGAGCCGCATCTGTAGGAGTTCTTTATAAGAATGAAATCAAGAAATCAAGCAGTAGTTTAAAGGAGTGCTTCGCCAAAAAAAACGTAACTACTAACTATGGGAATTTTATCCAGTATGAAAGTTTAATTATTCTAAACTGAATGTGATAGAGGGATAAGTCGAAAAAATGTTAACAAAGAGTACAAGACCACAGCTGGAGAAATCGACAGACGTTTCGGTCATCCAACTCACAAAGACAGGTACATCAAATGGGCTGTGACATCGGCCTCGGGTTCAGAAAGATGCAGCTTCCTTGCCAGTCCGTTGGTTCCTCATTGTTGCTATACAAAATATTAGAAAAATACACATTAATAACAATCCTGATCATGTACGTTGCAATAAGTAATTCAAGACAGTTCACTACCTTTTGTAATACTTAATGAAAATTCGTTGTAGGCGAGTTTACAAATGATTGAGAGATACAATATCCTGTTGTGACTAGTAAAAGAATCGCTCCCTCAATAATTATTCATTCATGGAAAAAAAATGGACGAGCGCTAGCCTAACTCGTCTGATCCTTACAGGAGCTCGTAACTTCTCTACACGTGTCAACTACGCGGGGTATCTCCACAAGCATTGGTGACTGTGTGTAACCATTAGCTGGGACCATATGAAACCTTGGTGTTTAGAATTCCCGTATATACCACTGTTCCATAACGCACTGAACAACGTATTAATGTACTGCTAGGAATGAAGTCTTCTAAATGCGGAATGAAGTCTTCTAAATTCTGATTATAATGTCGCCAGTACGCTGAGAAGTGTAAGTGCCATTACTATCCTAATTTTGAATTCAAACTGTAACTGTGTACATTTCACACAATATGTGAGATTTAGGTACTCTAAACTGAACTTCTACTGAAACTTCCTGGCAGATTAAAACTGTGTGCCCGACCGAGACTCGAACTCGGGACCTTTGCCTTTCGCGGGCAAGTGCTCTACCAACTCTACCGCTCAGTAGAGCACTTGCCCGCGAAAGGCAAAGGTCCCGAGTTCGAGTCTCGGTCGGGCACACAGTTTTAATCTGCCAGGAAGTTTCATATCAGCGCACACTCCGCTGCAGAGTGAAAATCTCATTCTGGAAACATCCCCCAGGCTGTGGCTAAGCCATGTCTCCGCAATATCCTTTCTTTCAGGAGTGCTAGTTCTGCAAGGTTCGCAGGAGAGCTTCTGTAAAGTTTGGAAGATAGGAGACGAGGTACTGGCAGAAGTAAAGCTGTGAGTACCGGGCGTGAGTCGTGCTTCGGTAGCTCAGTTGGTAGAGCACTTGCCCGCGAAAGGCAAAGGTCCCGAGTTCGAGTCTCGGTCGGGCACACAGTTTTAATCTGCCAGGAAGTTTCATATCAGTGCACACTCCGCTGCAGAGTGAAAATCTCATTCTGTGAACTTCTACTATCTGTAAAACATTAATAATTGAATTAAAGAGTACCTATCTGTAATACACGGAAAAACTTCTTCATCACCAACTTAGAATGACCAACTGTCGTCTGACAAATCAGTGCATGGTCATATATATATGTTCTGAATTATGTAGAAAATTTACTAATGGATACAGCTTCCTAATTCTTCTTGACAAAGTTCATCTAGGCCCTAATAATAATATGGCTTACCTGTGCAACAGCAGAAATGTAGCTCTAGTACTCAGTGCAGTTGAAGTCCTCTGCAACAAGATAAACTGAAAGAAATAGCGCTGCTGGTATCATTGCTTAAACAAACCTTCCAAAGCGCAATGCACATATGCCAAGCGCAAGCAAATCATTAATATTAGTAATCGGATCACGAGAACTGAGATGTATGTCCGAACAGGTTTTCCTTGGAACTTTTGAGTAGAGAAGTTGGATGTGGAGGCTCAGTAATGAGTACATTAACAGACCAGATTTAAGAATGTAAACATATACACATTATTAATCTTTGATACTGACAAAAGCAATAGTTCACGATATCGCGTGCAAATTTAATGAAAAGAACTCTTCGGATATAACTTATCCTGACTTTATTATTTTTTAGAAGGAAGCGGTAAAGAATGATGATACCCTTTCCCGAGTTCATCCATATTACGAAGTACTTGAACCAACAATGCTCTAATACTTAAATCACAAATTACGATAATGACAAATGAAATCAGAAAATGCTCCCTAAACGCGACATTCGCTTTCCTGCAATGTGTTCCCACCAGAACGCTCAGCCAGATATTACCATTTTCAGAACTTTACAAATTGCAATGACAGCATTCCGAGATCAGACCAACAAGGTCACGTCAGAGCATCCGACTGAACCAACGTTCGACACGGAAGTGCCCACTAGCGCCGACTGACATCACGACAACAATATAAACTTTGGAATCTAGAGAATCTTCTTTATACACCTACTCGTGAAACGTGCTTCCTGTGGCAAAGATCAAAAACAAAATTGCTACGTCTCGTAACGTAAAAACAAGGATGTTAGAATAAAGGGAGATAGTCTTACGCCCTTTAGGTGAAGCCACGAACGCCACACTGGCATGTCCGTAACATTTAGTGTCGATACAGGGTAAATCTAGTTCAAAGTTGCAAATTTTACTCTTTTTATTCACTCGATTACTAGTTTTGGGCCGAGACCCAATTTCAAATCATCGTAACTCAGTCAAAAACATTATATCCGAAGATGTGAAAACCATCTCAGAAACGTAAACAGTAAATCCTGTATGCACTTCGTTGCACATTTTTGACACTGTTTTCACATCTTTGTATATACTATTTTTGACTATATTACGATGATCTGAGAATAGGCCTCGGGCCGAAAGTAGTCATCGAGTGACTAAAAAGAGTAAAATCTGCAACTTTGGACTGGTTTTTCGTTGTACCGATTAACAGAAGTTGCTTACCACAGCTATTCCAGCATACTGGAAGTTCGTAAATTTGTTGTCGAGTTTGTATTCATATTACGTTGCAGTGGAATTTTATGATATATCAAAGTAAGTACTCTGAGAGGATTACCAATCAGACGTGTGAAAGCCAAGAGGGAAAGGGTAACACAGTACTTGAACCAAGAAACTCACTTCCTGAGCTCTGCAAAATAGGGCTAAAAGACAAAAGAGGCAGCAACAGCAAACATAGCTAAAACATCGACATTTCTGCATGTAAAAGTTAATCGATGCACCAGCATGAAAATAATTTAAATGTTCTTAGAGCTCAGTATATGGGGAGTGGATACTACAGAGCGTTCTGAAGATAGTCAACAAATGTCAAAGACAGACGCTGCGTAAAAGGTGTTGTTCATCCCGGACATTTTTCATTTCGAAGGCGTACGTTGCAAGAAGGGAACATCTTGCAGAATGACCACTATGTGAAGACCAGGGAAGTTGCAACTCAAACGGAGGCTTAGCTACAGTCGTTTTCTCACTCGACAATCGCAAAAAAGTCGTACAAGAAGTCACATCGGCCGCACATCGTAGCTTGCAGAGTATAATCGTAGAATAAGCTTCTGGCAACCTTCTTAGGTGCCAGCTGACCTTCGTGGGATCGGGCACCGTACGTCACACCTTGAACCGACCTGGAGCACTTGGCAATGGACGATTTGCGCAATATCCACTGCTGTAATTCCAAAGCCCGAAGATAGGTGTAATAAATAAGTACAATGGATCGTTTGTCACAAGAATCTGTTGATGAGCGAATTTATTTACTTAAACACTGCTAAAAGACGCGGGAAGCCAGAAGCATATTCAAGACAAAATCACTCAAGAATAAAAGAAGCTAGAACTCACTTGTACTGTTAAATTTGTTTGGTTTCACATAATGGTGTGATACAGCAATTGTCTAATAGGAGTGTGATTAACCTATTTTAAATCAACTATAATCTTGACACATCAGGTTAAAGAGTGTGCTACTATTTCGTAGGCTCTAAGGTTATGGGATAACGCATCGTAAGGCGGGGGAATGTCTGAGAATTGCTCCAGCCCCGATACTGAAATCATCCCAATTCTTAAAAGTGACATCACTTCATAAAATTCCCTACGAAAGGGGAACGATTACCACGTTCTCCTAGAGTAATTTTTCGCTCTGCAGAAGAATGTGTGCTGATATGAAACTCTCTGGTAGATTAAAATGTATGCTGGACCGGGATTCGAACTCGGCACCGTTGTCTTGGAAGGTTCCAGATTTAAGCCCGTGTGCAGCAAGTAGACGAAAATTAATTTCGGAAACAACCCCCAGGAAGGCCATAAAAGTATCCTTTCTTGGAGGCGTGCCAGTCACGCAAGGTACGCAGAAGAACGGTTGTGAAGTTTAGAAGATAGGGGATGAGGAAATGGTGGAAGTAAATCTGCGAGGGCGGATCGTGAGTCGTGGTGGGATAGCTCAGTGCATAGGGCACTTGCATGCGAAAGGCAAAAGTCATGGGTTCGACTCCCGAGCCGACACTCAGTTTTAATCTGCCAGGAAGTTTCAAAGCAGGTTCTTGTTACCGAACGCAAATGAAATATTGCACTCTTTACTAAAATGAATCAATATGATTCGCTGAGCAATAAATTTAAATACGCAATCACATTAAAAATTATATACGAAGGTAGTATCTGTTCCCGAACGAACAGATACCATTGATGACCGTGCAGCTTCTCTAGAATGAAACGATAATTAAATCGACACCCTAGCTGCAGACAGGCGTTGATATACATCATTGGGGACATGTTGAAAATGTGTGCTCCGACCTAGACTCGAACCCAGGATCTCCTCCTTTCATGACAGACGCTCTATCCATATGAGCCACCGAGGGCACAGAGAATAGAGCGCCTGCAAGTCCCAGTGCGACTGATTCATCCAAATAGTATAAATCTCAACCATGTATGTAAAGCAATAAGCAGGATATTCCGGGTTCGCGTCCCGGTCGGGGCACACATTTTCTGCATGTCTCGAATGATGTATATCAACGCCTGCTTGCAGCTATGGTGTCGATTTAATTACCATTTCATTCTAGAGAAGCTGTACGGTAATCAATGGTATCTGTTCTTGCGGGAACAGATACTACCTTCATATACAGTTACAATATGGCTGCCCGGCCATTGACCTTCTTGTGCGAACGCACTCGCCATCCCCCAACTCGTACTGGACTTGGTAGATTAATCTGTCACGAGTAATGAGTGTGGCGGGCAAACATACACTCCTCGAAATGGAAAAAAGAACACATTGACACCGGTGTGTCAGACCCACCATACTTGCTCCGGACACTGCGAGAGGGCTGTACAAGCAATGATCACACGCACGGCACAGCGGACACACCAGGAACCGCGGTGTTGGCCGTCGAAAAGCGCTAGCTGCGCAGCATTTGTGCACCGCCGACGTCAGTGTCAGCCAGTTTGCCGTGGCATACGGAGCTCCATCGCAGTCTTTAACACTGGTAGCATGCCGCGACAGCGTGGACGTGAACCGTATGTGCAGTTGACGGACTTTGAGCGAGGGCGTATAGTGGGCATGCGGGAGGCCGGGTGGACGTACCGCCGAATTGCTCAACACGTGGGGCGTGAGGTCTCCACAGTACATCGATGTTGTCGCCAGTGGTCGGCGGAAGGTGCACGTGCCCGTCGACCTGGGACCGGACCGCAGCGACGCACAGATGCACGCCAAGACCGTAGGATCCTACACAGTGCCGTAGGAGACCGCACCGCCACTTCCCAGCAAATTAGGGACACTGTTGCTCCTGGGGTATCGGCGAGGACCATTCGCAACCGTCTCCATGAAGCTGGGCTACGGTCCCGCACACCGTTAGGCCGTCTTCCGCTCACGCCCCAACATCGTGCAGCCCGCCTCCAGTGGTGTCGCGACAGGCGTGAATGGAGGGACGAATGGAGACGTGTCGTCTTCAGCGATGGGAGTCGCTTCTGCCTTGGTGCCAATGATGGTCGTATGCGTGTTTGGCGCCGTGCAGGTGAGCGCCACAATCAGGACTGCATACGACCGAGGCACACAGGGCCAACACCCGGCATCATGGTGTGGGGAGCGATCTCCTACACCGGCCGTACACCACTGGTGATCGTCGAGGGGACACTGAATAGTGCACGGTACATCCAAACCGTCATCGAACCCATCGTTCTACCATTCCTAGACCGGCAAGGGAACTTGCTGTTCCAACAGGACAATGCACGTCCGCATGTATCCCGTGCCACCCAACGTGCTCTAGAAGGTGTAAGTCAACTACCCTGGCCAGCAAGATCTCCGGATCTGTCCCCCATTGAGCATGTTTGGGACTGGATGAAGCGTCGTCTCACGCGGTCTGCACGTCCAGCACGAACGCTGGTACAACTGAGGCGCCAGGTGGAAATGGCATGGCAAGCCGTTCCACAGGACTACATCCAGCATCTCTACGATCGTCTCCATGGGAGAATAGCAGCCTGCATTGCTGCGAAAGGTGGATATACACTGTACTAGTGCCGACATTGTGCATGCTCTGTTGCCTGTGTCTATGTGCCTGTGGTTCTGTCAGTGTGATCATGTGATGTATCTGACCCCAGGAATGTGTCATTAAAGTTTCCCCTTTCTGGGACAATGAATTCACGGTGTTCTTATTTCAATTTCCAGGAGTGTATATTAGGCACACTACGAATAATGGGAATGTGGGTCTCACGGGGAGCGTGCAAAGGATAAATCCCTGCAGGAGCACGATCCTCTGTGCTATCGGTGGCTCAGATGGATAGAGCGTCTGCCGTGTGAGCTGGAGATCCCGGTTTCGGGTCCCAGTCGAGGCACACATTTTCAGCATGTCCCCAATGATGTATATCAACGCCTGTTTGGAGCTAGGGTGTCGATTTAATTATCATTACAATTAAAAATTGTTCACATTTACCTACAAAGTTGCAATTTCAATTTCATTACTGCATATATAAAAACTGACACAACTTTGAATTAACACCAACATCAATGTATGCAAATCACAAGTCGACAACACAGTGAGATAGACTGGTGAAAGGCCAGCTCCCATTTACAGCATTTGTGGTGTAACGGATGTATTCAATAGCCATTAAGACGGTGGTACTGATGGGGAGGTCGAGATGAGGATGTAGACGTACCATAATCCCAGGGCGTGGGTGAGTGCTGTTGCTGTGAGTGGGTGCCTCAGAGGCGCCTTATGAGGCACCAGTGGAATAGGATTGGCAAACCATATATTAGTTATTCAGAATATATCAGTATGTATGACGTTGCTCCAGGCTGTCAGCGCCAGCACTCGCAGCCGCTGGTGGGCGGCAGTGAAGGAAGCAGTGGAATTGGCACCGACGATGTTGTGAAGTCGGCAGTCCACAGAGTGGACTCGCTGTGTCCCTGGCACGGTCCAGTGGCCGCTTTATGAGCCTTGGGAGTAAGCGACGAGGGCGTCCATGACCACGGAGTATACTGCATTCAGGAGGAGCAGCACACAGCGGCGGAGTCCACCCACCCGAGCAGTGCAGGCAGCAAGTAGTTTGCCCGCCCAACTGGGAGCAGACTGGCAGCAGCGTGCCCTCAGTCACCAACTAGAGTCCAGAAAGAGGCCCTCCGGCCGCAGAGCGCCAAATCCCCGGCATCGGACACTGCATGAGCACTGTGGCGCGTCCAGCAGCTTATAAGTCCAAAGGACTCATGGATCAGTAGACCCAGACTGCGCACCGTTGTAAGTCCCACGTCGTAGCTGGATGCCGACGGACTGACATACCTCTGGTAGAAAATGAAGATAATTTTTGCTTTGTTACTGCACTGGTTTCTTTCACTCAAGTGATAACACAGTCTCGGCGAGAGCGTGAGATAATCAGGCTGCCGGCGACGTGGGCGCTCCGTCTTTCTGTTGTATCGGCACTTCTCCGCCTCCACCCGCTCGCCTTGATGACGTTGTGAAGAAACTGCCTTAGTGCCAGAGCAGAAATTCCCGCCCAGTCAGCATGGTGAACTGCATAAGTTGCTCGGCTGGCTTAACGAGTCCTACAGTTCACGATGGTTATGCTTTAATTTTACTCTTCCTCACCAAGTACATTATTTTGCGGCACAATTCGCACCCCTCCTTTAGAAAATCTGCCCCGGATTTCGCTTTTGGTTCCTGTGGAAAAATCTCATTTACACATGGACAATCATACATTAATTACACTCGTCTGGTTTAAACCATACGATTCATTGGCTATGTTACTTATTCTAAACATCATTTCTGAGGCTCTGTCAATTGCACCATCTTGCGTTGCTATTGGAACATCTTCCTACTGCGTCACCAGTTAGAAAGTAGTACCACTGTAATATCATATCCTGTCAATTGCACCATCTTGCGTTGCTATTGGAACATCTTCCTACTGCGTCACCAGTTACAAAGTAGTACAATTGTAATATCATATCCCGTCAATTGCACCATCTTGCGTTGCTATTGGAATATCTTCCTACTGCGTCACCAGTTACAAAGTAGTACAATTGTAATAGAATATCCTCCATATCTCCACAGACTCTTCACAAATGAAATGATCGTATGGCATTGCCGGCCGGTAGACCTCATCCGGGGAAGATCGGCCGCCAAGTGCGAGTCTTATTACAGCCGACGCCGCATTGGGTGACTCACGTGCCGCTGATGAGGATGAAATGATGATGAGGAGAACACAACACCCAATCCACGAGAGGAGAAAATCTCCAACGCGGCCGGGAATCGAACCTGGGCCTGCTGCATGGAAGGCAGCTAAGCAGATGGACTCTTCACAAATATTTCACAATAACAATGTCGCTTACTTCACCTTATATTCCGCACTCGTCGTTTATTAGGTAGCTTCCACTTAACTCTTACGTGGCTGATACTTACTTGTTACAAGTTACCCACTCCACTGACATCTGACGTACTGCCAGTTCACAGTGGTGAAAGGGTTTTCGTTTCAGGTAGATGTAAGTTACACAAAACGCTGTCAGAACCAATACAGTACAAACTCGTAACGCTTGTAGTTATCGCATTATGGCATTGCTTATTGCCTCGTACCAGTTTATTATTACCATCTCTTGAGAAAACAGAATGAACCCAGTGCATGCATACCGTCTGGAAATAAGGGTGTGGTGTCAGCACTTCTCTCTGACATTCGGCAGCATCTGATTTCGCCCAAAAGTGTTGTTCTTAGGAACCTGCACACTAACCAGACCCAACCCAGTTGGATATGTCGCAATCTGCGTGATTTTCCCTCCTTTCTCAAAAAAATTGGCGTACCTGATTTATTGACATATTTACCCTGAATCAAAACACCCCATATCCTGCATACTCATAAACTAAATACTTAATACAGCAAAACGTATCTTTAATAAAAACATACTCGTAATATAACCTGAATACTTCAAAAGCTACCCAACACCATTACTTTACAAACCCCGTGGCACATCTGTTTATCGGCGTGATCTAAGTGCATAAGGCATTCAGCACTTACACTGTTCTTTAATTTACCTTTCTTGCACTCTTTTTTAGACTTAACGTCCACTGGCGTGTGGTGTCGACGCTGGTCTTTCGGCAAAGTGGCCACAATTCCAATAAAGGGCTTAACATGCCCTACAGGCGCAATGGAAGTCTTTATTAACAATTGTAAGTTTATATTCACGATTAATATCATAATATCATTTCTATGACTTCACGTAGTCCTTGATCTCGAGGTAGGAATATCTTCGTCTTACTCTTAAGTTGCAACCTCCCCTTCGAAAAATTTATGAATGATTGTGCTGATAAACCTCTTACGTTATTTGATTTTCAAACAGCTGAGCAGAACTGAACGTACTCAGACGTTTCTCTCTTTACTTATTATGATCATCAATAAACTGACACACAATGTATTTAGCGCAACGCATTCTGACTTTCTATAATCCCTACAAAAGAATGGCCTTGACTAACATTAACCTATACCTTTCACGAATCACTTACCTCACAAAAATCTTCGTTACTCGGAGTACTGCAATACAGCGAGCGCCACTACTGCCAGCTAAATAAAAGATTCTAACTACTGAAGGCACTAACTACTCATAGGCATAGTTAGCAAATGAAAGATTTTAATAGAGAACAAACAATGTATTTACCTCAATAGTGTTCAAAAGACATAATATATATATCAGTTTATGACGTCCAGTCTTACAAATTTACTCTCAAAACTCCGCCATCTCTCTCCCCACATCCACCATTGCTCGCGGCTCACCTCCAACTGCGCAGCGCTACGCGCTGTTCACATCCAACTGTCCACTACAATAGAGAATTTTTCAACAATGCCAACCAGCCACAGACTGCACACAGCACAGTCAGTGATTTTCATACAGAGCGCGCTATGTGGCGTTACCAACATAAAAACCTAAACAACCTACTTACAAAGTATGTAAGGATTCGTCAGCGAATTCCAGTGAGGTATGTTGCCAACATGTGCTCCCACTTGCTCTTAACGAAATCAGAAGATGAGAAAACGAAACGGATAAAACAATAAAGAACCTGGGAAATATTCAAAATACATGAAATCGATTCAAAATCAGATTGACACTGAAATCAATAGAAAGGAAAAGTAAACAGGGAAAAGACACCAGAGAATGAGGGAGAGAAGAAGGAATCGAGAAATAGAGAAAGGGAAGGGAATTCAACTATCCTGCATTATCCAGAATGAGATTTTCACTCTGCAGTGGAGTGTGCGCTGATATGAAACTTCCCGGCAGATTAAAACTGTGTGCCCGACCGAGACTCGGGACCTTTGCCTTTCGCGGGCAAGTGCTCTACCATCTGAGCTACCGAAGCACGACTCACGCCCGGTACGTACAGCTTTACTTCTGCCAGTTTGGTAGGTAGGAGACGAGATACTGGCAGAAGTGAAGCTGTGAGTACCGGGTGTGAGTCGTGCTTCGGTAGCTCAGATGGTAGAGCACTTGCCCGCGAAAGGCAAAGGTCCCAAGTTCGAGTCTCGGTCGGGCACACAGTTTTAATCTGCCAGAAAGTTTCATCCTGCATTATGCCTCAATCAGTTGTAGCACTTTTACTACATACACTCAACGCAAAAAGATATGGTCATGACGTATCTAGCTATTTTGTCAATAGTACCATATGATTTGTTAAAAGTGGAGGGGAGAAGGTATAAAACACACAAATGGTTCGTTTCCCCCATCTTGACTGGCTGGAGAAACAGAGGGAAAGGGCCGTTACTTGATGTGTATGTGGGAAGTGATGTAATTTGAGACAATTTTTACACATAATTTAACACTACACTTTGACTGGATGGAAAGAGCAGGATGGAGAGCAGTGTGCGTCGGAAACAATGTAATTTGATGTAATTTGACACCGTTTTTACACATCATTAATGACTTAGCGTGATTGACTGTAGATATGGAGGGGAGGGGACGAGAAATATGTAAGATGTTTGGGCTGGAAATAGGGAGGAGATGAGACATGAGTCGTACAGGACAAATTGTTTGTTATCATCATCTTGGAGGCTTAACACTGCAGTATCATTGGATGAGGACAGTGAGTGAAGGGGAACAGGACTTTCAATTTTCCGCAAAACAGCTGGGCTATTTTCTTATAATACAATCTGATTGGTTGTACTGAGGAGAGGCAGAGAATACGAAGCAAACAACTGGTCTGCTTCAGACATCTTGCATTTGTAATTCTGTGCTTTGATAGGCTAGAAATAAGGAGGAGGAACACACCATTTACTTTACTACTTTCCTCTAACACAATTGGGCTCTTTCCGCCATGTTGGATTTTTTATTCTGCTCTATGACTGTTTGGAGTGAAGGAGGAAAGAAGGGAAATGGTTTCAACGGATAAGATGATGACATTGCTGATAAGAATGGTGATGTCACTGATAAGGATAATGAAGTGATGAACTCAACGTTGACGTCATACATGACGTCACCAATAACGATCATAACGGCTCTGTGTGCATTCTTGTATACTTTGCACTTTCTGAGACCGTTTAAGTGCAAATCTGATACAGAATTCTCATAGTAATCCTACTGACAATCGAAAGATGGGTTGAAGACGTTCAGAAAAAGGCTGCGCGTAGTTCTAAGCTTAAAACTGCAGTTCGTGATACGTGCAGGGTACGGAAGAGATCCATCTAAATGGTTACTATTGTTGATGATGGACTTCTGTATAATTGTATGGAACCTGTAGACTACATAGCCTTGAAGTACAGATCTTTTTATTTTATTTACATTATTCTAATCTTTTACTTCAGAGTAAAATCTATACTGCTACCGTATAAATTATACGTAATAATGGAGGGATAGACTTCGGTGGATTGAAAAATTTTCTTAGTGAGGAGTATGTCGTGCTAAACGATCTTTGCACATAGTTCGGCTGATTTTTACACGAAGAATTTCCCGTTGATTACTAGTAGTCATCTCTTGAAGTCAGCTGATCGCTCGGGGATGATTGGTGGGTTATCTCTGCGGGTTGACAAGCATTGCTAAACAAAACATGTACCGTATCAGCTACAGGGAAAATTATAAATTCATTTGTGGAGATCAAGAAGTTTTATGCCGAGATTTAATATCGTTCTTAGGCCACACACTTTGTCTCTGTAGAGCGAACATTTTGAGACTATAAATTTGTTTTGGAATAAATATGGTACCACAACAACAACATGTAGAGCTGAAACACAATCATAAGTCTGGAACATATTTTCAGTCAACGTTGATGTGGACTAGGTGAACAGGGTTTTAGAGTATCGACACATTGCTCGTGAGGTCTCTTGGTTACTCGGCAACACATTTGGAAAAAAACGAATTATTGGCCGATCGTACCAAACAGCGTGAACACCAACATCACCAAATTTGAATCTGTGTGGTTCTTGTTGTGGTAGTGCCTGACGGACAGGTTTTATCAATGGGACACTAATACACGTTGGAGATTGAAAGAGCATAGCGTGGAAGTAGCCAATATTCTCATCTGAAATGTTTCGGGCAACAGTACAGCAATCTCCAGTGCGGTTGCAGGCTCTCAGGGATGCAGCTGGTCGTCACACTGAGCAACGTTTATAACCTGGAATGTAAACATGGTGCGCAGTTAACAAATGTTACCCGTTCATGTCTAAATTAAAATGTCTTTCTTTCAATGACGTTTTCGTCATTTTTCTTCAACACGCTCTTACACATTATTCCACAAAGTTACATTGTCCTACGATCACTCGTTATTCATGGCTGCCCTTGTCAGGAGCGAAAGTTTAATCGTAACCACCCTGTATTTCAGTAGACGACACTAAGTCACAGAAAAATGAAAATCACAACTAGGTGTGTGTCTGTGTGTGTGTGAGTGTGTGTGTGTGTGTGTGTGTGAGAGAGAGAGAGAGAGAGAGAGAGAGAGAGAGACAGACAGAGAGAGAGAGAGAGAGAGAGGGATTGTGGGGGGGGGGGGGGCGGGGTGAGGAGAGGGAGGGACATGAGAAAGCTGTACAGGTGGCCTACAGTATAGAGGCTGTTGCAGAATTATCATGATCGACAATTGGAGATCCCAATGGAATAAAACGAGCGAATGGATCATGGTTAACTGAGTAAGTACTGCATTTCTACTGGCCTCGACGTCGCGTCAGCAAAGAGAATTCGATTTTAGTATGAAAATATAAAAATATAACATACTATTAACTATGTGTCACTACGTCATCATCTGTGCAGCAACTAAATCTCTGGCAGGTAATAGCAACATTATTTCCACTCATTCCGTAAATCAGAGGATGAGAAGACAATTTCTGGAATAAGAAATCAAGTATAAGAAGAAAAGAAACGTAATGATCTAACATAAGCAATTCAACTAAAATATTGCATTTCTTATGTGCAGTAGTACACGTAGATCCTGTTAGACAGGAAGGAACAGGAATCGCTGTAGAAGAGATAGGGGATTCAGTATTAGTCAGACTTCGAAAGAGCTTTGGAACACTTAGAATGAGCAGAACATTCCATTAGAATACCTTAAGTCCGGAGTGAAAATACCAAAGAAGACTATTGGTGTTGGTGTATAGAATATATGGGGCTGACGAAATACCATCTGACTTCTCGAAAGAAATAATCTACGCAGTTCCGAAGCTAGCGGGAACCGACAAGTGCGAGAATTATCGCACAGTCAGCTGCACAGCTCACGCGTACAAGTTACTGACGAGAATAATATGCAGAAGAAAGGAAAAGGAAACTGAGAATGTGTTAGGAGACGATCTGCTTGGTTTCAGGAAAGACAGAGGCACTTGAATGGCAGGTATGACGTGCGACTGATATTGGAAGCGAGATTAAAGAAATATCAAGACACTTCCACAGCATTTCTCGACCTGGAAAAAGCATTCGCCACTGTAAAATGATGTAAGATTTACAAAATTCTGAGTATGTTACGGGGGAAGACGGGTACTATAAAACATATGGAAAAACGAAGAACGAGGATCAAAAAGAGCGTGAGACAGGGATGTAATCTTACAACCCTACTATTGGATCTATAAATCAAAAAGTTACTGACGAAAGTAAAAGAAAGATTTAGGGGAGAAATTAATATTCAAAGTGAAACGAAACGAATGATCAGGTTGGTTGATCACATTGCGACCCTCAGTGAAAGTAAAGAAGACTTACAGTATGTGTTGAATGGAATGAACAGTCTAATGAATGGAAAATACGGACTGAGGATAAATCGAAGAAAGACAAAAGTACTGAGAAGAACAGAAATGAGAATAACTAGGATCTTAACATCAGGACTGATGATGACGAAGTAGATGAAGTTAAGGAATTATGCTAACTAGGTGGCTAAATAACCCATGACGGGCAAAACAAGGAGGATATCAAAGACAGACTAGCACTGGCAAAAATGCATTCCTGGCCTAGAGAAGTCTAATAGTATCAGACATAGGCCTTAATTTGAGGAAGAAATACCCAGGAATGTCCGCCTGAGGACAGCTTTGTATGGTTGTGATACATGAACTGTGGGGAAAACGGAACAGAAGAACGTAGAAGCATTTGAGGTGTCGGAAACTACGTGGACTGATAAGATACGGAATGAAAAAATTCTCCGCAGAATCGACGAGGAAAGGTATATATGGAAAACAATGACAAGAAGAAGGAGCAGGACGGTAGGACATCTGTTAATACACAACAAAATGACTTCCATGGTACCAGAGGGAACTATAGAGCGTAAAAATTCTAGAGGAAGACAGAGATTGGATACACCCAGCAAATAACTGAGGTAGTAGGTTGGAAGTGCTACTCTGAGATGAAGAGGTTGACACAGGAGAAGAATTCCTGGCGGGCTCCCCCGCCCCCCCCCCCCCTCCCCAGCCCTCATAAAAAAAATCAGGAATATCGTACATTCTTGACAGATAATCCTGATACGCCTGTACTGACGTGAAACCAGTGTTTACGGATGAGCCACTCGGTACAACTATGCGCCTTTAGGGAACGACTCATCATTCTTGTTATAATTTTTATGAAAAGTTGAATGGTTATTGAGTGCTGAGCGTTGTTATTGTCATTCACAATGTCTCTGAGCTGTGATTGCCCTCCCCAGAAAATTGATTTGATCGGCATCTAATAGATTCTCAAATTTGTTTTCCATACTTCTGCGTATTATTCGTATAAGCAGCTGACATGCAAGAGCTGTTAAGCCGACGTGTGATAATTCTCGCATTTGTCGGCTCTTACATTCTTTGGCATTGTGTGGATGATGTTTCTCCGAAAGTCAGATGGTATATCGCCTGATTCATACACCCTACACACCAGCGTGAATAGTCGTTTCGTTGCCACTTCCCCCTACGATTTTAGTAATTCCGATAGAATGTTATTTGTCCCTTCTCTCTTACTTGATCTTAAGCATTCAAAGCTCTTTTAAATTACGATTCTAATAATGGATCGAATAACTCTTCTCTGGCGATTTCCTTTTCTCCTCCTATCATGTTAACAGACAAGTCTTCCTCCTCATAGAGGCCTTCAACGTACTCTATCCACCTATCCGCTCTCTCTTCTGCTTTTAACAGAGGAACTGCTGTCTTGATATTACCACTCTTGTTGCTCACGTCACCGAAGGTTATTTTGATTGTCTTATATGTTGAGTCATTTCTTCCTATCACCATTTCCTCTTCGATTTCTTCACGTTTTTTCTTCAGACATTTCACCTTAGCTTCCCTCTACTTCCTATTTATTTCATTCCTAAATGAATTCCTGACAATTTTTGTATTTCCTTCTTTCATCTATCAACTGAAGTATTTCTTCTGTTACCCACGATTTATTCCGTTACCTTCCTCGTACCTATGTTATTGCTTCCAACTTCTACTATTTCCATTTTAAAGACACTCATTCCTCTTTAGTTGAAATACCTACTGAGCTATTCCTTATCACAGAATCCTCATTCCTTATTACATTCGTATCCCATTTCTATATGCGCTGGTACTTCCTAAGGAGCCTCTTGAATTTCAGCTAATTCTTCATTACTTGCAAGTACCTGATTCCCGAACCTCTGCCTGACCATGATGTATTCTAACTATAATCTTCCCGTATATCCCGGCTTTTTCCAAGTATATCTCTTCCTCCTGTGATTCTTGCACAGAGTATTCGCTATTGCTAGCTGAAATTCTCTTCAGAACTCAATCAGCATTTCTCCTCTCTCGTTCCTAGCACCAAGCCCACGATCTCCCGTAACCCTTTCCTCTTGTTCTTCCTCTACAACCACAGTTCATCACCCTTTACTTAGTGAATCACCTGTTCAGTATACTCATATGCTTTCTCTAGCACTCTCTACTTCCAATGCCGAAAACTATTGTTGTCAGTGTTCCTTTTCTGTCGATTCTGATGGGAACAACCGTGATACTGAACTGCTCACAGTAACTCATTCTCTGTCCTCCCTTCGTATTCATAAAGAATCCTACTCCCTTTATACCATTTTCTGCTGCTGTCGATATTATCTTATATTCATCTAAACAGAAATCCTTGGTTCTTTACACGTCACTTCACTGATCCCCAGTATATTTAGACTGAGCCTTAGCATTTCCCTTTTCAGATTTTCTATCTTCTCTACCACGTTCGAACTTCTGACGTTCCACGTCCCGGCTCATACGAGGGTAATCCCAAAATTAAGGTCTCCTATTTTTTTATAAGTACAGAACTCTGTTTGTGTGGCAGTTAGTCACACTGTTATGAAGAGTGCTTCACGCTGAGGCGCCAAGTCTTGGCTTGGCAGCCGTTGAGAATGGAGCTCCCGTTGTATGTTACCGCCAAGTGCGAATTTCGGGCAGTTATTCGGTTTTTGAACGCAAAGGACACTGCGCCGATTACAATCCATAGCCAGTTGACGGAAGTGTAAGGTGAGTCGAGCATGGATGTCAAAAATGTTCGTAAAGTGGTGTAGAGAGTTTGCTGCTGGTCGGACCGAAATTCACGACGAACAAAGGAGCGGAAGACCGTCTATTTCTGAGAAGACAGTGTTGAAGGTTGAGCAAAGCATGCGTGAAGATCGGCGGATACCCTGAATGATCTCTGCACTTTGGTTCCTAAGGTTTCACGAAGCATCACTCACAGAATTTTAACGGAAACATTGAACTACCGGAAGGTGTGCGCCAGATGGGTGCCACGCATGCTGACTGAGGACCACATGCGGCAACGATCTGATGCTTCTCGCGCATTTCTTCACCGCCTTGCAGCCGAAAAGGACAACTTTCTGGTCTCATTTGTCACGGATGACGAAACCTAGGCATTATACTTTACACCTGAGATCAACAATCACGCCAGTGGCGGCATCCTTCTTCTCCAAAGACGCAGAAATTCAAACATACACAGTCTGCCGGTGAAGTCATCAAATGTTTCAAATGGCTCTGAGTACTATGGGACTTAGCTTCTGAGGCCATCAGTCCCCTAGAACTTAGAACTACTTAAACCTAACTAAACTAAGGACATCACACACATCCATGCCCAAGGCAGAATTCGAACCTGCAGTACTATGGGACTTAATTTCTGAGGTAATCAGTCCCCCTAGAACTTAAAACTAATTAAACCTAACTAACCTAAGGATATCACATACACCCATGCCCTAGGCAGAATTCGAACCTGCGACCGTAGCGGTCACGCGGTTCCAGACTGTAGCGCCTAGAACCGCTCGGCCACTTTGGCCGGCGTGAAGTCATCGATACTGTTTTTCAGGATCGACTTTGTGCCCACTGAGACCACAATTAACGCTGACAGGTACTGTGAGACCCTGAAAAAAAAAACCTCAAACGGACAATTCAGAACCGGAGAAGAGGATTGTTGAGCAAGGGCGTACATATTGTCCATGACAACGCTCGCCCACAGATCGCTCGGAAAACCGTTGCTCTCCTGCAACAGTTTCAGTGGAACATAATCACCCACGAACCCTATGGGTCTGACTTGTCGCCCAGTGATTATCACCTGTTCCCAAGGTTAAAAGAATATTTGGCCGGAAAGCGATTCAATTCCGACGACAAGGAGAAAGAAGAGGTTTTAACTTTCTAAACAGCATGGCGGCGAGGTGGTATGACATGGGCATACAAAAACTGTCACGTCGTCTACAAAAATGCATCGACAGAAATGGTGATTATGTCGAAAAATAGCTAAATGCTCAAGCTGTAAACTGATGTAAACCATTGTAGAAATAAGTAGGTCTATGTGCTTATAAAAAATAGGAGACCTTAGTTTTGGAATTACCCTCGTAGAATTTTATCATTTCGATGGTTATTCAGTCTTTTTCGCATGGTCACCTCGCTCTTCACAGTCCCTCGCCGAAACCCTATGCGGATCTAGTCTGGAATCTTTTTTCAATAGAGAGATCATCATGACATTTTTTTCAATCAGAGACCGGATGTCCTGCAGATGCACATTACGTTTCTTTAATGCAGTTTCTTTAATGCATTCTCCTTACTGATTCTTCCGCCTTTAGGGGCAATTTGCCACCTCAAGGGCAAGAGAGTGCCCTGAATTTGCATCCGTCCTCCGCCCTCTTCGAGAAGGCCGTTGACTGAATGGAAGTGGCTTTCGTGCCAGAAGGCTATATAATGAAAACACCAACCTAATGATCTGTCACGGGCATGTACGATACTATTGCAACAACTTCCTACCTCCGTGGAAGAGTTTTACTGAAGCAGGCTTTGAAGGCATCGACGCTGGAGCTTACAAGAGAATATCAACAAACGAGTAACAGGTGCAACATATATCTCCGAGGTGGAGACACCATACAGAGCGCCCTAGGGCATATATGTAGCAACTATTAAAGGTTTTGTTGCTAGAAGGCGCTACGATTGTAAGTGAACTTACATCAAAATACGTGGGAAACTCAATAGTGGAGGATTAAACTCGAAATCACTAATTCTCCGTTGAATTTCAACGTTACCTCTCCTTATTTCAGCACGTAAAAGTCCGAGATTCGAAGCCACATATGGGTGCAAATTCACGTGACTACAGAGTTACTTGCCAAACATTTCATTGCATGGTGAGAAAAAGCGGATAAAGTGCCACTAGAAGCCTTCCTAAGAGACAGTCTCCATTCCTTCCGAACTGACTATGCAAATGTAGACGAGATGTGGCTCAAATTCAAAGATATAGTAGCAACAGCAATTGAGGGATTCATGTCTCATAAATTGATAAGAGATGGAACTGATCCCCCATGGTGCACAAAACAGGTCCGAACGCTGTTGCAGAGGCAACGGAAAAAGCATGCGAAGTTCAGAAGAACGCGAAATCCCGAAGATTGGCTAAAATTTACAGACGCGTGAAATTTGGCACGGACTTCAATGCGAGATGCCTTTAATAGGTTCCACAACGAAACATTGTCTCGAAATTTGGTAGAAAATCCGAAGAAATTCTGGTCGTATGTAAAGTACACAAGCGGCAAGACGCAGTCAATACCTTCGCTGCGCAGTGCCGATGGTACTGTTACCGAAGACTGTGCCACTAAAGCAGAGTTGTTGAACGCAGTTTTCCGAAATTCCTTCACCAGGGAAGACGAATGGAATATTCCAGAATTTGAAACACGAACAGCTGCTAGCATGAGTTTCTTAGAAGTAGATACCTTAGGGGTTGCGATGCAACTAAAATCGCTTGATACGGGCAAATCTTTAAGGCCAGATTGTATACCGATTAGGTTCCTTTCAGATTACGCTGATACAATAGCTCCCTACTTAGCAATCATATACAACCGCTCGCTCACCAATAGATCTGTACCTACAGATTGGAAAATTGCGCAGGTCGCACCAGTGTTTAAGAAGGGTAGTAGGAGTAATCCATCGAACTACAGACCTATATCATTGACGTCGGTTTGCAGTAGGGTTTTGGAGCATATACTGTATTCAAACTCTATGAATCACATCGAAGGGAACGATCTATTGATACGTAAACAGCATGGTTTCAGAAAACATCGTTCTTGTGCAACGCAGCTAGCTCTTTATTCGCACGAAGTAATGGCCGCTATTGACAGGGGATCTCAAGTTGATTCCGTATTTCTAGATTTCCGGAAAGCTTTTGACTCCGTTCCTCACAAACGACTTCTAATCAAGCTGCGGGCCTATGGGGTATCGTCTCAGTTGCGACTGGATTCGTGATTTTCTGTCAGGAAGGTCGCTGTTCGTAGTAATAGACGGCAAATCATCGAGTAAAACTGAAGTGATATCAGGTGCTCCCCGGGGATGCGTCCTGGGACCTCTGCTGTTCCTGATCTATATATATGATCTCGGTGACAATCTGAGCAGTTCTCTTAGGTTGTTCGCAGATGATGCTGTAATTTACCATCTAGTAAGGTCATCCGAAGACCATTACCAGTTGCAAAGCGATTCAGAAAAGATTGCTGTATGGTGTGGCAGGTGGCAGTTGACGCTAAATAACGAAAAGTGTGAGGTGATCCACATGATTTCCAAAAGAAATCCGTTGGAATTCGATTACTCGATAAATAGTACAATTCTCAAGGCTGTCAATTCAACTAAGTACCTGGGTGTTAAAATTACGAACAACTTCAGTTGGAAAGACCACATAGATAATATTGTGGGGAAGGCGAGCCAAAGGTTGCGTTTCATTGGCAGGACACTTAGAAGATGCAACAAGTCCACTAAAGAGACAGCTTACACTACACTCGTTCGTCCTCTGTTAGAATATTGCTGCGCGGTGTGGGATCCTTACCAGGTCTGATTGACGGAGGACATCGAAAGGGTGCAAGAAAGCGCAGCTCGTTTTGTATTATCACGTAATAGGGGAGAGAGTGTGGCAGATATGATACGCGAGTTGGGATGGAAGTCATTAAAGCAAATACGTTTTTCATCGCGGCGAGATCTATTTACGAAATTTCAGTCACCAACTTTCTCTTCCGAATGCGAAAATATTTTGTTGAACCCAGCCTACGTAGGTAGGAATGATCATAAAAGTAAAATAAGAGAAATCAGAGCTTGAACAGACAGGTTTAGGTGTTCGTTTTTCCCGCGCGCTGTTCGGGAGTGGAATGGTCGAGAGATAGTATGATTGTGGTTCGATGAACCCTCTGCCAAGCACTTAAATGTGAATTGCAGAGTAATCATGTACTGGTAGCACTGGTAACTTTAAAACACGGTTTTCCTTAAACATCACTAAGCCATATCCAGTGAGATAGTTCCTGGAAAGTTTTCTGTATGAAACGTCAAATGAAATAGATATAAAGATGGTTGTTTGAGAGACAAAGCACTGTAAAAATTGTAGACTGAATGTAGGATATAGTTCCAGAGTGTACTGTGACGGTTGCGGAAGAAAATATTAGAAGTATCCAGAATTTCTTCAGTAAAAAAATACAATGAAATTCTAAAATCCCAGAAAAGTCGTGTGTCTCTTGATAATACTTGCAAGGCAACTGTTGGTAGGTATACCGTAGTAAGTATGTTTATCCCCCCGTTTCATCCATTTTCGGATCCAACATTTTGGCGTTGTTTTTCTTGTATGCAATCTTTTGCCTCAGTTCTAATGTCATAACCTGCACAATAACATTAATACTCTCGTAAATCGTTTTAGTTGGCGCTTCGTTGTAAACTGTGCCATTACGTAGAACGGTGGTGTTTCGTGCGAGTGGAAGCTCACGGTTTTATGCACTATTCACATGTATGTGACACAGAATTCGTCATCTTTAGTCCTACAGATTTCCAGTACCGTATAAACACAGTGATTTCAGTCCTAATCCCCTGCTGTTTACAGATATACGAACACATTGACGGAAGCCAGTTGTATAGAAACAAATGATGGTTGTTGGACAGAAAGATTGAAAAATGAAACACTCACTTTTTATAATGTAATACATGATTTCCTCTTATGTTATTTTGCGTAATTACTAATACCTGAGTCCTCCGAGGAGTGTTGGTGGCTAGTGTCAAACTACTAATTTTCTAGTTCTGAAGGGTTCTAAAACACCTCATGACAAAGCCAACATGTAACTATTCAAGTTAGTGTTTTCTTTTTCTATATACTTCAATTGTAACCATAAAATTTGAAGTATGAGATGCCAGACTGATACTCTCATGATTATCAGAACAGTTATTGTCTTCTTTTGGAGATGATGACTATACTTAAATCTTCTTTGTGCCTCTATTTCATATAGTTTGGAGAACGGATTAGATAAAATTTTATTTTTTGCACCATCTGTTAATTTGAATAGATTCAGACTCTAAAAAGTCCTTAAAGTTTCATATTTCTGTACGTTGACAGAAAATATTGAACCTGCCATGTAATACCAGAGTATAAAAAATATTTTGAGATCTGTAACATCACAACTGGTTTATTAGCATCATTATTATTTTTCACACCAAGTAGCTCCTGCTGTATCAGAGATCAACGACACACCGGTACGGAGGTATCATTTGCGTGTGTCAAGTGCCATGCTGGGATTGTCGGTAATGAGAAAGCTGACCAGTTGGCTAGGGACGCAACGATGATTGGCATTCGAGAGCAGTGCAGCACAGCGGGTGATCTTGTTGCAGTAGTTAGAAACATGGCTTGGAACGAATGGAAGAACGCGTGAGAGACCGAAGATCACCAGAAAGACATGTGGTACAAACGAATACACCCGCACTATCCCAAGATCCAGAGACATGGTGAAAAGTGGGTCCTGAAATTCAACTCTGCTGGCGTAGAAAATGAGACACATATTGTGAGGATCATTGCCAGGTTGAAATTAAACTACGGCTCCCATCGGCAACACTTTTATAGATTCAAGCTGGTGCCATCGCCGTTTGGCGACAGTAGAGAGCTCGAGGACATTAATCACGTCTTCTTCAGCTGCCCACGATACAGAAGGGAAACCGGCTAGCTGATGATGGAGCTTGTCCGAAAGCATGAAGCACTTTCTGCTCACATCTTAATCCTTTTGATTGTCAAAAGTTTAGATATTTATAAATTACTAGTGGGTTTCGTTTAAAGGTTGGAATTACATTGTCACTGCTATGGTTGGGTATGTCCAGTGCGTGCTTGCGTGCGTGAGTGCGTGTGTGTGTGTGTGTGTGTGTGTGTGTGTGTGTGTACGCGTTCGTCTGTGCGTGTGTGCATGTATGTATGTATGTGTGTGTGTGTGCGTGCTTACGTGTGTGTGTGTGTGTGTGTGTGTGTGTGTGTGTGTGTGTGTGTGTGTGTGAAATCTGATTGTACTATGTACAAGGCCATTTGGAACAATACGAATAGTAGTAACAAAAGGACAAATAGCAGAACAGCAATAGTAGTAGCAATACCAGCACTAACATTACTAATATTACTACTGCTACTACTAGTGGTGCCAGTAGAAGATATAAATGTATTAAAGGGTGAACGAAAGTGCGATATTTCGCTGTAGCGAGTTCTAAGAGTGGAATTCCGGCAGCCTGCCCCGCTGTGGACTTCGAGAAATCAGAGAGTTGTTGTAGGAAAGGTAGATAGTTGGTTCTTATAGAGTAAGAAATTCGTATAAAAAAAGGACATTGTTGTCATTTTATTAGACGGGACGTTAACTATCACTAGAAACAGTGAAACGATTCACTTCTTCTAGCCATTACGCGTTGTTTTGGATTCATGTCTCGATAGCTTCTGTTTAAGAGTGTTGTTAAAAAAATCGCGCCGATTTCCTACCCCATCCTTAACACATTCGGAGCTAGTGCTCCGTCTCCAATGAACTCTAATTGGATGGGATGTTAGATCCCAACTTCCTTTCTTCCATAAAGTTGTAGATTAGGTAGTCGAGACAAGAAAATCATGGAACAGGGAAGAAAGATTCGTACCATTCAGGCAGAATTAAAGATGGCGAAATTTTAATTAGGTAGGTTGAAGGGGGAAAGAGAAAACGGGAGCTGTGAAAAGGTGATACGTAATAGGTAGAGGAAGAGGACTTCAGAAATCGCATTTCAGATTCAGTTAACAATCAGTATGACTTGTTATCTGAAAGAGGAGGACAGCCTCAACAAATTTCTAATAAAGCAGACTGCAGTGGGCTCATAGGAAAGAAGAAAGAAACGAATCCTACTACTAGGGTTTAAGCCACATATGTAACAAGGGAAGATAGGTATAGAATATCAGGACATAAGCATCCTGAAATCTAGCTCCAAGCTTAATCAGGTGACGGAGCTATTCAGAGGTTTCGGTGGAGAGGCTCAGGTCTTACAGTAGAGCAGAAAACAGCTTGGCTAGCAACTTAGAACACAGGATTAAAGATTACCTGGACGAAATAGGGGCCGTAGCAGTATACCGTACTGTGGGAACCGTTTCCCGAAAAGTGAAATTAATTTGTGTCATCTGAACATTACGAGGTTGAAAAACAAGATCGATTAGTTTCTTGCAATGTATATAAATGTTCGATCCGAAGTCAGAAGTACTGAAAGAAATACTTTTCCTGCAAATCAGAATCTAGAAACATGTGCCTGTGATTTGTCACTTCAGAATACTTCCCTAGTAACTGTAACAGTGTACAGTTCTACCTTAGGAAACTTTCAGTTATTTATGAGAAATATAGATGGGTTGTTGAGCTGCCTGTCAGATAATAAGAAAGAGTTGGCAGTTCGTGAAACTTCCAGTGTGTATTTCTTAAAAGATACCGACAAAAAAATGAACTAGACTCACAATCTGTGTCTTTAAATCTAATTTCAGTGTACAATTTTCCAAACAATGTGCAATAAAATAGTAGGACACTGAGTGATAACATTTTTACAGGTAATTCTCAGGCTGAAAAACTAATATATACCCAATTGTTAATGTTCTATCTGGTCATGAAGAAGAATTAATGGAAATAAACAACATGACACGTCACTAACGCGAATTCTTTGCAGACGAATAGAAAAACTAGTAGTAGCCTACCTTAGGGAAGCTCGCTTTGGATTCCGTAGAAATATCGGAACACGTGAGACAATACTGACACGACGACTTATTTTAGAAGCTAGATTAAGGAAAGGCAAACCTACGTTTCTAGCATTTGTAGACTTAGAGAAAGCTTTTGAAAATGTTGACTGGAATACTCTCTTTCAAATTCTAAAGGTGGCAGGGGTAAAATACAGGGAGCGAAAGGCTATTTACAATTTGTACAGAAACCAGATGGCAGTTATTAGAGGGAGCTAGTGGTTGGGAAGGGAGTGACACAGGGTTGTAGCCTATCCCCGATGTTATTCCATCTGTATATTGAGCAAGCAGTGAAGGAAACAAACGAAAAATTCGGTGTAGGTATTGAAATCCATGGAGAAGAAATAAATACTTTGAGGTTCGCCGATGACATTGTAGTTCTGTCAGAGACAGCAAAGGACTTGGAAGAGCAGTTGAACGGAATGGATAGTGTCTTGAAAGGAGGATATAAGATGAACATCAACAAAAGTAAAACGAGGACAATGGTATGTAGTCGAATTAAGTCGGATGATGCTAAGGGAATTAGATTAGGAAACGAAACACTTAAAGTAGTAAAGGAGTTTTGCTATTTGGGGAGCAAAATAACTGATGATGGTCGAAGTAGAGAGGATATGAAATGTAGACTGGTAATGGCAAGGAAAGCGTTTCTGAAGAAGAGAAATTTGCTAACATCGAGTTTAGATTTAAGTGCCAGGAAGTCGTTTATGAAAGTATTTGTATGGAGTGTAGCCATGTATGGAAGTGAATCATCGACGATAAACAGTTTGGACAAGAAGAGAGTACAAACTTTCGAAAAGTGTTGCTACAGAAGAATGCTGAAGATTAGATGGGTAGATCACATAACTAATGGGGAAGTACTGAATAGAATTGGGGAGAAGAGAAATTTGTGGTACAACTTGACTAGAAGAAGGGATCGGTTGGTAGGACATGTTCTGAGGCATCAAGGGATCAGCAGTTTAGTATTAGAGGGCAGCGTGGAGGGTAAAAATCGTAGAGGGAGACCAAGAGATGAATACACTAAACAGATTCAGAAGGATGTGGTTGCAGTAGATGGAAGATGAAGAATCTTGCACAGGATAGATTAGCATGGAGATCTAGATCAAACCAGTCTCAGGACTGAAGACCACAATAACAACAACAACACGTCACAACCCTGAGGCCGGCCGGAGTGGCCGAGCGGTTAAAGGCGCTACAGCCTGGAACCGCACGACCGCTAAGTCGCAGGTTCGAATTCTGCCTCGGGCATGGATGTGTGTGATGTCCTTAGGTTAGTTAGGTTTAAGTAGTTCTAAGTTCTAGGGGACTTATGACCACAGCAGTTGAGCCCCATAGTGCTCAGAGCCATTTGAACCATTTGAACAACCCTGAGGCGTAATCATACAAAGCAATTATACTTGTTAAAGGGTACATTGATTGAGAGGAAGTTAAAAGAGGGGTTATGTGACGAGGTACGTATAGAAAGAGATACTAATGTCAAATTCAGTTACTGCATAGTGAGTATATGTCGACGTTTGAGAGTTGCTTTTCTAAAAAGTTATCCAGAGGATACATTAAAAAAACAAGTAAACTGTGGATAATGAATGGAATTGAAACCACATGGAAGAGAAACAGGGAAATTTATGTACAGTTCAGAATAAGTCAAGATCCGACGTTACTTGCATAATACAAAAAATAATGTAATATTTATAAAAATGTCATTAAAATGTCAAGAAATACGTATATCCCGAAGGAAGTTAATAATGCAAATAATAAGATTATAACTATGTGGGATAGTGTCAAACGGAAGACAGCACGGTCAATCATTGTACAAGATACCATAACAATTAAAGTAAATGATGATGTTATGACTGATAATTCACAAGACTACTTTTTACAGTAACTTTTTAAATTTTGGAGCAAAAATAGGATTAAAGGGTTCCACGTATATTAAAAACGTCATTCCACAAAACCTGAAGCAACCAGAAGTAGCAATAGCATCCTTCAATGAAATTAACAGATTTTTAAACATTCTAAAAAGCAGTAGTAGAAGCATCTGACCGTACATTCATCTTAATAGGTAATGTCTGTTATGACGATACGAATGTAAAGACGACACAACAGCCTAGCGGAGAAAATCTCCAACCTGGCTGGAAATCGAACGCAGGTTCTTTCGTCCATCAATCAACAGCACTGACTGCACAGCTACCTAGGTTGACCGAAAGGTCGTATGGAGTAGGTTTAATTTAAAGTAGAATTCTGGAAATTCTTCTAACTTAATGTCTTAAGTGATATATTTACTGAATGACTGGCACAGATTAAAATATGCAGTTGTTAAATCTCTTTATAAGTTAGGTGACAAGGAAGTCTTAAATAATTATGGTTCAATTTCCTTAATGGCGTTTTTTGCAAAATATTCAAAGAAGAGGAGTCTCACATTTAAGAAGAAGAAAATTACTTATCAGATCACAGTTTGATTTTAGACGGTTGCTCGACTGAGAATACTATTTATACATTCACTCATTATATGGTAGAAGCCTTAAATAGTAAGATAACGCCATTTGGCACTTCTTGCGATGTTTCCAAAACTGTTAATTATGTAGACCGTATTACACTCCTAGAAAACCTCAAATTTTATGCAATTAATGACTTTACAAACAACTGGTTTAAATAGGACTTAACAAAACAGAATGCAAAAAGTTGTGCTGAATAATTCAAACAATGTTTGAAGGTTAGAAAGTTTTATGATAGATCAGAAATCACAAAGGTGGTCCCACAGGCTTCAGCTTTGGGTCCTAGAATAACATTTAACAAACAGAATTAGTACTTTATGCAGACAATATGTGTTATGATAAATTGCGTTAGAGGGAAAGCAAAAGGAGAGATTGTTAGTGATGTTTTTCAAAGAGTTATTAAGCAGTTCTCTGACAATTGTCTCTCCCTAAATTAAAAAAAAAAAAACGCACTATGTCTAATTCTGTACAATAAATAGAATCATGCCAGCAATTGATGGAGCACATGAACAAAAATCCAAGAAACTTATTATTGATCTTCTCAAACAGACAATTTAAGGCGTACAATTGTTGGTCTTGGAAACAAATGGACTGAACTTGTGACATATTTGAGTGTTACCACTCAGAAATGTGTTACGGAATAATTTTATGGGGTAACTAATCGTTTAGAATGAAAGTATTGAAAGCACAAAAACAAGCAGTAAAAATAATTTGCGATTTCACTTATAGACGTCATCTACGGAAGGTATCTCTTCAAGGAGCTAGGGATTTTAACTGCGCAATCACAGAACATATATTCGCTCGTGAAATTCGTCATAAATAAACCATCACAGTTTGAGAAGAACAGTGAAGTCCATATCTGCAACACTAGAGGGGGAAATGTATTTATTGTCTGTTGTTAAAGCTGCCAGTGGCTGAAAAAGTAGTTCAAAATGCAGCAACAAGAAAATCTGATCATTTGCTTAACCACTGCATTAAAGATACAGAATCTGTGTGTGGCCTGTAGCTAGAAAAAGTGTCATGTTTATCTCTCCATTAGCAAAAGATTACAGACTAGTTTCCAATTCTGGCCCTCCGGGAGGGGACTGCTAAGGGGGAGGTTCCTATTGTAAGAAGACTGAATAACCGACGAAACGGCAACGTTCTACGAAATGGGGTGAGGAATGTCAGAAATCTAGACGTGATAGGGATGCTATAAAATCTGAAAAGGGAAATTCGAAGGATCAGACTATCTGTTTTGGGGGTAAGTGAAGTGAAATAGAAAGAAGACAATGATTTCTGGTCAGATGTGTATAGGATAATATCAGCAACAGCAGAAAATGGTATAACGGGAATAGGTTTCGTTATGAGTAGGAAGATAGGTTAGGGAATGAGTTACTGCTAACAGTTCATTGATAGAATTTTTCTCATCAGAATCGACAGGAACCCAACATCGATAACAAAACAATAGTGCATATATACATGTAGACATCGGAAATAGAAGAAAAGAGGTAGAGAAAGAATATGAAGACATTGAACGGGTATATCCGTACGAAAAAGAAGATGTAAATCTTAGCAGTTATGCGTGACATGAATGCCGTTGTAGGGGAAGGGGTAGAAGAAGTGGCTACGGGAGAATATGGGCTTGGTACTACGAATGAGAAAGGAGAAACACTAATTAAATTCTGCCATAAATTCCAAATTGTGCTCTTTTCAAGAATCACAAGAAGTAGGGGTGAACTTGGAAAAAGGCCGGGAGATTGCAGTTAGATTTCATTGTGGTCAGGCAGCATTTTCGAAATTAGATACTGGGATGTAGATCGTAAACAGGAGCAGATATAGACTTAGGTCACAATTTAGTAATGATGAGGAGCAGACTGGAGTTTAAGAGAGTAAACAGTTGGGGTTTGCAGTCACTAAGGAATGAAGAGATACGCTTGGCATGATTTGAGGCTGTACAAATTGACGTAATGAATAGCTCAGTAGGCAGTTCAGCTGTAGAGGAATACAGGTCTCTGAAAGGAGCAATCACAGAAGCTGGAAAGAAAAAGTAAGTACAAGGTTGATAACTACGTAGAAACCATAGGTAGCAGAAGAAATACTTCAGCCAGTCGAGGAAAGATCGAAGTACAAACATGCTCAGGGAAGTTCAGGGATACAGAACTATAAATCACTTAGGAATGAAAGAAATAGGAAGTGCAGTGAAGCTGTCCAAATGGCTCCAGGAAACATGTGAAGAAATCGGAAGAGAAATGATTGTCGGAAAGATTGACTCAGCATGCAGAAAAGTCACAACAGCGTTTGGTGAAATTAAAAACAATGGCGCTAACATTAAAAGTGAAACGGTAATTCTATTGTTAAATGCAGAGGAAACATTATATAGTCGAAAGCGTACATTGAAGGCCTCTTCGAAGGGGAGGACTCGTCTGTTGACGCGATAGAAAAAGAAGCAAGAATCGAAACGGAAGAGAAAAGCAACCCAGTATTAGAATCATAAACTGAAAGAACTCTTGAAGGCTTAAGATTAAAAAAGGCAGATGAGATAGATAACATTCCATCGGAACTTCTAAAATCATTGGGGGAATTGATAACAAAACAACTATTCACATTGATGTGTAGTATGTATGAGACTGACAATATACCATTAGACTTCCGGCAAAAACCATCATTCACGTGATTCCTAGCATAGCAAGACGCGTCAAGTGCGAAACCGATGCACAATCAGCTTAAAAGCGCAGGTATCCAAATTGCTGACTAGAATAATGCACAGAAGAAGGGAGAAGAAGATTGAAGATCTGTTAAATGACGATCAGTCTTGATTTAGGAAAGGTAAAGACCCCAGAGAAGAAGTCCTGACTTTGCAGTTGATAGTGGAAAAAGGGTTAGACAATGTAAAATATTGCAAGATGTTCGAAAATCTGAGGAAAATGCGGTAAGCTACGGGGAAAGACGGTCAATATATAACATGTACAAAACCAGGAGGGAACAATAGGAATGGGAAATGCTGTGCTTAAAAAGGGTGTAAGACAGTTATGTAGTCTCTTTCGCCACTACTGTTGAATTGATACATCGGAGAAGCAATGACGGAAGTAAAATTCAAGGCGAAACAATCTCAGTCACAAGATTTGACGATAACACTGCTATCATCATTGATAGTGAAGAAGAATTACAGGATCTGTTGAGTGGAATGAAGTTGCGTATAGAATATGGCTTGAGGGTAAGTGGAAGAAAGACGAAAGTAATGAGAAGTACCAGAAATGAGAACAGCAAGAAATTTCACATCAGGATTGGTGATTACGAAGTAGATGAAGTTAAAGAATTCTGCTACCTAGGCAGCAAAATTACTGAGGACGGTCGGAGCAAGGACATGGAAAGCAGACTACTACTGATAGAAAGGACTTTCCTGACTAAGAAAGACTACTAGTATGAAACAGCGGTCTAAATTTGAGGCAGAATTTTCCGGGAATGTTCGTTTGGAACACAGCAGTGTGTAGTAGTGAGACATGGACTCTGGAACAGAAGAGAATCGAAGCATTTGAGATGTAGTATTACAGAAGAATGCTGAAAATTACGTGGACTGAAAAGGTAAGAAATGAGTAGCTTCTTCGGAGAATCGTTGAGGAAAGGAACATACGGAGAACACTGACGACAAGAAGTGACAGGACGAAGGGACATCTGTTAAGACATCAGGGATAACTTACACAGTGCTACAGGGAGCTGCAGAGGGAAAAAGCTATGGAGGGAGACAGAAATTGGAATGCATGCAGCAAATAATTGAGGACGTAGGTTGCAAGTACTACTCTGGAACATAACGGTTGGCACTGGAGAGGAATTTGTGGCAGGCTGCATTAAACAATTCGGAAGACTAATGAATAAAAATAAAAAAGGCAGCCTTTCAAGGGATAGTTTGCGTCTACTTTCAAGAGTTGCTATTTTCCAGCGTGTCCAACTGTGACTCTTTGCTATTGCAGTCATGGGATATTATTATTGTTCATTTTTTGAAAAGCACAGTTTCATGTTTCTGAACATGCAAAGGAAGTTGCCAATAACTCTGTGAATATTGGTGCAGCTTTTTTCAGACAGACATCATTGCAGAACTGTAACGTGCACGGCGAATATTCCAACACATTTCTCTGGGGCGCACCTGAAATTATTTCGGCATCTGTCGGTGACTCTACACCGAAGAGTGTCCTCTCTATCAAGATCCCTTCTATCTAGTCACAAATTTCGCTTGATACCCTATACAACTGAAGTTTCGATAATAAGCGCAAGTGTCGGACTGAGTCAAATGTTTGTCGGAAAACAAGGTATTCTGCATCTTCCTAGTCCCCTTAATCCAAGTTCTGCAGAATGTCACGTGAAGAAAATGGAAATTGGGTTTAAAATAACCGGTGTTCATAGAATCCACGCTGGTTTGCCATGAGGAGATCGTTTTGATCGAGATACGCCATTAAGTCAAAGTTCAGAATACGTTCTAAGCCTATACAACAAAGAGACGTCAGTGATATTGGACGGTAGTTTCGTGGGTCACTTCTGTTACCCCTCTTGTTGGTGTGTGTGACCTATGCTTTCTTTCCAGCTAACGGGCACAGTTTTTTTTAAATTAGAGATATCTATGTTACCATCAAAAAGTGACCACAAATTCTGTATAAATCTGGTAGTTATTCCGTTTTAGGACTAACGAGGAAACTCACGCAAAAGTTTAGCATCTGTGAAACAACAAGTTTTCGAGAGCAATGCTGCTGCTTTCAGTGGCGGTACTGTACTGAGAACTGGTTTATGGTGCGACCCGCCGTGACAGCCCGACTGAGCTGATGGGTGGAGCCAGAGCGCGCCGGACAATGGGTCTACTTTCTCCCACAGGGGAGACCCACCGAGGTCCACGGTCTTGGGCGTGGTCTCCCCTCCCGGCGGCCCCTTGGGGGGGCCTGGGTGCCTCTCTCCTCTCCTCCCCCCTCCCAACCACCCAGCCAAGGGAAGGAGGACGTTGGGAGTTGGAGGGCTCCTTCTCTGGGTCACGGCGTTATCTGCGTCACGGTGACAGTCTTTTCCTGTTTCTGGTGGCAACGACATCGTCTGTTTACGAAAGTGAGTGATGCGAGATGACGGCGTGTGGATGCACGGAGAGTTGGCGGGATCTGTTGCGTGGTAGTTACTTGTAGTTTTCGTAACACGAATCGAGCAGTGCAGTGGTTGGCGTGTGACGACTGAGATAAAATGTGCGTGTTTCCTGTATCAAAATACTTGCCCATTTTTTCTAATGGTTCCATCTCCTCGAGTTAATGCGAGACTATGACTTGGTATGATTTGCATGAAGTATTGTGGAGGATGCTGGTCTTCGATACCAACGGCTGGCGTCGGGAGGTGACGAGGGCCTGTCGGCTTCAGCGAGGCTGGAGCGACTGTGCCGGCATAGCCGGACAGGTGGGGTGACGGACGGCTGGTGGTCGCTCTGGCGGGCCCATGAACTGCTACACATGTTGCAATCTATTACGAGCGACGTGGCGCCACACACCGGCAGCAGCGGGCCTCGTCCGTGTGACGTGACGCCGACAGCGGCACACGCTACCTGCTCGCTGGCCAACGCCCGACTGACTGACAGTCGCGCCCGGTATTGGTGCTCTAAGCCTCGCCGCTGTCTTGCTTCCAGTGTACCTGCCTCTCTTTCGGATTCCAGCTGGCTGCTTTTCGCTGTGTCTCTTCTGTTACTTTCGCTTTGCTGCTCATATCGGAGCTGTACTCCCAAGTGACAACACATGGAGCGTCTGATTTCTACAATGACGAGACGCTATGGACTAGTATTGGACTGGATCCGGAGCCTAATACCAGTGTGACCATTCTGATTTTGAAAATGTTTTTTATTCCAGTCTTTGATCACAATACGAATTCTTTAGACGATGACCAGTTTCAGTCCGTAATGAACATCCTAAGATCTTTTTTTTTTTACACGATGTCCTTAAGTTATCAAAAACTGGAATAAAAAACATTTCACAGTATTGGATCACTGTTTGTACACGCGACCATGTCGTAGTTGGTGAAACTAGTGCCATGTCTGGCTTACGACAGAGTCAAAAGTCTCTGTAAACTGAAGCAAAAAAGATCTGAGGATGGTCATTACAGACCGAAACCGGTCATCGTCTAAAGAATTCGTATTGTGATCAAAGTCTGGAATAAAAAACATTTAACAGTATTGTATCACTGTTTGTATACGCGACCATGTCGCAGTTGGTGAATTCTGATTTTGGTTTCTTGTCGTTTACGTAAATCACAGGAAAATAAATTCGTATGATTCCTTCATTAACATTACCACTGACTCTGTGTCGAACAGAGTGTCCCGGGAACCCTCCTTTCTAGCTTAAGGGTTAATATCAGTGATATAATATGAGGACGAAGTTCCTGGAAGCGAAATGCAAAACTTTGTCGGGAAAACGTCAACTATCAGTCTCTTCTGACCAAGAAGAGCTCTTACGCAGATTTGACGCAGCAAAAGATGCGAGATAGGAAGTGGAAGAAGGAGAAGTTTGGGATTTAAAGACGGCCTAGAAACTTGGACTAAATACGTGGAGCACGGTTTCTTCAAGGAGCCATCGTGGGATTCACCATACCTGATTTAAGGACATTTTGGAAAACTAAGATCTCAGTAGAAGGATGGAACTGTGATCGAATAAGTGAAGAATTAGCACTAAACGAATATGATTCCCACAAGCTTACGAGTGAGTTTTCAGGCTATTCCCGCCTCGTCTGAAGTACATCTAGCCGCGCGGTTTGAGGCGTCATGTCACAGACTGCGCGGCTACTCCCACCGGAGGTTCGAATCCTCCCTCGGGCATGGGTGTTTGTGTTGTTCTTAGTAAAAGTTAGTTCAAGTAGTGTGTAAGTCTAGGGACCGATGACCTAAGCAGTTTAGTCCCTCAGGAATTTATTGCTCCGAGGTATACCTCTCTTTTTTCGGTCACAAAATCATAACCGACCATGCAGATTCAAAAGCAATTTACAAGCCGTAGCTTATCAGTAAGGGCTGCTTTATGCTTCCTTGCTTCTACGTACGTTCGATTTCTCGCTGTCGACATTTTGGTCGATATTCCGTAGCATAAAAGGAATAACGTAATTGCAAATTGCCTAGAAATCTCGTAAGATAAAAATTTTAGGGGTGTTACAATCACAGCCCGCATCTCGTGGTCGTGCGGTAGCGTTCTCGCTTCCCAGGCCCGGGTTCCCGGGTTCGATTCCCGGCGGGGTCAGGGATTTTCTCTGCCTTGTGATGGCTGGGTGTTGTGTGATGTCCTTAGGTTAGTTAGATTTAAGTAGTTTTAAGTTCTAGGGGACTGATGACCATAGAAGTTAAGTCCCATAGTGCTCAGAGCCATTTGAACCATTTTTTGGTACAACCTCACTTTATACATAAAATTACAATTGTACTTTTGTTCTTGTCAACGTACAGTTGATATTTATTTTAGTTTGCAGTGATCGGTTTCGAGCGTACAGATGTCTGAACGACAATCTGAACTATTTTATCAGCAGTTAGTTTCATCCTCTATTCAAACGTTCTGAGATCGCCGGACGAAATGTGCGTTCCCTGCTGATTTTGTTTCTTGGCAAGAGATAATTCGTTCTTCATTATAAACTGTTTAACTGTATTGACGATTTTGTCACGTTACGAGAATCTGTCCGGATGACACTGGTACTGTTAGCAATGCAAAGGGCCGTGATGATATTTGCGCGGTGCATTCGTAAAAAGTCACTGTAGTCTTGTGATTTCTGATCTGTGTAAAATTATCGTACTTAACCATAGTTCTACTAAGCGTCCTCATAGCGAATTAAATGTAATAGAGGCGTCACGCTATGAGACTACACTCTAGCCACATAGAACGTCTCTCCCTCTCTCTCTCTTTCTCTCTCTCATACCTTTCCCTGTAACGTCGCTACTAGAACTCATGGGATCAAAATGTTATATTATAATTGTAAATTTGAATTAACGACTATGTTTGAGCGTAGAGAGCATCTACTCTTAAAGAGCTTAGCGGATTATTTTTGTGTCTTTACTTAAATTTTCGTAGCGCTGCACAGCTTTAGTAGTGTTCACACTCAATAATTCTTTGCTTTTCGTTGATCTATCACTTGTGTTTGTTGACGTTTAGTCTTCCTCATAGTATGATACAATTTACTGGGAGGAAGTTCTCAATACTGTCGTAATTATGATTATCTGTGGTATCTAGATCTTAACTGAGAGTAAATAGCCAGCCAGAAATTTACCTCAAACTGGGTGAGGATGTATATAAATAAATCGCACCCAGGTGGACGTATTCTAGGTCAACAGTAGCCATTCCGACGCCTTGAGTAGATCAAGGTAAAGGTGGTAGGTGAAGTCCCCAACTAGCGCTCGGTGTTACACAGTACAATCACGTCACTTACAGATGTATTTTCCGCAGCCTACATTATTCTCTAACTAGAATAATGAAAGCATCTCTAATTCTGAAGTTAAGCCTCTTCATTGATTTACTTATTTGAATCCCTGTTGATTGTAAAGGCACACAGTACTAACGACTGATCTAGTGAAAAGCTTTAGAAGTTTCGGTTTCGTGACAACTTTCAGCACAGTTCTTTCTCCAGAGAAAATCTTTGATGTCCCAACAAACAGACATGGTTGCATCATCAGCTACCACCAGTCTACATACTCCTATCTGAATGGATTTCGTGATATCCGTTATCTTTATCTATAGGGACTCAATCGGAAAGCGAGAGACGGGAGTTAGTCAGGGAATTTTCGGTGGGTGTTATTTACCGAAAGATCTTTTCAGCGAAAAGTGGGGAATGAAACAATAATTGACAGTAGTGAGAATTCTAAAACTCCACTGATGATCTAGCTGTAGTAGCATCGGTTTAAACTGAAATTTTTACAGGTCACAAAACACTGTCAATGCCGCATTAATAATGGCTTTCAGCATACATGAAGTCGTAGTTAGAAGAGTGTTGAGTGAAATGCAGCACTGTTTATCAGAACTAGGCACCACCGCCCTATGTCAGAAAGATCGAAATTAAGGGCTAAAATTCTCTCAAATTCTGTGCTGTTCATGTTGTCTAAATTTCATCCAGTCTTACGTTTTGTGTTGATGCATACAGTAAATTCTTAGATCTGGCTTAATTTAAAAGGTCTGCGAAGTATGTGATGCTATCCCGAATTTGATGATATGCTGAGGAATAGTTGCTAGTAAACGAATTAGAAACTGTAAGCGTTGCAGGAAGCGCCCACACATTTCTCCGTCTTGAACATGCAATCCCTGTCTTCTCGGAATCAGTGGTTTAAATGGGGACTTTAAAGAGGGAAAACAAGATTAGTTACTATTAAACCGCGCTGGCCGCTGTGGCCGAGCAGTTCTAGGCGCTTCAGTCCGGAACCGGACATTGATGTGTGTGATGTCCTTAGGTTAGTCAGGTTTAAGTAGTTCTTAGTCTAGGGGTCTGATGACCTCAGACGTTAAGTCCCATACTGTTTAGAGCCATTTGAACCATTTGAACTAATAACCCGCCTTCATAGAAGGCATAGATACTGCTCAAACTGAGGTAGATAAGAACGGTGGAAAATACCGGGAGTGGGCCTGTTGAAAGAACAGTCATGACATTCACCTGTAGTAATTTAGCGAAATGAGATAAAATTTCTGTCGTGGGGCAGTACTGCTTTATTCCTTAAGAAGAATTCGGGAATGCTACTGGATGTTCGCTGAGGAAAGTGCCCAATGTGTAAAAGAATCAGCGAAGTCTTAGTAGCGAACATTAACTGTCTCATTATTAGTGTAGCATGTGAGCTAAAGTCGGGAATTGCAGGCTATAACGTCGGTATGAACTTACGTGGTAACAATCACTAAGCGAAATCTTTCTGTTATACTTCAACTGATAAGTCCCTACATAATTTCGAACGCAAACAGAAGTGGATATTGACACAACTTACATTTTTGTGTTTCTGACAATATCCATTATATTTTCCCTTTTCTTTTCGTTCGTCTTCGCTCTGAGATGCATTTAACCTGAATTACTGTTGAGGCAGCGTTACATACAAAAACCACAGGAGAAATATAAACAGTCGACATCGATATAGGATTTGCTTGATTTCCCTTCGACAGATGGCTACTAGACATTTAGTTCTAGGAAAAACGAGTAAGAGAAATATTAATAATAGTTTCTTGTGGCTCAATGGCAGGGTGGAAGTTAACAAATTAGCGTCCCTTCGGCAACTTGCGTGTTCCTAATCTACCCCAGTTATCCAACCTGGGAAAGGGGACCTAAAATTTAAAGTGTATTCCGAACCACACGTCCTTCCTGATGTCTCCTCAAATCGTTGAGAGGTTAAGGATAGATGGAAGGCAGACTGAAAATTTCCGTGGCTCGACTGTCATTCTGTCCTGTAAACTCTGTTTCAGGCTACGCGTATGCGTTTTATCTCTGAACCACCAGGCCAGACGTAGCTGGAATAAAGAACAGAGAAAATTAAAAGTCGGTATCGGAATTTTTCTGTAGAATAGGTGCTCCGAGCACTCTGTTGTGGGAGCTTGAAAACCACCAGCTGTCAATACGCGAGGCTCTTGCCCTCCCGTCACAATATTTCGGTGTGTCAGCAGCGGCCAGAAAACGTATAGAGTGGCCATCAACGCGATACTCAAATTGTCTCTTGGTGGCGTATGGTAGAAATAGTGATGAGGGATATAGGGGGAGAGAAACAGAAATAGAGAGTGAGGGGGGGGGGGAGAGGAAGGAGGGAATGAGAGGGAGGGTGAGAGAGAGAGAGGGAGAGAATAGGAGAGGGAGAAAGAGAAAGGAAAGTGGCCTCACCTTCGAAAAGGACAGGCTGCACTGTATTCGGTCGATAGTGAGGTCGCGCAGCTGCCGACGGCGCGCGGGAAGTCAAAAGGCAGTCGCTGCTTTGCTACTGAGGACGCGCGCATTGGCCGAACCGCGGGTGGCGGCGCCCGGAGCGTCACGTCGCGTCGATCGCCGGTCGCTCGTCCCGAACACCCCCAACCCCCCCTCCTTGTTCCCTTTCCCCCGCAGAACTCTACCCCGATCGGCTGCGCGCTCGGCGTACCGCCGTTACACCTTATTTGGAAAATAAACACCGGCTGGCCGGAGGTGTTCCGATCCGCCGCTCGCTACAGAATTAACAGAGTGCGTTGCAAAATTTACGCTGCTCCACCGGCCGCGAATTTACATTTTAAATAAGTCGCGCGTCGCTGGCGTCCGGCCACCTCGTCATCGTACTTGAATTTGTTTTTGAATATACGGTTTAAATAAACCCGCAGTCAGGTCGTTAACATGAGCGCGCTCTTGCCCGCCGGCGAGAAAACTTGTGTGTATCACCTCCTGTGCCGGCCAGCGACGTAGCCTGCCGTGCGCCCCTATTTTAATTCCCCACGTCGGAGGAAATAATTTATCGCATATCATCACATTTTTCCGCAGTTCACTTTATTAAAAACGTTATTAAGGTAACGCCATCGCTTTAGACACCGATATATGATTTGTACTTCCTTTAAATTCTTAATATCCCATTAGCTTACTATTTTTTAACGAATATTTGACATTTTCTCCTTCCTTGATTAAAATCAATACGCCTTCTGCAAGTTATAACTTCAGAAAAAAGAAAAGCAGAAGTAAAGAAAATATCTGCTTAGCAGACTCGAAAGTCGGAGGTTAGGTATGAAATTAAAACAATTGCCGTACAGGCTCCATCAGGTCACCGTGTTTCAGATCAGAACTAATATAATTTAATCCTGCTGCCAATCCATTGGTCACTGAAAGCTAATTGCCTACATTAACTACAGAATAAGACACACCACTGCAGCATCGTAAGGTCTAGGGAAACAGCAAACAGTAAGGATACCGAAATTCTAATACAAGTTGAGTGCTCCCAATTTAGTGTTCCTACATTCCCCTAGAATGAGAGCGCATCGACTTCTCGACGAACCGTATGACTGACTACCTCGTTAGCTCTGCCTGCAACAACCTCCCGCTAGAGCATATCATAGCTCGCAAAGCTCTTTGCTATCCACAACAGAAAAAAAAAATGAGTAAGAAGATTAAACGTGGAAGAAAACAAATTCAGCTGCAAAAGAACCTTGAAAGAGAGCACTTTTTTCCCTATAAATGAAGGAACACTACATGGAAGACGTTCTGCCTCGTTGCTTAGTGCAGGAACAAACAGGTATTTCTTAATCTCTGTTAACCTCACATGCTCCTATTAATTTTCTTTTCAGTTTCTTTTTCGCAATTGTCGTGTTGGCGGAGTGTCGGACACTGCTGGTGTTAAGACGTGTCACTTTCCGTCACGACAGTAAGAAAAAAAATGATATCCGAAGACATCCAGTAAGGGCCATATGCGAACTTCCACAAGGACGAGAATCACAGTTAACGGGGACAAGGAGAATCTTTACCGATCTGTGCTTGAAATCTGTCTTTATGAGGCCCAAGGCATTTCTAATTTCCAAAGTAACGCACCTTTGGTTCAATACATTGTGCCCTTCGTATTTGCTATAGTCATCTCTGAAACATGATTGTGATTCCTCTTCGTAACGCCAACTAAGGATGTCATTATCTCGATGCTGGAGTTAATATGTTCGAATAGGTTGAAAACACAGGGTGCAAAATTTGACGAATTATTCACTTTTCTCATCGCAAAGTCCCATTTTTGGCAGGTGGACTGTCCACATGAACAACACTGTTTCCTGTTTTAATCTAGGCCCCTGTATCTCACGTATTTTCTATGCGTTTGCTCCAAAAGAAGAGCGTTGCGTTGTTCTATTCTTATTTTACGTTTTGCATGGTCTCTTTTTCACTCCTTTCTGGTAAGTGAAATAAACTTCAATCCACGACTTCAGTTCCACCCACTGCAAGCATCCGAATTCGACTCTTGTGCGACACCCAGGGCCGGCCGTTCTGACCGAGCGGTTCTAGGCGCTGCAGTCCGGAACCGCACTACTGCTGCGGTCGCAGGTTCGAATCCTGCCTCGGGCAGGATGTGTGTGATGTCCTTATTTTAGTTAGGTTTAAGCAGTTCTAAGTCTAGGGGACTGATGACCTCAGATGTGGAGACCCATAGTGCTTAGAGCCATTTGAACCATTTTTTGCGACATCCAATTTTAACCCGTCAGGAAGTCGTTGACACGCGGTCCAACAAAGGATTCAGTTTCTTTCACACACGGTTGGAGTTACGGATTGTTTTTCAACTAGAACGTGCCCAAGAAAAGTATTGAATTTTCTGTAAAGCCTTGTCTGTTGTGACCATTTCATGTCGTGAAAGGAAACAACATTTTAATTACGGTTGGAAACTACCTTATCGGGTCAAGTTACTACGCAATAAGCTCGCAGTGGATGTGGCCAAAGAGTTAATGACAACACTGCCTCTTTAAATTTGGCAACAAATGTTTTCCCTGCCTTAGTAGAGTAACTTTACAGAGAAAATCTTATCTTACCTGTTGTCGTGAAACTACTAATAATCCGAGCCCGGCCAGGTCATATAGACTTAAGCAAGTGTACCCTGCCTTTAGTACTGTGCAGCTAGGCTCAACCGATACAAAGGTAGTTATTTTTCACTTATACTTGATGATTGGATCATAATTTCCCTTGCGGGGAAGGCAACCTACAAAACAAAGCATCATATGTGACTGTTACCTTGACTGTGCCCGTTAACTGAACCTGGAGTTTGATTGACTCTCGGAAGAGAGTCACTTTTATGCGAACTGGTATGCAATTGAAAGGTTATAAAATTTCAGGTACCAGTTTTCAATAAAGTACTGTCATCTATCTATCGCTTCCGCAGTTATAGTTGAGAGAACAACAGAATAATTAAAAATCATACATAAGCGTGATCATTATTCCCTCAGTGTGGCATTGAACACCTAATGCATAACAATACCAAATCCTTTTTCTGGAATGCACTCTACAGTGGTTTGCACAGAGCGTTTTAAGGTGCAGCTGTATTATCATAAATGAACTTTTGCACGTGTGTGTATCTGTATCCATGTAATATGTACTGAAGAGAAAGAGATGACCCATCGGTACATTAGCTGAACCGTCGTTTTTGGTTTCGACGAGTTGTCAAAGACAGATTCTGTGTGCGATCTGACAGATATGCATTAGTGAATCTTAGTAAGATATTTGTAGTAAGCTCCTATGGGACGAAACTGCTGAGGTCGTAGGTCCCTAGGCTTACACACTACATTATCTATCTTAAACTAACTTACGCTAAAGACAGCACACACACCCACGTCCGCGGAAGAACACGAGCCTGTAGGGGGGGGGGGGGAGGGGGAGGAGGGGGGGAGCCATGCGAAGCGTGGCATGGCAATACCCCTCAGACGTCTTAGTAAGAAGAGTAAGCTAGTTAGGTTACGTTATTCACTCGTACCTTTCCACTTCTTTAGTTAGGCTTTGGCTTTTAACTTTCGCGGTACTTAACTGAGGTGGTTCAAATGGTTCAAATGGCTCTGAGCACTATGGGACTTAACATCTGTGGTCACCAGTCCCCTAGAACTTAGAACTACGTAAACCTAACTAACCTAAGGACATCACACACATCCATGCCCAAGGCAGGATTCGAACCTGCGACCGTAGCAGTCGCGCGGTTCCGGACTGCGCGCCTAGAACCGCTAGACCACCGCGGCCGGCAAAAACTGAGGTGGACTAGGTACTGTTTGTACACGGTTGATTGAGAAACTACAGAACTGTCAGGTGTTGACAAATCATCCTCAATAAGTGTCAAGTCTATTTACCAATGCCTGCCTGCGTACACTCGCTCCCTTTCGCTCCCAACACGCACTTTTCTCACATGATATCCTGAAAATCGTGGATCAACGTAGTCAAGCAGAAGCACCATTTCTTGCCTTCGAAAACCATTTGACTCATTGCTAAACATAAATCGAATGTTCGACTGTATGGGGTGTCGAGCGAAATTTAGATTGAAGGGAGAGGTGTCGACAGATTTAGTAACAGCTTCATGTGTCCCCTAGAGAAGTGTGGTGGGACGCTCGCTGTTGGCTTTGGGTGTTACTTGGCCTAAAACTGAAACTGAACTCCGAACTGGCCTCCGAAGGCCCAATGGTAGCGACTGACCGCCGTGTCTTCCTTAGGCGATAGGCGTCACTGGATGCGGATGTGGAATGAGATGTGGTGAGGACAACCCTCTCCCTAACGGTGTCAACTGACACTAATTGGCCAAGCAGACAATTTTAAAAGCAAAGCCCATAATTGTCGCAGGTGATGCAGATATCTATAATAATATACGATCTGAAATTAAGTTGCTCAAATATTCAGTTGGATCTTGAAAACATTGTAAAGTAGCGCAAACATGGATAATTTGCTTTGAAGATTTGGAAATGTAAAAGTTTGCAACCCAGAAAATGAAAACAAAGATTATAACCTATGACTACAATATCAGTGAGTCACTTTGCTGGAATCGGTCAACTCATACAAATACCTGGGTATAGCAGCTTGTAGGGATGTGAATGGAACAGCCACGTAAGTTCACTCATTGGTGAGGCAGGTGGTAGACTTCGGTTAATTGGTACAAGACGGGGGAAATCCCATCACGCTACATAGTGGATCACTTATAAACCTCTCGTGCGATCCATCTTGGTATATTGCTGAAGTGTGTAGGACCCATACCAAATGGAACTAACGAGGCATATTGACCGTACACAAAGAAGGGCAGCACGAAAGGTCACGGAGTCGTTTGGTCAATGGAAGCGCACGTCACGGATATGTTGACTGAACTGGTACATACTTTGAAGACAGTCGTAAACTACCCCGTGAATGCCTATTTTGTAAGTTTGAAGAGCTATCTTCAAGTTGAAGAATTAAGGAATGCAGAAATATACTACAAGCTCCTACCTATTGTTCCTCCAGAAATAGCGAAGAAAAGATCCGACTAATTGCTGGGTGGTCAGAGGCGTTCTCCTCACTACTCGTGAATGGAACGTGAGAAAGCCTTAACACAATGGGAAGTACCCTCTGTCATGTACTTCGCAATGATTTTCCACTGAGCGTGTAGTTGTAGACGTGGTAGATGAAAAACAAAATCTTTCGGTGAGTCAACAGACAAAAGCAACACACAGAAATATTCAGAGGTTCTTAAAGAGATCTCAGCATCACAGGCGAGATACATTACGGGAAAATCCATGGTAGTGAACCACCCTAAAAGTGAATACAGTTCGTGAAGTAGATAACAGAATGTGTGGTTCAGTTGCTAAGATTTTTATCCATATTCCGTAGGAAAAGGGTAAACTTCTTTTCTGTATATTGTATGGAGTGTATATCCCCGAGATGCTGGTCCCACAATATCGTAGGAGTGTCTGCATAGAATTCAGAAGGTAGGTTGAGGGACAAGTGGCAAGTTGATGCTTTAAGTTGAGGTGTAAGGCTTGTTGAGGGTCGTTCCTCTAAGCACCATTCACGAATGCAACAGGAAAGTAATCTTCGCGATACATATGCGGAATACATATACGAGGTATCCCAGGAGGAATGGTCAGTTTTCAGGGATATGACAGGAATGATCATTCGAAGCAAGGAAGTCTATTACACATGGGCTCTGAAATGTGTACCTTGAGAACTACGAACAGTTCTTCATCCTCGATACTGTGAAACAAGTCTCTTCTATTGCACGCTCTGTGCTTCCAGGTTCTTGGGAAGAGGTAGCATGAAAGTGATTTCCTTACTTGATATGGGCACTTGTTCAGTAGAAGAAATGTCTTCCACTGTAGTGAAGATGAACAACTGCTCATAGCTCTTAAGATATGCGTTTCAGAGCCTAAGTTTATTGTACATTTTTTTCTTGTTTTGATCCATATGGAGATTCAAAATGGTTCAAATGGCTCTAAGCACTATGGGACTTAACATCTGAGGTCATCAGTCCCCTAGGCTTGGAAATACTTAAACCTAACTAACCTAAGGACATTACACACATCCATGCCCGAGAGAGGATTCGAACCTGCGACCGTAGCAGCAGCGCTGTTCCGGACTGAAGCGCCTAGAACCGCTCGGTCACAACGGCCGGCGTTTTAGAGATCATGTTTCCCGTATTTAACAGCCGTTCTGCTTCAAATGGTCGTTGCTGCCATATCACTGAACAGTGACCATTCCTTTTGGGACATTCTGTATATATGTAGGTAACTGGTAGTGCACTACTCGCGAAAGTGACGCATTCTGGTATGCCTCCCGGGCCTAACATGCTGAAAGGTTGGACGACAGGTGTACTCACTGTAACTAACTATTTCTCCAAATAGGTAGACAAAAATGGCAGTAGATACATCTGGAGGGATGTGTGAGGCTGGAAACAAATAGGGAAACAAATCTGGAATCCTAAGGGGTGGAAGATTAGTGTTCAGCGTCCTCTCCATGACGATGTCATTTGAAGGCATGCTCTAGATCGGATCTACAAGCCGGCCGCGGTGGTCTCGCGGTTCTCGGCGCTCAGTCCAGAACCGCGCGACTGCTACGGTCGCAGGTTCGAATCCTGCCTCGGGCGTGGATGTGTGTGATGTCCTTAGGTTAGTTAGGTTTAAGTAGTTCTAAGTTCTAGGGGACTGATGACCACAGATATTAAGTCCCATAGCGCTCAGAGCCATTTGAACCTTTCAATTTCGGATCTACAAGTATGAGGAAGAAATTCGGCCGTGTTTTGTTCTAAAGAAACTTTCCGTCATTCGTCTATAGCAACTACTGCAAGAAAATATGAATATCGAGAGCTGGACCAGGTATTTTAAACATCTTCTATTCAAATGCGAGTATAGTGTCCCAGCCACTTTAACTCATTCAGAAATTGATTCAGAAACTCATTCGGAAACTTAAATACACGTGAACGGAAACAGCGATCATGTGAGACCCAACTCGCTTTATTTGTTCATGAGACCCAGAAAATATTTGATACAGGCTCCCAGGTAGATGCCATTTTCCTTGACTTCCGGAAGGCGTTCGATACAGTTCCCCACTGTCGCCTGATAAAGTAAGAGCCTAAGGATTATCAGACCAGCTGTGTGGCTGGATTGAAGAGTTTTAGCAAACAGAACACAGTATATTGTTATCAATCTAGGGACGTCTACAGAAGTTAAAGTAACCTCTGGCGTGCCACAAGGGAGTGTTATGGGACCATTGCTTTTCACAATATATATAAATGACCTAGTAGATAGTGTAGGAAGTTCCATGCGGCTTTTCGCGGATGATGCTGTAGTATACAGAGAAGTTGCAGCATTAGAGGGCTGTCCTGACCACATCTCATTCCACATCCGCATCCAGTGACGCCTATCGCCTAAGGAAGACACGGTCAGTCGCTACCATTGGGCCTTCGGAGGCCAGTTCGGTTTCAGTTTTAGGCCAAGTAACACTCAATGCTAACAGCGAGCGTCCCAGTACACTTCTCTAGGGGACACATGAAGCTGTTACTAAATCTGTCGACGCCTCTCCCTTCAATCCTAATTTTCGCTTGACACCCCATACAGTCGAAGTGCAGGCAGATCTGCAGCGGATTGGCACTTCGTGCAGGGAGTGGCAACTGACGCTTAACATGGATAAATGTAATGTACTGCGAATACATAGAAAGAAGGATCCTTTATTGTATGATTATAATGGCGGAACAAACACTGGTAGCAGTTACTTCTGTAAAATATCTGGAAGTATGCGTACGGAACGATTTGAAGTGGAATGATCATATAAAATTAATTGTTGGTAAGGTGGGTGCCAGGTTGAGATTCGTTGGGAGAGTCCTTAGAAAATGTAGTCCATCAACAGAGGAGGTGGCTTACAAAACACTCGTTCGACCTATACTTGAGTATTGCTCATCAGTGTGGGATCCGTACCAGATCCGGTTGACAGAGGAGATAGACCAGATCCAAAGAAGAGCGGCGCGTTTCCTCGCAGGGTTTTTTGGTAAGCGTGATAGCGTTACAGAGATGTTTAGCAAACTCAAGTGGCAGACTCTGCAAGAGAGGCGCTCTGCATCGCGGTGTAGCTTGCTGTCCAGGCTTCGAGAGGGCGCGTTTCTGGATGAGGTATCGAATATATTGCTTCCCCCTACTTATACCTCCCGTGGAGATCACGAATGTAAAATTAGAGAGATTCGAGCGCGCACGGAGGCTTTCCGGCAGTCGTACTTCCCGCGAACCATACGCGACTGGAACAGGAAAGGGAGGTAATGACAGTGGCACGTAAAGTGCTCTCCGCCACACACCGTTGGGTGTCTTGCGGAGTGTGGATGTAGATATAGATGGATGTAGACTTAAGCGAGAACCACAAACACCCCAACGACGTTGTTCAGCTAAAAGTAGCAGACAAAGTGGCGACAGTGGCTATACCTGTACTGAGCTTGGGACGCGTACTTACTAGAACGTCCACCGTAGATGGCGTAGGCGGCGGCAACCGCAACGTCGAGTGCAGTGTGGGTCGACTCCCGAAGAAGCTCCGAGCTGTTACCGCTGGGACGAAGGCCGTGCGACGTCTCCCAGTGCTGCAGACGGCGGCGCCGACTCTGGCCACGCCAGCCCGTCCGTTGCAGCACCCCAAACCGGACGGCCGAGGCGGGGCCGCCCGCCTGAATTCGCAAACCAGTTCTCAAATTCGCTGCAGCATCTTTATGCATACGAGCCCGCGAGGGGTTGGGGATCTCCGACAATAAATGAGTGCTGAAATCATCTTTAGTAACGGGCGTGCAAGTTTGCAAGCCACGTCGAAGACACACTTTTCTGCGAAGGGTGACGGTTAGCCGTGGTGCAACATTGGCGTAATACTGGACGCCCACCACAGTACTGTGCGAAAACATGTCTGCCTTTCATCTCGATGCTCCTTTGTGTGCGTTCTGAGGTGCTCCTGATTCATGTTTATGGTGACAAGCGTCGTAGCCGATAGTACAGAGGATATGCTGTGACTCTATTTAGCGTCCTGGATTCGTATCCGGGTAGAGCGAGATTCGATTTCATGCACAATCATAGTGGCTTACAGAACTTTCCCCAAAAAAAGTAAGGATGAACGACGGCATGGTTCCGAAAAAGGTACGACCGATTACATTCACCATCCTAGTGCCCTCCGACCTTGTGTTCTAATGACGGCGTCGTCACGTGGACAATGAACCCTAGCTTTATTTCCTTTTTTCCTCTCCTGAAGTTACTTTCACAGTTGACTCTCAAACTGGTCAAAGAACCTGACAAGTCTTCGAGGCACCGTTTCCGTGGTTGCTGCGTCTGTCTATTTGTTGGCACACGGCACGGATGTAATCGATTAGAATCGGGACAATGGATGGTTCAAATGGCTCTGTGCACTATGGGACTTAACGTCTGAGTTCACCAGTCCCCTAGAACTTAGAACGACTTAAAGCTAACTAACCTAAGGACATCACACACATATAGGCCCGAGGCAGGATTCGAACCTGCGACTGTAGTGGTCGCGCAGTTCCAGGCTGTAGCGCCTAGAGCCGCTCGGCCACCCCGGCTGGCCGGGACAAAGGAATCAGATTCTTTCACCGGGGTGTGGGTGACGACGTGGCGTGCAGTCTCTGACTACTTGATTTAACGCTATTGTTGTTGGTTAAATTCCTAGTTTCTATACATAACCTTTCGGAGTTGGAGCATGTAAAACTTGATGGTGAAACTTGTCTCATACGGACCGTGAGTTCAGTGGTGTTATCCACTATCAGTAACTAATAGGCGAGACAACTTGCTGCATCCGTTTACAATAGTTCCATCGTTTTTCTATGCGATGAAGGTACCCTTAACTTTTAAAGTCTGATGGGTATGTTGTGTTTGTTCTGGGTATGGTTATATAGCGACACCGAGGTATACATTCGTCAGCTCTTACCTTAGAGCCGGCCGGGTTTCTGAACGGTTCTAGGCGCTACAGTCTGGAACCGCGCGACCGCTACGGTCGCAGGTTCGATTCCTGCCTCGAGCATGGATGTGTGTGATGTCCTTAGGTTAGTTGGGTTTAAGTAGTTCTAAGTTCGAGGGGACCGATGACATCAGAAGCTACGTCCCATAGAGCTCAGAACCATTTGAACCATCTTACCTTAGATGAAACGACGACAGTTTTCTCAGCTTTTTTCTTCCTCATTAACATACCTGTAGCTCAAGAACCTTTTGTGTGGTTCTTCTTTTCTGGTCACCGTTGTGTTCATTTTGTGGGTACTGGAAGTACCTTTTAATGCATATGGCCTTTCAAAGTATAGTTTCCTCTTGTTATGTAACCATTGTCTTCCGAAGCCTCACTATTCGATTTTTTTCCACTGGCATCAGTTGTATATCTGGTAGCAAGAAACAGCAAGCCGCAACCAAGAGAGACACTTCACTGGTTAACACAGGCTCGTTTTCGGGAGGAGTGGGGTTCAAATCCTGATTTATACTTCCCTTTAGCTCAATGAGTCGAAGTTCACGCCCAGATATTTACTCGTTCTTGCTATGTCCAAAGTAGTTTACCATCAGCATTGAAAGGGATGCTGAAGGGGCATGTAATTTTAGCTGCACCTAACCCTTAGAGACAGTGCCTTACTGTGTGTAATCCTATAGGGACCATAGTCCTATTGGGATCTCCTTTCTTCCACTTATGGACTGACTTGCTTATCCAGTTATATAGCGAAAATGAAGTTTACCTATTCCACTCTATTCTTTGGTGCAGATGTCTCGAGTTCAGTGCTACCTCGCCCTTGTTCAACCTCCCAACTCCTGCCGCCCTCTCCTCCTTGCTGGCCGGAGTGGCCGAGCGGTTCTAGGCGCTACAGTCCGGAGCCGCGCGACCGCTACGGTCGCAGGTTCGAATCCTGCCTCGGGCACGGATATGTGTGATGTCCTTAGGTTATTTAGGTTTAAGTGGTTCTGAGTTCTAGGGGACTGATGGCCTCCACAGTTAAGTCCCATAGTGCTCAGAGGCATTTGAACCATTTGAACCTCTCCTGCTTGCTTCCTGTGTTTGTGTGACAGGCATTATCACTTGAATTGTTTGTTTTAATTTTAAGCTCTCCTCTTTTTTTTTTTTCATTGTCAACGACATTGCCCCAGTGACAACACCGGTTACGCCGCAGACCACCGCAGTTTAGCACTGTCAGGCTTGCCTAGTCCTTGGATGAGTTACAGTCTGAGTCGGCCTAGTGCTGTTGGCAAGCTGGGTGCACTCAGCCCTTGTAGGAACAGTTGAGGAGCTACGTAAGTGAGAAGTTGCGGCCCCGATTCCGAAAATTGATAAAGGCCGGAAAGTGTTGTGCTGACCACATCCAGTGAGGCCTATGGGCTGAGGATGATACGGCGGTCGGTCGCTACAATTGGGCTTTCAGAGGCCAGTTTGCCAACGACCTTGCTCCATTTATAACACCGGTTACCCGTCAGCAGTTATGCACTGTCAGGCTTGTCTAGTCCTTGGATGGGTTACGTTCGGTCTGGGTGGTGCACTCAGCCCTTGTAGGAACAATTGAGGAGCTACGTAATTGAGAAGTTGCGGCTCCACTTCCGAAAATTGGCAACGGCCGGGAAAGTGGTGTGCTCACCATATCCAGTGACACCTATGGGCTGAGGATGATACGGTTGTCGGTCGGTACAATAGGGTTTTCTGAGGCCAGTTTAGACGGAGCTATGAGTTGAAAAGTATTTTTTTCAATTCACACTGCAAGTAATGCGTAGATTGATGTTTTAATATCATGTTTTGCTGTTTATCACTGTGATGTGATATGTTCTGTTAAGAACGTTTAATACCACCGTCACTACTGGCAGCCAGTATCGTGAGTGAACGGTGATAGACGGGACACTGAAAATTTCGAGCGGAACGAAGGCCGTTTCGGACGCGACTGTATCCATTCCTGGGATGCCGCAGGTTCGATACCAGGTGGAGGTTTGTTAACGCAATGAAATATTTGGCGGGGGCAGGCCACGGTGCGGTTTCGGGGCGGCGTGTGCGGTGGGCCGGTCGAATGTCAAGCGGGGGCAGGCGGCGGCCGGGCCCCACGTGACGCGGCGCGGTCGCGTTTAGGCGCTCTCTCTGGCCGCGCCGGGCGCGCACAGTTATGTCAATCGGCGCTATTGTGCTAATCACGGGCCGCGCGCCACCGACGCGCCTGGTGGGGGCTCGCCGCGCCAGTATCATAGTCGCCGCCTAGGAGGTCGCTATTAATAGACCGGACACCCGCGCCTAGTCGCCGCCGCCGCCGCCTCGGTTTCTGGAGGTGTCGCGTCGCGCCGCGTCAAAAATCGCCCGCCTCGGCGATGACGCAGAGTGCGAGTGTGCGGCTGCAGCAGCGGCGATAGCGGCGCGATCGATAGCCGGCGTGCAGTGCAGTGCAGCGGCCAGCAGCGCGCCTGCCGCCCGCCCGGTAAGTGGATGGCGCCGGCCGCCGCCTCTGGTTTTTAAACACCCCGCCCCGCGCGCGCTCCGACTCGTAGCCGTTTTACGGCCTCTCTGAGGCATGCGCAGCGCGCACTCGTTTCGGGGCGAAGGAGGCCGCCGCCCGGCGACAGCGCCGCCGCCGCCGCCGCCACCGCCGCCCCCGCCACCTCCGCGCCCCCCTGCCCGCTCCGTCCACTCAGGCACTCCCGACCGGCCGCGCAGTGCTTACGACAATTTGCGAACCTTGTTAGCGAAACGCTGGCAGAGCTGCCTTTTTTTCGCTCTTTCTACGTGTGTGTACGAGGGTGTGTCTGCGTCTGTGTGTGTGCGGAAAAAATCGATTGTTAGCTGGCGACTTCGTTCGCTTTAAAATTCCCTCTGCCCGTCGACCAATCAGAAGCCGCCAGCGGAAAAGTGTGATGGTGTACGTATCGGAATTCTTTTGTCACGATCCTTACGCGCTCTCTTTGTCGGTATCTCATCGGAAACCAGAACAATGCCGCCCGCGATTAATTTTGACACATTTATTCTTACAGATAAAGCATTACCGTTCCATAAAAGCTAGTGCCTCCCTTACGAAAAAAAAAATTCCTAACTTTTTTGCACAAAAGCCTCCGTTAGCCGTCTTTTCCTTTCTGAAATTTTTGCTTTAAAAAACCAGCTTTTCTGGCGACTTATTGGCCTAAGATATCCTCTTTCCTATCCACCAATCAAAATCTACCGCTGGAGAAGTGCGAGCGTGTAGCGTCGCGATTATACTGTAGTGCTACACGCATATTGAGAAAACTGTTAGTGCCTAAAATTCATTTTCACACGTTTCCATACGTAAAATGTTCTTAAATATAATCACAGAATATACTTTCTGTCGTTAACTAGTATCGTCACCTTTGGCTATCATCGAAACTAGAAAAATAAAATAATGTAATAAACCATCCAAAATAGAAGTTTTATTGCCCAATTCGTGGATGATCCATATACTGTTAACTGGTTTCAGCGAAGTTGTAATGCCGTCTTCAGATCATCGGACACGTGAATTATAATGCTCCTACGTGCGGCCGATTTTATTATAATTCACGTATCCTATGATATGAAGACGGCAATACAACTTTTCTGAAACCAATTAACGGGATATGTATCAACGGCGATCTGTACAATAAAACTTTTATTTGGGAACCTTTTTCCATCGATATAGAGCTCGTTCTCCTCTTGAGAATCTCAGGTAGTTACAATATCTATTTTGGTATCTCAACTCGATTCGTACGGTGTAATATTACAGTAACAAACCTCAACAATAAAAAAAGGAAAAAAAAAAAAAGGGCATTTGCGAGTAGGACTTCAGCTTAGATGATTCTGTACAAATTTAATTATGTATTTAGATAGTTCATCTACAGGTTTTTATGAGTGACTTTGCGAGTATCAAAATAGGTGACATAAACGGCTATATCTTTTGATTGCATTCACTTAGGAGCTTAACGTTTTACACAACCAAGGGAACGTTAGAACTTGACGTAAATTTCAACTTGATACGTGAGAAATGCCGGCCTTCACACGGACAGACGAAGGACTAAAAAGGGATCCTATAGGGGTTCTGTTTCTATAGACTGAAGTACGGAATCCTATAAATGAATACGAGATTTGTTTTTCATAATTTTACAAATATTTACTAAATATAACGCACTGACATTGGCTTATATTCATGATTGCCTTACAGCTTGCGAATCGCGTTAGCGGAACCACCCCCAGAACCCTTGGAGCCTACTTTTCTTAATATCAACCATTCCCTGGCGACTTCTAAAGCTTCTCTCGGCAATAGGAAATATGCGTGCCTGTATGGCTTGAAAATATTTTCCTACGATCGACATATTGTACTGTGAAACTTGTCAGCTCTGAGACCGTGTCTGCAAAAACCATTTAATATTTACTGTGAACACGCTAGTAACTGCATCTCTTTCGCTACAACATTAATTATGAAAAATAAGTAAGTAGGTTTTGGCCTTCTTAGAGTATGTGGACCTACTATTTTCTTTTAGAGAAGTCGCAAAAATATCATCTGTGTACACCCAGCATTGATTCAGCTGGGTAAAAAAAAAAAAAAAAAGTGTTCCGTGTTTATTTACGGTGTGCATAGGACGTCGCAGTTGCTTTGAATCGCAGTTCTTGTACGAATCATGGAGACTTACGCATGTCACGACCGCCACTCCAGTTCATCCATATATAAGTTGGTAAAACAATACAGTTTTTAACCATAACTAGATTTACACTTTCGTCCAATAGATGGGACTTGCATTTTCATTTTTACAAGTATGCTCTCGAAACTAGCCTAATGTGCTTAAAATAACAAATGAACTTGTTAACTTATGAGATAATTTCCGCTACTAATGAGAGTTAAAATTAACTTTTTGTGTCCGACACACCTGCCATTTGTCCACGATTAAAACTGTTTAGTCCGAAACTAGTTATGAAACACGGACTAAAACAATACTCAGTGCTGTTTATCCAGACTCGGGAAAGTCACTGAAATGTTGGCCTATCAAAGACACTCAACGTCCGCTCCACACCACGAACGTGTTTAGGCAGCCACTGAGGAAGGGTACGAAGTTAAAATTTTTTATTTTTCAATTAGAGAGCGTTATTACCTAAAAATTACCCATTAATTTTTTTCTTATCTCAAATAGTAAGTTGTACTATATAATGCAACCTCCTATCCGACAGATATGCACTTTAGGCTCCGCTCGAGACTTCTGGGAAGAACATCCCAAAGGTGAAACAACAACAACATTGTGAAGTTATCAAATAATATCTGATTATGCGTTTCGCAATAATCTAGTTTTTTTGGTGCATCTGCAAAGATTACTCCTCGTTAATAACAGGAAAACTTTAGACTTGAATTTACTTAATACATAAAATAAACCGAGGAACTTGATAACTTGTTTTTTATTTTGCACATACATTTACATTTACGCTTCATACCAATGACAATCAGACAGCCCCATCTCTTAGTATTCGCACTTGGTATAATAACTGTGTGTGAATTTCAGATTATTTTTCATACTCAGCTTGATGACTTTGAGCGCATAACTTTTAATTTCTGCAATTGGGTAAGTGCAGAATGTCATGCTAGAAACATCTTGCACAGAGAGAATATAGTTAACAGCAGTATTCCAGTCCATATTTTCGAGCACAGGTTGACAGACTACTTATTTCCATTTTTGTTTAGCTTCAGAACTGATGTTTTTGTATTTTACTCTTTATTATAGCATATGATTTTGCTAACTCTCATGACACTTACAAAGGAGAGCGACTGTAAAGTTTAGAAGGTAGGAGACGACATACTGGCAGAAGTAAAGCTGTGAGGACCGAGCGTGAGTCGTCCTTCGGTAGCTCAGATGGTAGAGCACTTGCCCACGAAAGGCGAATGTCCCGATTTCGAGTCTCGGTCCGGCACACAGTTTTAACCTGCCAGGAAGTTTCATCTACAAAGGAGCTTAGCAGTGCCTAAAATGTAACAGATTCTGAACATTCACTGTACAATTGTTTCCCATATACACATTAACACTAAAATCTCGGTCACTTTGTTAAGGGACTCGGAATTCTTTAGGACTCAGAGCTTAGTCGTATCATGGATTTCAATTTTACGCTCATCCCCATAGCAAATTGTACTATATGGGATAATATTTTAATTAGTGAGTCTTAAATTTTGTATTACATCAGTGGCTACATTCGAAATATTTTCTCTTGTATTGCAATTCGTAAAGTATTGACATTTTGTGAAGGAACGTTAAAGTAAATGTTCATATTCTGGTAGCAAAGTTATCACACTGCTTAAGGTCTGTGTTACAAGTCAAGGTTTTTTTTCCTTTAGAGGAAGGTAAACAAGGAACAGACATAAGCCTCGTTGCAGTAAGTGACGCAGACCGCGTGTAAATCGCCTGGTTACGATACGCTTGAAGAGCGCAAAAAGTATGTAATCGACTGTTTCCTTTCATTAATTCTAAATTTGTTGCGCGAAAGTTTTATTAAACTGTTTTTGAATATTATATTCTTACACAGGCAAAATCGCTTTTTATAGCGTCAAATAATGAATACAAATATACTATGATGACTTATACCGTACAGTTTCTACGTAACGTAAGTATTGAGTTTGTTTGTCGAGCAGCTGTAGAAATATGAGACACATATTCAAATGTTCTGTAGTAGCAATGAAACTGTACGCAGGGAAAATTAGAAGTAGTAAGTATTACATTCCACCATTTTATGTTCTTCATACACTTCAAGAACTACGGGAAACGGCTTGTGAAACATCGCAGTTAAGGCAAATTAACTTGTTTCCAGATCGTTACGAAAATGTAGCCTCTTAAAACTGTGGTAGAACTTAGAAAAAAGAGAAAACTGCTATGCGTCCATTATAACAGAGTCACATCTAATCTCATAATTGAAGAAGGGATTCAGTTTCACTTTCTTGCAGTAAATAGTCGTTCTTGACATCATATTAATACATTAGGTGAGTTGTTGTCAATAAATGTATGTTCTACATAATTACGCGCTTTGTAAGATATAATATATCTACCTTAACACAATTTTACCGGTGTCTTCAGCTGTGAACAATTTTTTAACGCTGTTTGCTGATGTGTTGAACGTAGCTGCTTTCTCATCTTCAGGGACAATACTGATCGTGTTAGAAACTGCTTCCGTCTGCCACGGATGATTTTGACATATTAGTGAATAAATATGTGTGCTATAAATCTGCCGTTTCTTCACGTTTTATTTATTTGTGAGTCACACATTGATTTCGTGACAAATGAATATAGGCGTGGTATTTACTGACGTGAAATTCTTCCTATGATTACTACGACGCTTGAGGAGCAAATCCGATATGAATCTATCGAAAAAACCGCAGCCTGTGTGACCTAAGTTGATAAAAATTTATTACGTTGTTGAATAAATTTTTTAATTTTATGAACTGTGAAGTCTGCAAAGAAATTCGTACGGATATCCCGGTTTATTTTCTATTATTTATCCTTATAATATATGACGGGGAAATCATTATTACAATAATATTACAGATATTTTTCGTGTTTGAACTTTGTGGAAAAGAAACCTCTTTTATTAAATGTCTAGCATAACTAATATTACAATATATGTGTGTATACGATTTATTTAGCTATTTAGCTGTTTTGTCACAAATATCAGCAGTTTACTATGTATGTACCAGTTACAGATCTCACAGAGGGAGATAACCATGGCTACGTCCAGGTAACCCTAAATGTGACAAATGTTTGTTCCGGATTCTTTGTTCAGATTTCGTTACCGCAAACATCTGTCACATTATTTCAGTCATTATCTAAGTAAACGTAGTTGCCTCATGCAAGAATTATAAAATTTGTTGTGTAATATTTCTCTAACTTGTTTCGTATTTCCACGTTGTTTGCGGAGGAAAAACAATTGTGGAAAATTCGAACACTGCCTGCGTTCATAAAATAGAGCAATTGTTTTGTCATCTCTTCGTCACTTGGTTTCTTCTTTATAAGTACAACGAAGAGTAAACATTGCCAATGTAGTTTCAGTTAGCATTCTGTTTATCAGTAACGTATGCTTCAGTTTAAATATAGTCTGAATCTTGAAATTTTTTGCAAACATTAGAAAGTTTTGTTAGCACAAAATGCTCAGCAGACCTAGTATTCAAGAAACGTTTGTGCGTCTGTTCATGAAATTCAAGTAGGAACTATTTCTGTTTTGAGGTGTGCAAGCAGTGACAATTTTTGTTGATTAGTTCTATGACAGTTTCAATCACTGTTTATCAGAGACATTATTTTTTGTTAGTAATACAGAATGCTATACACACGATTTTATTACTCTGCGTTTCAATTATTTCGGTAAAAGCTGTCAGTTTGCAGTAGTATTTCTTGCAAGAAGCTCTATTTCCTTTATTCAGAATTATTACACTGGTACCAGATTTTTCAATCAGCCCAGTCAAATTTATGTTTTCCATAAAATCATATGTTCCTACGTATGTTGAATTACTTATTATGTAGGCAACAAAATTACATAATCTCTTCTCCTTTCTAGAAAGTAATTCTGCAACAGATTGCCTTATACAAGTGGATGGCTACCTTAAGATATTGAATTATGAATGGAATTGGGGTGGGTGTTTCTGTTAGCCATTTTTATTATTCAGTGCTAATCCAGTCTGTCTTTCCCACTACATTCTTTACTCATAAATTTCGTAACCATGGGCACTGTAAATTTATATATATAAATATAGGCAATGGCTGCCGAATTATAATTTCTTACGTATTCCAGATTTACTTCAGAATGTTAGTAAGAATTTGTTTGCTCTGTTAAGAGCGACTGCAGCGAAACTTGTAAAATTAATAACAACATAGTGTATGTTACGTAGAAAAGTTCTGGAAATTTCGTACCGTATAATATAGCAAAGAATATAGCGTTCACTATCTTGACAGAAGATTTTGCTCATGCGTCTGTAATACAGCAACTGAAATTTTTGGCAGTAAGATGTCAACCACTTTGCAACACTGGGATTATTTCCCAAAAGCTATGATGATGTGACATCGCCATGTTGATGGGTAAATAGTATCACTTAACCATGGCCATTTTATTGCACCTGAATCTTTGTTATAGTGCTGAATACACATTTCTTTTTTCTTCCGAAATTACTGAGAGTTGTCGGTAACACAACAATGAATTTTTATTATTTTGGATATCCAGTCTGTCTTTCCCACTGCAGTCTTTACTCATAAAATTCATAATTTTCTTGAATTCTTCATCTTGACATTGCTGTGATTGATTTCTTTTCGCATTGTTTTCGAACGTTTCTAAATATTTATTAGTTTCAGTTTTTATTAATTACCTCATTTCTCTTCTGAAACATTTACAAAAATTCGTCTAATAACTGTTTTATTAAATCTACGCTGAAGAGAGATTTGTGACTCTTTACTGTGGGAAACGCAGTGTAATAATTTACATTTATGTACCTTCAGTCACTTTTTGTTCGAATCTTAACAAAATCTTCGTTGCAGTTATAGTTTTCTAAGAGAATTCATGATTTTCGAGCTAGCTTCAGGTAGCATTGGTTAAATTAATTCCTTTTTGTATCTTCATGAACGATGACCCTTATAAATATTTTTTAACTGTCTTACAATGTTCTCTTGACGAGTAATGTCTTAATGAATTGAAACAAAGCTGTGCAGCGTCACTGATCACGTCTGTAATAACTCCAGTGCGATTTGAAAGTGGGTAAGTGCGGACAACTTTACACAATTTTTTTGCATTTTGTGCCAGTTTGCCTTGCTTTTTTTGGTTTTTACCAGGCTTGAGAGAAACTAAAATATTAAACACCACCTTAGACACAGGGAAATGTAATATTATTTCCTTACCTTGTGAGGTTTTTCGGAGTAGTGATGAAAGTATTGTACTGCAGGACAGACAGTCAGAAATATTTCAGACTGACGGCGTAATACTTACTTGGCGTGAGGAACTGACTAACTTCTTCCTTTATTTTGGTAATATTGTCGTTCCAAAAGTTCTTCTAGGCAGTTACACATAAATAGCGATTTCAGGTTCTTGACGAAGTTGTAATTATGTGAATGACTGGTTGCTCATGAAGGTTAACTAGAAATGTTGCGCTTTTTCAGGATCTTGGTCAAACTGATTCGTTTTGGTCACACAATATTTGTACTAGTACAACCCAAATATCTTCTTCAGTGCTGCTTATACGCAGTTACTAATCAACATGAGAGTTCATCTGTCTTTTGCTACTCTTTGTATAAAGTGTTTCAAGAGTCCTTGCTGTTGTTGACAGTTACACGTGGAGGAACTGTGAAAAATTTGTGACAAACCATTTCCTACTGTTTTAAAGAATGGATGTAGAGAATACAATAATATTTATAGTAAGCTGTCGGCAGTTTCACAATAGTTTACGAAACTCTTCTTTTCAGAGTGCAAACAGTAATCATTACTGAAGCACAGAGTGCAATTGTATTTGAATTTATTTTAATGTATTACTGTAATTTATCTGCAATAAAAAACAGTCTTTGTTTATTTGCAATCGAGTGTAATTGTCTTTTCAGAAGCCGACAATTGAGAGTCCTCTGGTCTTTGTATTCTTATTGTTATGAAGCTATGGAGGCCCCACTATATGCACGTGTTAGTTCCCACGAATTTGCTCCCGTACAAAGTGCGGGTGTTTGTTGAACTGAAGAATGTGTTGCTAGCAAGAATTTCATATTTTGGTAATGTAGATCACTTTAAGACAATAATCAAGCCTCTTATAGTCTAAGAAAGGTTTCTAAGCCATTTGCTGATTTTTTGCTGTCGGAAAGCGTGAAAAAAATTTCAGCGTTAACATATAAGTTATTTTCTCAGCTTACCGACAAAGTTATGTGGTAATGTTCAGTATACCAATGGAACAGCTACAAGGAGCAACAGCAACCAAAGATCTTATCTAATCCAAAAATAGTCGCTTTTCGTTTTGCCTTGCTCTCTCCTTGTCAGTTTAGCCCCTACATCTTCGTTGCAGACTTTACCACAGAAGTATACAGAAAGGAGAAGCGTTCGTGTGTTGTGATTACATAGATGAGTTTTCCCGTGTTGGTTTTCTTCAAGTGAAAAGTAGTCATTGTTTGTGTGTGGTCATATTCCTGATTGAAACTACACTCTTCTTAGAGAACTAATAATTAGAAATATCTGCATTGCCCCGCTATGTCTTTGAAATTCTTAAAACCGAGCGGACCTCTATTCAAAAAGTAAATTTGTTTTATTACTATCAAAGGCTTGTGAACACCTGTTATTGGCATTTCGCATATTTTTCACAAAGGTAATCGTCTGCTGCTGTAAATAAAATATCACTTGACTTCCAATGTACTGAATGTCAGTGAAACTAACTTTGATTCTTACCAACCGTTGCGTTGTGTAGTTTAATGAAGTCAGGTAAAGGTGACACTGTACTAAAATAAAATTAAAAAAAAGTGTGATGCAGAGTGAATCATGCACATTTTTGAGTAGCATGGAAATTTATTGTCTTCTTTTAGTCTAAATCTAGCTTTGTAAATCTGAAATATATCAGTGTTGTTGGTGTACTGTCTATAAAAGAGTTAACAAAAAGCAGATACTTCTTCCGGCATTTATTAACGAAAATTGTTGTCTCAAATAATGTAAATAATTCTCCACTGTTATTTTGAGAAGCATATATATCATCGTTAGAAGCCGCCGCATATGCCTTTTGAGGAAAGCCAAGTTACTTTAAAAAATTGTTATTCGCAGCTAATAAGGCAGCTATACTTAGAGGCCGTACATAAGCTTTGCAAAAAATTATAATTTACAAATTCCGAAAACCTGCGAAGGTTCTGTGATGATTATTTTCAATTTGAAAATTAGCCTCTCTCTGCTTAGTGTACGTCAGATTGGTTAATTTCTTCGTAGACATTGCAATTGCCTTAACTTGTTTATTAACAATTGAATACATAAGGTTTCCTCGCCTCTCCTCAGTAAGTCAAATAAGTTTTCTATTTAATATACATGTGTATTGAGTCAGTAAAGATCACATTTCTCTGAAATTTTTGTTTGTCATATGTTATGTACTAGCTTCTGACGTGTAGCTGTTTAAGATTTCTAGAGACTTGTAGTATTCCTACTTTTTGTTGCTTTCCTTTAGTATTTAGAAGGGAGAAAGCCATTTACACACAAGGTATATGCAGCACTGTTCCGAATAGGTGACTAACGTTAAAGCCTGTTTCCTGCTAATAATTTACTTTACTAAAGTCATAATTCAAATGTCACTCGCAAGTAAGACAATGATTGCATGGATTTTTTTCTATTTGAATTTGCACTTTTCACTTTTCCTGCAGTTGAGCAGCGGCGTATTTCGTTTGGAAGCGAGTAACAGGTACTATGAAACCAGATGATTGCAGTGTAGTGCCTCTTTCAGGCTACAGTCTTTGATGTTAAGCAGAAATAAGTAGACTATGAATAAAATGGTTTACTGCTCTGTTTGAAAACCTATGCAGATTTTTCACGTGAGTGTGCACATACTAATAAAAACAGACATCGAATAACTTTCTTAACTGCACAATTTTGATGGAAAATTGTGTTTTATTTTGTACGTCTTCCAGGCTGTCAGAAGCAGGGTTAGCTGAAACAGCTAACTACTTTGGTATCTTCCTTTGATTGGATTGTAGTCCCTCCTCCATGAACAAGTGTAGTCAATATGTAGATCTTTCATCTAGATTATTACTGCATATTATCATTTGCGGATAGAGTCGCTTATTATTCGCCTTAGTCAAGATTTTATTTTTCGAAATGACGTCCCTGGTAAATGTTGTATGTACGAAATATGTACTTAAGATGGCTCCTCTCTTCGTTGAAATGAAGAAAATTGTCATCTTTCTAAAGTGTGAGAGTTGTTTCCTAAATGCTCACACACTTTTCAGAAGCGATACATAGATCCTGCGAATGACTGTATTGGTTGTTTTGTAATGGCGTTGTGGTACTGAAAGAAATGACAGAGTGACACACATAAATTTCACGTTTAATTAAAAAGTGTCTCACAAAAATCCATGGCATGTTCGTTATAGATAGATTTCAGTAAACAGGATTAGTGGCTAGCTTCTTGTTGTTGTCGACTAATGCGCGCAGCATCGAGCAACAAGAGAGGGAAGTGCCATAGACATACTACAGTCTCACAGTGCGTACATAGACTGAAATGAGAACAACCCGTATAGTGCACAGTGCATAGTGAGATTAGCACAAATTCATCCAGGACGCACGTGTCGAATTGTTATCTCCGTTCTTCAGGTACGGGAGCAGTGAAATCTGAGCAGCTTACCAGCAGGGTAGAGCCGTCTGGCTGCTGAAGGGTTTCTGCTGGTCGCGACAGGACCTGAAAGCAAAAGGCATCAGGTGAGTGTCAAAGCTGAGGAAAAAAACATTGTGGCGCAGCGCACATATCATACGCATAAACCGAGTTTCAGTCAACATTTTGAAATTCCAGTGGACACTGCAATCGACATCATGCGATGTCTTTGGAATCCATTCGTAAATTTTACTTCGTTGGATAATCGCAAAGAGAGTAATGTGATTTATTACATAAAGAGATGGGCTAAGAACAAATAATAAATTTGTCGGAATAGAGCGTGAACTATACAGGATTAAAAAAGCTGTGGCAAAATTTAACGTTGTTCTTGTCACAGAGAAGAAAAATGCTGAATTGTGCTCAAGTTTTGTCGGAGAACCCATAACAGTTTCTGCTTCCGTTATTAAAAGTTTTTATGGAGATCGTTAGTTACACGTCTAAGATGCAAAAGATGATTTTCTACCTGTGCTAAATTTGATTTCGCGTGACAGTAGAAAAAAGTCTCCTATCCTTAGAGTAAAAAAGTGTTGGTATCTGGTCGTGGGGTTGTCTAGACGATGTGCCCCGGTTACCAGTACACCATGGGAGATAAGAAAAGATAAGTGTGGTTTAGTGTCTCATCAACAGTCGTCTAAATTATTATCAGGAAAGTAAGGGATACGAAAATAAGGATAGGGATGCGATGATGAGGGCTCCACGCCTCCTGAATATCAATAGGTTGCCTTAGCTACAAAAAGATCTCTCTCGATCCACCGAAGGGCAATAATTTTCGTTAAGCACAATTACAATTTCCGAGGCCCGATATCTTGGAGTGACACCCTATTGGAAAACAAACTGACCGTATTCTACATGAGTTTTACCACAAAGGCAAATGGTGTGTAACATCTGTGTAGCTTCGTTTCAAATTTTTTACCTTACAAACAAATATCATTATCTTGTGCAGTTTCTTCAGATGGTAAATACGATAATTCTGCCAGTTTAGCTGTAAATTGACCTCTTACTTGAAAATCACTCGACTAAAGAACTTTCTACGGCATCCGTCTCTCCTAGAAAAGTTTCGCAAAATCGACGCGTTTCATCGGCACATGACATAGCTAAGTTTTATCCTCATTGACATCACATTTCTTTCGGGTAAATTATGGGCTGTTGATTTCTGAAAACTGCTCTGTGGCAATTGTCAGACTTATTTGTTTTGAATGGATGACTGGCGAATACTCTCGACATTTGTTTCGGTTTCTCTTTTCAACCTATCGTGCTACCTTAAATCATATGAAAGCTCACATTGTTAATAATGTACTTTGGTGCATCATAAATTTGTCAAAATGTGTGCCAAATTAAAAAAAAAATTGACAGCACGTAAGGCGCACATTGTCTTTCCGTACAATGGCGCCATCATTACTTCCCATTAGGTGTTTCTGGATAGGGAAGATAGCTGGGTAGCCAATTCAGCCAGTCATCGCGCGATGATAAACATACGAGATCGTCTATATAAGGGGCAGCCAAATATGTAATCGCTGTAACAGTTAATACATTTATCCCACTTTGAGACAAGATCGGCGTGCCTTCACAGAAAAATGTTTGCCGCTGCCTACGGAACCGTGATTGTATCCAGGCGTGCAGCTCGTCGTACGAAGGAGAATATATGGAAATCGCATAGGGATAGGTCGGGAGTGTATGGAAGATCTGAAAAGGGGTTACCAGCAAAACTTCTGCAGCGTACTCGAAACAACTTTGGCAAGATGTGGGCTGACAAAACCGCGCAAAATGTACTTGTGTGATAAGAAATACAGCCAGTCTGTTGTCTGAATAAGAACAACACGACGACACAGTGACACTGACTGTTTTACGAGAGTTGTTTCCATAGAAATAGAATACTGACGCTCGATGTAATCGAACGTTCGATCTCCGGGCGTCAGTACTGGAAATTTCTGGGGATATTATAAGTAGATGAGATCGCCTAACGTGCTAGTATAAATATTGCTTCAGTATTTACGTTAGAAGTGTTAGCTCGGATAAAGACAGTGTCTACAACATTCAAGAAACCGATGGAGAAAATCGTGAGGGGTCTTGTTAAGTTAAAAACGTGACCTGAAAGTTATTTGAAACATTCTGAGGACTGTTGTTCGGAACTATACAGTTCCAAACCACAGAGTCAGACTATAGCGCTGTTGTTTTGGTCTTTACTCTGAAGACTGGTCCGATGCAGCTGTCGGTTTAGCTTATGCTGTGTAATTCCATTACCAGGTCAATTAATCTTTGATGACTCAGGAAGGGTAATGTCAGCCATTTTCTTCTTCACGCTCAGGTACAAATTTCTTTTCACTCAGATCTCTTCAGTACCTCTTCGTCAGCAGCAAGCAAGGAACGGCAGTGCATAGCAAACTGGACTCGCTATCGGGAGCAGGAAAGTTCAAATCCGCGTCTGGCAATCCAAATTTTGATTTTCCATCATTTCCCTAAATCGCTCCAGGCAAATGTCGGGATGGTTCCTCTGACAGGGTACGTGTGATTTCCTTCCTCTTCTTCGAAACATTCCGAACTTGTAATGACTTCGATGTCGAAGAGACGTTAATCTGTAATCTTTCTTCTTTATCTGCTCATTGAAACTATAGCATTGTTCTGAAGCACTGCTTTTCAAAGGCTTGTTTACTTGCCTGTGTTGCTTATAGTCCACGTTTAGTATCCATGTAAAGCTGTACCCAAAACAAATAATTTCGCGAAAGATTTACAATCACTTAATTCTCTTACTTTTGAATAAACTACGGGAGTGGCAGTGATCAATGTGTTACAAATATTTACTATTAAAAACAGTCTTGATCACGATTTATTTATCAAGGTGACCGGTTTCGACCACTACTGTGGTCATCTTCATACCATCGGGTAGGAACCTCTTTCTGTTGATTCTCCAACAGAAAGAGGTTCCTACTCAGAGGTCTGAAGATGACCACATTAGTGGTCGAATCCGGTTGCCTTGATAAATAAATCGTGATCAAGACTGTTTTTAATAGTAAAAACTTTGTTCTGTACTGAAATAAATTTTTTAGAAGAAAAAAAAATGAATTACATTTTCAAGAAGTTCAGGAACTTCATCAGATAGTACGTAAGGCAACAGATTTCTGCGAGGTGTTATACAAAGAGAGTTCAGAAAGTAAGTTACATATTATTATCGAATGTCCAGTAACTTTTATTTAATGCCGCACTACACTTCCCAGTGATACGGATATATGACAAAAATTTTCTTCATGGTCCCGAATTCTCTGTAAAATCCAGTCGGAACTTTATACCAATATTTCAGTTCCTCGGCGACACAAATCCGTCCCTTGGTCAAAGGGTCATTCTAGAATCGCTGTGTGACCTTATCGGTGCAAAATGTTTTGCCCCCAGATGTTGCAGTTTACGAAGAAGGTGGAAATGGAATCGTGCAAGACCTGGACTTCCCGACCATCGTCATCCACGGCTGCGCGGCCTTGGGAAAAGTGCTGGTACCATTTCACTACTGCTGGACTCAACATTGCGTCTGGTCAATTCACCGCCAGAATTTCACGGTGAATTGGCTTACAATTTGGACGTCTTGGCTGCAGAAATTGCACTGTCCCTCGTACATTTCCAGTTGGCCACAAAGCCATTTCAGTCGCACAGTGTGGTGCACACGATATCCATACCGTAGCAGACCTGCGCCTGCAGGAAACTCGGAACATGTACTATCTTCTCACCACACTTGCTCTTTTTGCACGGTGGTGTTAGCATGGGAAAACACGTGCAACTTACGTAGAAAAGTTTAATCACCTTCTCTTCAAAGGAGGTATAGCAACAAGGTTAGTTATAACCCTCATTTTAATTGAAAAGTCGCTGTGTGACCTGTGTTACATTTGTAGCTATGAATGGTGTAATTGTGGAAAGTAATGTGTTCAGTGTGCGTTGCCCCATGGAAAGTACGGTTAATTGTTACAATATTTGATTCATGTCTGTCTAAGTGCAACATAGTACAGCGTATGTTTATTTTTACTTTCTCTCAGAGACTTCTCCAGGTTTTGAGTTTCAGCTTAAGTCTTACGCAAAAATGAAAATTCTAGAACGCTAACCGGTGAATATCCATGTTCACTGTCACCAGTTACTGGACAAGGCATCGCTGAGTGTGATTGATGTTGCGATGAACATTAAAGAAAAATGTTGAGATTAAAACTGTATGTGAAGAAAAAATTAGTCATTCCGCCCCTCCAAGTTATGGACGTGAAGCAGGTTGTTTTTTTTTTTTTTTTTTTTTTTATTTTTTTTTATTTTTTTTACAGGGTTGGTTAGTCGCTGAGTGCTCGCTGTGTTGGTGTTTGATGAATATGATGTGCCGCTTCTATGCACGCTTGGAAAGTTACATTGGATGAGAGTTAGCTTAGCCTTCCGTTTAGGAATGTTCTTTCTACAGTCATTTGTCAAAGACATTATGGAGTTCTGTGAGTCATGACTTCGCAGTTTTTAAATTACTTTCACATGGAGCTGAACTTGTCCTTTATCCAGTGATGATTCACTTCATGCATCGTGATCCCAGATAATTTTCACGTTTCATTTCACAGTGAGTCACGAGACAGATTTGGTGTTTCACCTTGTGTTACAAAATCGGGAATTTTACCGTGAGTTATTGTGTGAACGTCTGAATCCATCTGTGTGATAACAAGTTCATCCATGTTGCCTTTGTTAATCAGCCTAATCCACGTTGAGCAATTATTATCTATACCACAGTTCACCAGTACAGAAGCATTGTGTCAGGTTTTCATATGTTTTATTAGGTCTACAACTTTGCTTCCGCCGTTTTGTAATAGATGGCAGTAGCGGCACGTGGGGTTCGTGTGGTTGGTCATAGATGAAATACAATAAGCTTAGGCATCTGTAATGCCATAAAAATATTAGTCGATTTGTGATTCCATCATAAGATTATTCTCTATTAAGTACGCCTATTTACGTATCCATTCCTCGCCATGTACGGGAAGTTTTAATTTTCTGCTTTAACATGAAGAAATCTGCTGCTGTGGCTCTTAAAATGCTGGGTATGACCAATGGGGAGGGATCTATTAGTAGAAGAACGTGCAGAAAATGTTTTCAACGCCTTAAGAACTGTGATTTTGATATCGAAGGCCGGCATGGTGGGGGAAGACAGAACGTTTTCGTATCTACTGAAATAGATGAAGACAGTCACAGGACATTATTATCGAAAGCAACTGAGACGTTCGAGACAGCACTGGAACACAAACGGCCACAATACGGCGATAGACACGTAAAGTTAATTTTGCAGCAGGTCAGTGCTCGACCCCATGTCGCAAAACCCGTCAAAATATTCATGGAAACGTTGAAATGAGAAGTCCTACCCCTCCCGCCGTATTCTCCATGCGTTGCTCTTTCTGACTACCACCTTTTTCGATCAGTGGCATACAGTCTGGCTGACCAGCGCTTCCGATCATACGAACAATTGCACAATTCAATCGATTCATGGATCCCCACAAAAGACGCCCAGTTTTTCCACCACGGGATTCGTATGCCGTCCGCAATATGGGAGAATGTAGTGGCCAGCGATGGGCAATACTATGAATCACAATTTGTTTTTGTAAGTTTTTCACAATAAAGCCTCGAACTTCGAGAAAAAACGGGGGAATTCAAATGTGTGTGAAATCTTATGGGACATAACTGCTAAAGTCATCATTCCCTAAGCTCACATACTACTTAACCAAAATCATCGTAAGGACAAACGCACACCACACACAGCCATGCCAGACGGAGGACTCGAACCTCTGCCGGGACCAGCCGCACAGTCCATGGTTGCAGTGCATTGAAAAAAAAAAAAAAAAAAAAAAAACAAAAACAAAAAAAAAGGGGAAATAAAGCTGTAGACCTAGTAAATGTTTACTGAAATTCGGTAGTACACTCCATTCTGTGAGTAAATCTCCATTTGGAAGCAACAAATCTTGTTAATCTTTCTCCTTCTGTGCCTACCTGCATGTCATCCCACTTACTGTACTCATTAATCTCCTGTATCAGTCAGAGAAATATACAAGGAGGTATTTAGTAAACTTCTGTCTCTGGTCTGTCGATTTGAGTTCTGGTAGTTAGATTTACATTGTGCGATTTCTTTGTCACAGACTGTAGGGCTACATTCAATTGACTTTTCTGCTATTTCGTACGACTTGGCATTCACCGTAAGTTAGGGAATTACAACGGCGTTTTTGTTCAGTAGGAAGCTCGCACCTACGAAAGTCCATGTTATATGGCAAAGTGGAACCCACCTAAGACCCAGTTACCAGTATTTAGAAGTTTTAGAAATTTTAATAAGCTGTGGGCGCCAATTACCTGTTGACGTCTTCGCGATATTTCAGACACCGTGGGTCTCCTGGTGTATGTGCTGTGTCGGAGTGCGTTTACCATCTCTCAATACCGATCGATGTGTCCAAAATGGGTTCAAATGGCTCTGAGCCCTATGGGACTTAACATCTATGGTCATCAGTCCCCTATAACTTAGAACTACTTAAACCTAACTAACCTAAGGACAGCACACAACACCCAGTCATCACGAGGCAGAGAAAATCCCTGACCCCGCCGCGAATCGAACCCGGGAACCCTGGCGTGGGAAGCGAGAACGATACCGCACGACCACGAGCTGCGGACCGATGTGTCCAGATGAGTTCAATAACTACAAGCGAACAATTACAAAATTTCCGTGCGTCGAAATGTACGGACAAGAGCAGTGTACCGCGATGGGTAAGGCGCGCTGCTGACGTTGTAACTGGGGCGCGGGGACCTGGAGGCGGCGGCGTATAATTTATGACTGCGGTCCGAGGTGATTTTTCACGGCGGCCGTGCGTCACGCCAGCGGACAGACGGCGACGCGAGATCACCGGCCAACGGCGCCCGGGGGAGCAGCGCCGGCCTGGCGGGAACGGCACCAGGCGCGGGCGTGGGCGGCGCTCTGCCTAAAGGCACCTGCCTGTGGCACGGATGCGGGACACTGTGCCCACGGCGTGAAGTAAGTTCAGATACTAACGAATACGGTGACGGTAGAAGCAATCATTCCATTCGGTCGAAAACTGACAGTTTGAGACTGTGGCTGTATACAAAATACAATAATAACCGCTACCAGTCAGCACCGAATTTCCAAAGCTTCTGTTCTCTTCTTCTGTAAACTTGTATGTGCTGTGTCGGAGTGCGTTTGGCATCTCTCAGTACGGATCGATGTGTCCAGATGAGTTCAATAATTACAAGCGAACAGTTATAAAATTTCTATGCCTCGAAATGTACGGACAAGAGCACCTCACCGCGACAGTGTCGGAAGTTCCATGCGGCTTTTCGCGGATGATGCTGTAGTATACAGAGAAGTTGCAGCATTAGAAAACTGCAGCGAAATGCAGGAAGATCTGCAGTGGTTGGTGCAGGGAGTGGCAACTGACCCTTAACATAGACAAATGTAATGTATTGCGAATACATAGAAAGAAGGATCCTTTATTGTATGATTATATGATAGCGGAACAAACACTGGTAGCAGTTACTTCTGTAAAATTTATGGGAATATGCGTGCGGAACGATTTGAAGTGGAATAACCATATAAAATTAATTGTTGGTGTGGGGGGTGCCAGGTTGAGATTCATTGGGACAGTCCTTAGAAAATGTAGTACACCAACAAAGGAGGTGGCTTACAAAACACTCGCTCGACCTATACTTGAGTACTGCTCATCAGTGTGGGATCCGTACCAGGTCCGGTTGACAGAGGAGATAAAGAAGATCCAAAGAAGAGCGGCGCGTTTCGTCACAGGGTTATTTGGTAAGCGTGATGGCGTTACGGAGATGATAAGCAAACTCAAGTGGCAGACTCTGCGAGAGACGTGCTCTGCAACGCGGTGTAGCTTGCTGTCCAGGTTTCTAGAGGGTGCGTTTCTGGATGACGTATCGAATATATTGCTTCCCCCTACGTATACCTCCCGAGGAGATCACGAATGTAAAATTAGAGAGATCCGAGCGCGCACGGAGGCTTTCCGGCAGTCGTTCTTCCCGCCAACCATACGCGACTGGAACAGGAAAGGGACGTAATGACAGTGGCACGTAAAGTGCCCTACGCCACACAACGTTGGACGGCTTGCGGAGTATAAATGTAGATGCAGAAGTAGATGTAGATGTAAGTAGAAAATACTTCCTACCACTTAAACCTATATTTCATGTTATGAAATTCCTCTTCTTTATAAGTGCTTTTCATTACCGGAGTAGATTTTGTATCTTCTTTAATGCTGCCTTCATTAGTTATTTTGCTGCCCAAACAGCAAAACTCGTCCACTACTTTAAATGTTTCGTTTTCTAGGTTAATTCCCTCAGCATCAGCCGATTTAATTCTACTACATTTCATTACCCGTTCACCTCATATCTTCCTTTCAAGATACTCAGCAGTTTTTCCAACTCTTTTGCTGCTCAGGATTACGATGTCATCGGCAAACCTCAAAATTTTTATATATTCAAAATTGGTTCAAATGGCTCTGAGCACTATGGGACTTAACTGCTGGGGTCATTAGTCCCCTAGAACTTAGAACTATTTAAACCTAACTAACCTAAGGACATCACAAACATCCATACCCGAGGCAGGAGTCGAACCTGCGACCGTAGCGGTCTTGCGGTTCCAGGCTGCAGCGCCTTTAACCGCACGGCCACTTCGGCCGGCCTTTTATATATTCTTCCTAAACTTTAATTCCTACTCTAAACCTCTTTTTTTTCACAGCTTGCTCTTTGTACAGATTGAACAACATCTGGGATATGCTAAAATCCTGTCTCACTCCCTTCTCAACCTACTATGCTTGCAGCACCTTGCCTCTTATAACTGCCGTGTGGTTTCTGAATTAGCCTTTCGCTTCGCCGGCCGAAGTGGCCTATCGGTTCGTGGCGCTAAAGTCTGGAACCGCGAGACCGCTACGATCGTAGGTTCGAGCCCTGCCTCGGGCATGGATGTGTGTGATGTCCTTGGGTTAGTTAGGTTTAAGTAGTTATAAGTTCTAGGGGACTGATGACCAAAGAAGTTAAGTACCATAGTGCTCAGAGCCATTTGAAGCATTTGAAGCTTTCGCTTCCTGCAATTTGCCCTGCTACCTCCAGAACTTCAAAGAGGGTATTTCGTTCAACATTGTGCAAGGTTTTCCCCTAAATTTGCAAATGCTATAAATGTAGGTTTACCTTTCCTTAACGTAGCATGTAAGAGAAGTCGTAGGGTCAGTGTTACATCGCACGTTCCTGCGTTTCTGCGGAAACCAAACTGAACTTCTACCAGTTTTTCCATTCTTCTGTACAGAATTCGTGTTAGCATTTTGCAGTCATGACTTATTAAACTGATAGTTCGGTAATATTCATTCATGTCAACGCCTGCTTTCTTTGGAATTGGAATTGTTATTTCTTCTTGAACCGAAAAATGTACAAAACACCTTTAATAAATAACTATACTCTTAGTGTAGAACATTGCACAAACACGCACACACACACACACACACACACACACACACACACACACTTACACACATTTATAACACAAGACAAGACAGAAGTTGGGTGATGAAAATAGAGATACAGTTTAGACTATTTTACACGTTTAGACACGACATGCTGACAATTCCCACCTTACTCCCGCTTTTGTATTTAGAAAAATAAACAGAGTTTCTTTAAATCTTTAAACAAACAACAGCACTGTATAGTAATACTTCTTTAGTTTATATATATATATATATATATATATATATATATATATATATATATATATATATATATATAGAGAGAGAGAGAGAGAGAGAGAGAGATGGTGGTGGGGAGAGGGTTGTTGCTCAATACTATGCTCATATTTACTCCTATATATCAAAAAGTGCTTTGTAAGTTTTCACTATTTCATGAGAACAAGCAGTCATCAGTGCAATATGACGCCGGAATTTCTACGAACGAAATCTAAAGTTGAAACTGTACCAACTTAGAGCTTTGTTCACATGGATTTCAGTCGTTAATAGGAATAATTAGTTATATAGGCAGTTTCTAACGTCGGATTTTTGATATGGGGCACGAATACCGAAATGATCTTTCATCACAACGGGGAAAAACAGCCAACAGCTAATGTAACTAACGTAATCCAAACGTCAACAGTCATATGAAGATGAGTCTGTCGGTTCGATGCCGCTAAAAGCGCTATTTTTGTAAATAATACATAGCATTAGGAACTTTAGCTTGTGCTCGTTTTCTTCTTTGTTTGAATCAAATCTTGTAAGAGCTAATTATTCAAGTAGTGGGTCAAAAACAGCAGGTTAATAATTTTTAACATGTCACAATTTTCATCTCATTCCTATAACAGAAATCGGAGTGCCAGTTCTATACACATCACACATGGATTAAGGTTTTGAATGTGGATTTTATTCCGAAACTTGTTTCGTTGACAAGCTTCATCTCATTCCTATAACAGAAATCGGAGTGCCAGTTCTATACACATCACACATGGATTAAGGTTTTGAATGTGGATTTTATTCCGAAACTTGTTTCGTTGACAAGCTTCCACTTGAATCGTCACAAATGGCAAACTTTGAGCTTCGGTAAACGATGTGACTGCAGGTATTAATATGAAACCGATCCTATTATTGAAGGAAAAGCTAATAAAAAATTTCAAACTTTTCACAGACGGTTAACGGATAATGTAATTACTTGAAGATATGCAGCAAGCAGCCACATTTTTGATACCTTTATTTGAGCCGATAGACATTTTGGGTCTTTACCCATCTTCAGCTGGTGCAATATCTTGACCAACACTACTGAATTTTGATCTCTGCAACTTCTTTGTACAAAGAAGTGGTAGCTAAACGAACTGTTATTTCTCGTAGGACAGCTGTCGCTTTCAAAATGTTTTCCATCAGAACGTTACACTGACGAAGACGTATAACGCTGACTTGAGATCGGCGAAAAGCCGAAACGCGTCTTGCCATAAATAAAGCTCTCCTAAAATGTGACTGGTTGCTATAACTGTCCAGCTAATTTAATGCATAGTCACTGAGCTCAACCGTCATAACCATGGATAAATTAACGTTTGCCGAGACTTCATAGGTTTAATATTAGTAGAGAGAGGAGTACACCTATATTCAACAATCCTCCAGACATTATGGATAATGTAGTATTGTTAAAGGTTGAATTAAGTAAGGCTTCGTAGCAGAAATTTTTATGCTCCATTGATAAGTGTCCTGCTGTATTTAGACTTACTAATAATGTAATGCTGTAATGATATAACACTTCATGATTTTAAGTCGTTCCATTGTATTGCGCTTGAATAAAATTGAACTTTTTTGTTTCTTTCCATACCACAGATACTCTCTTTAGCGGGACTCATGCAACATGGTTCATCTACAAGAACGTTAAGTATTGTTTGCACACCGCAACAACTGCTTCACAATTAACACAGCAGTCGTTGGCAGGATTTCATAGCGAAGAAAGAAACTACTGGTGATTATACAAGCTTAAAAGAAGCTGAGCTCTGAGGCGTCACTGAAAACTTGTGGAAACGATCTTCTCTTATTCACTATTATATGCGGTGGTCTGAGCTTGTGTTCATCCTCTGAAGGCCTGCACATTTTGAACTCATGCGTTAACTTCACGTTTAGTAGTAAATAATGTATTACTGACCGATATCGTCGCGTAATTCGCGTCTCACAATTAGATCCCTTTCATCAGACGAAGCTGTACCAGAGGTCGTCTTCTGGAGACAAAAATATACAGTGATAGGTAACATAATGTAGTGACACAGATCATATTATCGCTTAAAATATTTATTCTAGTGTTGCATGGTGAACACTGGCATTGGTACATATCTTACCAATTTCTGTGTATATATTATGTTACTTTTCACTGTATGCTTTTGTCTCCAGCGGAGGACCTCTGCTGTAGAAAGGGGTGGTATATCAAATAAATCTCATTGTGAGGCACGAATGTATACACTTGAAAGCGTAGAAAAGCAGAAGAATATTTATAAATATCCATCGAGTACGCTGCGAAATCGATCAGTAATACATTATTTGCTACTAAATGGTAAGTTAACACATCAGTACAAAATGTGTAAGCTGTTCACAGGATGTAACTTAAGTTCAGACTACTGCATATAAGAGCGAAGTATGACCAGTGGATAAAGCGGAAGACAGAAAAACCTCGTCAGCGCGCTTCACCAGATAAAGTGTGCAAAGCGCACTTATTACTCGAACGAAGTATGAAATAGCTCCATGAAAGAAAGGCTGAAACAATATCTGTTAGAAACAACCAGTGAAAATCTGGAGATGGAGTGCAGAATGTTCACAGCTGATTAGAAAAACCAGCGGCGGAAACACTTGGGAAAAATGAAGAAAATAAGAAGCAGAGGAGGTTGAGGGTATGGAGCAAGGAAATCGAAGAAGCTGTGAAAAATATTTCTTACTTATAACATTCGCAATAAAACTAGAAGATAGTAAAGAAAGATACAAGGAGAGCGAAACATCGCTAAGGAAATCATAAAGGAAGCACAATAAACAACTTAGAACAAATTTATAAGGCAAACAGAGAATGAGATTCGCAGAAGACAGAATTTTGCATACAAAATATTACGACACACAAAGTGTCAGAGGGAAATCGTAAGAACAGAAATGATAGGGAAGAATCGATAGGTTCACCACCACAATAACCTATGGTGCCAACAGAGAGAACAAGAAGATCCATAAGAAGAAGAAGTTCATCCCACTGCGATGGAATATCTTCATAAATCCCAAAAGAAATTAAAATCACCTAAAGGAACTGGAACCGATAAAATTAACGCAAGGCTATTAATTAAAATACGTAGGCACGATGGTACATAGTGGGCCGATAAATGTGAATTCAAACAATGCTGGCAGGCAAGTGAAATGTCTCTATCATATCTAAATTAAAGAAAGGTGACTGGAAACATTGTAAAATTTATAGAGGAAAAAGCCTCTTGAACTCAGTATGTAAGTTACTTGAGAGAATAATAAATAGCAGACTTAAAACAATTTGGGACATTATCATTAGTGCAGAGCAGACTGGATTCATAAATGGCAGATCAATCACAGAAAATGTATTTACACTGTATTAAGTAACAGAGAAAAGAAGAGTACATTACCTAAAATACAAAGAGCATTTATAGAATGGGGTAAAGCATTTAACAATGCAAACAGAAAAAATTTTTTGACTGTAATAGCAATCGATATCCCAGCAAATTAGTGAAGCCCACAAGAAGCCTATATAAAGCATTAAAAATTATAGCAAATACAGGTGAAACAAGAACAGAAGGAATTTCAGTAAATAAAGGAGTGCGAGAATGCTACCGAATATCACTCTGTGTTTTTAATACATATATTAATTACCTTAGCCAAAACTGGAGGTAATACATGCGAAAAGTTTTAAAATATCAAAAGACACCATGTTGAATGTTATACTCTACGTCTTGAGTTTGCATGAAAAACAAAACGACTTTCAACGTGCACCGAGCCATCTCAATTACGTTAAGGTTTATAAAACAACACTAAACTGAGGGCTTTCTAGGGCAAAGATCCGGTCAGATATAAAAACATAGTGGTTGCAGTGATTTTTGTTTGGAATGTGAAAATGATTTAGACTGTAATAAAGATCTAAATGTAGAACTGGCTAAGTTTGGAAATATGTACGGTACCTTTCATACTGTATTTAAAAATAATGCCAGACAAGAAACGAGTGTAAAATTTTATAAAACCACGAGTCTTTCAACACTTCATCATGAGACTGAAATCTGGGTACCAACATAAAGAACGTGAGGTAACGTACAAAGTACAGAAGTGAAATTTGTAAGAACAGAAGACTATTAAAAAATAAAGCACATTAGAGATCGAACAGTGCGACAACAACTAAAAGTAGAGGCAGTGAAAGCCGAATAACAAAATGCCGCAACACCTTGTATGAACACGTTGAATGAATAGGAAGCAAACGGCTTCGAAAGTTACACCAGCTTACAAACCGGCAAGAAGAAGAGATTTTGGAAGGCTGAAGATAAGGTGGACTGATAATTTGTGAAGACGGATGAGACTCAATGTCTGATATTCGAAGTCTGGAAGAAAAAGAAGAAAGTTATCGATATACTGGGATTCCATATAAAACAGATGTCATCACGTTTGTTAAGTAATATTTAAGTATCCTAGAAAATATCCTAACAATAAGCTGAACCATAAACTTAAAAATCATAAAAGGAACAGCACTGGAAAATTTTTAGCAAAAGAAATTATGATTTGGAAAGACAGTTTTAAAAATGCTGACAGTTACGAGGCAAATAAATAGTAAGTTATTAAACGATCAAAGCGTTCTGAAAGACTGAAAAACAACCAGTGAAGCAGTACTTCATGTGACTCTTAGTTTTCAGATATCTTAATAAATGAGAACAACTAAATAACGATAAAATGTTACGACACCCCCAAAGGAAAATCAATATTTAAGTTTCCAAAAAGTCCATCAGTGTACTAGAAGCTAAAGGACAAGCTTTTATCTCCACTTCTGGCACTGGTCATAGTTTTTCGTCTTTTGTAGATAAACGATTTATTAAAAGGACTTGCTTCATTTAAAATCTAGCATGGCTCTTCATATTTCGAAACTGTATTCCATTGGATAAATACAGAAACTCAATGTTAAAGTGCTTAGTGATTTAATTTAAACGTGTATTTTGCAATTAAAAACGTGATCTTTAAACAGAGTTTCAGAGAATACCCAGACTCCAATGAAAATTTTCAAAATATTCGTTCCATTGTGACCGGGCGCAATTAGTTAGAATGTAAGCCATGACAGTATTGGTTTCAGAAAGTTACTTTGACACAGGTACAGATATATCAACAGCGTGGCCTGAGAAAGAAATGAGGGTGCTGGAGAGATTCTGATCTGCTGTTGGACAGGAAGAAGACGGAAGTTTCCTCAATGTAATAAGAAGACACGTTTAAGAGTCTACGTGAATCGGCGTGGTATTGGAACGTGATGTTTTCGTTTGACGTATGACTGGAGACGAGGAATACAGAAAGGTTCAGAAATATGTATGGGTACGATCAACAACCTGGACCTTTCAGTTCCTATCTGCATGAAAACTATGAGATCTCCCCAGTTCATATCTCTACTTTTAAATATTTTCTGCCCACTGTGGAACGTTGGCGATTTGGTAACAGTTTGAGTAATCACAAATTATTTAAATTCGTTGAATGATACACTTTAGAGTTACGAAACTTGCTGAATATATTCCTCAGTGTAGAAAGTCTAAAGTATCCAAACAGGTGATCTGCATAACCAGTGAGTAACAGCCTTTTACTGTGTTCGAAATTATTAAAAAATCCATCGCAGGCACAATATATAAAATGTGACCGCTAATATGTTTTCGCTCCTCTGCTTGCTGTCCCGAATTATCACATTTCGGCATAAAGGACGCAGGACACGTCAAAAAGGTGGGAAATGGTATTAGTATGTCCCAAAATGGAAGGAAACTAATCCATTTACAAGTAGACTTTCGATCACAAACTCAGAAAATTGCCACAAATCAAATTAATCGACCCTCTTGATAACCGATTTCAACCTGAGCACATTGCATCATTTTCCCTAACAAATATCAGGACAGTGTTTTGGTTTGAGGCTGCAAATAAAGTGACAGTTCCAAAATTTTCAATCCAGCGAAATGAATTTTCGGATGTGAATAGCGCTGACGTGCATGACGACGGAGAACTGACCATTGAGAAATTAGTCACGAATATGACAACTACGTTGAGAGTTAGCAAATGATATTACATCATAAGCAGAAAATTAACAAAATTCAAGAAATACATCTCTCATGAATTCATCCAGCAGAAGAACATGTGGCAGCTGGGTGTCTGTATCTCTGCTCTTTCGGGAAGTGGCGGAGCTCTCCTTCTAGAAAAGGCATAGTGACGCTGAAGGAAAAACTAAAATTTTCTGATAATCTTTCTTTTCTATATGATTCCGGTGTGCTGGTTTCTCATAAAAAACAAAAACAAACAAAAAAACGAAAAATAATACAGGGCTATTACAAATGATTGAAGCGATTTCATATATTCACTGTAGCTCCATTCATTGACATATGGTCACGACACACTACAGATACGTAGAAAAACTCATAAAGTATTGTTCGGCTGAAGCCGCACTTCAGGTTTCTGCCGCCAGAGCGCTCGAGAGCGCAGTGAGACAAAATGGCGACAGGAGCCGAGAAAGCGTATGTCGTGCTTGAAATGCACTCACATCAGTCAGTCATAGCAGTGCAACGACACCTCAGGACGAAGTTCAACATAGATCCACCAACTGCTAACTCCATTCGGCGATGGTATGCGCAGTTTAAAGCTTCTGGATGCCTCTGTAAGGGGAAATCAAGGGGTCGGCCTGCAGTGAGCGAAGAAACGGTTGAACGCGTGCGGGCAAGTTTCACGCGTAGCCAGCGGAAGTCGACGAATAAAGCAAGCAGGGAGCTAAACGTACCACAGCCGACGGTTTGGAAAATCTTGCGGAAAAGGCTAAAGCAGAAGCCTTACCGTTTACAATTGCTACAAGCCCTGACACCCGATGACAAAGTCAAACGCTTTGAATTTTCGGCGCGGTTGCAACAGCTCATGGAAGAGGATGCGTTCAGTGCGAAATTTGTTTTCAGTGATGAAGCAACATTTTTTCTTAATGGTGAAGTGAACAGACACAATGTGCGAAACTGGGCGGTAGAGAATCCTCACGCATTCGTGCAGCAAATTCTCAATTCACCAAAAGTTAACGTGTTTTGTGCAATCTCACGGTTTAAAAGTTTACGGCCCCTTTTTCTTCTGCGAAAAAAACGTTACAGGACACGTGTATCTGGACATGCTGGAAAATTGGCTCATGCCACAACTGGAGACCGACAGCGCCGACTTCATCTTTCAACAGGATGGTGTTCCACCGCACTTCCATCATGAGGTTCGGCATTTCTTAAACAGGAGATTGGAAAACCGATGGATCGGTCATGGTGTAGATCATGATCAGCAATACATGTCATGGCCTCCACGCTCTCCCGACTTAACCCCATGCGATTTCTTTCTGTGGGGTTATGTGAAAGATTCAGTGTTTAAACCTCCTCTACCAAGAAACGTGCCAGAACTGCGAGCTCGCATCAACGATGCTTTCGAACTAATTGATGGGGACATGCCGCGCCGAGTGTGGGAGGAACTTGATTATCGGCTTGATGTCTGCCGAATCAGTAAAGGGGCACATACCGAACATTTGTGAATGCCTAAAAAAACTTTTTGAGTTTTTGTATGTGTGCGCAAAGCATTGTGAAAATATGTCAAATAATAAAGTTATTGTAGAGCTGTGAAATCGCTTCAATCATTTGTAATAACCCTGTACAGTGTTCATTCAAGATTCATAGCATCTTGCAGTATACGTATTTACCTACTCAATTGGTGTGAGCTGCACACTTGGAGGTTTCCTTTTTTCTTTTACAATCCATTTTTGGGCATCATCGTTGATTAAATGTTTGCATAATTGTTTCTCTCCCATAATGGTTGTACAAAACATCGACAGTTACAGTACACTGTGCAAAAGAACGAAAAACGCCTGGTAACCTTAAAGCATTACATTAGTCATACGCTATGGACATTAGTCTCCGCGGCCAAATGCATAGTCAAAATGCTATGAAGCTACATGAAGTGGAACACCTGAAATTCAGCATAGCAATAGTTTCTCAGTTCAATGAAGGATTTGTAAGATAGCATTGTACATATTCTAGGGTTAGCGTCTGTGATTAGCAATCAGAACGTCCTATGTTCCGGGTTCGAAGCACACCACCCCTTACAGTTCGATTAATAATAAGCATTGGCGGCCGAAGACTACCGGCGTAAGAAGTCACCCTCATACTGCCAACGATCTTGTCAAAGAGGGCAGAGGAGGGGACAGAGGTTCAGGACACTCTCTTGTCCTTGGGAGTGGGAAACCGCCATTAAAGGCGGAAGAATCAACAATGATCAATGGCATGAAGATATAACAGGCAATGGAAAGCACTGCATTAAAGACAAGCAACCTATATCCATAGGATATGTGGCCTGTAGTTAAAAAAGTGTCATGATGATCACTATATTGGCAAAAGGTTCCGGAGTAGTCCCCAGTTCGGATCTCCGGGAACAAAGTATCAAGAAGGAGCTGGCCTTGAGAAAAATACAGAATAACCAACCAAAGGATAACGTCCTACGAGTAAGGGTGTGGAATGTCAGAAATTATAACGTGGTAGGGAGGCTAGAAAATCTGAAAAGGGAAATGTAAGGTCTCAATCTAGATGTAATAGGGGTCAGTGAAGTAAAGTGGAAAGAAGGACTTCCGTTCAGGCGAGTGCAGGGTAATATCAACAGAAAATTGTTTAACGGGGTTAGGATTCGCTCTGAATAGGGAGGTAGGGTAGAGAGTGTGTTACTATGAAGAGTTCAGAGACAGGATTATTTTTATCAGAATCGACAACAAGCCAAAACCGACAGCTAAATTCAGGTACATACGCCGGCGTCGCAAGCTAAAGATGAAGAGATAGCGAAAGTATATGAGGAAACTGACGGGCAATACGGTAAGTAAAGGGAGACGAAATTCAAATAGTCCTGGGGGACCAGATTGAAGCTGTAGGGGAAGAATGGGAAGAAACGGTTGTGGCAGAATATGAGCTTGGGAAAAAGACTGAGAGAGCAGAAAGACTGAGATCTCTAATTAATTTCAGCTGGTAACAGCGAATATTCTGTTCAAGAATTACAGTAGGAGGAAGCATAATTAGAAAAGGTCGGACGATACGGTAAGATTTCAGTTATATTACATCTTGGTTAAACAGACACTTCTAAATCAGTTACTGGATTGTAAGGCGTATCCAGGAGTATATTTGTTAGTGATGAAAAGAAGGCTGAAGTTTAAGAGATTGGTCACGAACAACCATTGCGCAAAAAGTGTGATACGAAAGCAATAAGAAATGAAGAGATACGCTTGAAGCTCTTCAAGGCTATAATTACGTACAGCGATAAGGAATAGCTAAGGAGGCAGTTCACTCAAAGAGGTATGGAAGTCTCTAAAAAGGTTGGAAAGAAAAACATTCCATGTAGAGAACGTAACTGCGAAGAAACCTTGGGTAACAGAAGAAGTACTTCTTGCAATCGACGAAAGAAGGAAGTACAATAAACATCAATGAAATTCAGGAATCCAAAAATATAAGGCAGATAAGAATAAAAGAAACAGGAAGTGCAAGAAAGGTAAAGCGAAATGGCTCCATGACAAATTTAAAGAAATCGAAAGAGAAATGGTTGTCGGAAGGATTACCTCAGCATATAGGAAAGTCAAAACAGCATCCGGTGAAATTAAAAGTAGCAGTCGTAACATTAAGAGTGCAACGGGAATTCCACTGTTAAATGCAGAGGAGAGAGTGGATATGTGGAAAGAGAAAACTGAAGGCCTCTATGAGGGAGAAAATTTGTCTGAAATGACAGAAGAAGAAACAGTAGTTGATTCAGCAGAGTTAGGGAATCAGTTATTAGAATCAGAATTTAAGAATGCTTTGGAGAACTTTAGATTAAACAAAGCAGATGAGATACATGACATTCCATCAGAATTTCAAAAATCAATGGGGGGGGGGGGGGGGGGGGGAGGCAACAAAACGACTATTCACGTTGGTGTGTAGAATGTATGAGTCTCGCGAGATACCATCTGACTTTGCAAAAAATATCATCCACACAATTCCGAAGACTGCAATAGCTGATAAGTGTGCAAATTTTCGCAGAATCAGCTGAACAGCTCACACTTCCAAGTTGCTGGGAAGAATAACATACAGAAAGAAAATTGGGGATGCGTTGGATGACGGTCAGTTTGGCTTTAGCAAAGGTAAAGGAATAATAGAGGCTATTCTGACGTTGCGGGTCCCAATGGACGCTACACTAAAGAAAAAACAAGACAAATTCATAGGATTTTCCGACCTGGAAAAAGCTTTGGACAACGTAAAATGGTGGAAGATTTCGAAATTCTGAGAAAAATAGGGGTAAATTATAGGGAGAGATGCGTAATATACAATATCTACAATATCCAAGAGAGAATAATAAGAATGGACGACCAAGAACGAAGTACTCGGATTAAAAAGTGTGTAAAGCAGGAATGTAGTCTTTTGCCCCTACTGTTCAATCTGTTATCGAAGAAGAAATCATGGAAGTAAATGAAAGGTTTAGGAGTGGAATTAAAATTCAAGGTCAAAGGACATAAATGATGCGATTCGTTGATGACATTGCCATCCTGACTGAAAGTGGAGAAGAATTACATGATCTCCTGAATGGACTTAACAGTCTAATGAGTGCAGAATATTGATTGAGAGACGAACGTAATGAGATGTAGCAGAAACGAGAATAGTAAGAAACAACATCATGACTGATGGTCACGAAGTAGATGAAGTTTAGAAGTTCCACTATCTAGGCAGCGAAATAACCAATGATGGGCGGGAGGAGGAGGAAATTAAAAGCAGACTGGCACTAACAAAAAGGGCTTTCCTGGCCAAGAGTACTCAACTAGGATCAAACATTGGCGTTAATTTGAGGAAGAAATGTCTGAGAATGTACGTTTGGAGCACAGCTTTGCATGGTAGTGAAACATGGACTGTGGGAAACCCGGAACAAAAGAGCATCGAAGCATTTGAGATTAGAGCTAGAGACGAATGTTTAAAGTTAGGTAGACCGATAAGATGAGGAATGAGGAGGTTCTGCGCGGAATCGGATAGGAAAGGAATTATATGTAAAACACTGACAGGGACAAGGGACAGGACGATAGGACATCTGTTAAGTCAACAGGGAATGGCTTCCATTCTACTAGAGGGAGATGTAGAGGGCAAAACTGTAGAGGAAGACAAAGATTGGAATACATCCAGCAAATAATTGAGGACGCAGGTTGCAACACTACTCTGAGAGGAAAACGTTCACATAGGTGAGGAGTTCGTGGCGGGCCGCATCAAACCGGTGAGAAGACTGATGACTTCAAAAAAAAAAAAAAAAAAAAAAGAAGAAAAGAGAAATGAGTATGCGTACTATATGTGTGGCGTACAATTATGGACTCATCGAGTGTCTGGTTTTCTCACCGGTACAAGTTAGAGGAAGGGATCGAAAGAATTCGAAGTTGTACTGCTGTACTGATAACTAGTCAGCTTGAAACTACTAAACTGACTATTGACAGTCAGTTTAGTTATTTCAAGTGTTCTACGGATATGTGAGGTACTCTTACATGGAACCTTGATAAGGAAGACAGTCATTTTTGTGAGGCGCTGTTAGAGAAGTTCAGTGACCCAGATTTCAAGAAAAACTGTAAAACTAGATTGCTTCCCGCCTTCTTAAGTCTTCTAGACACTGCTATAATAATCATGGTAAGAGAAATAGGGGCGAATATGGAGCTTTACAAATGATCATTTGATCCATATTCAGCTCGTCAGTCTAAAACACAGCGATTTATATTACGAAGTAAAATACGTTATTTAATATTCTGTTATTGTTGGAGCATGTACGTAGATGTACTTATAGCTGTCTTGATATTATAATGCCAAAATTCTCCGCCACTCGCTGCGAAACTATTCGCTTTTCATTCTTGATAAGTCTTGAAATGATCTCCTTAGAGACGTACCAAAATGTGATGAATTGCGAAAGTGGGATCATGAACGGGAAATAGTTTTTTTAACGATAAAGTGAAATCCTACTGATCCAAACTGTCTTATCTTACACAGTGATAAAGAACAATATCAGTCACATTGTTCTGACATGTCGGCAACGAAGCTTTAGACATATGAACTATTCATTTGAGGGCACTGGCACCCATATTATTTTGGAGAGGTATATAGCGCTGAAGTGTCGTTAAAAACTGGTTTACAGATTTACCGCTTGTAACATTTTCTTGTTACTTTGGATTCAAATTTATTACAAATTCATGTTGTGTTTGAGGTACGTGGATAAATGTTTATTATTATCACACACATACTATTTTGTATAAAATACTGTCGATCACCTTGCGTTCACATCTTCAGATCAGAGAGAGGCTTTACTACACGTCACTGTACCAACTACACGTTAATTAACTCTGGACTTAGTGTAGGGAAACCAATATTGTTATAAAATTATCATGGGTTAGGTCTTTGCAGGAAATTTAATTTTCTTAAAATGTGTAAGTAAATATTCGCCTTTTTCTAACTTCGTATAAAGGAACAGATCTTTCAACGTGCTGATCTTCATTGATTTTGTAAACTGCTAGAATGTAGCACTAAATGATACAGTACTGCGCAGTCATAAAGAGTGTACTACAACGTTTTATCAATAATTTTCTGTTTTTATACGGACTGTCTTCTGCAAGGGAAGATCTGCTTGATGAATAGTGAACTGAAGTTTGGAGGAAGGTAAGTGGAAGTCTAGAACCTTTTTAGCAGCAAATCGAGAACAGATCCGAGGAAACGTAGAAACAAATGATGGTCGTTATGTAAACAATAAACAAGCAGAACACTGAAAGGAATAAGCAAAGGGGTAATATGCTGAACTTGAAAGGTTAGACAGGTTGTCAGAAGACGCATCAAATGAATTACAAGATAAAGTGGGACCAGAACTATTTATGTAAGAATCAACACCAAATAATGGCGTACAGAAATGTTCCCGGTAAGCAGTGATAAAATATACCGCTTGTGTTGAGAGCTGGTAAGTAACATCTAGGAGGAAATAAACATATGAAGACTTCCAAATTCTCATCAGGGTGCTGCTACCTAAATACGATAAATTACAAACGTTCAAAGTCTATTATATTCACTAACTCATCACTCATAGACTCTGAAGAATACACCGTAAAAGGATAAGTAAATAATTTTAAAACAAGTAGAGAAGTTATGGAATAAGATCCTAACATGATTAGGAAAAAAGAATTTGCCCTTTACATAAACATTAAGAAAGCCAGCGACACGATCCAGTGGATAATCATAGCAAAAAATTTAAAAATTCCAGAGAATGTAAATCTAAATGCCCAGACTGCAAAAAAATGTATACTGGAAAATAGAAAGAAATTTCTCAGCCATAGATAAGAAACATGTAGAAGGGATAAAAGCAGCTAAAGAGGTCTTTAGAACGGATTTGAAAACAGAAAATCGTACTATCAACAGCATACAAAATAGAAATAACGGATAAATTGAGAAAAGGTAGCCTACTGAACACGATGAGGAGAATCAAAATAGTCAACAAAAAAATAAAATTCCAAAATCCTTCACAAACAAGCGTATTTTCGCAACCACTCTTTATACGAGATGTTACAGGGTTAACACTGCCATACACACAGTGCAAAACTGCAGGGGTGCCTGAAATACTTCAGATACGCAGCTTTCGTGTAGGTTACAAATACATTATGAATCTGTATTTCTTTTAAATTGTATCTTTATTATTTTACCTTCAAGGTCATTTTACAATTCAGTTACATCTTTGCTTTCACTTGCATTTCAACATGCATCACAACATGGTTCACCATTTACTAAGAAACATGATGCCAGGTGTCACTGGTCCCAGCCGGCCGGTGTGGCCTTGCGGTTCTAGGCGCTTCAGTCCGGAACCGCGTGACCGCTAAGGTCGCAGGTTCGAATCCTGCCTCGGGCATGGATGTATGTGATGTCCTTAGGTTAGTTAGGTTTAAGTAGTTCTAAGTTCTATGGGACTGATGACTACAGATGTTAAGTCCCATAGTGCTCAGAGCCATTTGAACCATTTTTCACTGGTCCCAGTAATACGACACGATCTCAGCAGTATGAACGCCAGGTTAGACAATGCCGACAACTGGTACCGCTTGCTCCAGTCATAGACTAGACATCTCTGAAGTGCGCATTTTGTACACGGAATGGGGTGTTTGTCGTTAAAATAAGTTATGTCCCAAATCTCACGACTTCTGCACGGTGTAAAATCTGCCTGTCAGCGCTCTACGGATCTTGGATGTCATTATATCGATAGTAAATATGGATCCCGTTCACAAGTACCGAAGTACGCCTTTCATAGGCATGTTAACGGTTTACATACGATATCTGAAATAATCTTGCCACAAACCTTTGAAGACATAAATGCAGTAACATTTCCCCTATCAGCGACTTGTCTCACAGAGCAGAAGTAACCTTCCTTTTGTGATTGGAAAAAGAAGTGCTATTTATCTGTAATTTTTAGATTTTGTGCTGCTCTTGGGTGTATAGCCGAGTTAGTAAACTATGCCACCGTGGTGTCGTGAAATGTCTAACAACTGCGCCGATGGCTTTTTTAATTGTAGAAAACACAGAACTGTATACCTATGATACGCAGAAAATTAATGATCTGTGTCACATATTTGTAAAAAATCTTTCCTCAGGTTTTCTGTAATCTTCTTTCTCTTCCTTATGGGAAGGTATATTACAACATTCAACACTGAAGCCATTTATTTGGCGTGTTTTATGGGCAAGTGTCCACCACAGTACAGATTTTGTAACTATACGGCACAAGGAATCAAAATAAAAAAAAAGAAATACTTTTCACTCTCTTGTGCAAGTACTCACACGCAGAGTCAAGGCTTGTACAACCGTCTTATATTAAAGTCCTATAGCATCATCTGTTAAATAAAATGTTATTATGAAATTTATTATTACATCAGTAATGGAGAGTGAACAGAATGACACTCATGAACGAGTTAGGTGGCATCTCATATGTTGTGGTGGAAAAAATTATTGAAGAATTCCCACCAATTCTTGTAAAACGATTAAACCTCATGTATGTTGTTCCTGTGTAATTTCTATTCCTTGTTACTGCGATTCACGTTCGTCTCTCTCTCTCTCTCTCTCTCTCTCTCTCTCTCTCTATCTTTTTATCTATCCCTGTATCTATTTCACCCCCACACACAAAGTCGCCGCTGAATTGATGACAATCTTCCTTCATCCACATACCCATTTTGAGTATACTTAGAAATATTTTTCGTGATTTTTTTTATTTCTTATGTAGTATTATTAATCTTCGTTCATCATTGGGGAAATCAAAACATGAATCGCACATAATCATTTCTCACGTCTTAGCTACCGTTAATATAGCTTCCTGTTGTGACTGCTTTACAATGAGTACAATTATTTTAAAATCTGGATGCAATGGAAGATTAACACTATTATAAATGTGGATACATTCAATGAACTCACAGGCAGTATATTCCTACACTATTAAATTTATCTGTCTATAGTGTCGTAAATACATGGTCTTATAGTCACAAAAATTAGTGCTATGATATTACTGTTTCTTTACACTGCGTCTCGATGTTTTTCAACACAAAACCGCCTCTTACTAGCAACTATTAACAAAATTTTTTGCTACTTTTATATCAAGCATAACTGTTCCCCACTTCACTAATTTTTCTTAGCACCCGTTGCAACAACATTTTTCCACCATTACAGTTACAAATTAACAAATGCGTAAAGACGGAACAAATGAGTTTGATGCTTAATCTTAAGTCTTAGTGTAAAACGTAAACAAACAGTGCATTACGAAAGTAATGTGATAAGCCTATGTGGAGATGCGCAGTAGGCTAATAACTCTACAAAAATGTTTATGGCTCCAATACTTCGCTGAAATCGTTGAACTTCGCATTCCTAGCAATGTGATGCCGATAGTATTCACTGTTTACTAGGGCTACTGCTTATTATGTTATGTTTTCTGCAATTGTACTCAGTTGATATTTTTCTTTAACTAACTGAAATTATCATTATATTTTAAGCGTGTTAAAGAATACTTTTTACTTTCATGTTAAGAAATATAGTCTCTTTCATGAAATTCATGATCGGAACTTTTCATTGTAGATGTACTAGAGATATACTAGAGCTATGTCAGAATGAAATGCACGAACTTTGACGTCTTTACCTTTAGGCGATGGTTCATTTGTTTCCATAGTGTCGGAAGGTGATTAGATGTGGACGCATCCTTCATAACGTAGAGAGAAACGCCAACGAATCGCTAGTTTTGCGTAATTTTATCTGCTATGTAATTTAATTTTTTTACTCGTAATAAAATAAAAACTGTTTCGTAGAAGACTACAACAAAATGGCACGAATCTGCCAAGCACATCTAATCTTGTATGTTACTGGAAATGTAGTGTGGCTGACACTGCCGTATTTCAATGAAGAGGAGAATAAGTTACAAAATTCCAAACAAAAAGACGGCCCTGTTTCACTATGAACTTGAAGGGTGGGGAATTATATGAAGAATACTGTCTGCAAAGGAATATCAAATTGTTCAGAACTGATAACAAGCTGTTGACAAAATTTTTGGGTACCAAGACGATTCTCCACTGTGTATACTGGTGTAAAATGATCAAATTTGTAAAGTATGGAAACGAAGCAAGAGAATAATCCACTATCGGTATAGGAATCAAAAAGGGCGCTTACTGTAGCAAAAGACAATGAGCCTACATTTACATGCTTTTATCCCCTAATTGATTAATTACAATCAAGATGCAACACCTAAATCTTTGGAGGGATCATTTTTACTTGAAGCATACATGAAAACTTTTAGCTATACAAATGACGAGACAGTTTTGGTTGTAACGTAGTCCACAAAACAAAATGGACAGTTGGTAAAATATCATCACACCAACAAATAATGTGGTAATTTATAAGAATACAGCTGGTTTCATGGCAGGCCTACTTAGCAAGAGAATCACAGAAATAACTTAGAATGGAGAGAACGATAAACAAAGTACCATCAAAAGTGCGTAGGTAGGGAAATAGCCGATGGAACTATCTACAGTCAAGGAATGATATGCAGTTAACCGCAAACTAAAATCAGCATTTAGCGAGACGAAGAAGCTGATAACATCGGAAAATATTTATCTGAACAAAATAATGCAACATTTAAAAACATTATTAGAAGGAAGACCATAGGCCTTCGAAGCACATTACTAGAAAAAAAAGATAAGTAGAAATCTTCAGAAACACGAGCAATCTAAGAACCTAATGGGGTCTGTGAAGAGGTTTAGAAAGCAGTGCATTGTACGCATGTATAGACGAGGTGATTTCGTAACAAACAACACAGAACGAGAAGTGCAAAGAAAAGATATTCTAAGACCAAGGCTACATACAGTACATCAACTACAAATTAACAACATATTTCCAATATGACATAATTGCTGAAGACATTCATAAGTGGAGTACGAATATTGCTACCGACCAGCCTATGAATGGAGAAATTTATGTGATTAAGGTGTCTCTACAAAAAGTTAATTCGAAATAAGTAGCAGTGTTGCTATTCAGAACAAGTTTGGAAAACATCTTTCTGTACTGAGATATTTTCTGAAGATACTGACCCTTTCAAATTTTACATTTATGAATAAACAAATTTCTTACTCTGCATGCAATGCAATGTTTACATAATTACCATTTTAGAGAATGTTTATGTGGTCATTATTAAGGAAGAAGCTGAACACATGTGAGCAACATAACAGCGTTTACACACAATCCCGCAAAAGTAGCTACAGCTTCTGAAACAAATTTCGTTCTGCTTATGCGAATTACAGGACTGATACAGGTAAGCAGCTCACGTACATTAGCAAGTACAAGAGGAAGCATAAATGATAGATGTTGAAACTGCTTTTAATCGCATTACGTCATTTGTGAGGCTATAGATAATGTGGGTTTTCTAGAACTTGCATTTCCTTAGTAATGTTCAAATGCATCAATTTTTCAAAGTTTTGTCTAAAAAATTGAACTTCGATCTTTTGTAACAGAAATGTGGGAAAGAAAAGTAGCAGCTTTACCATTTGGGCAAGAATTCAAAGGCCAAAACAAAATGTTCGTCGGCTTCTCAGATAATAATCTTTTAAGACTGAATAGAAAGTCTTCTGTTTGCGACAAGGTTGTAGTACATCAGAGACACGTTAAATTCGTAAGTAATCGGATGGACACAACATCTCTTTGTGATAAATATACCAAACGGACAAATATGCACATAGTGCAATACACAGAACACTTCGTTATATTTCCATAAGTAGCTGTCACAGTTATCAAAGGGAAAAATAATATCCAAACACAGAAAATCCATCACTTCCTCAAACCTTATACTACAAAGAACGAACAGAAAACCTTTAACTGCTAAGCAGACTGACATGATTCGGTTTCTTTTTTTCTGCACATGATCTCATCAGTGATATACAATTTCCGTTTTTATACGTATCTGTAGAATGTACAGTTCTCTACTGAGATTGTTAAGAACCTCTGTTTGTTGGTAGTGGTAAAGGTGGAGATTCAAGATACGACTTTTACATTTACATCTTTCTTAGAACAAATGAATGTGATGAATCCACTTTACTGATAGCTCGATGAACTATGGTTCAGAAATTTTGTGCAGTTTAAAACGGCCTCGCTCAATGCATAACAAACAACAGTTTTTTCAAACCATCACAACGAAACTTAGTGCTGAAATAAAACAACCGACAGGTAAAGTTTAATTTTACGTTAAATGTACTACAGCCAATAAGTTTACATAATAATTTGAGCGAAGCGAAGAGATATAACAACTTTATCATACGTAGTACATAAAACAAGTAGCCCATAACGACTGCGTGAGAAGACCTGCTGCTTGAATATATAGATATGATAGACTTATTAGGATAAACTTGGAATAAACTTTCGAAAGAAAGCTTTTAACTTCCGCGCTAATCTAGTGGATTTTGATGATTGTAATTTTTCAGCAATAAACCCTTCTAACTATGCTTTTCCTTACTGATGTTGGACGATGCAGCAGAGGAATTAGTCACCGCAATTCCCACCGAGATAAAACGTTACTTCGTTTACTTAGAGCGATATTTTGACTTTTGAACGAGAATGTGTGTCTAGCATGGTTTGTTAGTTCTGAAAAGTATGTGCTAAGAACCTGGGAAGATAAAACTTGTGGCTTCGTAGTACAATTAAATTTCAGCTAATACTGCGGCAACTAGGTTTGTTATCCTCTTTTGGCAAAAATCGCCCTCAAAAATAAATGTTCGCGTGGGTCCGACAGTATTTTCTGTTGTTTGACCCTATTATTAAGGATTGTTAATCACGTATGCAATACGCAATAATTTACGGTAATTTTTCAGACACCGTTCGGTCCATTTGTAATGTTTTAACAGCATGGTATTTTCAGAGAACTTACGTTGCTATCGTATACATAATGATACTTCCCTGGTTTAGTCGTTATTTAGAACCAAAACATAGGAGCTTACACAAGACATTTCTGTAATCCACAGACAGGCTCAACTTTCTGTGGATGATGAGGATGGTATGGATCCAGGTATTTTTGGCAGGTTACAACAAGTATTCGACGCCCTGGTAGCAGTTTACGGTGCACTATGACTGTAGTCAGTACTCATGAACCAGAGACATGTGTATCGTCGTTACTAACTGAAAACGGTATTCTTGTATTGCAAACTGCGATCTGAGATTGGAAAAGAAAACCGTTGAAAATGTTGTTAGGTGATGATGCATGATTTCCTCCGGCAAGTAGACTGCAAGCGCTACAGAGAAAATATCTACACACACTTTATCACTCTATAGGCACAACAGTAATAAGGGAACACGGCTAACATCTATGGAATTCCACTACGGAAATACTGTATTTATCAGCTGACTGAATCGTAATGAGAAGTAAATTTTGAAGCCAATTTTAACTCTTTAGTTTTTTACGACATAATGTTTTATGTCTTCACTTAGGAAGAAGGTACACATCCCACATTAAAGATTAACAAAAATTTGTTCATTTACATTCCTTTTTAGACATTTCAGCCAGCGGCATTGTTAGGACCATGCAATACTTTTCTTTCTGTGTGCAGTTGGTACCGAACAATCTCTTAGAGTTCAAAACATACGGACTTTTAAAAAATAATACTAGGAGGAGAAATGGCTTACATCGCATACTTTACAGGCTTCACAAGGAGCAGAAAAGAAAGGGCTTTAGAATCATAGAAGGTTTCAGCTATTTACACAGTGGTCTAAATGGTCAAAGAGATAAGAAATAACTCATATACAAAATAAGTGATATCTGATGAACAATATCTTCAAGTCATAGAAGAATTTGTTAATAGGGTTCAGTCTGATGCTGTGTAATGTGTGTGTGTGTTTGTGTGTGCGTGTGTGTGTGTGTGTCTGTGCACTTGCTTCTGAAGCTGAAATGGAAAACTTGGTATTACGTTCGCTTAACCAATATCACAGATTATTTACGAGTGTATTCAGCTACGTGTAAGCTTGCATAAAAGCACTTTTAATCTAGCAATAAACATTTTCCTTTATTTGACTGGAATTTCTCGGTACCAACTACTTTCTCAAAAATAAGAGAGTGCTGTAAAGGATCTCTTGTTCTCGTTTACATGCAGTTCAAGGTCACTGCAGATTTACAAGCCTTGAGTGTGTAATTTAGTTTGTAATGGACTTTGTTCCAACTAAGTCAACACTAGAATCGACACACTTACAGGTTATATTATGTTACATTAATGTACGAAGGTTATATTCGTGTGGTTTTCATGTACGACTTCCTAGTGAAGAGAATTCAGCGCGACATGTTCAGTTAAGAGACTTTAATTGAGTAATGCGCAATAAATTACAATGATAAAACACAGTCATCAAATATTTAAGAGTATCCGAAAAGTATGACGGCCTTTACTCATTTCAGAATGACGAGAAAAACTTATGAAAATTTAATATAGCTTTCTATAGTGGGTTATCGGAATATATAAAAATCTCAAGAAACTGTCCCAAAACGTGTCTCAGCGCGGATTATAAATGCCAAGAACGTAACACAAATGACGTATAATATTGTACGAAAGACACGCAGTACACTCCAAGGTAGTTCACTATTACAATTCCAGGTAAGCACTTTCAGATTTGTCTAACAGAACAAGTGCATTCTCTGAGTGCAAGTGACATTGGAATTCAGGCTTATACGTAGACGTATTCACAGTCGCACTCCCTTTGAATGGATGCGTTGGAGGTAAAATGAAACGGGATTTCTACACATCGTTCGCCACACACTGTACAGTGAGCAGCACAACCAGTATTGCTGTAGTGCCGTTCCCCGAACCACCATTGGACTGCTTCTCTGATTCCAGGCAGGGAGGAGAATACCGCTTACACAAAGTGGCCAGAGTACCCACCAGCACACGGCGAATCAAAGAAGTTCTGGGGCTGATGAAGAAATACAGTGTGGAGTTATGACAGATACGAAACCGGAGAGACACGGCACATCGAGCTTCCAGCAAGAAACACTTGCTTCTGCGTATTGCTAACAGGCCGATAAATGTCATTCTTACTACGAAGAAGAAGAAAATATTTTCCTGTTGCTTTCTCATTGTTGCCAGTTCACCTTACTACATTTTGTCAATTTTCTTTATTGGAAGTATTTGCTCTGTGTTCTGAGGAAATCGTCATCTTTTCAAGACTGGATGATAGCTGTTTTTTTTTTTTTTTTCACTTGGTATTGACGATATTGTGTAATGCAGAGTGATCAACAAAGCTACGTCACTTTGTAAAACAGTGTCTTCGCATGAAAGGTTTTTTATTGTCTTTGGACCACTATAGCAGCAAAATTGTTCAATATATTACAAAAAGAAAACTATGATGTAAACGACATCTTGTAGTACAAAATACATTAATTTATTTTTGGCTCTCTGAACCACATGAACCATGGAACTCGCAAAGGTCCGGCTTTCGCGGCTCCACAATACAGGCTTTCGTACCATAAGTGCAACCACAACCTATGGGTATCTGTGCAGCGGTCACACGAACCCGTGGTTCCAGATTTTGCTACGTCGATTACAAGATTTTTGGAAGTTGTGCTTGTCTTAATTTTTCGTCTTATTCTGCTTTGGGGCTCTTGAGGACAAGTATAAAACTCTATGAACTGTAATACATATTTTATACTTGTCACGGTCACTGTTGTATAGGATGTGTCATAGGATTCATCGACTACACAGGCTCGAAATAATAAAGTGCAGTTTTGCACCACGCTGTTCTTCCAAGCAACCTAACTGATTGGCTCTATATACATTTTACGGGATAACAAGAAGCTTCTTCTTGACATCGGCTACGAATTTCTCTGTAATATTACCTGTCAACCATATGTTCTCTACAGGGTTACTTGAATAAACTTCGTAATTTTCAGGCTTTTCTTCCGTGTAATTTTCTGAATGAGTCTAACAAGATCGAAGAAATATAGAAATCGGTTAAGTTAATCTCAGTAACAATTCAGAGGGCCCCGTCACGTAGATATTTTTTGGCAACGTGGCATTGACTCTCATGAGAAGTTTTAAAACGTTAGAATAGTTTTTCTTCCATAATTAATTGAGTTACTTTTTGATGTTTAATTAGTAATTATTGTAAATCTTTGTTCCATTTATGCAGCTCATGTTCAGATTTTAAGAAACGCAACTGGTTCTACAAGGCGCTTAGCCTTTTCTTTGACACTCCAAATATTACCGTCCGTGTTTTCTTCGGGCTAGGAAGGTGCTGTGTTTTTGTTCTGGGCTTTAAGTAACACAACGTTATCGTTTGAGCCACGATTCACAGTGTCGTCAGTTGCTTCCTGTTTTTTGTAATGTTAAGAGAATTTATAACGAAATGTGTGCATCATTCGAATGAATTTCCAGGAAATTAACTTAAATATAACACCTGTGTAGGCTTTCAAGACAAGTAGATGGTGCTGATTGCATACCACCTTCTTCATATTTCATCTTTTGTAGGTTGAAAACGTTAACTAGATTCCACATTACTGTGAAACTCTAGAACCCGCGCAAAGACAAATGCTATTAAGTAGTATATACGAGGAAAACAGAAAGAATATTAATTCACTTTTATCGCCATTGTTAACACTTAGCGATACCGCAAAGGCAGCTGGTAATTGCTATGGGTACTGAACGAGTTGCTAAGTCAAGCAAATAGAAACTATTAATATTTGTATCAGAGAAACTATCATCGGAAACTGAAAATCACTTTAAAAATTGCGATCCGTTGTATCGTGTTATCCGTTTACAGATTCGTCGTCGAGCAGGTCTGTGCATCCGCCGTGTTCCACATACGCTGTCTGCCTCAGTACGGCGTGGGTGTATATTCAAAATGGTTCAAATGGCTCTGAGCACTGTGGGACTTAACATCTGAGGTCATCAGTCCCCTAGAACTTAGAACTACTTAAACCTAACTAACCAAAGGGCATCACACACATCCATGCCCGAGTCAGGATTCGAATCTGCGACCGTAGCAGTCACTCGGTGTGGGTGTACATTCCTCTAGCCCCCTAGTGTTCTACGAATTCGGAAATTTTCAACATTTGGTTAGAGAGATCCAACGACGAAGCAATTAAAATTTCGACATTGTGTTCCTTTCGGTGTATTATTCCTGTATATAAAATATCAGGATAAGTTTCGACATTTTGGAGTGGACAGTTCCCTTGTCAGATTGATTATGAAAATATTTTTAACTGGAAGACATTTCCAGAAGCATATGTATGTTTTGACCATAATTTCTTGGCTAAGAACTGCAGATTAAACCTGAATTAATGAAATGCAGCATGGATAACCTAGGAACTAGAGAATACCGAGGGTTTCAGGGAGAGCAGTAGGCAACGGTGGATTGAAATACTGGCAGCTAATACAATAGAAGATGGATGGTTAGTTTTAGGAGTTGTAAAAGGGAAAACAGTACAGAGAATCACTTAGGTAAAAACACAAGGACTAGTAGAAATCAGTGGATGAAGCAAGAAATATTAAAATTAGTTGATGAAAGGAGCAATTCTAAAATGCAACAAGCGTGTGAAAGTGGATATGGATGTCTAAAACCCGAAAGCAACAGAAAGTGCAAAATAGCTAAGCAGGAATGGCTAAAGATGTAGTACTGTAGAAGCATGCATCACAAGGGTGAAGGTAGATGCCACCTGTAAGAAATTGAAACAGAATTTTGGAGAAAAGACAGACTGCTGTACGATTGTTATTTTTTTAATCTTATGGGACTTAACTGCTAAGGTCATCAGTCCCTAAGCTTACACACTAGTTAACCTAAATTATCCTAAGGACAATCACTCACATCCATGCCCGATGGAGGACTTGAGCCACCACCGGGACCAGCCGCACAGTCAATGACTGCAGGGCTGTACGATTGTCAAGGGTTCAGACGACAAGCCAGCATAATCAAAGAAGGAGAAGCTAAAACCCAGAAGGTGTATATAGAGAGAGTGTATAAAGGAAACAACCTTGAGGAAAACGTTATAGAAAGAGAAGAGGAAATAGTCGGGGATGGAAATAGGAGATAGGAGAAAACGAGCAGAATTTGGTAGAGCACCGAAAGAGTTTAGTGGGAACAATGCCCCTGATTTACGTGCCAACCCTCAGAAATTCTAAGGACTTGGGAAAACTAGCCAAGACAAAGCTATTCTCCCTGCTGTTCTAGAGATTTCAGTCAATCGAAATATCCTTGAGACTTGAGGAAGAATTAATAACTCCAGTTCGAAAGAAGCCATCGTTGCAAAAATATTTAGATTATTTACTCAGGAATGGACAAAACTGTTTCAAAGATCTGTTTGGGTTTAGAGAAATGCGTGAACTAGCGAGGCAATACGACGTATCCTAGAAGATAGTTAGAATCAAGTGAAGCCTACGTTTATAGCATTTGTAGATTTAGATAAAGCTTTTCACTGTGTTTACTGGACCACACTATTTGTTACAGTACCGAGAGCATCCTTTCTTCGAGAAGGCAAGAAATACGCCGCTTCCTCCTACGTATATTTCGCAAAAGCACCATGAAGATAAAATCAGAGAGATTCAAGCTCACACGGAGGCTTATTAACAATTGTTCTTTCCGCGAACCATTCGCGACTTGAACAGGAAGTGGGTGAAGTGAAATTGGTACACAAAGCATCCTACGCCACATGCCTTAAGATGGCTTGTGGAGTATACGTACGAGATATATATAGGACAAAGCAATACATTAACTGAGTCTTCGAGCCACGTACGCTCTCGGAACTTTCTATAGTAGACCATATCGTGATGCAGAATGCCGCTCTTGTAGCGTTTGCCACTGCAGTTCGCTGAACGTCATCAGCGAAAAATCCTCGTGGTAGTTGCGACGTTATCTATTGGGTCATTTATTTATATTGTGCAAAGCAGTGGTCCTATAACAGACCCTTGAAGGATATCCGAAGTTACTTTTACGTCTGAAGACTTCTCTCCGTTCAGAATGACATACTATGTTGTGTTTGGCAGAAACTCTTCAGTCCAGTCACACAGCTGGTCTGATATTTCGTACACCAGGCGACAGTGCGGAACTACATCGAATGCCTTTCGTAAGTCAACGAACCCGACGACATGTATCTGGGAAGCTGTATCTAATTCTTCCTGGGTTTCGTGAACGAACAGAGGAACTGTGTTCCACACGGTCGTTGTTTCAGGAACACATGTTCATTTCTATGGAGGTGAGTTTCGGTTTCCAGAAATGTCATAAGACAAGAGCTTAAAACATATTCAAAAATTCTACAACTGACCAATGTTAGAGATATGGGGCTATAGTTTTGTGTGTCTGTTCGACGACCCTTCTACAAAAGAGAATGAAAGGGCTTGTTCCCAATAATTAAGAAATCTTCGCTCCTCTAAGAGATCAGAGTACACATGTGCTTGAGGAGGAGCAAGTTCTTTCGCATAGTCATGTAGAATAGAATTGGTATCCCGTTAGGACTAATGACTTTTCCTCAGTTGAGCAATTTCATTTGCATTTCTATCCCTTGTTACTTTTTTCGATTCTATCATTGTTGGACGCTTTAAAGGAAGAACTAGAGTGCGATCTTTCTCTGCGAAACAGTTTCGGAAAAAGAATTTCGGCCTTTTCTGTGTCATCCTTCGAATCAGTGCCGTTACGGTCACAGAGTGTCTGCACAGTTGGCTTCAACCTACACTCCTGGAAATTGAAATAAGAACACCGTGAATTCATTGTCCCAGGAAGGGGAAACTTTATTGACACATTCCTGGGGTCAGATACATCACATGATCACACTGACAGAACCACAGGCACATAGACACAGGCAACAGAGCATGCACAATGTCGGCACTAGTACAGTGTATATCCACCTTTCGCAGCAATGCACGCTGCTATTCTCCCATGGACACGATCGTAGAGATGCTGGATGTAGTCCTGTGGAACAGCTTGCCATGCCATTTCCACCTGGCGCCTCAGTTGGACCAGCGTTCGTGCTGGACGTGCAGACCGCGTGAGACGACGCTTCATCCAGTCCCAAACATGCTCAATGGGGGACAGATCCGGAGATCTTGCTGGCCAGGGTAGTTGACTTACACCTTCTAGAGCACGTTGGGTGGCACGGGATACATGCGGACGTGCATTGTCCTGTTGGAACAGCAAGTTCCCTTGCCGGTCTAGGAATGGTAGAACGATGGGTTCGATGACGGTTTGGATGTACCGTGCACTATTCAGTGTCCCCTCGACGATCACCAGTGGTGTACGGCCAGTGTAGGACATCGCTCCCCACACCATGATGCCGGGTGTTGGCCCTGTGTGCCTCGGTCGTATGCAGTCCTGATTGTGGCGCTCACCTGCACGGCGCCAAACACGCATACGACCATCATTGGCACCAAGGCAGAAGCGACTCTCATCGCTGAAGACGACACGTCTCCATTAGTCCCTCCATTCACGCCTGTCGCGACACCACTGGAGGCGGGCTGCACGATGTTGGGGCGTGAGCGGAAGACGGCCTAACGGTGTGCGGGACCGTAGCCCAGCTTCATGGAGACGGTTGCGAATGATCCTCGCCGATACCCCAGGAGCAACAGTGTCCCTAATTTGCTGGGAAGTGGCGGTGCGGTCCCCTACGGCACTGCGTAGGATCCTATGGTCTTGGCGTGCATCCGTGCATCGCTGCGGTCCGGTCCCAGGTCGACGGGCACGTGCACCTTCCGCCGACCACTGGCGACAACATCGATGTACTGTGGAGACCTCACGCCCCACGTGTTGAGCAATTCGGCGGTACGTCCACCCGGTCTCCCGCATGCCCACTATACGCCCTCGCTCAAAGTCCGTCAACTGCACATACGGTTCACGTCCACGCTGTCGCGGCATGCTACCAGTGTTAAAGACTGCGATGGAGCTCCGTATGCCACGGCAAACTGGCTGACACTGACGGCGGCGGTGCACAAATGCTGCGCAGCTAGCGCCATTCGACGGCCAACACCGCGGTTCCTGGTGTGTCCGCTGTGCCGTGCGTGTGATCATTGCTTGTACAGCCCTCTCGCAGTGTCCGGAGCAAGTATGGTGGGTCTGACACACCGGTGTCAATGTGTTCTTTTTTCCATTTCCAGGAGTGTATTTACGGATTCAACATATGAGTAGAACTTCTTAGGATTTTCTGTAGCGTCAGGAGATAGAATTTTACTTTGGATAGCTGGATGTGTCACACATAGCCCTCCGTAAGTTAATTTTTGGTTCCTTTAGTCTTTGCTTGTTTTTGAGGCTTTGGGTATGTTTAAATTTTCAGTGAACTCACCTTCTTTTCGTAGCAGCATCCTAACTAATAGAAGAGGTCAACTAATAAGATACCTCCTGAGGCATCAAGGGATTTTAAGTTTGGCAATGGAAGCTGATGAGGACAAAACTTATAGAGACAGAATTCAAATGGATGTAGATAGCAGTTGTTGCTTATAGATGAACAGGCTTGAGCAGGATAGACTGGTATGGAGAGCTGCATGAAACCAGTCTTAGGACAGAAGACAACAACAACAATATCTTGGCTTTCCATAGGAACAACAAGATTTTTAAACATATTGAAATGTAATTGAGAACAACGGATTATCAGGGACATTGGATTCATATTTCTAAATACGATCTGACGCTGTGTAGAGTGTAGACACAAAATAAAATAAGGTTTCAGTAACGCTTCAAGAGAAGATTAATGAGGTGTCACTACTAATATGAATGAACAATTTAAATTTACTATTCATAAATTTATCTCGTAGGTTGAGGTACTGTATCTCGAAGGTACAGGTACGCAGGTACATAGCCAGGAGAAATCCTAAGGAATACAAGGGAGAAGGAAAATTATAATTTTTATCTTATTAATTCTCTTTGGTCTTTTCCTAAGTGTGATTTGTGTTTTACACATACAAAACTTTTCGCATTTCATCTTCTTTTAAACAGCTAAGCCCCGTGTCTGCATCCACAGCTTCCACTCTTCGCCGCTCCTCTTCGTCCCCAAATATCAAGAACATCCCATCTCGCTGATCCTATTCTTTTAAATTCGATCTTCTCGATCTTCGTCCCTCGTTTTCCTTTCTATGAACTTGTCTTCGAAAATCTTGTGAAAAGAATATCATGTCTAATTAAGTGTACAATAGTTTTATTTTGCTTTACACTTTAGCGTTCAGTAGTTCTTTCTTCTGTCCTATTTCTCATGGGAACAATCTCATTCATTTTCTTATCGGTCCAGGTAGTTCTACATCTACATCTACATTTATACTCCGCAAGCCACCCAACGGTGTGTGGCGGAGGGCACTTTACGTGCCACTGTCATTATCTCCCTTTTCTGTTACAGTCGCTTATGGTTCGCGGGAAGAACGACTGCCGGAAAGCCTCCATGCGCGCTCGAATCTCTCACATTTTACATTTGTGATCTCCTTCGGAGGTATAAATATGGGGAAGCAGTATATTCGATACCTCATCCAGAAACGCACCCTCTCGAAACCTGGACAGCAAGCTACACCGCGATGCAGAGCACGTCTCTCGCAGAGTCTGCCACTTGAGTTTGCTAAACATCTCCGTAACGCTATCACGCTTACCAAATAACCCTGTGATGAAACGCGCCGCTCTTTTCTGGATCCTATCTATCTCTTCTGTCAACCGGACCTGGTACAGATCCCACACTGATGAGCAATACTCAAGTATATGTGGAACGAGTGTTTTGTAAGCCACCTCCTTTGTTGATGGACTACGTTCTCTAAGGACTCTCCCAATGAATCTCAACCTGGCACCCGCCTTACCAACATTTAATTTTATATGATCATTACACTTGCGTACGCATACTCCCAGATATTTTACAGAAGTAACTGCTACCAGTGTTTGTTCCGCTATCATATAATCACACAATAAAGGATCCTTCTTTCTATGTATTCGCAGTGTATTATATGTGTCTATGTTAAGGGTCAGTTGCCTCTCCCTGCAACAAGTGCCTATCCGCTGCAGATCGTCCTGCGTTTCGCTGCAATTTTCTAATGGTACAACTTCTCTGTCTACTACAGCATCATCCGCGAAAACCGCATGGAACTTCCGACACTATCTGCTAGTTCTTGTAATTCTGCATTAGAACCGCAGCTTTGAAGCGCCATTTGTCCGGTTTTACTAAAGTCCACGTTTCACTTCCAGACGTCAGGACGCTCTATACCAACTTCTTTAGAAATCTTTACTTATTGTGGAAGTTGATACGCTTGTACAGGAGAAAGTTTTTACTTCGGAAGGCGCTCTTGGCCGGTTTTATGCATCTCTTGATTTCCTAGAGACATTAGTTGTTTTTCTCTATAGCACTACAAAGAAAGTGAAATTCTATTATTGCCTCGAAATGCTCACTATTTATTCTTATGTCAGTCTTACATCCGCCTCCAGTCTATTCTGTAACCATGACTGTTGTCTTCTTAGTATTTATTGTTAGTCCTAATTTATTATCTCTTGATTTAAGATCTTAAGCGTTACATTTAGTTCCATCTCAGAATCTGCCTCTATTGCTATGTCATTGGCATATGTCATGCTCTGACTATGTGTAGGTGCAGACATAATATCTCCACAGTATCTGTTGATTCCATTCGTCCTTTCTTTGTTGCCTCCGCGACGAACATACAACAATTACTTTAACACATTTTCTTTATCGGCCAACATAGCTTGAAAAAAATGTGAGATTTGTTGTGCGACATCGTGGAATGTTCCCGCTTCAGCCCCTATAGCTTTATGAAGTTTCAATAGGTGGCGGCGCTGTAAGTAGCCTTCAAAATGGCGTCTCTAACGGAGATTTGTTCCAAGTAGAGAGCTGTCATTGACTTTTTGTTGGCGGAAAACCAGAGCATTGGAGATCTTCACAAGCGCTAGCAGAAGGTCTAAGAAGACCTAGCAGTGAACAAAAGCATGGTAAGTCGGTAGGTGATGCGCCTGTAGTGATCGGAACAAAGTGGCGCAGTCCTGTCCGATCCCCCGCGCGCCTGCCGGGCGCACGTAACTGTGACTCCTGCAACGTGTTTGTCTCTACAGATATGCAGACGAACTTCTCCACGACAACACAAGGTCTCACACAAGCGTGCGCACCCGAGAGGAGTTCACAGAACTTCATCTGACTGTTGTTCCTCATCCAACCTACAGCCAGAATCTCGCAACTTCCGACTTCCATCTGTTTGGCCCAAGAAGGATACAATCTATGGGAAGCGGTATATAAATGATGAGGAGGTTAGTGATGCAGCCCGACTTTAGTTCCGATATCGGCAACTAGACATGTACCATGGTAGCTTGCAGGCACTCCCAGTAAGGTGGCCTAACGCCGTCACATTGAACTGAGATTGTATTGAAGGATAGGGTTTTGTACCCGAAAGACTGGGGAATAATATGGTTTACTGGAATTCCAAATAATTACAATCTCCTATCAAAAAAAATGTGTTACATTATTTAATTAACGCAAGTCGGTTTAAATAATTGGTGTCCCACCCTCTACTGACTTTTACTTCTTGTTTCCATTAATATCCATTTCAGTACTTTGAGTTTTGTGTATGCTCAAGATAAGCCACCTCTCCTAGTCAAGTCCGACCTGTGCATTTATTTAAATAATAACCTCTAATCAACCATTTAAAGTGCTTTTTCTATGTCCATAAATGTTATGCATGTTTTCTTTTTACTTATAATCTTCTTTGCAAAATCTGACATAGTGCCAATATTGCTTCAATCGTTCCATTCCCTGATATGGAGCCAAATTGATCATTGACCTAGCTCCAGTTTATTTTTTCTTAATTCTCCCGGTAAGAATTGACAGTAAAGTTTTAAATGCATGTGAGAGAACGGTTGGTGTTCTATAATATGTATAGTCCCCCGCATTTTCTCTATTGGGTAATGCAATAGTTCTATTTGTGAAGTAAGGTGGTATGGTACATTCCTTGTAACATGCAGATGCCATGGTAAACAATTTGCTTTTGATGTTGTCAGTACTCTTTCGTAGGAGCTCTGCAGGAATGTCAGTTGATTTTCATCTGTTTAGTGAAATGAATAACTTACTTGGTATAAGTGGACGCTTACGCTTTCGTCAATTAGTTTTTCATCTTCCATATACTCATCTAAGCCTCCAGTTTCAGCAACACTGCACTAGTCTTTAGTGTACTCTTTCCATCTGTCACATCTTCTATGTCAAATAGTATCTTCCCATTTTTATCTCCATGTAGCACTTGGTTCCCTGTCTACGCTGCGAAAATTTAATATTGGAGTAAGTTCCACCTTGAAACTTCCTGGCAGATTAAAACTGTGTGCTCGACCGAGACTCGAACTCGGGACCTTTGCCTTTCGCGGGCAAGTGCTCTACCTTCTGAGCTACCGAAGCACGACTCACGCCCGATAATCACAGCTTTACTTCTGCCAGTATCTCGTCTCCTACCTTCCAAACTTTACAGAAGCTCTCCTGCGAACCTTGCAGAACTAGTACTCCTGAAAGAAAGGATACTGCGGAGACATGGCTTAGCCACAGCCTGGGGGTTATTTCCAGAATGAGATTTTTCACTCTGCAGCGGAGTGTGCGCTGATATGAAACTTTCTGGCAGATTAAAACTGTGTGTCCAACCGAGACTCGAACTCGGGACCTTTGCCTTTCGCGGGCAAGTGCTGTACCACTACTCCTAGAGCACTTGCCGCGAAAGGCAAAGGTCTCGAGTTCGAGTCTCGGTCGGGCACACAGTTTTAATCTGCCAGGAAGTTTCATATCAGCGCACACTCCGCTGCAGGGTGAAAATCTCATTCTGCAAGTTCCACCTTATTTCAGACATTTAAAATCATCTTCTATTTTTATGCTAATTTTTTCCGGTTCTTTCCACTGGTGTGATCAGATTTTTGAAGGTTTTTCTTATTGTTGGGGGCTCTTTTCCTTTGTTTTGTACATTTCTTCAATTATTTTAATTTCTGAGGTCATTCAAGGCTTCCTAGGCTCAAGTTTCCTCATTCCTGCTACGTCTGTGGTTGGATTGTTATATCTGACTTGATAGCATTTCAGCTACTTTATTTCTTTTGATATTTCAGCTGCTGCTCCTTAAATCAGATACTGCATTTTGCCACAAGAAGTATGTGATCCTGTCTGTATTAGAACGAGGGTAATTGTGATTAGATTTTACATAGTTTCAGTATCTCTGCCTTATATCTCCAACTATAACTAGGTGTCTTCCACGTACAACGTCTTTCCGTAGGAGATTCATAGCGTGTGCTCGCTATAAACATCTCGTATGACTACAATGTTGAATCTTCGGAAGAATGCAATTCATGGAAGGATATACAGCAAGTTTCTTCATGAACAAATTGGCGATAAATATGTGCTTCTATGTGTCTTATATATTGAAGATTATTACAAATATTGTTCAGAATGAAGGAAAAATGGATATGATTATTGGAGGCTATTTTAGTTTCAGACGCTAACCAGTCATATTAACGATCTGTTAAGAAAAGAAAAAAATAGAGAACTAAAAAAAGTGTTCAACAGAGTTCACAGAAATCACGTACTTAATCAATTACGGAATGAATTATAAAAATAGCACATTGTTGTAAGGCAGTGATGAAGATGTGGTGACCAGTTGTGGAGAATACAGGAGATTCGAAGTATTATGGAGCAAACAACTCAGCGATGTTTGTAGCCATCCAAGATGCTTAATAGACCAGAATTAAGAAATATAATAAGATTAATATTGACAAAAATCATTTTTAGTATGCGAACGTGAATAATATGAAATTACGTTTTCACCAACTACGAAACGGAGCGAATTTTTCTTCTCGTGGGCTTAAAAACAGCTGATTTTCGAAGTCTGACGCAAGTAGTATGCTGGTTGCACGCTGAAGGGAAGGTTCACTTATTCTAAAACTACTGCTGTAGTAACAGGAAAGATACTTGTATAAATATTTCGTTGCAGGAGTTTGCTTTAAAAAGTGAAACACGTAAAGTATAGCCACAAAATGTGGAGCAACAGAAAGTGTAGCGAAGAGGGACCGATGAGTCATTCGGAACATGATGCTTTGGAAGAAATTGGAAGAATTCTGCGTGAATGGTTTGATAAGAATAAAGAAAAATCAACCGAGAAGTAAAATGAACTGAGAATTGTCTAGACAATATAAGAAAATAATATAAGCTAATGAATAATCTCTTAACGTCAAAGAGTTATTAGATACTGTTCAGGATGGGGACAGCCGCAAATCGATATCTGAATCGATAAGTCGAAAAAGAAATAAATCATACACTTGCTGATGCAGTTACTGATCGTATTCTAAATTGCTATAAATATTTATATACATTCTGAGGATGACGTCGACGATTGTACATGCAAATACGTCTTACGGAAATATCAACAAGTGTTACCTCAAAAGGAAAAGGAAAAATCATCCTTAAAACAACTATTTGTGTATATTATTTTTTCGTTGCGTTTACATGTAACAGAAAGTTCAAGACACGAAGAAGAACTTAAAAAAAGACATAAAAATAATTTTATTACATTGTATTAATGTATTACGTAATTGTCTACGACTATTGCTTCAAGTAGGACTGTTATTAAAAGTTTGCTACCTGACTCCTAGTTCAATAAATCATGCAGCGATCGTAAGACAACAATTTTTAATGACTCCAATAGAAATTCTGCATCTTAGAAAAATATTATTTAATTTGAAACCTATTTGAAACATTGCCTGGAAATTTTTTTCTATTTCATTTTGTTCCATTTAAGAATGAAGTACAAATTTAATGCTGAGCTGTCGGCAGGATGCAATACAAATAATGGTTCGACACTTTTCTCCTCGACATTTACCCTGCTGTATGATTGCCCTAGGCATCAAAATGTTCGAGGAAATGTAATTTACTTGTTCATCTCTGTCGAATATCTCGAGTCGGAAAAATATAAACTTGAGTTTTCAAAATATGTAATAATCTTTCACTATAAGGATAATGTTGTTGAGCTTCTCGAAGTGGTTTTAAACAACCGTCACAACTCCAATCCATTTTTTTCTCAAGCAGTTATGATAAAATGTTAATCTCTTGCACGCTTCGTGAACTAATCTTACTTAGACAGCAGGTCCGTAAGGTCCATAAGAAAATTCAGAACTCAGCCATGTGAGAGATGGTTAGAAAACAGATTAGGGGAAGAACTGGCGTTAAAGACGGAGTTAGATCTATGCTATTGAGAGTTTGTCATATCGGTAAACTGTGGTCGGATATAAGAACTCATGTTAAACACCAAATCCGAATACTTCGCGGATTTGTAGAATTTGTAGGAAACAGACGTGCTGAAGAACAATAGATTTTTATCGATAAAAGACGGCGATTTCGCCAACGACAAAGTAATAGGAACACTTAATGTTCACCGCATATGTCCTAGAGTAAACGACGTTGTCGTATGAATATTGTCATGTTACAGATTGTATTCTTAGATATATAAATTATAGACTATTATTGAAGACGTGACTTGCCTCAGTTACCTTTAGAGCATTATTTCAATGTGGAATAAGGAGGAAGAACTCTGAGTTATGTAGTAGAATATAAGCCCCTTTCATGCAATACATTTTCATCTTGTTGGGTAAACTGTGGTTGGGGATAGTACATTCCACTCTGTAGACATAAACACTTGCACATGTAAACGAAAACCAATACATTACAAACACAGTATGCATGTTCCAGCTGAAAATTTGGCCCTGGGATGACGCTTAAGATGAAACAAAGTTATCGGTGGACGCAGCGAAGCCTTGAGAAATTGCTAACGGTCAGCAAGGTGAAGACCCACAAAAAACCAGTTCCAAATTACCGTATACGTTTTCTGGGTGTAAACTAAGTATCCTGCATAAAACTGACCTTTCTGTCACGATTACAGTTTTCTTCCTGTTGGTCTACCAGATGACGGCCATAGCAGTTGTGGCAGAACCGCAAACTTTTATGTTTACTAATTCTGGTCACAAAAACCTATGCAGTAAAACGGTATTCATAGCGCCGAAGGTTCCGAATCTCTTCAGCAGATCTACTCAATTTTTGTGGTAGTCGATGACTTTTTAATTGATGCCGTTTCGAATTAATCATCAGTCCAATGTTGCATCAGTAATGTTTTATGCGAAAAGATACGAATACGGCTTTACACTCCATTCGTTACTTCTTCTTATTTTCTGGGCAATATCTCATCGTCTCGAGATCGTAAAACAGATGCAGGAAGATTAAAGACTTGAGTTCTAAAATAATTGTTCATGTTTTTTATCTGCAATATATTAATAGTCCGCTCAAATGTCACGCTGTCCACCATGTGTAACAGTTTATCGAATGTTCCCCAAAGTAGAAATCACAACAGACAGAGATGTGCACTGAGCTAAACGGCAACGGAAGAAAGGAAGAGTTTTAATTCAATTAATAGTCGGCCTTTCCGTCTGAAAAAACACAACCTATATCATTACGTAACCACGTATCGTCCGAAGGAAGATAAAATGTATGATATTATAAGGAAGAATACTCACCGAGACTGACGTAGATGAGTCTAAACATATATAAATCAAAGGCAGAAGGAAAAATGTTTCGTTTTTACAAAGGTGGACTTGCATCAACATATTGTTATTCACCAAAAACAGACTGAAGATGTAGAGCTAAATACCCCCATAGTGATTGCTAAAAACTAGCATGAGTATTTCTTTCGAAAAAAGTTCAGTAAATTCTTCAAACTCGTTTCCACTTCTATTCGCAATGTAACATTTGCGCATACATCATAACGCTGGCACAAGGGAATGTCATATTGTGTAGCGCAGAAAATGTTCACCTTTCCACATATCTTTGCATTAATTGGATCATTCTAAACTTCTAAACAGTCGACAATAACTCTAGAACAGATACAACAGTACTTGGAGCCTTAATTAGTATCTCGATGGAACTGTTTTATAATCGTATTACAGTTTTGTGTGATTGATGTAAACCTGTTCAGATTTAAATATGAAAACAGAGATTTCAGATCGAAAATGTTTGCCACTTACTTGGGTATTCGTGTGTGTAATACGACAGAAAATCTAATGATCGTAAAAAGTATGTTTCGAGAACAAAAGTTTTTGAGCGACACAAATACAGGAAGTTGTAACAAATATTATGCAGAAAACGCTACAATTTGAGGTAAAAGATTTTGTGGCAAAATCTATATGTAGTAAAGCACTAAGACGAGTGTGTACATTTAGCGAAGTAGCTGTCGATTCTATCCACAATAAGGGCGTTCGAGTGATATTCATACCACCTACGAAGATATATGACGACCAGTGTCTTAAGGACAACTCTAACAAAATCAAAAATCCTCTCTTGAAGCAACTGGTTAAGAATTTGGGGAATTTAGAAGTAAGTGCAAGAAAAACAACAAACGTTTTACTCCCATTTCTAGCGCTCCAGCACTAATCACCGTTCTGTCGACGAAGTGCTAATTGCTATTCTTTCTTCCACTTGGTAAGCAGAAGATCAACGCCTATAAAAACAACAAAAACAGTTACAAATCTATTAAGTTTCGACATAATTATCAAGCGGTTTTCTGAGGAGAGATGAGGGGAATATTTAGTGAAGCTATACAACAGAACTGCGAATTATATCTAATCAAAACAAAGTCCACGATGTCAGACCATTTGCTAAGAAAACACGTTAGCTGCACATTGTAGTATCACTTATAGCATCAAATATTCTGCCATATTATCCAGGACCAGACACAAATTGAACACCGAAGAACAGTTTTGATAAGTTTCAGTAAGCAAAAAAAAGTCAACAGTCTACAGTAAGACCATTAGAGACAAACGATTGGATGAGGATGACGAAAGAAATCGAACATGTCGTTTCCAAATGAACAGTTTTACCATCCATCTGAGTGGTTTAGGGAAAGATGGGAAACTCCTCACGTCCCTGCACGCTGTAATTTTTTAGTACAGTCAAACAAACTTTAAAGAAATGCGCTATTTTAGAGTTCGTCAACAGAAATCTCTATAGGCCGGATTTTATTGAAAGAAGAAACATAGAAACTATGTGAAAAAAAGGAGTTTAACGTGTCGTAGATATCAATCTTTAATATCGGGTCTTTAGAAACGATAGAATTACCAAGGTCCCAATAATAGCTGTTAAATGTTCTTAGCGATAAGAAAAGATATCTGAATACGATTATTTGGAAATCTGCTTATGAAATGGAAAAAGTGTTGGATAATGCAGAAGAGCCGCAGTAGTTTACTGCACGTATGATATTGTTTGAAACATAAGAGCGGGAACATTTTTATTCTTAAGAAAAATGCAAATAAAACCTGAGCATTTTGACAGGCTTATTCATTTGTGAACAATGAAGTCCATTGGTAAATAGAATAGTGATTTTCCATTGATGGCAAGCCATAGTGAGCAGGGAAGGACAAAAATGCGGTGAAGGGCAAAACGTCAATTACGTGGTATCGAGGTAAGTATAGGTAAGATAAATGACGAAGGGACTACCAAAAATTTGATCATTTGCATTCACTTGGCTACTTCAATTATGAAGTATTGTTTCGGAAGAAACAAATTCCTTTACTATAATTTAGTGAAACAAAATTTTATTTATAGTGACTTGTACAATTAAAATTAAATATTTTGAGTGTACATAAGCAGAAATTCAGCTGTATTAACCAATTATCTATTCTGTTTATGTATGGTATAGGGAAACTACAGAATAATGCGATACATACAAAACGGAATTAGAAGCTGTAAAAAAATATGACTATCATATTTGGTGATAACCGCCTGGGAACACATCTCATAACATACTCTAAGGGAAATCTGCAAAGTTTCTGGAGAAGAAATCTGTGAGATCACATTTATACATAAGGAATAAATCCAGACATTTTTATGGTAATAACTGAGTGTTATTTATAACATGTGGTGTTCAGTTTAAGTATATGATTACAGTATTCCAGAACTGTATGTTCTTCACTTTGGTTTGAAATACTCGCTGTTTATAACCTATGTCAGGGATATCACCAAAAAGGGAGAGGATTCTGCTCTACAGTGGGAATCATTTGGTGATCTTAATGTCTTAAAATGTTAGTCATCGAGTAGTACGGCTACCTTGGCTATAGACTGTTGATAGTAAAATTTCCGAAAGCTATCTGCTACCTACATGGGCTGTAATTCATCAGAGCTGGAAATATTGAATGTAGCGCAGGTGTTGTGATAAAACGAAGGTGGAAATGATGGGCGACGTCAGGGGATCTCAGAAGGGAGTAAATAACTTTAAAATATGACTTTACTAAGTGCATAATTTGTTCCATCGCTGATCTATCTTCTTGAATGTAATCTGCTGTAGAATAAGACGACATCACAGCGGCTGGGAACAAACTAATATTTCCGTGAAATGTTCATTAAATATTGTCTCTACCACCAATAATAACAATCACCGTATATGCTGTGTTATGCACACGCTTTTTAATGCAGAACAGTTTTTCAAAAGCTATAAATTATTAGCTATGTTGCAAATGTATATATCTGTGCTTAGCGGTTCATCATTGGCTCAAGTCAAAAAGAATAATTTAAAACTTTTATAGTGACACTTGGAAAATAAGGTTACCAAATTTTATGAGTTCACGGAACACAAAATCAGCCTATACAGTTCACTGAACAAGAAAATAAAAAATGTTAGTTATCATCCACTGGAGAAAAAAATTGTACTGCAAAATTAATTTAGAACATTCTAAGATTAGCATTATTTCGTAATGCGTTGCTAAATTAAGTAATCCTGCATGACATTAAATGTCATAATACTAGAGATTAGTATGAAACAAGATTTTCATCTGTACGCACAATACGCAAACAAATTCCGGACGGACATTGACTGATGAAGTGATGGAGTATAATTTAGCGTGTGAGGCAAGACCAGTTGTCGTATCTGACGGAGTAATGTTTCATAGTAGCTCTTGCATGCTGCTGCGATTCACCAGTCAACATAATTTCCAGAGAGTGATACATATCTGTCGAATGAATGCGTGCGAATCCAGTAAGCCGGTATGTACTATGAACTGGTGGAATAACTCTATACAGTGCGCTTGTTTTCTATATCTTTTGTGCTTTGGCAGGTTCTGATATTCTCATCCATTAGTTATTGTCCAGCGTCAGTGTCGCCTTCGATATACTGTGTAATTATTTCATTCAACCATGTTGATACCTCCTTTATGTGTTGCACCATCTCTGTTACTTAGAAATCCTCTTTAGTACTCAAACTTATCTTCCGTTTATCAGAAAGAACATAACTACTGTATCTTTCACTATAGCAAAATTATTCTGAAATATTTTTGTCTGTAGCACGTGCATAGAATATTGTGATTCCATGTTTTCGAAATATACTTTCTTTACGGTTTCTCTCATGAACAGCGTTTGTGAAGCAGTCTTAAACGTATTCCTTTTGTATTTCGCTTTCATCACATTTTACTCGTGCTATAAACGCGAGAATATTATAAACTTGGTGACGAATAGCTGTGAATCAGTGAATACCTCCGGCACAATTTTAAAGAACTGCTTGCAGATTACTTAACGTATTTCACTTCTGCACTAATACGGAAAGTAGGAGATTCAGTAAAGCGTTTTATTGCTCCCGCGGAGTAGAAATAGTCTTGGACGCAGTTTGAAGAAGCAAAGAAGATGCATTGTTCTGTTAAGAAAAATCTAAGAGGTGCATGCACAGGAGAAAGGATCACTTTAGTTTTAAGTTTCATCACTTGAGTGTCGTACTAATGAAATGTACTCTTGAAGATAATGCCAGTGACAGAGTTACTGATGAGAACAACGAAAATGTTGGCATATTTTCCTACAAATAAGAGAACGAGCAATCGGTTACCACCACTTTATCCAGTTGCTTTTCCAGAATCTTGTCTGGAGCACATGCCATTTCGCTTTTTCAAAGTTTAGTTTCTTTACGGCATCTCTTAATAATTTCATTTGTCAAGTAATTTTAGCCGCCTTCCTTGCTATTCCTCTTACCTCGTAGTTATTTCATTCAGCTGTCTTGATTCGTTCCTTACGTGCTGCACTATCTCTGATACTTTTAATCATATTTTGCTACTCAGACTTATCTTACGTATTTCAGAACGAATGCAACTGCTATACCTTTCGTTGTGACAAAAGTCTTGTGAAAGGTTTTTGTCTGAAGGACGTGTACAAACTTGCAATTTCGATTTGCAGTGTTATGTTGATATACTTTGTGTGTTTTCTCATTACTGTTTTCACCGCGTAATAGACAGCCAGTCATCTATTAACGTGAAATATCGACTGATATTACACAAATTTTGTGTGTTTTCTCATTACTGTTTTCACCGCGTAATAGCCACCCAGTCGTCTGTTATCGTGAAATCTCGACAGACATTACACAAAATAACAAAATATGATCTATAAGTTTCTTGCATTTCTAATATTATGTAATTTGAACATCACAACACAAGGAAAGAGAAGAACGAAGCAAGGTAAGGGTTCAAGGCTCATCGAAATCGAGGTCATTAGAGACGGAGCGTAAGCTCGGACAGCTTTGAGGATGGGGAAGGCAATCCGATGTGCCCGTTTCAAGTAATCATCCAGATATTTGCCTGTAGTGATGTAGGGAAATCATGGAAACACTAAATCTGGATGGCTGGGCGCAGATTTGAACTGTTGTCCTCCCGAACGAGAATCCAGTTTGCTAATCAAAGCGACATCTCGGTAAATAAAAAATAAATAAATGAAGAAATTGGAATTCAGTATGTAACAATGTGACAGGATATCTCATCGACATTAATCAGAAAATGATATGTTACAAACAAAAAGAACATGCGTTCATAAACTCACTATACCTGAAGCAATCGGCGGATTCATGGAACTGCAAACAGAAGAGGAAGGAGAAGAATTCTAGTCTAATACAGTTACAATAATTTACGTAAGTAATAGGACTCCAGTGTGAAATGACATCTATTAAACATATACGAATATACAGAGGCCCTCAAATACGTGGAGCTACATTTACAACTAAGATAACGGTAACTGATTTATTTTAGATGAAGATTTCTGAACCACAAGCAATGTTTTGTTTGGTCTGTTTTAGGACTTGGGAGCTGATGAACCGAACCGAGTAAACAGTAAAGCTGTTATGAAATTCAAAACTGTATTAATGACACAATCTCACATCAACTGTTACACAGTACGAGAAGAAAAACTGGAAGCAAATTCAATAAAATACACCTAGTGATACACTGATCGGAGACAAATTGTATGCACCGCAACTGGTTCTAAACTAAAAACAAAGAATTTATATACGAACTCAGTATTGCTTGAAATAGAATAAGAAAAACAACAAACTGCCCCACACAAATTTATATCTCCCTTCCTTTTATAATACACTTTCGATATTGTAAAAGTGACTCGTAATGTCGTTTGAATTTCGTTTATTGGCAAAGACACTGCCGCGAAGCATAAGCTATGAAAAAATGGACACATGAGAGCCAATTAAGTATTGTTTTAGTCTGGCTGCGCAATAAAGACTTTCTTAAGAAATCCTGGAAACAAGGCACCCAAGAACTACAATTACTAATGTGTTCAGTACTGATTCTCCTTATTTGAACAGTTAATATCTTAATGAATTCTTATTGGTTTAACATTTTTCTATGATGTGGAAAGACCACAGTCTTTGTGATTAGCTGCTGAGCAGACATAAATACAACATTTTGTAAAATACAGCACCCACGCATATCACAAACAAGTCACATACCACATGTCAAACACACGTATGGGACATAAAGTAATCGACTACAAATTCTTCAACAAACTGAACCGAAATTAGTTGATTTTTCGGGATCTTTATTCAATGAACTCAAATGCTTTGATAGCTTCACTTACAGATTTTTGCATCTCGAGCATCTGGAATTATTTAGCTTCAGCTTACGGAACAGTTACTCACGCAGTATTGACTGTATATGAAACTGTTTGTTTACTACAGAATAAACGCAGTATTTGTTATTCTGTAAGTGTTTCTCCAGAGATGAAAAGATTTTCGTAATATAGACAGAGAGAGCTGCAGCAAACCGGTCTCAGGAGTGAATACAATATTAGAAAATATTACAGAATTTAAATTCATCTCAGAGAAAGTATATTTCCTATCTGTTAAATGCAAAATCAAGATTACTCATTTGTTACTTGCTGTGCACCAATAAATACAGACAACAGGAAAAATCCACAAAAAATACAAATTCTGTGATGTTTTAGAAACTGAAATATCTAAAATTCCAAAGATGAACACCATACTACTATTAGGTGGCTTCGATGAACAAATGGGCAGAGACAAGAAATTTACAAATGTAGAAGGACAACACCCAGCTAATAGGAGAACCAACGCAAATGGTATGAGGCTAATCAGCTAGTGTCGAAGCTCTCACCTTAAACTAATGTGAGCCTTCTACAGGAAACTCCCAATAAAAGCTAAAGCGTGGATATCTCCCAACCCAATGTTAGGAGAATTTCAGTAGGATCATGTGAGTATTTCGCAAAAAAGGACGATGGAAATTATGAATGTGAAAGTAGCAAAGAAAGGTGAATCTCATTCTGGTCATTTCCTCTCGAAAATCAAAGTCAAACTCATACCTAATAAAGAACAAAGAAAGTCGCAATGGTTAATAGAGCATAATACAGACAGGCTTACTATAACAAAAAAATCAATTAAAAACTATTACGACGAAATTAAAGTGGGGAATCATGACAACTGGCAAGAAATATCCGAAGTAGTAATATGCTCCACAGAAAACATTTGAGTCAGTAAAAAATAAAAGGAGATTACGAAGGAATGAAATATGCAAAGAATCCATAGTAGAGAGGACTAAAAAACGAGAATGGAAATGCTCAGAGAAAATTGAAAATTATGATCGGTTTAAACAACAAATAAGGGAAACAGCCAGATTAATCAGAAATACCAAACGAGCCTTTGAAAAAGAGAAACTTCTGTAAATAGACAAAAATTTTGTTAAAAATAATGCTCATAACTTTTATCAAACATTTAAGAACAAACGGAAGAGGTTTCAAGCTCCTAAGGTCTGTTTGAAAAATTAATATTGTAAAACAGGTTAAGCAATACTGAAAATTGAGAAATCCTAGCAAGATATTTTCATCAGATTCTGAACTGTCCTTAACCAAGCCATAAATTGGATTTTTTAGATATTAACGAAAATTTGGAAGCAAATTTACCACTAATTATAGAAGAAATTGAAGAAGTAAATAAGACCCTCAAAAATAACAAAGGTAGTGGAGAAGATTCTATTACAGCACAAATTTCGAAGTGGTCCTTGTCAAATATAGCAAAGGAGCTACATTGGCTCTTTGAAGAAGTCTGGCAAACAGGAAACATTCCAGGGGAATGGAAAATTGCCCTGATGCTTCCACCCCAGAAAAAAGAGGCAATAAACAGGATTTAAACAACTACAGAGGAATCTCTTTACTGCCAGTAGCGTGTAAAATATTTTCCCAGATTTTATGAAGTAGAATAGAAACAACACCAGACAGTCATTTAGGTGAATGTCAAGGTAGGCTTAGGAAAGAAATAGCCATGCTCAGAACATATATTTAATCTCAAGTCAATAATTCACCACAGATTACATAATTAAAACAGCACTGTAGTTATGTGTGTGGATTTCAGATAGATTTTTGATTCTGTTGTCAGAGAAACTACTGATAAAATAATTCGAGAACATGCTGTAAAGTCTAAACTGACAAACCTAATCTTTGAAACACTTATAGATACAGTCTGTAAAGTAAGGTTTATGGGAGAAATTTCACAGCCTTTCAAAACAAAAACAAATGTACGACAAGGTGATGGTCTGTTCCTATTTCTTTTTAACAGTGTGTTAGAGAAAATAGTAAGAATTTGGCACGAAAAAATTACTCAGTTCAACATCTCATCTATATAGGTTAGGAAGAGGAAGAAAAAAGATAGAAATCAACAGTATTTTGCAGATGATTTTGCTGTACCTCCTGAAAATGTGGCATCTGTTATAAAACAAATAAATCTCCTTGAAGAAATAGCCAGCAGAGCTGGATCGAGAATTTCTGCAGAAAAAACAAACGTTAAGAATGTCCCAACTGTCCTGAAAACATATATTCTCCAAATAGAGGGGGCAAAAAGATTCACATATCTAGGGGAAATAACCCAAGAATAAGCTTTGGAGAAATCGGCAATAGAGGAAAGTTTGCATAAAATGGGGAGAACATATAGTATCACCAAAGACCTCTAAAATAAAAAGTACCTATCCAAAAACGCAAAAACAAAGCATTACAACATAGCAGTGAAGCCGGAATGACTAAATGTAAGCGGATGTCCGGCATTAAACTATAATTAGATAAATTACAGCACAAGAAGTGCCAATTATAACTAAAATATTAGGACCACAAAACACAACAGAAGGTTGGAAATTACGAAGTAATGATGAAATATACTGACATATAGAAAATATCATACAAAAAATGAGAGAAAGAAGACTCATGTCTTTTGGAGTTATTTAGAATGCGAGGCAGTAGATTAACTAATAAGGTTTTCAAATATCTGTGGGGTAAGAAGTTCACAACAAGCTGGGTTAACGAAGTAAAAAGGGATTTAGAAAGAAACAAAAATAAAAAAGAAAAGAAAAAAAGAAAGAACAAGAACTGTAATTCGAACGTGGTCCTCAGATGGCCCATTCGCACACTGATAAGTAACGAGTATACAAGTCTAAGAAGATAATCACAGTTAAAATTGCACCAGAACATACAGGCCTTTCTCAGGACGCACAGAGAAGGAAGTTACACTCCAGAAATAAAATATCAATAACCCTGCAGTCGAGTGTTATTTGGATATTACATTTGGTATTTACTGTGTTGGTGGTTTTACCAGAGCAAAGGCGCTTTCCTTCACCGGTTAGTCTATGTAATTCGGAACGCCTGCCTCGTAGTTTAAGGCAAAAATTTAAGGGATTTTCTTGATAGCAGAGGCAAACATTACGTCATCATTCAACAGCGTAACTGTGTCCTAACAACAACGTTATAGCAACCGTAAATGTCATAAAAAGTGATTGTGTCATGGGGATTTCAAACTGACGCATACGTATTGTATATATTTTTGTAGCTGTATTTACAAAGGACAGAGTGTGCTTAGTATTTCATCTGAATAAAGACGAGGCATATTCTCACACTTATGGAGGCAGCAAAAAGTACTTGTACCAAATTGTAGGGTGTTTAAGGGAACGAAATACTTTTCTTACGTGACAAAAATATCCCCAGGTGCACCGTATCCCCACTAGGAGTCCACGAAGATTTTGACGCTAGTGATGCTCAGGAACAATATTGAAACTGCAGTGTGATGATCATTGTTTAACCGATGTTGCTGAAGGTGTTTTTCGCCCCTTTCACACTTTTCCGTTGATGTTTGTGCACATTTAGACAATGTTTTCCTCAATTCCTGTATTGAGAGGGGTGGGCCTGAATTGCGACCTTCAGACCTCATTCCTATGGATTTCTTTTGTGGGGGAAGATGAAGCGTTTGTTGAAAAAGACACAAAGAGACGCTCCAAAAGAGGTAGTAGCCCGTTTGGCTGAAGTTGCAATGTCTTTTCGTGAAAAACCAGTTTCTTTAGACTGCGAGACAAATATTATGGCCTATATGTCAGTTGAACGTCAGTGGAAACGGACGACTTTTTCAGCAACATATCTTAAATAATACACTGGTCAAAACAATTACGGGATCAGTTGAGATATCTAGGTTCTGAAGTATTGTCATCGGCAGAATGAACTAAAATGTTTCGACGACTTTCTGTCGGTTCTACGGAGTGGAGACAATAACATTACGGTCATCCAGATAGTGATAATAACGGAAAATTGCTGCAGAAGGGTTGGTGCTAACTTGTGTTTACTCTACCAAACGAATTACACAAGCAGTTGTGTTCAGATGGTGTAGTGAGCAGTATGCAATGCAGCGTGAATTACCCGAAACTATGGCATGGACAGACATACGACGGTTGGAAGCGGGACAGACACAGAGAGATGGCTGCAGCTATTGGAGTGTCCCACAGAGTAATTTCCAGGACCTGGACGCAATTTCAGACAATAGGAACCGTTAAAAGAAGGCAAGGCCCCTCATCTGGCTCGAACGTGGAACTCGAAAATATCCTGCTTATGCACAGAAACCTCACCATATCATGGTGGTGGACGAATGGTGTGGGCAGGAGTCAGTATTGGCGGACTTACGGACCTTTATGCCTTCCAGAATAGCGCTTTGACTGTTCAGGGGTATAAAAATCTTCGACCTTTGGTTGTGCCCTACGCTGGTGCCATAATAGATGGATTCCTTTTGGTGGACTATAACGCTCACCCCCATAGAGCTGCACTGGTGGATAACATGCTTGAAGCTGTGGGATTTGAACGAATGGAGTGGCCAGCTTGTTCACCGGACTTAAACCCGATAGGGCATGTCTGGGATGAACTTGGCAGACGCATTGCAGCCAGACCAGCACCTCCCACAACGTTTGCAGAGTTTGGAGGAACGGCCAAATATCCCTCAAGAGCTGATTGATAACCTCATACTGTCCATGTCACGCAGATGTGCAACTGTACTCTGCGTACGAGGTGATCGAACACCATATTAGAGGGCAACGAGAATGACTGATTCACTATTATGGTAGCCCCATGGTGCCTCGCTCTACATAAACGCCGTGTAAAGAGCTGAGACAGCAAAATATCGTACTGTATCACACACAAATTGCAACTGTAACCGATATCTGAATTAAATACATTACAATATGTCTATCGTGTATGATATCTCACCTGACCCCTAATTATTTTGAGCAGTGTACTTATTACACGGCAGCTTTATACGTAAATATATATGACTGAAGGAGTCAAGAACGTGTCTGAGAATCCTTTTTATCACAGTAACCTCACTGATATGCGGAACCCACTGGAATTTGTGCCTGGTCCCAAATACGAACTAGGATCTCCTGAGCTGTGGGCTTACGACCAGCCAAACCAGATACGCCCCCTTCACTGACCCAAATTCTCGAGTTATGAATGGTTATTTCGGCGATATATTACTGCGCTTACTATAGTTGCGACTCTTGTGATGCCTATTTTTGGTGTTTATGTTTAAAAAGTACGATAACTGGGAAAATCTGCCAATTACCTGAACCTCTGAAATTGTGTATACAAATGTTCGTCATTCTGTAAGGAGCATCAAATTATACTGAGAAACTGGTTGAGGCAACGAGGCATGCATGGATAAGTAACTGCTCACAAGCTCTGATCCTGTCACACATTTTCAATCGTCACTTCTGATGTGTACTGGACGCGTATGTGAAGGGTATCTGTTGTTGTACGGAGATTCTAAATGACCTCGTCCCTTTGTGTTAACTATATATTTCGACGTGACAAACCTGTACAAAATATTGTGATTGTAACCTCAGAGTATATTAATGCATATACTATCAGAGAATTGTCTACGTAAATAATCGATGTCTGTCATAACAAATCTTCCAGGTGATGATTTCTAGGCAGTAATGATATAAAATATCATTTCATCAGTACAGCAGCCTTCGTGATTTCAAAATGTCATTTATCAAATTATGTAGATACTCAAATATTGCTTACAGTTCCATACAGATAGTACTGTGACGCAAGCAGCTTTACATATAATTATGTGCTACGAAAGGTGAAACCCAGTGTTTTGAAATATTTAGGAAGCAATAAGATAGCTGTCTTCAAGGAGTCAGAATACGTCTTGAGAACATATAAGAGTGCTGTGATTCCTGCGAACAGTCTTTAGAAACTAGATCACTATTGCAGAAAGGTAAGGAAATTGTATTTCTTGTAGTTGATAAAATTTTGCTGCCGTCTAAAGTATCGTTGATACAGAAGATTTAACATATTACTGAAAAGTACCTCTTGCCTGCTTCATGCAAATGAACAATACCAACAAAATTTCTTTAATGACTGCTTTCTGTCGAAATAAATGGCGTTACCTGTGTGTAGGTGAGGTGCAATAGTGAAGATGAGAACTAACGTCTTAAGATGCATATCGTGTTAGTGAGAAAAATACTGTACACCATATGAATGAATGCAAAACTGCATATCACATGGCACATATTCTAGCTATAATTTCGTAGATTGGACATACTAAACGAGTTATCTGTCTCCAACAATGATGGAGAAACTGAGAAGCAACAGACACGACCGTTAATTTTTTTAGCTCTATTTCAGGTATTTTAGTAATCACTTGTAACACAAATATCTGACTCTGTCAGAAGAATTTGTAGTCGAACAGGTGGTTTTCGATATGAAACAGAAACTAAAAGGGTTGTTCTGCTCTCTATACGAATTTTGTGAAGGTGCTCATTTTTCTTCGGCAGCTTTTATGGACAGCTAAATATACGCAACTGTTAGAATACATGTCGACAATGTACCCTTCATGAAAAATTCTCCTCTCGACCTGTCAATATAATGGTATAAGGTATACGTGTGGCTACAGTCGTCGCTTAAAGTTTAGCTGGAATATGAGTGTGAATATAGGGGCAAAATCAGTTATATTTCCAAAGGAGCAATCACTCTTACTTTAAAGGAATTACTAAAGCATCAGACATCTGTCGAAATAACATTATTACAGGTTTCTTACAGAATGGCCAAACAAAAATCCATGGTGAAATATTTTTCGACGATATTTGCGGAGGGACAGAGAAAACTTAGATGGTGTTATAAGTTTGATATAGGGTGTGCTGCGATGAAGGAATGTGAAGCACAGGAGACACAGTGAGACATGTTAAGACGTTAAACAGAGGAACAATTTTTTGATGGGGTACGCAAAGATATATCCAGTATTAGAAGAAACTTCATTGGTATCATTGTATAACGTGAAACCTTGTCTCTGAGCAATGAAGAATGGCACCTCATTCCGGAAAATCGTCTCCTAATTTTCTTCATATGTCTCAATGAGATGACGTTTAGTAATAGGTATAGACGACTAAAAATACTCTGACATTCAGGTAGCGAATGTATCTTTTAGTACAGAATGGGAAATGAATAAGGCTACGAATTACTAAACAGTATGCGGTCTTGGATTGATTTAAGGAAAATAAACATTCAACTGTAACAATTGCTAGGTTTATCTCACACAGTGTTAAATGAGTAACTTAAATCCCACATAACCGACATGTGACCAAAGAGATATGAGCTCTGATGGTCACCTGTATCATATATTCATATTATCTTTTCAGAAAGAAAGGGGGTGTAAATGGCAAGAGTACATAGAAGGTTCATAAGAAGCCGAAAACAGTGACAACAGGGCGAACGCGGCGTGTCAGAACTAAATGACCCAATAATATGGCTATAGTTTTACGGAACTCTAAATTATTTGATTTGAATTGTGGAAATCGATGGTATGTCATCAGAAAAATAACAATGGGAGATACTGAAACTTGAAGGTAATATGAGGAGGTGTTAGAAATCTTTGAAATGCATTTACTACCCAATTGTGAGAAAATCACATTACAGAAGAAAGTAGCCGGCCGCGGTGGCCGAGCGGTTCTAGGCGCTTCAGTCCGGAACCATGCGGCTGCTATGGTTGCAGGTTAGAATCCTACCTCGGGCATGGATATGTGTGATGTCCTTAGGTTAGTTAGGTTTAAGTAGTTCTAAGTCTAGTGGACTGATGACCACAGATGTTAAGTGCCATAGTGCTTAGAGCCATTTGAACAATTTTTTGAGCATAAAAAAGTAACAACAAATATATAAGAATACTATTGGACGATTTGTCAGTCATGTGATGCTTATGAACAGCTGACCGTACCACATACAACAGAATAGAAAGAAATTGGAAGACTGTGGTTTCAGTAAAGAACTGTATTCCAGGTTGGTTGATTTGGGGAAGGGAACAAACAGCAAGATCATCGGTTCCATTGGATTAGGGGAAGATGGAGAAGGAAGTCGGCCTTTCTCTTTCAGAGGAGCCATCCCATTATTTGCTTGAAGCGATTTAGGGAAATCACGGAAAACCTAAATCAGGATGGTCGGTCGCAGGTTTGAACCGCCGTCCTCCCGAATGCGAGTCCAGTGTGCTAACCACTACGCCACCTCGCTCGGTAAATGTTCCAGAAAATCGACTCTAACTTCACATCAAATAATCAAGAGAGAAATACAGAATAGTAATGATTTTATTAGCATTTCTGGTGGTAGAGTGAATTCTGATCCTGAGACGACTGCAGCTTAATACAGTGACGTTTGAGTAATTTGTAACATCTGAATAAATGGTAAAGTGTAACATCGAGAAAGACGTAATATTACTGAGAAGAGTTCTGGCTTATCGAGGCTGTTGTTTATCTAATATGGCTAACAAACAATAATTGAAATAAATTTTAGGAAGAAAAGTAAAGGTGGGAGAATAACTGCAGTTTCAGTACAGAAGCAGCAACAGAAGAATAAGTCTGTCAGGAGAGCTCAAAGACTTCTAATGAGCGCTGATCATTGGATGCCAGCTGCGCGAGAGATCCATTAGGGACATCTGAACCCTTCTAAAGCTCTCCAAGTCGGCTGTTGGTGATGTGACTCGGAAGTGAATACGGGAAGGAACTAGCGCAGCTAAACCGAAACCAGGCACGCCTGTCGAGCAATGCTATAGGTGGTTGTAAGAAGAACGGATAAAATCAGCGGCAGAAATCAGTAGTGAGTTCCAGGGTGCTACCTGAAATCTAGCTAGCACAATGACTGCGCTTAGGGAGTTGGAAAGAATGGGGGGGGGGGGGGGGGTGACAGGGGATGACTGGAAAAGACTGCCAATGTGATGGCAAACTTAGGTTTGGCGAATGCCTGTGGAACGTCACCCGCCAGCATGTGTAGTGCCAACAATGAAGTACACACGAGGTGTTGTTTCGGTACACAGTGTTTTTCGTTGTCTGCTTATTGCACTTAAGGAAACGCTAAATGTAGAAGCATCTCAACACATTTTGCATCAGTGTGTACTGCTTGCAATAATTTAGGACTGATCACAGCAGCACTCAAGTTTTCTTTGTCGAACACACTAGACAGACGTCTGAGTAAGTTTTAACAATTAGGTGTGCCCCGCAGTCTAGTGTGTCGTCTGACTATAATGTTTTCCTCTGTTTTCTTTTCTATTACTTTTCGAGGAAAATATTAAACGTAAATGATAACTTCGATTAGCATGGAAGCTATGTCACCTTCGTGTGTGAATTCCCTTAACGAATAGTGTAGCAATAGAGAAAGTAACTATCTTCACCTTTATAAGCCACAGCGTTACGAAGAAGCACGATAGTTAATACCTGCTATGTAGAAACAATATGAAGTCTACACACGAACAAACTCTAGGTAAGTCAGGAACATTGTAATGTATACTGGAATGGTTCAGAAATTTACACTCAAAATCAAAATGTTGGCAGCTGACAGAAGGTATTTTACTGTGATATCTACTGCAGAAATACAGAACCCCTGATGAGAGTTCATGAGTGTCACAGTAAGTAACAGGAACAGAGCAGCAACACAAATAACACTTTGTGACTGAATGAGGTTATATTTACACTATGCCCCAGAAGGAGGAGGATAGCCTTAATATACCTTGACTTTGAAACAAGCAATATTTCAATAACCGAAACGTGTGGTTGCAACGGTCACAATTTGATAAAGATCTGCGTCGTCTTGAGACTTTGTGTGATTCTCAAAATTACACACAAACAGAAACCTTGGTTGGTTGATACAACAAATATAATAACAAATTTAGATGGATCTCTTATGTCGATGGCTAAATGCCAATAAAGAAAGAAAAGAAAGGAATAAATGAAATAACTGGAGGTCTTCTTGAAATTAAGACGGAGAAAGGTGAACAAATACAGTCAAATCCTGTCAATGGAAAGGAATTGTCACTACCGTCATTAAAATAAATGTTTTATGACTTCCTCCAGCGAACGAAAAACTTAAATTAGAAGTGAAATGAAGCAAATCAACCAGTAACAAGTATCACAAGGCTTTCGATTCAACTTGTACTTACTTTTCTTGAATATTCTTTTAGTTTGTTATTTTTTTAAAGTACAGAATTTCTTTAGAAAGTCTATTACGTATCACACGTGTTATTTCTTAGAGGAAAAAATATAAAAAAAATATCATCTGTTTCAGGCATATCTGGAGGATTCAATGTGACTTTATACTCAATGAAGCTGGGAAGTTAACTCTTTTGTTGCAACAAAAAGAAAATGTGGGCTAAGAACGATCTAATTTGAGAGGAACTGTGGAAAAGGAGGAAGATCCCATTTCATTGTCAACAGAGGGTGTAATATATTTAAGATGCACCTTTCATTAAAAAAAATCGAAAAGAATACGCAGATTATAATTATGTATTTATAATACCTTTTTTTAAGCCAGGGAGATATGACATTGGGAAAAAATAGAAAATAGTATTGTTCTATACAATGTAAATACGAAAGTAGCATGGACCAATGCTCTGCTGTTGCCTGTCTAACAGACTAAGTTCCACAGTGGTCGTCAGTGTCTACAACCATACGTTACCCATTTCATCATACCACACCATGAATATGTTAATTGATTTTTCCCAGATACTTTGTTTAATACAGACTAAACTAAATTATCACACAATCAGCTTAACAGCTTAAGCATCGAACCTGCGGACGAAAATAAAATAAACAGAGTTGGAAAAGCAAATCGAGGACCTGTAACAGGACAATGTTTGACTTGAGGAAACTTGTAAGTACCAGAGAGGCAGTTCCGATGTTGAATTTGATAATGGAAGCAGATATAAGAAAAATCGAGAAGTTTTCTTGGGTGCTATAGAACTAGAAATAGCGTTATGCAAGAAACTGAAATTCTCGGATGTGTAAATATAAGCCATAGCCTACTGCTGGTAATATTCATTAAGTGCATGAACCAAGAGGGAACAATAGGAAGTTTACCTCCACCAAACATGGACTTAAATGAAGGCAAAAAAAGTTCGATCAATGTTCAGCTGGAGCAAGGCATGGTATGGAAATGATACACTGTTTAGGGAAACCGATAAGGAAGAGACGTGGTGCTACAGAATTGTACTATAACTTACGTTGACTGATAAGAAGTGAGGAGGTAATCCACAGGCTCGGTGAGAAAAGGAAAGTGTGGAGAAGGCTGACCAATAGAAGGGATTGAGTCATAGGTCATCTGTTAAGACACTAGGAAATAATCTCCAGAAAGAAAACTATAGGTGTAGAGACAGAGATTGAAATACGTACAAAAGGTAAAATATAGTGTTATTCCCGTATAAGTGCTATACTGGGAGGAAGATGTTGGTACAAGTGAAGAAGTCGAGGCGGACCACAACGAGTCAGAACTAATGAAAAAAAGAATCACGTTTTATGTGCTTGGGTGCTGATATCAATATTTACGTTTCATACTCAAGTAATACGTGGTAACTTTTCGAATCGCTGAATAAAATGCTTCTTGATAGTTAGGCAAACCAACTTTTCGCTCGTTATTGTAAATAAGCGTCATTAGGATATTACATGCTCTGATCAAGCACGTAACTACGGATCGAAGCTAGATATTAGCAGACAGCAGTCAACAGATAGTTCACTCATATGATTTCTATATTCTTAGCGTAGCAGTCAGTAAACGTTCGAATTCCTTATCTCGGTATGATCAGTTGTATGGTGTGGCAGCACTCTCTCCCCCATCGATGGAGAAGGTTTCCGTTTTTACAAGAAGGGCGTGATTTTGAAGATATAAAGGCTGGGAAGTTTCTCCGTCTAGAAATTTGTATTCGACAGTATTCGAGAAAATTCCAGAAAATTTGAGATTATTCAAGAGCATTCCACAACGTTACAGAATATTCCGGAATGTTCCACAATGACCCGGCATATCATGGAATGTTCGAGAATAATCTGTAACATTCGGGAATATTCCAAAATGTTTGGGAACGTCCCGGAACACCCTAAATCATTGTGCAACATACCGGAAGACTATCGAGAGTTGTGTAATGTTCTGGAAGATTATGGACCATTCGAAGCCTTTTTGGTAGACAGATGGGTCTACCCATTGGTAGGGGTGTAAGTTTCTTACCAGTGATGAAGGGAGCAATCGAAGAAGTAGTGCAGTGAGTGAATAAAAACAAACAGTGAAGTGTGAGTAATCAAAGTGATACGGTGACTGAACGTAAAGAGTGAGAAGTGTACTTAGTGCATTTGCTAGTAAAAAATTGATTTGGTTTATATTTTAGAAAACTCAGAAGCGTAAAGGAGGAGACATATTGACAGTTCTGAATTAAAACGGCGAAAACAAAAAGAACAGCGCAAAAACGAAACAGGCGGATGACGCGAAGCACTTTTAAGTTCCCAATGAACGACGATGAGCACCGCGAGTAGCAGAGAAACTGCGGAATGAATGGTCTGAGAAATCAGGAATGACGACAGAATCTTATAATAAAAGACTGCGAACTGAAACCAGCCACGAAAATATCACCCTACGAGAAGCGCGGACGAGGTCAAGTAAACAGTACACCCCAACAAATGAAGCATTCCACTACGATCCGACGAAAGATTATAACAAACAAAAACATGTAGTAATCGGAAAAATGGATAACACATGCCAATTTTGCAACGCTAAAAATTAGTAGAGAAACACCAGGATTCTGTAGCATGAATGGAAAAATTCGATTACCGCCACTGGCAGCACCTCCACAGGAATTTTCACATTACATGACCGGAGAATCTCCAGAATCGAAACGCCTTCTTCGAAATATAAAACCATACAACGCTTGCTTTCAAATTACTTATATCGGTGTCTCTTTGATCAACACTAACAGAGTTAAAATCGATTTATATTTCATTTAAGGACAAATCTATCACTACGTGGAATCTTTACTATCACTGCTCAACGAAAACCACAAATTTCTCGAAGTATATTTCATCGGAAATGAAGAAACAGAAATTGATCAACGATGCACAAATATCAGTTGACTGAGGTGGGAAGTAGTCGGAGATGCACAGAATATTTTACATGAATAGAATCAGCAGTTTCAAATATTCAAAACAGCACTAGACCGGCTGGTTCCTAGTGACTATGCATTCACCCTGGATAACAAAATGAAAACTGTTGTGTACAACAGACATCGTTTCCACTAAAATTCTGGTACTTCTTTCAGTTTAAATTTTATCCTTTTATTCCATCTACATACAAGCTCACATCAACTTCAAGGGGAAGCCGGGTGCCCCACCTAGTAGGAAATAACTGAAACCGCGAAGACGTCATTAACCAAATGAAAAGAAGTTCAAGCAGCTGTCCCTTTACAAATAACTGACGACAAATTGTTAACACGCAGTGACCTGGATAAAATAACTGTTATGTTGCTGTATTCTACGACACTGATACTCTGAATGCATTATCTTATTTTATCAACCTGTGTGGACGGTCAGACGGTTGGATAGATCTCTACCGCAGGTGCGTCTGTTCCTATGTTGATCACTAGTTACTTACCGTTTAGCAAAAAAAAAAAAAAAAAAAAAAAAGAAGAAGAAGAAGAAGAAGAAGGAAGGAACTGAGTAGCAATTGATTATAAGTTTATGGAGGTACAAGCGTGTGGAGAATTTATTGTTCCGTTTACGAGTAGGTCGCTAGAGATGGAGTACTGGTTTGTATTAGACAATTACGCACGCAGTAGCAATGTGATAGTGACGTTTTCCAAATAATTATTTTAGATTTCACCTGAGGTGATTTAGAAAAAGCTCGAAAAACCTAAAACAGAATGTTTTGAACTACGGTTCTCCAGAGTATGAGATAAGCATCAACAATTGTGCCAACTCGCTCTGCATTTTTCCTGGGTTTTGAAATTCCTGTAGCTCTAAATACTTAACACTGTGCACAAAACATTATATGTTTTTTTTTTCTCTCTCTCTCTCTCCCGCCCCATTTTTTAAGTAGTCCAGGATTAATGACAATTCTTGTTATTTATACGAACTCGAAATATGAAACCCAGGAAACTACCATATCGTCCTGATGTTTTTGATGTTTTATTCTTTATTCAGGGATCTTCAAACAACTATTGATAATTACAAGCATTATTATGCGGCTCTGATTCGAATCTTTACAAGCAGTTCATTCCTATAACAGCTTATATATTCGATTTCTATAGTTCAATAATGGGGATCAGAGATTTGTGAGTTATCAGTTTCTATTAATTAGTTTTCCATTAGGCATTCTGCGGCAAATCTGATATTGAGAATACTCGAAAACATCTATGAACGTCAGGAATAGTGTACGGTTTGGAGAGAAGAATGAATGTTAAAATATTTGGCATGCAAATATTATTTTGAATTCAAGCAAGTAGAAGCATTTATTATAAAATGACAACGTCCCAAGTGAATCTGTCTCTAATAATTATTTTTTTTACATGGAAGGGAATTAGACGAATTTTCTTCCGTTCTCCAATTCTTCCCTCACTTCCTAGAGTTTCATTCCCATTCCTCCGCCCAAAATTAGTTTCTTATTTCTTTCTTTCTTCCTCAAACCCTCGGTAGTTAATATGAAACATTTTGTATTAATTTGGTTTGCTTTATTTCTTCTGTATAACCTTATGTGTTGCGCACTCCTTCAATTCTTAAATCCACTGTCTGCATTTATTTCTTAGGTAGCGTGTTTTATAGCTCATTTTGAGAGTTATCGCTTTCCTCATAAAGTGACCGAAGCTCCTAAATCGTGCTGTAAGAAGGCTTACACATAATTTGTCTTTGCTGCTTCGTGAACAGTGTATAAGATCAGAACGTAGATGTTAGCAGATAACTTGAATATATCGCAGAATCATATGAAACGAATAGTTGGCTCCTACTACACAATATTTTATTGCTACCTTGCCTCTTACAGGACGGACAGAGATCACTGCCATACACCTATCCGTTTTTTGCTTATCATTGTGGGAGGCTTTAAACACCATTTTGTAAATTATTGTTATGTTTACAAAATAATTTATTACCCCTATGATAGCTTAAAAATTATAGTGTTGCTATTAGCAGTTCCAGCGTTTAATTGCCATCTTAATATGCTATCTATCCAAGTACAGCTTCGTCAATATATGTAGTCCTTCCTTTCCCGTTCCAATAGAGCGAGGGAAGAACGACTGCCTATACCCTTTGTTCCAGCCCTAATTTCCCGTATCTTACGTTCGTGGACCTTACACGCCGTACATGTTGGAGGTAGTAGAATGGTTTTGCAGTCAGCTTCAGATGCCAGTTCTATAAATTTTCTCTACAGAATTACTCGGAAAGAATGCGACTTCCCTCCAAAGATTCCCATTTGAGTCCCCGAAGCATGTCCATAACACTTGCGTGTTGTTCGAACCTACGAGTAACAATTCTAGCAGCCCGCCTCTGAATTGTTTCTATGTCTTCCTTTAATCCGACCTGGTACGGATAACAAGCCGGCCGGTGTGGCCGAGCGGTTCTAGGCGCTTCAGTGTGGAACCGCGCGACCGCTACGGTCGCAGGTTCGAATCCTGCCTCGGGCATGGATGTGTGTGATGTCCTTAGGTTAGTTAGGTTTAAGTAGTTCTAAGTTCTAGGGGACTGATGACCTCAGATGTTAAGTCCCATAGTGCTCAGAGCCAATTGAACCAATTGAACGGATCACAAACACTTGATCAGTACTCAAGAATAGAACGCACCAGCGTCCTACATGGGGACTCCTTTACAAATGAGCCACTCTTTCCTAGACTTCCCTCATTAAACCGAAACTGATGATTTGCCTTCCGTACGACGATCCTCACATGCTCGTGAGTTTTCATATTGCTTTGCAGCTTTACACCGAGATATTTAAATGACGTGACTGTGTCAAGCAGGACAATTCTAATGTTGTATTCGAACGTTATGGGTTTGTTTTTCCTACTCATTCTTATTAACTTACATTTATCTACACTTAGAGCTAGCTGCCATTCATCACAAAACACGAAGGGAACGTCAGAACTGCCTTTGTTGCTTTATCGTTGGGAACTGGATGCTGGCCGTGATCAAATACATTGTAAATTTTCTTGTTCTTTTCGCTATGCGTTATTATTGTCAGCAACTTGGATGCAATATTTTTTAAACTGACTGGGAAGAATTTCTGACATTTAGCTGTCTTGGCTATGCTTCTGATCGTGTGAATGACGTTCTTCTGCAGATGAAATGGTATACCTCCAGTATAATACATTCAACTTACTAATTTGAACAATAGTTGGGTTTTCAGTTACTAAAACGATTTTAGGAAATTTATCTCTGATTACTGCTCCGTCTGATTGCTAGTTTCCTAAAGCTATGTTAAATTCTAATATTGGATCCTTTAAGCGTTCTAAAAAATGGTTCAAATGGCTCTGAGCACTATGGGACTCAACTGCTGTGGTCATAAGTCCCCTAGAACTTAGAACTACGAAACCTAACTAACCTAAAGACATCACACACATCCATGCCCGAGGCAGGATTCGAACCTGCGAACGTAGCGGTCGCGCGGTTCCGGACTGTAGCGCCCAGAACCGCTCGGCCACTCCGGCCGGCTAAGCGTTCTAGATCGACTCACATTTGTTCTTCTATCATATCAGGAAATATGTGTTTTACCATATGCTATAATATTTTTTAAAAGTACTGATGTATTTATGCACTTGGTGATTTCTGATGTACTCCTTCCCGCAAATAAAAGCGAGAAATATTTCATGCACCCATTAATTTTCATGTGCATGTCTTTAATCGCTGTATCTTGCAAAACAAGCTTGAACAGTGTACAGTGTACATCTTCGTTAAGAGCCTACAGGTAACCATGAAACGTCAACCGCAAATTTTTAAATTCATGACTACTGCTTAGACGCATGGTGAAGAATCAGGCAGTAGCCATGAGTAAAACAATAAGAATAAGGAAATATCCTTCAGAAAAATGAGCATTATAGTTTACATTGTTACTTAGAGTAATAATATGATGAGACATTTGAGTATGGAAGCATTTCATAAATTTTCGCAACATAGTCAGCACACCATCTATGCTCTTTTCAGAGGAAAATATTTGAAGCTGGCCTGTTTACTGCAAAGAATTTGAGATTTTTACGTCTACAATGCAAGGTAGTGGCTTTTAGATAAATGGCCCGTATTTATAGATTAAAAAAAATCTTTTTATACATGAAGAATGATGAGTAATTCGTTGGTTTGAAAACCTCCGACGTTATACAGTATTTTTAAGTAATCAACTGTAGACCTCAGTTACAGCAATCATAGAGCAGATACGTTTAGATGGAGGGCGACCGTCACGACTTGTGCTATGACATATTTGTTTGATGCTTTAATTTAAATTGTACTGCTTCACTATCACACTTTTCCACTTCTTTTTAAACAATTCGTTTGATTGTGACTTACAAAGAACTACAGTAAATGTTTAAAAAATATTATTTACGAGACGGTCACTGTGTTGCACAGTGTAGCTAGTCGGCGCAAGAATCTTACGCGCTCTCAGTCAAAACATGCCCTTACCAAACGTGTGCTTCCAAACAGCTCTCAAGGCTTAACGAAGACCAGTGACTGAATGGCGGAGAACATTCGCGGAGGAAATCATAGACACGAGACCGGGTTGGATGGAAATGGTTTGTAGATTCTCTATGTTACATCTAAGAATTAAAGAAAATAGTGACGACGACGGTTGCTTTTGGCAGCCATCTAATGTCGCACAGAGTTCACACAACTTGACGATACCCGCGGACTGGGGTGAGGTGTGGGTGACAGATGTGCAGTTCGCTCTCTCCGCCTGCTCCGCGCGGGGCGGAAATTGCACCTGCAGGGGAGGCGCGCAGGAGCCGCCGCCGCCGTCGCCGCCGACGGCTGTGGCGGTCGCCGGCGGATATTGGAGTCTGCAGGGGCCGGAGGTCGCCCATGGGGGCAGCACAGGTGCGTTCTGATTGCACCATCTGCACGATGACCAGAACAGGCGAAGCTGCCGTCTGGATGGAGCTTGGAACGAGCCAGTTCTTCAGATCTTAGAGATGCCGGATAAAAGATTACACTCTCCATACAAACCAATGTGAAATCGTTTCTATTGGGTGAAACCTCTATCCAGCTTTGGCAAGTTTGTAAGTTTGCTATGAGTGACTTGGAGATAGAAAGGTTGGTGACTCCCGTTCTAAAAGTTACTAGTAGACAGAAAATGTGCTTCATTGTCAGCTAGGAACAAGAATATTTTGGCTGAGGTTTGGGAATACTATTACTTAAACCGCTATCACTTCTGAAGCGAATCTTAAATAGGATAACACTTGAGTTTTCAACATTTCACGTAGAGGCACTGAACTGCTATCATGGCCAATGTCTTCTTTCTACGATGGTGCTTGGGGCGGCCAGTCTAACGCGTGTAGCAAGATGAAAATTTAAAGGATGTGTGGTGTGTGTGTACGGCGGGAGGGGGGTGGGGGGCGGGAGACGGTTGTTATGACTGCCTTCCCCTTCCACCAAAGAAATTTTATTAAAGGCGTTTGGACGCTGTAAGAAAAAGAAAAGGGAAACGACGCACCTTCAAGGAATAATCCTAAAGGAACGGAAATCGGTAGTTGTGATGTGCATGTAGAAGCAAAAAATGATTAAAATTTAAAAAACGGTATGATTTATTCAAGAGAAAGTGCTTCACAAATTGACCAAGTCAGTAATGCGTTGGTGCATCTCTGACCCTTTTGGGAGCAGTTATTCGGCTTGGTAGTGAATGATATAGTTGTTGGATGTCCTCCTTAGGAATATTGTGCCAAATTATGTCCAAGTGGTACATTCTCTCTCTCTCTCTCTCTATTCGTTTAGTCGGTTCCGACTCTTCGTGACCCCATGAACCAAATCACGCCATTTTTTCCTGTCTTGCGCTTTCTCCCGTAGACCCTCCAGGTTGGAACACATTGCTTCTGTGATGCCATCGATCCATCTCATCCTCTGACGTCCTCTTCTTCTAGTTCCTTCAATCTTCCCCAGCATTAATATTTTTTCCAGCAAGGCATGTCTTCGCATTGTGTGTCCAAAGTAGGTCAGCTTTTGTTTTAACATTAGACCTTCCAGGGATAAATCTGGTTTTATTTACTCCAATATTGATCTGTTGGTTCTCTTTACAGTCCATGGAACTCTAAGAAGTTTCCTCCAACACCACAATTCGAAGGAGTCAATTCTTCGCCGTTCAGCCTTTCTAATGGTCCAGGTCTCACATCCATACATCACAACTGGAAAGACCATAGCCCTCACGATACGGATCTTTGTACATTAGATGGTCAGAAATCCGAGCTGGTTGAATGACCCTGCCCATAATGCTTCAGAGGTCCTCAGTTAGGGAGAGGTGGGGCGATCTCGCTGGCCAAGGTATGGTCTGGCGAGTACGAAGACAAGCAACAGAAATTCCCGCCTTATGCGGGCGGATATTATCTTTCTGAAATGTAAGCCCAGGATGGGATTGCCATCAAGAGCATACCGGCACATCGATGACATTCTCTAGATGTATATCATATCTACCCATACCGTCCCATCCGATCTTTTTTCTTAGCATGTATTTTGACTTACATCGATTTCAATGTAGCCAGCCTTCGGAAAATAAAATAGCATGAGAACTAGGAGTCTCGAAAATGACTGACAGACATTACGTGCTACGTTTAACATAGGATACTCTCCAGCTGCATGCCCGAGCGCCCACTCGCTATTCCTTCCAGGCAAAGGCGCACTTCTACAGCATGAACGCACCAGCTGACAATAGCAAACTCCATACGCTCCGTGAGTCCACAGGTAGCAACGGTAAATCACAGTAAACGAAAGCAAGTCAGAAAAGGTAACACCCTCCACAAAGAAAAAAATACTACTTAGATTTACTTTTTCTACTTTTTGAAGTGTAGATGCAGGCAACGGAAAAGAAAAAGAAAAAAAAAAAACATTACTTACTCATTTACACGCTCACTATGCCGTAGACGGCGGACCTGTGCTCACTACCGTAGAGCTTAGTGAAATACTGATAATGACGAATGCAGAGTTCCACTGTATGATTTGCAAGTGAAGACGTCACAAAAAGCTGTGAGAGTTGTTTTTTATTATAGTTCTGAAATCAACTACGTGGCAAATATAGTTTTCAAAGTTTCGGTCGAATAATTTCCAAATTATATATTTATCTGATTGACAGTTTCTTGGAAGCCATGTTAAGATCAGGTACTAAGCACTAATGTGGTCAAATTATTATTACATTAAAACATTGATATTGTCATTAAAATGAAAACTCTCTATGGCACGTTGAAATGGGGATGGCGGTAAGTTAGGTTGTGTATGGAGCGATGAGGAGTGGGGGTCTAGGTGGGCTTGCGGGGTGACGGGAGAGCTCCTGCCGATTCGGACCATAGAAACCGTTCCTGTGTGTTACCCTTAGACAAGTGTTCCTTCTGATTAGTGGCAAGTGTGAGAACTAAGAATTGTGTCCTTCAAGAGGGGTGAACCAGAGAAACCGGTCGTGCTAATTCTTTCTTGATCACTGGTTGCTGTTTGTAGTAGCGCAATAATTTTTCTTTGGATTTTTGTACACATCTACTGGAAACTGCGTATTATGTGACGTAGAGACGAAGCACTTCTTTTGTTTAAATTACGTCACCGAAAGAAACAGAGCGGGCTTTTCGAAGAAGCCGTCGAGATATTCCCCCCCAAATGACACAGCGACATCGCGAAAAATACAAGACAAGAGAGTCAGATTGGAATTCGGACACTGATCGTTTTCAGTACACCATCTCTCAGATTTTGACTGTAACTGCTTGAGATTACGCAGCGGAACAAAAAGTTTCGAGACTTGATTAATAAAAAAAGTGGAAAAAATTAAGATGGTGGTTTTAATGCTTCAGGGATTCCGCATAGCCTCCACCTGCTGGATTACAACGAACAGAAAGTCCGTACAACCATGCAAAACTGTCTGAAAAGTCCTTTTCTCGTTTGTTGTTCGTCTCGAGCGTCGCAGTGGCTTCAATGGCCGTTATGTTGTCAACGTGCTCAACCTTCATGTGAAATTTTGCACTTCGTCGTCTTGTGGTAGGTCTCATCACCCGTGAAGAGAACTGTCCGTAATTTGCATTTTAGTCAAGTCGAGGTCGGCGTCTAAGCTTCTATGTTTGTGTTTAGGAGTCAGGTGCGCGGAACAAACTTTACACACACTTTTTATTCTTCAAAATGATCTGGAAAATATCTTGATGACTTGATTCAGAGATGTAGCTCCACTGTGATTTGTAAGACAACAACGTTGACAAAAAAAAAGAAAATGTCTCTGAGCACTATGGGACTTCACTGCTGTGGTCATCAGTCCCCTAGAACTTAGAACTACTTAAACCTAACAAACCTAAGGACATAACACACATCCATGCCCGGGGCAGGATTCGAACCTGCGACGTAGTGGTCAAGGGTTTCCAGACTGTAGCGCCTAGAACAGCTCGGCCACTCTGGCCGGCCCAACGTTGACAAACTGTGGCCGCACGTCCACCACTTCAACACTGGGTGCTCCCAAGTGACTCGTCGAATGCACTTCTGTTTTTTACAGTTGTTACTTCAAGATGCCCCAGAATTTACTGCGCTAACTTCTCTTATACGACAGGCTTAAAACCAGTCTCTAAAATTTTTGGACGGATGCTGCGTATTTTATTTGACATTTATTGGATCTATTGAATTACATGATCTGACCCATTGTTGGCTACAACATGTAGTATAAAAAGATTTCCTGTTTCATAGATTAAAAATCGCACTACATTAACAATTTTGTGGTATTTTGTAACTGAATAAGAAAACAGAAACAATGAAAGGAAAAATGCAAGAAAAAGATACAGATGGGAAATAGCCGGGTACATCCCATGCCGTAGTCGATGTTGTTACACTTTACTAACTTCACTATACGTCATAGTCAAGTACGCAGCACGACGAAAAGTCTCCTGGGTCTCTTCAAAGTTATCCGATGTTTCGACTGAATTATTCGGGTTATAGTCGAGGTCAGGTAAAACATTGCTTATTTATTCACTGAGACAGCAGTGCACATGACAAAATGATTCTAAATTCAACTGCTATGTAGTGCGTAATTTGACGGAACCGCGTTTAACGTAACAGATATTCGCATAGTATTTGACAACTGTACCAAAAACGAAACGGGGAAATGCGATGTGTAAAGTAGCAGAGAGTAACTCAGACGGAGTTACAATTCCCTAGTGATTAAATTCATCAACATCACATAAAGTTTTTTAGCGGTTACAGAAACAAAATATGTTACTTCTAGAAGATAATTTGGACCTGAATTCAGATATAATTTCACAGTTTCTGTACCGACGTCCGATGTGATGTAATAATGGTTTTTACAAATGCTTGGACCAACGTATGTATTAAAAGAAACTGGAACAAATGACACGCTGGAACATAAGACTTGTAAAAGAAAGCAGAAGAGTAAAGATAATCAGAGAATCATAAATAAAAACATGATAGTGTCGATTTCCAGCCAAACGTTGCATCCATGGTAGTTATCTGCCCACTGGTTGCCTAAAAAGTTTCGCAGACACTTGTGAGGGACAGCCATGCCGTTCTTTGAAGATAACAAACCTCGGAAATGTTTGCCAGACATTAATTTTCGGTTTATGTCGCTTGCTTTTTCCTTCCTTCATTTTCGCTTCGGTCATCCTTGGAAACTTCTTTCGTAACTACATGAATCCATGTGACTTTTGTCAATGTCTTTCGCAGTGTTACTACGAGACCTAATTTAATGTGTAGCTGAGTCAACAACACTGGTGTTCACTATATGCTTCTTTCCAGGCGGCAGTTCCTTCCCAGCAAGCCATTTTTCCGATACCAAACAATTTTTTTTTCTGTCTCTTGTGTCTCACTCGCGTAGAAAGCCGCAGTGCATTGTGTACCCGAGCTGCATATCAATAACAACTGCAATTTTATTTAGATCTTCATACCCACGCCAACGGTTTTTATCATACTGGGTAAGTGTGAACAGTCGTTCTAGAGTCTCCGAAGTCCCCTACACATTCACTGCACGAGCTACAGGAAGATAAGGAAATTTGTTCGTGTTGTGGAGAATTGCTGCTATCAGACATTGTTGGAGTTAATAAGCGACACTCGCTTACACTTACATCTGTATCTACATCTGCATCTACAGCCAGCGTTTTGTGTATGACAGTCACTTTCTAGTATTTCTGTATCAATCGCGGGTTGTTCGCGGGAAGAGCGATCGCTGGTAAGCCTCTGCATGAGCTCCAATCTCTCTGATTTTATTCTCGTGGTGTTTTCGAGAGATGTGAGTAGGGAGAAACAATATGTTGGATGACTTTCTTAGTACCCTCTCGGAAATTTGACCGTTAACTACATCGCGATGTAAAATACCTTTCTTGCACCGTCTGCCACTGGAATTGTTTGACGATCTCAGATGTAATTTCGCGCTTACTAAAGGAACCCGTAAGAAGCGCGCTGCTCTTAGAATTTTCTCTGGTTCCTCTAGCAATCATATCTGGTACGGATCTCGGTCGTTTCATTTCAAAATTGCTCCGTACGCATACCTGTAGATATTTTGTGAATGCGACTGCTCACAGTGATGGTTCTGCAAGCTTGTAATCATACAATAAAGGGTATTTCTGCCTATTTGTGAGCAGTACGTTACATTTGTTTACAATCAGTGTTAGCTCTCAATCCCTGCAGCAAGTGTCAATCCTCTCCAGGTCTTCCAGCATTTCGCTAAAATTTTCTAACTTTGCGACTTCTCTGTATACAACAGCGTAATTCACGGAAAGCTTCAGGGACTTACCGACGTTATCCACTACATCATGTACATATATCGTGAAAAGCAATTGTCCTATAACACTCCCTCGGGCTACGGCCGAAGTTACTTTTCTGTCTGAAAATCTCTCTGTACTGAGTGTGATGTGCCGTGTTTTCCTTGCCAGGGACTTCCCAAACCGAACACACAGATTACCTGATATTCCGAATATTCGTATTTTATTGATTAGTTGGCAGCGCGAAACTGTCTCTATCGTCCTCCAGAAATCAAGAAACACGCCATCAACCTGGGCGCCGGCATCTACTGCTTTCTGTGTCTCATTGACGAACAGAGTTAGTTGTGTTTCAACGGCTGTTGTTTCCGGAACACATCTTGATTCCTGCTGAGGCCATTTTCGGACTCCACAAATTTCATAATACGCGAGCATAAAATATGTTCCGTAAGTCGACAACAGACCGACGTCAGATATATAGGCCTACAGTTTAGTGCGTCTATTCGACGATCCTTCTTGAAAACGGGATTGACTTGTGCCTTTCTTTCAATCACCGGAATGCTTCGCCCCTCCAGCGACTTATAAGACACCGCTACTTTGAGAGGAGCAAATTCTTTCGCATCATCTTTGTAGAATCACACTGGAATCGTGACCAAGAATCTCCTTAACTGAATATCATTACAAAAAAATCGTATCACCTTCCTTGGATAATATTTAGAAGTGGCATGGCGGCTGCTGTAAACATGCACTTGCGTATACAGAAGAAGAAGATCCCGTCATTGCGATCAAAAAGCTAAAAGCTCAGCTTGTTTGATCGACAAACTTAAATCATGAACAAGGTCGTTGAGGTATTCTCGACAAAAAATGTGTGGCTCATTTGATTCCGTACCCCTGACACGTAATGTGTGACTCATTTGACTCACAGTGGCATTGAAATATTGGGGGTGAGGTGAGTATCTCCGTCGCTGTTTTCGACGTGTTCATCACTGTACTCATAAAAAATGGTTCAAATGGCTCTAAGTCGTAAGGGACTAACATCTGAGGTCATCCGTCCCCTAGACGTAGAACTACTTAAACCTAACCTAACCTAAGGACATCATACATATCCCTGCCCAAGGCAGGAATCGATCCTGAGACCGTATCAGCACCGCGGTTGCGGACTGAGGCGCCTAGAACCTCTCGGCCACAGCAGCCAGCCTGCACTCATCGTCGCTCACTGTCACGCTCTCGGAGGGCCACTGGTATGGCCAGTTCCCTATAACATACAGGGCCTGTAGCGGAGGGTAAATTAGGATATTGTATCACTTTCTTTGTTTTCGCACAAAAAACAACAGTCCGTTGTGTTGTCTGTTGCATCCGTCCAAATCATGGGAACAGCAAAGGACGGCTGACGTGATCCATTTATCCAGGAGTGTAGTACATGACGCACAGCATATGTTGATATGCGCCGTTCTTGTCGTGCTCACCGAACTTACTCTTGAAATAACGTTCGTAGCGCATCTGTACAAGATGGTTAAGTTTCCAGTAAGGTGGCTGCATAGTCAACTTTTCACAGACCTAAAAACAAGAAGCAGTCACTTTCAATAGTTGTCAGAGCTCTCAATGCTGAAGAGCAAGTGCCAACAAATACAGCCTGATTCTACATCTTCAAGAATGACTCATCCCCAGTGCTGAAAACGATAGTTTTCTACACTGAAGGTCATGTGTGGCAATCCCTTGTGCATACATCAGTTATCATTCAGCAATTAAATCTTCAGAATATTGAAGTTAAGAGACAGAAAAAAACCTGCACATTAATATTTAGATAGACAAAGAGTAGCGTGGCACAAGAAAATCATGCCCAATAGTAAAAAAACGGAATTAATTTTCTAATTCGGCACCCACGGCTTTCCAAGGAAAGACATCCACATTGTAACAGAAATGCTGTAGACCAGTGTAATGTCGTGCGGTAGTTGAAAGTTGTGGCAAGCGACAGAACGGAAGGCGGTGAAAACTCACACAACAAAAGCGACGATGAGCTAGAACCGGATCTCCTAACGTCCGTGAACGGAACTGTCATCCCGTGAGATTAGGTTATCAATGGGTGCTTCCCCTACCTCCTTGGCCATAAGGCACAGGGTTGACAGACAGAACAAAAACGTACTATAGCACTTATTTTTATAGTGTGCTCATGACAATGATGACCGAAACAAGGCAGAGAAATCAAGAGATAAAGACCAAAGAGAAGGAAAACATTTTAGCTGTGAACAGTCACTAAAGGAGTGCATATTAAGAGTGTAAAGTGGAAAACAGTCAAAGAGCATCCAGTTTACTACAGGGTGGCAGGAGAAATGTGGCATAGTTCGTTAAGAGGGAATAAAAAATGACGATGAAGACAACAATGAAAACAGCGTCTACAATGAGTGAACGGACAGTTCTCATGTGGATATTCATAACTGAAGCTACTTCGTTTTCTGTTTACTAAATAATCATTTTGTCAACAAACACTGTCGTCGACTCTTACTAAGCAAGTACAGATTTCAGACGTATAACTTCAGTTCAGCTAGAGTTCAGCGTTTTCCTAATAACGTTTCTAACGTCTAATTTTTACATAATTTGGTTCTAGTAATTCTGCTGATTTTCCTCGTACTGAACAGTCTTTTTTTGTTATGTCTCAAAACTGACTTGTGGGATGCATTCAACTTATGTCACTAAATAAGGAAGAGGTGATCATTTTATCATTTTGGTCGATAACGAGAATGTTAGAAAAAATTATATAATTGAGGATCCAAACGTTCCAGAATGCTCTGTAAGCAAAATGAAACTGTTGACCTAACTAAAAACCACGAAAACAAAAAACAGAAGAAAGAGTTTCTTGGTATCGATTAATGCACAACGAGTGACACATGATGAGCTGAAAATTTAAGCCTGGAGAACATGAAAGCACTCGAAATTAAATATGGACAACAGAGAAACAAGAGAAATAGAATTTCTCAGAGTTTTAAATGTGGTATAGTAAAAGCAAGGAAGATCTCAGAAACAAATAAGTTCATATGAAGAGAGCCTTCCTAAGGAAACAATTGTACTATTGGCAAATATTGGAACTAAGGAATTCCTGAAAATGTAAGTCTGGAGAACATAAAAGTACTCGAAGTTAAATATGGACAACAGAGTAATAGAAGAAGAATCTCGCAAAGTTTGAAACGTGGTTTCACAGCAGGATGTTAAAAGTAAGGGAATCGAGAAACTATGGAAGAAGGAAGTACTTCTAAGGATTCCATGGAAGAATCATCGTTAGAGTAAGTGGTTGGTCGGTATGATCTCTGCTACCAGAAGTAATTTAGACCTGTAAAGTCTTGTAAAAAAACTCATTACTGTCATATGACACGAAGGAAATGTTAAATAGATTGTCGAGGAACTCAGGTGCAGCAGATGCGTCGACATAAAACTAGTAACACAAGGTTATAATAGAAGAGCACACTATCATACCAAGAAAATAACGGGTCATACTCAACAAAACTTCATCTCCCTTTTACACTGTACTCTAAATCCTGTTCTTGTTATCACATATGCCGAGAGTATCATTAAGTACGAGGACGAGCATGTCCTCCGCACTACCAAGAATACAATACAATTCCTGGTCATTTATTAGTCTATTTTTATGACATTATGCAGGAAATACGACGTCCGTGGAAATTTTTTAGGTTATACTTCAATTACGTATTTGATAATTTGCCCTTCCAAAGGTATCTGTACTTATAGGGAGTCATAGAAAGGCAGCAAAGTAAGCGACAGTCGATTAAATAAATACTGCGGTTTCCTCACTTGCTCTGCATTCAGTAGTGCTTCCTTTACTTGTACAGTGCCAAACATTTCATCACGACATGCATACTGACTTCGTAGCAATCTTCGACTTGCCGTTCTTATCTTCCTTAAAATGTTCTGGAGTTTTCAATAACACAAATAGTTTCCACAAACATGAACTTTTTAACACGTTTGTTTGCTTGGCCATCCTGCGCAGCAAGTACAGAAATATTTGTTTTGTAAATAGAAACCGTCTTTTCTTGCTGAACTGTAATTTATTTCACCCATACGCCTTTCGCCTTTTTTATTTTTTATTTTATTTATTTTTTTTCTCTAAGGCATCTTTAGTGGGATCTAGATCGATACAGTTTTATTTTCATACGTGTTACTTTTGGATTACAAAGCAGCTCAACTCGCGTTTTTTACGTAAATAAGTAATTACTTACAGCTCTTCGCGAAGAACTATAGGTGATTACTTACTTCCATACGAAACGCGACGTGAACTGTTTTATAATCTAATAATAACACGTATAAAAAAACTGTCGCGTTCTAGATCTCTCTGAAGATCCCTTAGAGTAAAAGAAGGTGAAATGCCTCTGGCAGAAATAAATTATAGTACAACAAGAAAAGGCGGTTTTTATTTACAAAACAAATATTTCAGATCTTTTTACTATTCCATTTAGCGCTTTTCTTTCCGAGCTTAACCCGTGCATGTAATTTTTCTTTTCTTTGGTTGTTTCAAATTTAGTCTTTATTTCTTGTTTTCCTTCTGATGAACTTTTAAATTTCTGCATTTTTTTGCTCCATTACAATATTTTCATACGTTTACTTATCTCTAGGCACCGCTTTGGCACCGTAGATTCCTTTTGTAAATACCTATCTTATTTGCACTCTTCTCCGTGTCGCTGCTTCCTTGTTAACTGTTTATGTCCTAGCAAAATATCGCTTATATGGTGTTTATGTAACCTGAGGAGGGTCAGTATGTAGTATGGAATCTGCGAATGATTTTGGTTTATTTTCTCCTTTGTTACTGCAATGAATACTATGTGTAAGTAGCTGCCGAGGATATAGCGTTGTACACATCCAGCTATTTCGGTATCAGAATACTGTAAAGACAAGGTAACATTGCATCCGTGCAGCTATTTCGATATCAAAGTTGTGTAAAGACGAGACAACATCGACGAAAGTCAGCATATGTTGAGTCTAGTAGAATGATATTATCAAATCATGTTGAAATACAGCAGAGTCCTGTACTAAAGCGAGGCAGTAGGTATATCTGTGTACTGATCCTGGTTTATTCTGAGAAATTATTGCGTACGTAATTACTACCACTGATAATCGGAACAGAAAACAAGAACTTCCTTTTAAAATAACCTCTTAGAAAATAGCAATAACTGTTGACTAAGCAAACTAGATCTACAGAAAGTAAGTTAAGAACGCATTAACCAGTGGTTTATCCCTTAATATTGGTATACAGCAGCACTTGCAGTGGAGAAGATTACTATATTGCTCTGTTACAGCATGTGCAATGAAATCTCAAGCGAAAAATCTACTGATGTTTCAGGTTACGTCTGAAGAACAAAGAGACCAAACTTCAAGCGGACTTATCAAGCCGAGAGCTCTGGACAATCACTTCAAAACAGTCTCAGGGGTGAACTACGACCGCCTACACCTTCATCAAACGTAAGTGAATGATAGTACCCAACATTATAAAATTTGGCCATTTTACAAAAGTTCGGAAATTTTTGCCAAAAAATGTCCCGACATTTACTTTACAAGCTGTAAATCGTTTATGAAGTGGTTTTCGTTTGAAAAACAGGAGATTCTCATTGCATGTAAGTATTATTTCCATAGCACGGGAAGCTAAACATTGGCGTTGCACCGTGTTTTGTCTTATTTTTGATCTTCAGAAAGACATTGGCCGTGAAACTAATATCATGGAGAACCCTGTTTTAGTAGTATAACATAATTTAATGTTGTACCAAGAGCTTCAGGTTTGGTGAAGACAAAGTATTTACAGACGCTTAGTGAAAACTTTTTTGCAGATTTCTGAATGACTGATCTGGCACACTTAGTTGTTTGACTGTGTTCAAACTGGAGCTCTAAGCAAAGAAGACCGACAGTTTTTTTTTAACCATGTACCTGCTGTCATCGCTATGTGGACACATAGTATCATACGAAAACAGGTCTAGTTACAATCTGTATTCAGAGAGTGGTTAGCAAGGAACTGTCTAAAATGTTTTATTAACTCCTACGTTCGTATTGTCAAGCATCAAGTCCACGGACAAACTACCGAAGACAGTCTCAGTCACAGACAACATAGACTCTGATGTGGCCGACCTATTCAAATAAATAGCATTGGACAACCACTGGACAGCTCGATACACGTCTATCCGAAAATTCGATCACGCACCGTGATTCATTATTCCATAAAATATAGAACCGTTGCTCCACTGACTTATGATGACGTTGTCTGTACTACTATGAGCGACCATAAGAACCGAACGTTTCTTTTTTTAAAAATTTTCATGGACTATTGTATCACTGACGCTTTAGAGCTGGACATTCCACGGCAATAAGTTTCTTATTCCTGTCGAAGTTATGGTTTGATTTAATACTTTCCTGACGTTTCTTGTTCACATATATTCTAGTGACATTACACCTCGGAACATGAAACTTCTGTGATATCTCTCTGGCGAAATACGGAAGTTGTATGCCCCTAGAATAACGCTGCTCTTGATGTCACTCAACTCTTGACAGTTGATTCACTCTCAGAGAATACGCGCATCAGCACAGACAGCATTTACAAGGACTTCGAAAGTATAGACTGGCGTCGTACAGAACGCGTTTAGTAGAACGTACAGAAACAGACAAGCAAAATGTGTTATTCATAATCATTTACAGAGGCTTGCAAATAAACAAATGATGATGTTTTTCTAGAAGCGAAACCAAATGTCAGTACGCATTTTTCTGTAGCAAATTCCCTTAAATACAATGCTGGAATTATAATGCAGCAATGGAAACATACAAATATAAATTAATGGTAGGGTATCTAATTCCCTATCAAATTAATTATATAAATTTCCATTTGATTATTACGCTTGAAACTGATACAGAACAATACTTTCTTATTCAAAACATTATTAAGAACGGATATGGATACTGCTACATGTATCAACTGTTTAAGACGTTTCTGAAGTCGTAGAGCAAAGACAAACTTACTAACCACTGATCTTAGAATCGGACAAATATCATTTTCGCAAAGATTTCCAATTTACATTCTCTGTTAAATATTGACTCTAAGCTCTTAGGCGTTTACAGCTTGACTTAGAGAATGCTACGACAAATATTTGTGTGACTTACCTACTTTCAAACGAGGATGTCAAATGAAACATCTTCCACAAGAAATTTCCTAAAGCAAGGCATTCTGACTTTCCTGCAACATGTTCCGACGAACAAGTTGGTTCCTAGACTGATAATTACTTAATACGTACATTATTCTCTATTCCTGCCCCGTTCTCGAGCATCTGAGACACATCCTCGACGCTAATGACGTCGATGTCGGCTGGACCAAAATGAACCTTATTTTTCTGTTACACATTTGTTATCTTCTGTATTGCTTTGCTGTCCTTCATGTCTAGTATAGACATGTGTACTCATTCAGTAGTAATCTTTTAACAGAAGAATTTGAAAATGATAATTCTAAAATTGATAAAGCCTAGTCCTTACATTATTTTCAGTTTATAGAATATACACCGTCTTTTGCAACATTCCTACCGTACTGGTAATGCCCTAAAACGTCTGGGTCTTATCACTCTTTATCTATCATATGAATTCTATTTTGTTGTATTATGTTACTATGACTTTATATTTAAGCAACAAATTTCTAACACAGGAACTTAATCAGTTGAAGATGTTTCATAAATTTTCAGGTACTTATCTAATTCAGTATACATATAAATTAATGATTATTGCTTCATATATGTTACCTAATTTGACCTTTTTCTCTTTAGTAGTAACCTACACTATTCTATCAAAACTATCCGGACACCCTTATACACCGCAGAACTGACCTTTAGACTTCGCTAGAGGCGGACCCGCTAGTATAAAAGGACGCAGCAGAGAGGCAGTGACAGTGGAGTGGGTCGGTATGGAGAGATCATTGGCTTCAAACGTAGACTAGTCACTGGATGTCACGTCACAAATCCATCAGAGATATATTTCAACCCTTCTAAAGCTGCCTAGGTAGACAGATGGTGAAGTGATTGTGAAGTGGGAACGCCAAGGAACATCCACAGCTAAACCAAGACAAGGCAAATCTAATATATTGACACACAGGGACCATCGACTGTTGCGGATGGTGGTTGTAAAACATCGCTTGAAAGCAACGGAACGAATAACTCCTGAGCTCCGAAGTGTTGTCAGCAGCACAGGTAGCACAATGACTGCGTAAAGATTTGAAAAGAATGGGATACAATGGGCCACATTTAGCCTTGATGACAGCTTCCACTCTCGCAGTCACGTGCTGGAAGGTTTCTTGGAGAAAGGCAGCCCATTCTTCACGGAGTGCTGCACTGAGGAGAGGTATCGATGTCGGTCGGTGAGGCCTGCCACGAAGTTGGCATTCCAAAACATCCTAAAGGTGATTTATAGGATCCAGGTCAGGACTCTGTGCAGGTCAGTCCATTACAGCGATGCTATTGTCGTGTAACCACTCCGCCAAAGGCTGTGCATTATTAACAGGTACTCGGTCGTGTTAAAAAGTGCAGTCACCATCCCCAAATTGCTCTTCAACAATGGGAAGAAAGAAGGTGCTTAAAATATCAAGTCTCATGGAACTTCACCAGTCTCATAGATTCTATACGCCTTCTTGAATAGTCGTTTCGTTGCCGTTTCCCCCAACGACTAGAATTTCCCAGGGATGTTATTTTTCCGTTTTGATTTATTTTATCTTTAATCTTCCAGAGCTCTTGTAAATTCCGACTGTAATACTGGATCGTCTGTGCGTTCCTTATCCGTTTCTTCCTCTATAGACGAAATAGTCAGACGAATTACAGTCAGCTAAACTGAGGGTACTGGCGGCCATGGACGTTAGAGAATGGGTGAGAGGGAAATAGTGATTGTGAAACAGTATGAGACAGGCAGAGAGAGAGAGAGAGAGAGAGAGAGAGAGAGAGAGAGAGAGAGAGAGCAAGAGAGAGAGAGAGAGAGAGAGGGAGAGCAACTGCTTTACTGCCTGACAGAGAGAACTGACCACATATTTGTTTGCGAAAAATTTATGAGAAATGGACGTGCTTTAGCCTTTTCTCACGTGCAACGGGATACTGAACTGTGTGCAGAGGGCACGGAAGTTTGTTCCAGAATATAATAGCAGCAACACAAAAGTAGGTGGTGTATGTTTGTGTTTTGTCGAAGAGCACAGGTAGGATACTAGATAAATGACGCCTTGTACCACGATGACAATGAGATGACAGGCACTTGCTCTCTGACATTTGGTACAAGGGTGCTTGCAGAGTGAGGAACTGACGAAGAATACACAGCGTATAATAGTCACATAACTGTCATCCTAGCAAGGCGCATGAAGCCTGATATGGCCAATAATCAGATGTGGAAGATGTTACACACGCGTATATTCTTGCTTAGTTCTGACAGTAGTTTCTTTATTCGTGCCGTGTTGGATTACATTACGATAGTGGAGTTTTGGTAGAACGAATGGTTGTACGAATTTACGCTTCACGTCCTGTGGAAATATGTTCAGAAATATATAGAAAGCATGTATTAAGCGGAAGTCTTCCAGCGTTAGGCGACAGTATTTTCTTCCCAGCTGAAGCGCCCCACCCCTCCACAGCTAATGTTTTACACTGTCGTAAGATAGTGTTTGGGATGGCGTCGAGAACAACAGCAGGTAGTTGTCAGCAGAACTTGATAGCCGAGTTCAGGAGTACAATATTTTGAACTTGGCTGCACTACAGCAACGGTTAAGGAACATGAGGAATGAAGGTCAGACAACCAGTTGCAAAAAAATCGTGATTTACAAATAACCTTGACCACGATTTCGACGATTCTAAAATCGTCTTCTTCAGAAGAACACACAAATTTCATATTAGCAGTTCACTCAGTAAAATCTGTCTCCACACGACGTTTATCGGCAACGATCTGTACGTCCACATTTTTTGCATCTAGTTCGCTGTCCTTTATTCCTTCAATTTAGGAGTAATTAACATCTGGTGGGACACTTAAGTTTAAGTCTCAGGTTTTGCACCCATCCGCATACTGAAGGCAGATTATCATTCACGTGAACGATGGCAGTATTAATATCTTCGGCGCTGGCACTTTGGTAAAGCTGGGAATCGTCGGCGTAGAAATTGTATTTACAGGAAAACAGACTCGAAAAGTTTCTCAAGTAGATTTCAAACCAGTTTACTTACATTTGGTATAAGCGAGTGACAGATCTACGTGTAGCCACTATTTCACAGGAGTTCTGCGGTTTTTCTAAATCGTAAAAGTCGGCATGTTTCCTTTGAAAAGACAATGGCCGCTTCTCTCTCTTGTCTTTACGATTTTGGAGTTATTACATCGTCTATAACATACCTGCTGTCGACAGGCAGCTTAGCATTCCCTCCTTCTTTCGTACGTCTTGTCAATCTGATATCAATTTAGTATGAAGTGTCTCCCCCATCATGCAGCTATAATATTATTTGTAAGGCTTTTACAAACATTTACAAAATGAGAGTGACAGGAGATGCTAAATGGTTGAGGAGGAATGGCTAGGGGACCAATGTAAGTATTTAGAAGCATTCTCTAGCGGAACAGTAGATACTGCCTACCGGAATACTACTATTTGGAGAAAATGGAAGTATCTGAATGAATATAGAGAGCTCAGCCTGAAAAACCAGTTCTAAGAAAAGAAGAGAATGCTGAAAGGTGGAAGGAATATATACAGAGTCTATACAGGGAGCTGAACTTGAGGGCAACGTTATAGAAACGGAAGTGGACGTAGATGAAGCTAAGATGGGAGATACGATAGTGCGAGAAGAATTTCACAGAACTCGGGAAGATTTGAGTCGAAACAAGACCAGAGGAGTTGACGACATCCCGTCAATACCGTTGATAGCCTTGGGAGATCCAGCCATGACAAAACTCTTCAGTCTGTTGTACAAGATATATGAGACAGGCAAAACACCCACAGACTTTGAGAAGAATGTCATAATTTCAATTCCAAAGAAAGCAGTTGCTGGCTGGTGTGAAAATTATCAAACCAGCAGTTTAATATGTCATGGTTGCAAAGTACTGAAACGAATTCTTTACAGAATAGTGGAAAAACTAGTAGAAGCCGACCTTCGGCAAGATCAATCTGCATTCCGAAGAGATACTGGAACACGCGAGGCAGTGATGACTCGACGTGATTTCTTATAAGATAGGTTAAAGAAAGGCAAAGGTAAGTTTACAGCAGTTGTAGACTCAGCGAAAGCTTTTAACTATGTTGACTGGAATTCTCTTCTTAAAATTCTGAGGGTGGCAGGGGAAAATACAGGGAGTGAAAGGCTGTTTATAACTTGTACAGGAACCAGATGGCAGTTATTAGAATCGAAAGATATGAAAGGAAAGCAGTGTTTGAGAGGGGAGTGGACAGGGTTGTAGCCTCCATGGAAGAGAAATTAAAACTTTGCGGTTTGACGACCGCATTGTAACTTTGTCACAGACAGCAAAGGACTTGGAAGAACAGTTGAACGGATTGGACATTGTCTTGAATGGAAGATACAAGGTGAATATCAGCAAAAGCAAAATAGGGATAATGGAGTGTCGACGGATTAAATCAGGTGATGGTAAGAGAATTAGAGTAGGAAACCAGACACTTCAAGCAGTAGACGAGTTTCGCTACTTGGGCAGGAAAATAACTGCTGATAACCGAAGTAGAGAGGATATAAAATGTAGACTGGCACTGGAAAGAGAAGCATTTCTGAGAAAGAGAAATTTGGTAACATCAAATATATATTTAAGTGTTAGGAATTTTATTCTGAAGATATGTGCCTGGAGTGTAACAGTGTATGGAAGTGAAATATGGGTGATAAACCATTTAGCCAAAAGGAGAATAGAAGCTTTCGAAATGTGATGCTACAGAATAATGTTGAAGATTACATACGTAGATCATGTAACTAATGAGGTACTGAATAGAACTGGGGAGACAAGAATTTTGTGGCACAAATTCACCGAAAGAAGAAATCGGTTGGTAGGACATATTCTGAGATTTCAAGGGATCACCAATTTAGTACTGAATCGTAGAAGAAAAGCAAGTGATAAATACAGTAAGCAGATTCAGAAGATTGTAGGCTGCAGTAGTTATTCGGAGATGAAGAAATTCACACAGGATAGAATAGCGTAGAGAGCTGCATCAACCCAGTCCTCGGATTGAAGACCACAACAGCAAGATTTTTTATTCTATTTGTCTTTTTACTGTTTCTGTTTCATAGAATTGTGTCTTCCGTCTGTAAAAGACGTCACAGTAGTTTTATCAGAGTATATGTGCAGTCCCTGCCACATAAATAGATAAAATGCGGTTAAAAATATTACAATTGTTCCTAACTTAGTTCAAGCTAGATTAGGGGAGACAAAAACATTGTAATATCATCTGACGCATGTCCACGTTCGTTTACATGGTTGCTAATAATAATGTGAAGTGTAAATTGTGGAATGTGTACGCCAGTTTCCATAGCAATACGTGCTGCAACGTGTAGAGTAGCTGAATACAATTATATTGTGTCATAGATATAGACCAAGGATTACACAGAACCGTCTCTGATGATACTTCAGGTAAAGCTAGAGCGAAACTGTCTTTTTTATTTAGTCGTATAGTTGGACAAGACGAAGTGGAGAGGCAGTAGTCACAGCGGCGATGTGTACACTAAAAAAGTATTGCCTTATTAGCAGCGTATTTATCAATTTATTTCCTTTATTCTGTAGCCTGTGGTGCATCTAAAATTTGCGAATTATTGTTACCCGAGATGTGTTTCTCATAGTCTTCTAGAAGCAGTATTAGTGATGGTTTTCAATGTACTTGTACGTTTTTATTCTTTCTGCATAATTACAATCAGTTGAATATTCTCGTCAGTGTAACACGAAATTTTCAACATCACCTTCAATCAAATGAGTATGTGAATGAATAGCTCGTTGGCCACCCTTAAGGAGCTAGAGTTTACCCAACTACAATTGCACAGTCTCCACAACCGTTTATCACTGTACTGCATGATATTTGTTTGTGCTGTGAATCTTGGCTATCCCCGATTCTACGACAATCTGTGTCAGAAACATTTCCATCTCATCCTTTCTTGCTACACTAAAACAGTGTGACTGATATAGGATGAATTTGTTGATAACAATGGTTTTATATTTCTTCTTTCATGATTGATGTTGGTCCCATTTCCTGGGTACTTTAGACACTTCAGTTTTTTTTAATCGAGCCCATAATTTAATTTCTCTCAGTCTTATGCTTATTTTTGCAAATTTCTTCCAAAAGTTTTTCAATCTCTGACTTCTTCTTTGCAGTTCTTCTGCCGTGATGCACTTCGTTATCTTGTACTTTTTTGACCTGAAAATATCACACTCATGAATCTTTCTTCTACTAAGTCTCATTTTTTATTATTTTGTTTTATCTGTTTCTTCACGTCAGTTGCATCTTAGCATCTCCTATATTTACGAGAGATTGCTTTCCCTCTTCAATTGCAGATCGAGCAGCATTTGTATTTATTTCGGTATCGTAATATTACGGTAAGAACCAAGTAGATACAATAATCTTTTTAGTCCTTTAATATAAGTTGTTGTTGGGCCTCTTAGGCTAGGAATATCTTCCAGGGTAATTTTCATCTTACTAGTCTTCTATTTCGGTCGATGACATTTTTATATAGCTACATTTTGTATAACGTTGTATTTGCCTTGGCAAAGATTAAAGGCTATTTTCAACATCGTAGATCTTACTGTTAGGCTGTTTTATAGTTTAATTATAAGTCAGTTCTTGTACTTTAAAGTTGTATTGGCTCTTCATTAGTAGCTTTATAAATGGAGCAATACTGTAATTCATTACATATAGTTGGATAAAAAGCAAATTTCTGGAAGTGACTCTACTCTGTTCATGAAGTGATATCTGAATATGGTTTCCTCTAAGTGTTTTAACTACTTTTATTTGAGTTATACGTGTTCCCATTTACGTATTATCTTCGGTTGAGTTTATTCCACCCTTTTTCTTATTCATACTCACACCAGATACACACAGGACATTATTGCTATTACTATGTACACAAAATCTGATTCATTACCGATGCAAGTGCACCTCAACGTCAGTCTGGATCCTGACTGAAGCTCAAAAAATTTAAAAAATGTACTGAGAATATAAAACTCAAGAATTTTTATCTATTTTCTCCTATTCAGTAACCGAAATTCGAATCGAACAAGACAGCCATATATTTAATGTTCTTTATTCGCACCGAGAAGACACCCACCGTACACCATGACCTCTTTCTATTTCGTATCAATCACTAGTAATCTTTTCGAAGTACTGAAAAGTGGGGTTTAGTTGTCTCGATTTCTGGATTTTTTCCGTATACGAACTATAACGACAAGTGTCCTTTCATTGAGACGCTTTCAGCTTCCGAAAGTTTGAGATGTGGCTGCATACTACAACTGAAACTGCTGCAAATGAATGAGCCACAGAAGAGAAACTTTCTCATACGCTGTGGCAAATTTGTAAGAGTTTCTAGGTGGAAAGCGCATACAAGCACACATTCAGAATAGCACTAAACAGGTAATAGCGTTAGGTACATAGATATCCATTTTCTGAGACAGTAACTAGCTACAGAAAAGTAATTACCCAGAATCATTTAAAATTACTGAACCTCTTTGATGTGTTTAAGACACAACATCTGATCAAAACTGTCTGGACATCTGTTAATAAACGTTAATACGGTCTGTGTCCGCCCTTCGCCTTTCTGACATCTTTGGTGGGAACACTTTCAATGTGCTGTACGACTGTCTGTGGAGGAATGGCAGCCCATCCTTCCACAAGGGCCAAAAGCAGAGAAGGTAGTGAGTGATGTTGTACTACGGCGTCTGGAGCAATGTTGATGTGCTAACTCAGTCAAAATATGTTCCACTGGGTTCAGGTCAGCACTCTGGGCAAGCCAGTCTACATCAGGAACGTTATGGCTGGCGTTCCTACCTCTGGATCACGGAGTCCCGGGTTCGATTTCCCGCCGGGTTGGCGATTTTCTGTGCCCGGGGACTGGGTGTTTGTGTTGGCCTCATCATTTCATCATCACCCTTATCATTCGTGACTGTGGCTATATTGGAGTGTGAAAAAATTGGTACTTTGCACAGGCGCTTATAGCCGTGTAGCTGAGCGCCCCACAAACCAAACATCATCACCTACTGTGTAAAGTAGGTAATACTCTAAAATGTGTTCATATCCTTCTAAATTTAACGTTTTATTAAGCGCAATAAGGGGACACCACTCTGATCATGAAAAGCAGCCTCATAATTACTAGCACTGCCTCCGTAACTCTCTTTTGGCACTACACGGGATGGCAGCCAACTTTCTCCAGGCATTCGCCACATGCAGCTCCTTGTATCGGGCTGCCGCGAGGCATAGTATGATTCATCACCCCCAAAACACGTTTCAAATCATCGTCCGTCCAATGACATGGCTCTTTACACCATGCAAACCTCAGAAATGTTTGCAGAAGTACACTATGTGATCAAAACTATCCGAACGCCCCCAAAAACATACCTTTTTCATATTAAGTGCATTTTGCTGCCACCTAGTGGTAGATAAACAATATCAACGACCTCACTAGTCATGAGACATCATGAGAGAGCAGAATGGGGCGCTCCGCAGAACTCACGGGTTTCGAACGTGGTCAGGTGTTTGGGTGTCGCTTGCATCATACGTCTGTACGCTAGATTTCCACTCTCCTAAACATCCCTAGGTCCACTGTTTACGATCTGATAGTGAAGAGGAAACTTGAAGGAATACGTACAGCACAAAAGCGTACAGGCCGACCTCGTCTATTGATTGACAGCGACCACCGACCGTTGAAGAGGATCGTAATGTGTAATGGGCAGACGTAAATCCAGGCCATTACTCAGCCATTTCCGATTGTACCAGGATCCGCTGCAAGTATTATGACAGTTAGGCGGGAGGTGAGAAATGATCGAGCGGCTCCTCATAAGCCACACATTACGCCGGTAAATGCCAAACGACGCCTCGCTTGGTGTAAGGAGCGTAACATTGGACGATTTAACAGTGGAAAAACGTTGTGTGGAGTGACGAATTACGGTACATAATGTGGCGATCCGATGGCAGGGTGTGGATATGGCGAATGCCCGGTGAACGTCACCTGCCAGGGTGCGTAGTGCCAACAATAAAATTCTGAGGCAGTGTTGTTATGGTTTGGTCGTGTTTTTCATGATGGGGACTTGCACCCCTTGTTGTTTTACGTGGCGCTAAGACAGCAAGTGAAAATAGGAGCGAAAACTATCGTACAGTCAGCTTAACATCTCACGCATCTAAGCTGCTGACAGCGATATTACACAGAAGAATGGAAAAGAAAACTAAGGATCTGTAAAAAGACGATCAGTTTTGGTTTAGATAAGATGGAGGTACCAGAGATGCATTTGAGACTTTTTGTTTGGTTATAGAAGGAAGCCTGAAGAACAGTTAATAAGAAACAGCAACATGGAGCGAATACTTTGTTCAAGAACCGCAAGAGGAGGAGGTATACTTGAAAAAGGCAAGGAGAAACATGAAGATTTCAGTTTGATCATGGTGAGGAGAGATTTCAAAATCAGCTACTGTACCGTAAAGTGTATACAGGAGCAGATACCGTCTCAGATCACGGTTTACTAATGATGAAGAGATGGCTGAAGCTTAAGAGACTGTCAGGAAGAATCAGTGTGCAATGAAGTGAGATATAGTTCCATTAAGGAATGAAGAGATACGCTTGAAGTTCCGTGAGGCTATAGTTACTCCTATTATAAATCACTCGTAGGCAGTTCAGTTGGAGAGGAATGGACATTTCAAAAAGGACAATTACAGAAGATGGAAAGAAAACCGTAGATACAAGGAAGATAACGGCAAAGAAATCATGGCTAATAGAAAAAACATTGCAGCTGATTTTTGAAAGAAGGAAGTACGAAAATGTTCTGGAAAATCAGGAATAAATAAATAAAAGTCTCTTAGAAACGAAATAAATGGAAAGCGCAGGAAGTTACGGCAAAACGGCTACAAGAAAAATTTGACGAAATCGAAAAAGAAATTATTATCGGAAGGACTGAGTCAGCATAGAGATAAGTCAAAACAACCTTCGATGAAATTTAAAGCAATTGCGATAGCATTAAAGAGTAATGGGAATTCCACTGTGAAATGCAGAGGGGGGAGCGGATAGCTGAAAAGAATGCCTTGTAAATAATAGATTTCAGCTATCAGTCGTCCTTTTGAAATTTTATTGGCAGATCTAGGTTTCAGCTAGAAACTAGCCATTCTCAATGCTAAGAATGCAACAGGTACATAGTTAGATGATGTCATAAAAAGCTGCAATTAATGGCTTAACTCATCTGGTTTGTATATTACATAACACTATCATATTTGATCAATGCATGTAATGCCTGTTGGTTGGGCTTCATCCATAGTTCATCGAATACTAATGTTTGCGGAAGGCGGGCTGTGTGGAGAACACATCGGTTGGTTACATGGTGCCATCTATGTGAACTACATATAAACTTCAATGGAAGTAAACGACCTCAAATTTAATTACATAAAATGGGACATAAGTAAAATTCTTACATTGTCGTCCGACTTATTTCATATTCATCATGAAGTAATAAAATTTCCATGTTCACTCCTTGTGAGTCCGTAGATTTTATCACTTGATGATAAATATGAAATAAGTCGGACGAAAATGTAAGATTTTTACTTATGTTTCATTTTATGTAATTAAATTTGAAGTGGTTTACTACCATTGAGGTTTATATGTGGTTCACATAGATAGCGCCATGTAACCAACCGATGTTGTTCTCCACACAGCCCGCCTTCCGCAAACATTAGTATTCAATGAACTGTGGATGAAGCCCGACCAACAGGCATTACATGCATTGATCAAAAATGATAGTGGTATATAATATACAAACCATATGAGTTAAGCCATCAATTGCAACTTTTTTGTGACATCATCTAACTATGTACCTGTTTTATTCTTAACACTGAGAAAGGCTAGTTCCTAGTTGAAATCTAGATCTGCCAATGAAATTTCAAAATGACTACTGATAGCTGAAATTTATTATTTACAAGGCAATATAACAGTCACTGCGTGCGACAGCCAAAGAATGGATGGTAACCTGATGAAAAGAATGCATTAAAGCCCTTTATGAAGGGGAAGGATGCAGAAACAGGAGTTGATATGGAAGATATAGGGGATCCTGTATTAGAATCAGGATTTAGAAGAGCTTTGGAATCAAAGAAGGGACAGATAACAAACCTTCGGAATTTCTGAAATCACTGGGGCAAGTGACATCGAAATTATTACTCAGGTTGGTGTATAGAAAGTATGACACTGGCGATATGCCATCAGACTTTCGGAAAAACGCTATTCACACAATCCTGAAGGTGAGAAGAGCCGTCAAGAGCGAGAATTATCGCACAATCAGCGTAGCAGCTTAAGGATTCAATTTTCTGGAAAGAATAATACACAAAAGAATGGAAAAGAAACTTAACGATCGGTTAGATAACGACCAGTTTGGCTCTATAAAACGTAAAGGGGCCAAAGAGGCAAGTCTGACGTTGCCGTTGGTAATGGAAGCAGGACTGTGGACCTGGACAATGAAAAATGGTGCAATATGTTTGAAATTCTGTGAAAGACGGTAAATATATGATATATACAAGAACCAAAAGGGAACAACAAGAGTAAGGGACCAAGAACGAAGTGCTCAGATTAAAATGGGTGTAAGACACCCCTATTGTTAAATCTATAAATCGAATAAGCAATGATGAAGATAAAGTTTGGCTGAGGCGTGAAAGGATATCAATGAGAACATTGGGGCGGTGACATTGCTATCCTGAGTGAAAGTTAAGAAGAATTTCAGGATCTGTTGAATGGAATGAATAATGTAATGAGTACAGAATATATAAGAAAAGTAAATGGAAGAAAGACGAAAGTAATGTGAATTAACAGGAACAGGAACAGAGAGACACTTAACATCAGAACCGGCGATTACGAAGTAAATAAAGTTAAGGAATTCTGCTACCTAGCAGACAAAATATTTGCGTGACAGACGGACCAAGAAGGACAAAAGCACACTAGCACTGGCAAAAAATGCATCCCCAGCCAACAGAAGTCTACTGGTATCAAACATTGGTCTTGACTTGAGGCAGAAATTTCTGAGGAAGTACGTTTGGAGCGTAGTATTATACGGTAGTGAGACATGGACTGTGGGAAAACTGGAAAAGGAGGTATGTGGTACTACAGAAGAATGTGGAAAATTAGTTGGACTGATAAGATAAGGAATGAGGAGGTTCTCTGCAGAATCGTCGAAGAAAGCAATGTATCGAAAACAATGACAAGAAGATGGAACAGGATGGTAGGATATCTGTTAAGATGTGAGGGAATAACTTCCATGGTACTCGATGGAGCTGCAGGGGAAGAGAGCAGTGGGGGAAGAGAGCTGTAAGGGAAGGCAGAGATTGGAATACATATGGGGAATAACGACGTACATTACAATTCCTACTATGAGATGAAAGGGATAGCGCAAGAGAGGAATTCATGGGAGCAGCGTCAAACCAGTCAAAAGACTTCTGGCTCAAAAAAAAGGTAGTATTGACGAAAGAAGAAAAAAACGTCGAGTAAACACAGGCTCCTAAGTGCGTACCTTAAGAGCTATGAGCACTTGTTCATCTTCGCCATTGTGAAACACTTTTCTTTCACTAAACAAAAGCCCAGAGCTCTTAAATATGCATTTTAGAGCCCATGTTTACTAGACAATTTATCCTTGTTTTGGTCCGTATTACCTGCTCCCAGAACATAGAACACAAACAGCTTGCAGTAAAAGAGGTTTGTACATGAAATGTATTCACAGTTGCGAATACGATAAACCATCAGCTGTAGAAGGGAATGGCGCCAATGAAAATATGTGCTTTACATGAGTGGCCACCTTATCTGCTCCTCCTGTAAGTGCACGATCACTATCAGAGCCAGACTTCCATATGTCGTCGTTCCTGCGTCACGACTTGTGCTCATAAACACATCATGTTTTTAGAATAGATTGAAAAATCAGTCAACCAGTTGGAAATAAAGCTTTATTACCACTTGACCATGGTTTCAATGTTTGTAAAAATATCTTCTTCGGAAGATTGGCGTTATTACACCACATGGTGCAGTAGGCGTCACAAGATAAAATATTTGCCTTGGCCTTAGTTCAAAAAATGGTTCAAATGGCTCTGAGCACTATGGGACTTAACATCTGAGGTCATCAGTCCCCTAGACTTAGAACTACTTAAACCACACTAACCTAAGGACATCACACACATCCATGCCCGAGGCAGGATTCGAACCTGCGACTGTAGCAGCAGCGCGGTTCCAGACAGTAGTGCCTAGAACCACTCGGCCACAGCGGCCGGTTTGGCCTTCTCTCTGACATAAGGTACATATAACTTATGCAAATAATGTATCTTGTGACGCCTATTGCATTATGTGATGTTTATAAGGCCAATACTTCTGAAGAAGATATTTTTACAAACATTGAAACCATGGTCCGGGGGTAATAAAACTTTATTTGCAACGGGTGGCAGATTTTTCAATCTGTTCTGAATTGCATAGTTGCTGTTTCACATACACGTTTAAGATTTTGATATTATGTTATTCCCTCAGACATTTTAACTGAATGTCACTGCCTGGTATCCGCGGATAAATACGACATTGCAGTGCCAGTTTTGTTAAAAAGAAGAAGCAATGTTCCTTCGCACATGTTTGCAAGTCCGATGAAATATTGCATTGTTCTTCTTAACAACACAGGCACTGCTGAATCGTAAAGAGATTTGCTTCACAGAGTCGAAGAAGAATAAACAGTCATAGCTAGTGAAGTTTACTGTACTTTTTTCTTCGAATAGTCGTTGCTGTCATATGCCTGCACACTGACGATTTCCCCTGGGACACCTTAAAAATTTAAATCTTACAAAATAGTCGTGAAGGAATTTGTGTGGAGTGTCACCTTGTACGGAAGTGAAACGTGTGCAATGAGCAGTTCACATAAAAAGTGAAAAGAAAGTTTTAAAATGTAGTAGTACCAAGGAATGTTGAAAACTAATGAAGACGCAGTTGGTACTATACCGAATTTGTGGCATAACTTGACCAAATGAAGGGCTCGATTGACAGGACACACCCTATGGCACCTAGCCATCGATAGCTGGTAGTGGAAGGAAATGTGGGACTTAAAAGTTTTATAGGGAGACGAAGTTGTGCAGTAAGCTGAGATGAAGCGGCATGACCTGTATGAACTAATGGGAAGAACTGCGTCTGAGCAGTCATCGGACTGAAGACCACCAACACCACCATCACCACCACCACAACCACAACAACATCAACAGCAACACATCAGTAACGTGTGATAATGGCTACACAGGTGGAAGTTCGACGTAGTGTAGAATTAAAAATAAAGGGATTTTTAATTGAACTAACTACAGCTAGTGCGACAGATCGTCGATATTCAAGACATCTCTTTCATTTGTATACCCTATTGCAATTAAAATATCAATAACTACACTTTTACTGGAACAGATATTGTTGCGGAAACAAAGGCTAGAATGGGTCGAGCAGATTTATAGAAGAGAGGAGGGATCAAGAATGAGAGACCGAAAATAACATGGAGAGATCAGGTGGCCAAGGATCTTCAGCTACTCGGAACGAGGGGACAAGATGGCAAATGAAAGAATGGTGTGGAGGAGGATACTTGACTAGCACAAACAGATAGCGGTAGCATGGCGTACACAGGCTGTAAAAGGACTGTGCATTGACGGAGCTCTCATTTGTACTCAAATGATTCTTGCGGAAATGTTTCAGATGTCATTATGGCCTCACGGTGGGAATTAAGAGACTTGGAACGCAAAATGCTAGTTGGGGCCGACAGCCTCCACTTAACGACTGAGAGCAGCGGTATTTGCGTAGAGTTATCATTGCTAACGCACAAGCAACACTACTTGAAATAACAGCAGAAATTAATGTGGGGCGTGAGACAAGGATGACGTTAGGAGAATGCGGCGAAATCTGGTGTTATTGGACTATGGCAATCGAGGACCCGAGTGCCTTTGCTAACGGCACGACATCGCTTGCAGCGCCCCTCTTAGGCTCCTTACCATATCGATTGGACCCGAGAGGACTGGCAAATGTGACCTGGTCAGACGAGTAGAAGAGTCTCGATTTCAGCTGGTAAAAGCTGATGGTAGAGTTCGACTGTGGAGCATGGACTCAAGATGTCAAGTTGGTGATCGCTCCATAGCAACATGTGCCGTGTTTGGATGGAAAAGACTAGGTCCTCTGGCCCAAATGAACCGATCTTTGACTGGAAATGGTTATGTTCGGCTACTTGGAGACAATACGCAGCCATTCATGGACTATAAAAAACGATGGAATTTTTATGGGCCACAATGTGCCATGTCAGCGGGTCACAATTGTTCGGCATTTTTTTCAAGAACATCTGGACAGTTCGAACGAATGATTTAGCCAACCAAATCCCCCGACATGAATCCCATCGAACATTTACGGTACGTAATCCAGAAGTCAATTCGAGCACAAAATCATACGCCGAAAACACTTGTGCAGTTATGGACCGTTAAAGAGGCAGCATTGCTCAATGTTTTTGCCGGACACTTCCACCGAATTCTTGAATCCATATTAAGTAGAGTTTCTGCATTACGCTGGGCAAAAGGAGGTCCGACATGGTGTTAGGAAGTAATCCACGACTTTCGTCGCCTCAAAAATGGCTCTGAGCACTAAGGGACCTAAGGGGGGGTAGGACGTCAAACGGGCCTACTAGGAGCAGGAGAGGCACCACAGGACATTTTATTTTCTGCTGTCTATACTTTTACAAATAAATTCATGAAACTTTGTCAGCATGACCAGGAAGGATTCGGGATTCACACTCATAACAGTGGAAGTGCAAAAATATAACAAAATAATTTTTTTTTAGATATGAAATTTTATCATTTTTTTCACTTACTGTTGGCTGCATTTGTTGCTATAGGTACATTTTTCTTCACAAGCAAAAGAGATTTCATTGATGAATTTTGCACAGCATACAAACCATACTTACAGGTGTATGAAACTCTAGAATTTTTCAAATCTATTAAGAACTGTGGTAAAGATTGAGATAATTAACTACAAAATTAGATTTTTTTCTAAACATAAAAATTAAAACGTAACAGCTCATTCATTTCTTGAGAAATTAAATAGATTCAAGAGTTTCAGACACCTGTAAGTATGCAGAATGAGATTATCACTCTGCAGCAGAGTGTGCGCTGGTATGAAACTTCCTGGCAGATTAAAACTGTGTGCCGGGCCGAGACTCAAACTCGGGACCTTTGCCTTTCGCGGGAAAGTGCTCTACCATTCTCGAAACATTACCCAGGCTGTGGCTAAGCCATGTCTCCGCAATATCGTTTCTTTCAGGAGTGCTAGTTCTGTATGGTTCGCAGAAGAGCTTCTGTTAAGTTCGGAGGGTAGCAGACGAGGTACTGGCAGAAGTACAGCTGTGAGGACGGGGCGTAAGTCGTGCTTGGGTAGCTCAGTTGGTAGAGCACTCGCCCGCGAAAGGCAAAGGTCTCGAGTCTCGGCCCGGCACACAGTTTTAATCTGCCAGTTAGTTTCACCTGTAAGTATGGTTTGTATGCTGTGCAAAATTCATCGAACAGTCTCTCTTACTTATGAAGAAAAGTGTACCTATAGCAACAAATGGAGCCAATAGTAAGTGAAAAAATGATGAAATTTCACATTATTTTGTTATGTTTTTGAACTTCCGCTGCTACGAGTGTGAATCCAGAATCCTTCCTGGTCACGTTGACAAAATTTTATGAATTTACTTGCAAAAGTATAGACAGTGGAAAGTAAAATGTCCTGTGGTGCCTCTCCTGCTCCAAGTCGGCCCGTTCGACGTCCTACCCCCCCCTTAACATCTGAGGTCATCAGTCGCCTAGAACTTAGAACTACTTAAACCTAACTAACCTAAGACATCACACACGTCCATGCCCGAGGCAAGATTCGAACCTGCGACCGTAGCAGTTGCGCGGTTCCGGACTGATGCGCCTAGACCCGCACGGCCACCGCGGCCGGCTTTCGTCACCTCAGTGTATAATGAATAACAACGTAATGATCGCTTTCCTAGAGGTGTCCATCTCGTAGTACACTCTCGGTGGAGGGGCAAAGGATTCGTAGAGCTCGAGGAGGCCAGCGGAGGACAATAGCGAGAGGTGCTTCCCAACTGGAAGGCCGCAGGCGCGTGCCGCTATGAGCCCGTAGACAGGTGCGGAGGGGCGCGCATATTAGGCGGTCTTCCTAGAGCTATTGTGGCAGGTAGAGGGGGCGGCGGCACGCGAGTCGTGTCTAGGGGAACCTTGGCGCGTGCGGATCCCCGGCAGACCGGTCCGGACAAAGGCGGGCAGGCGTCTAGCCGCCGCGGCCGGCGCAGGAGCTGGAGCTGGGGCTGGAGCTAGCCGGCTGCGACGCGACACCTGCAGCCGCGCAGCACATCTCGCGGGCACACGCCCGCGTCACCGAAATGCTGATTCGTTCGCTCTGGACGCGCTAATAATTCACTGCGGCCGTATCTCTGCTCCCCCCCCCCCTCTCCCAGCCCTTCCTCGCTGCCGCACGCCTCGTCCGAATCGCCTGTCACGATAACTTGAGTCCAGCATAGCTCAGCACGGCGCGCCGCCCGCGTCCCGCGGTAATTCCCTTTTTTTTATTCTCCTTTTTTTGTGCCCCTGTCTACTGTTCCCTACTCTTTTTTTTTTGTTTGCAAGATCGGTCCGAGCGCAAAATTTCCACCTCGCGTAAATCATTTCTCGTTCCGCTGCATATTCTTTTGTTTCCAGTGTCCGGACAACTACAAATCTTTGGCTTTTGGGAGAGAGCGGTCAAAAACAGTCGCCGGCCCGTGAGAGTGGAGACGCGGTAGGTGGCCTGCGAGGACGTGCTCAGCTTCGGACAAGGCCTGGGTTATCGGAAAGATTTCCAAGATATTGTATCAGCGGTGTTGTGAGTGCATTATATTACAATTCAAGGCAGGGGGATCACAATTTCACGATGCTGAAATTATGACCGAGCAGATCTGCGTTCTTCGTGCAGTACAGTCTAAGATCCAACGGAGAGCAGCGCGCTTTGTTACAGGATCATTTAGTGAAATTTCCTGGCAGATTAAAATTGTATGCCGGACCGAGACTCGAACTCGGGACCTTTGCCTTTGGCGGGCAAGTGCTCTACCATCTGAGTTACCCAAGCACGACTCAAGCCCCGTCCTCACAGCTCTGCTTCTGCCAGTATCTCGTCTCCTACCTCCCAAACTTTACAGATGCTCTCCTGCGAACCCTGCAGAACTATCACTCCTGAAAGAAAGGATATAGCGGAGACATGGCTTAACCACAGCCTGGGGGATGTTTCCAGAATGAGATTTTCACTCTGCAGCGGAGTGTGCGCTGATATGAAACTTCCTGGCAGATTAAAACTGTGTGCCGGACCGAGACTCGAACTCGGGACCTAAAGTTTGGAAGGTAGGAGACGAGATACTGGCAGAAGTAGAGCTGTGAGGACGGGGCGTGAGTCGTGCTTGGGTAGCTCAGTTGATTAGCCGGCACGGTGGCTCAGCATGTTCGGTCAGAGGGTTAGCAGCCCTCTGTAATAAAAAAAAACTAAGTTAATCGATCAACAACGAACTTAAACAGATGTCTTACGACGTCCGCCCCGAGCAGATGCAACGAACGAAAGCGAACAAAATGAGATTAAAAAAAAACAAAAAAAAAAAACATGTTGGTAGAGCACTTTCCCGCGAAAGGCAAAGATCTCGAGTTCGAGTCTCGGTCAGGCACACAGTTTTAATCTGCCACGAAGTTTCATATCAGCGCACACTCCACTGCAGAGTGAAAATCTCATCCCGGATCATTTAGTAATCACGAAAGCGTTACGGAGATGGTAGATAAACTCCAGTGGAAGACTCTGCAAGAGAGACGCTCAGTAGCTCGGTACGGGCTTTTGTTGAAGTTTCGAGAACATACCTTCACCGAGGAGTCAAGCAGTATATTGCTCCCACCTACGTATATCTCGCGAAGAGACCATGAGGATAAAATCAGAGAGATTAGAGCCCACACAGAGGCATACGGTTGATCTTTCTTTCCACGAACAATATGAGACTGGAATAGAAGGGAGAACCGATAGGGGTACTCAAACTACTCACCCCCACACACTGTCAGGTGGTTTGCGGAGTACGGATGTAGATCTAGATGTAGATTTTTAACCATCACCTTGTGCTATTCCTCATTTAAGTTTTACATATAAGTAGAGACAGTTTTGCACGAGTAAAGACATTGTCTTGCAGAAGTACATGCTATATTCATGTCAGAAAACGCTCTAGACACTGTGATCAGGCCAATTTGAAAGAAATGCAATAGTCAGAGTATGTCAAACCATCCTCTGGTTCACCTGTTCGTCTTCTTCCATTTTTTCCTATGCCACGGAATAGCAAAGATAGGAATCCTCCTGATCAGTGCGAACAGGGAGCAGTATGTCGTCCTGAACGGGGTGAGTTCAACAGAAACAAGAGTAACTTCAGGTGTGCCCCAGGGCAGCGTAATAGGTCCTCTGCTTTTTACGATTTACATAAACGATCTGGTTGATGGTATTGACAGCGGCCTTAGACTGTTTGCAGATAAAAAAGAAAGAAAAAAAGTCGTGTGACGAGTGCCTCCCGTCGGGTAGAGCGTTCGCCTGGTGCAAGTCTTTCGATTTGACGCCACTTCGGCGACTTGCGCGTCGATGGGGATGAAATGATGACGATTAGGACAATACAACACCCAGTCCCTAAGCGGAGAAAATCTCCGACCCATCCGGAAATCTAACCCGGGCCCTTTGGATTGACAGTCTGTCACGCTGACCACTTTTTTTTTTTTTTAAATCTCATTTTGTTCGTTTTTGTTCGTTGTATCTGCTCGGGGCGGACGTCGCAAGACACTCATTTCAGTTCGTCGTTGATCCATTAACTCAGTTATTTTATTACAGAGGGCAGCTAATTCTCTGACCGAACACGCTGAGTTACCGTGGCGGCACCACTCAGCTACCGAGGGCGGACTTTTTGCCGATGCTGTAGTCTACAGGAAAGTAGTATCGCAAGAAAGTTGTGAACAAATCGATGAGGATTTGCAGAAAATAGATGCGTGGTGTAATGACTGGCAGTTATCTCTCAACATTAGTAAGTGTAACCTACTGCGTAGTATAACAAGGCAAAAATCCCCATTAATGTATGAGTACAAAATAAATGATAAGTCTTTGGAGGCGGTAACATCAGTCAAGTATCTGGGTGTGACTATTCGAAATGATCTCAAAGGGAATGATCAGATTACACAAGTAACGGGTAAGGCGACCTCTAGATTGCGGTTTATTGGTAGAATATTGAAGCGATGTAATCCTTCAGCAAAGGAAATAGCTTACAATACGTTAGTTCGTCCAGTCTTAGAGTATTGTTCGTCTGTATGGGACCCTTACCAGTTGGGTCTGATGCAAGAGATTGAGAAGGTCCAAAGAAGAGCGGCAAGATTCGTGACTGGTACACTTAGCCATCGCGAGAGCGTTACAAATCTCATAGAAAGTTTGAAGTGGGACTCACTTGCAGATAGACGACGCGCTAAACAAAAGGGGCTGCTCACTAAATTCCGAAATCCAATCTTCACCGAGGATGTAGAGCATATATTATTACCACCAACTTTCAAATCGCGCAATGATCATCATTCAAAGATAAGGGATATTAGAGCTCATACTGAGGCGTTCAGACAGTCGTTTTTCCCTCGCGCGATCCGCGAGTGGAACAAAGTTGGGGGGGGGGGGGGGGGGGGAATATGACTTTGGCGCGAATTGTGCCCTCCGCCACACACGGCTTGGTGGCTAGAGTAGTATATATGTAGATGTACTTTCTTTGTTTCCCTAAATGCGACAAAATAGCAGATCATATTAAGTAACTGGTCCCGAAGGGAAAACCAAGACACCTTCAGCTACAGCTGGAGAGTAAAAAAGCGAGCGTACGTTATTATTTCAACCAATGGGTGGCCACTGGAGCAAAACAGAGGCAACGGGAAGGAGCTTTCCGAAGTTGACATTTTTAGGAGTGTCTCTAAACAAAGAATTTCATAATATCAGAGGATCTCGGCGTTTCATAATAGTTGGAAAATACCGTTAGAACAACATAGTGACTGAATGCGATAAGACTGTCGTTATGACGTCTAGACCCGCATTCCATATGGGCGTGCTTTAAAACTCCGCCCCTGCATCCGCATTTAGTTTCCCCATTTTTTCTGAATTTCTCTAGGTGAATAGTGTTACATATACTGCTTTCAACAGCACCTAGACAGATTTATTCCCCTGTCCTTCACCCTCCAAGGTAGCTGCTCTCTAGCTGCTCTTTATAGGCCTCTACACTGGCTGGATACAATGTTTCTTCTTTCCATTCTTCCTTCCTTCCTTCTTTCCTGTTGAGCGAGGTGAGAAAGTAATTTCATAACGAACTCATCTTTTGGAAGTCAGCAGTCGAATCGGCGTCAAATTGTTTCACTTCAGTTTCCTCCGCAGAAGTTGGCCGGCTTCTCTAAAGAGGTGGCGGTCGGTATGCTTCCCAATCATTGTGCTGTCCGAGCTTCTACAACTTCCACAGACCCGATGCCGACGGTGCGATAAACTGTAATTCTCCTTCCATTCGTACATATTTTGGTTGAACGGAGGTTGTGCAAGAGACAGAGGATCATCTTGCGTTGGCAAGTACTGGCATTGCATCCCTGGTATCACTGTTGTGATCACATGAGCAGCAGGAGACTAAAACAATCCATTACAATACAATGATGGGAGTGAAAGTGGAAGGGTGAGGCGCGGGTTTCTAAGAAGGAGAGATGCACGGGAAATAGTCATGAAATTTTATTCATAAACCCGAAAAATTAAGCCACTTAATTAATTTATTAATCAATCGTAGACACTTGTCAGTAGTTGTGGTACGTATGGAAATCCCTACACCACAATACCGTAGGTCACTCCTAGAGGAGTCAAAGAAATTGGCTAAGCCCATTGATGAAGTGGAGCTTCATGCGGTAATGCGTTTTCTACATTTGAATAGAACAAATTTGCAACTGTGTCGCAATAATGCACTATCATATGACAGAGTGTTTAGAAGGCGCAGAAGCTTCCATTGTTGTCAAACATGACTGAATGGTAATGAATGAAGGGGCAGACTATCTCTCTGCGAAGAATCGGGAATCACAAGGAGAATTGCAACCTCCGGTAGTCGAAGATCGTTACATCACAATGGATGCGAATGTGATATGCATTTCGAACATGGCGAAAGACATCGCCTGCTAGGATCCAGGACTGCACATCCTTATTCAAACGCTCTCCGAAGCTAGATAGCAGCGGAAATATCGCAGCTTTGACAGACCAGTCCAGATGTCGGTTAGCGGTTGTAACACTATGACCCCGAGACACAGGAGCAAACGACGGAACGAAATACGTCAGTTCCTCATTGCCGAAAAAAGCGAAGGCCAAAACAACATCGGTCAGACGATGCTGAGAGTGTTTTGGGGATTGCAACGGTGTGGTGCTTGTAAGGGGGAAACCGTGACAGGTGGATATTGCCGAAACACCCTGAAGATGTGAGAGACGGCAGTCAAGAAGAAGTGTCGCGGCTAGCTGTCCAAGCGGGCGTTTACGCTCCACGATAATGTCCCAGCTCTTTCTGCGCAGGAAACAGGACATAGCTGCTGCTTCTTTGAACTATCAGGTTTTACCTCAGGTTTCGTGTTCTCCAAATGTGGGATACCCCTCATCTGGGACCCAGTGACTTCTTTCTCTTTCTCGGTTGAGGAAACCATTGAGTGGCAGACATTCTCACAATGACCACGAGCAGTTTTTAAATGTGGAGCGTATCCTGAACTGCCAAAAAACAGACTTCTGCAACCGTGGCCTCGTCTTGTCATCCATCGATGGGAATATTGTCGTATTGCAGGTTGACGAAGAACAACAAGCTTCATGGCCGCAGCTTTATTTCTTCGAGGTAATATTTTAAAACTTTATTTCTACGCTTCCTAACTGTGAAGGTGATTGTACTGTACGACGCAAAAAATTTCGGAGAATCGGGTGCTTACTGTGAGCGGTTACTGAGAATACGCGGCAGCCGCTACAAACTGTTCTATTGGTGGGTTCACTGGATATACAGAACTCATATAAAGAATGTACGCCACTGAAATTCAATGTATACTCCTCGTTTTGGACCACCAAGGCCACAAGCGTACACAGTAACTGCCAAGGCAGATGAGTTAATCACTCCTTCCCTTGCCTATAGAAAAAAAACACTCTTCGCTAGCCTATCTCGAGTCCTGTGTCGCGCTCCAGAACGACGAAGTAATTAAGTATCGGTAAGAATAAACGATTAATAATTAATAAATGTCAACTGGCTGCAAGTGTACCAAGAGCTTTTTATCGTCGACTCTCAAAACTACTGCGTCATTCTTTGTGAAGCTAACATGATTTATCCCACTAGTTCAGTACAGGTTATGACTACGATCTTTATCAAGGTAGTCCCTCATCGACTCCTCATACTCTTCCGCTCTTTATTTCTTTCTCACTTGGGAATTTTTGAGCTGGATTTAGGGGAACGTTTGATAACTTTTTTAATTAACCGGGTGATGCAATCTGAGCTTCTTCTCCCCCGTATGAGCCAAACGGCGAGGAACAATAGAAAATTTCGAAAACAGTGTTAGGAAACAACATATATACGAGAACAAAGCGGGGAGGTAGTTTCTTCATGAAATTTACTATGTCTCACTGAAAGTATCTGGACGCGTATCAGAGGACATCAATATGGATTGTGCACACCCTTAGTCTTTATGACATCTTGACTTTTACTGGGAACACTTTCAATAAGTACCTGAATGCCTGTGGGTGAACGGCAGCGCATTCTTTCTCAAGAGCCGAAACCGGAAAATGTAACGATTATGAATGCTAAGATCTCGAGTGAAGTCGGCTTTCTCATCCAAAAAGTATTGATGTCGGGAGTCAGGGCAGACCAGACCGTCTCAGGAATGTAACTGTCCACAAACGATTGTCACGCAGATGCTGCTTTATGACGAGGGGCATTGTCATACTGGTACATCCATGGCCTCCGACCTGTTCCTCAACTGTACGCTGTGCAGAATACTGTAAAATCTATTCGTATTCTTCAGGATTTAAATCTGTCTTAAATGTAATGAGAGGACTACACACTAACCACCAAAAACACCCCCGTATCATAACGCCTCCATCTCCGTACTTCACTGTTGGCAATACACAAGACGGCAAGTAATGTTTTCCAGGTATTTCTCAAGCCCAAATCCTTCCATCGGATTTCTGCTGGGTGTAGTGTGGTTCATCACACCAAATCACTAGTTCCCAGTTATCCACAGTCCAGTAGTGTCGCTATTCACTCACCTCTAAGGTCGCTTAGTCCTGATTGCAAAAACGTCTGGCTTATGTGGAGCTGCTCGACCATAGTACCCCATATTTTTTAACTCCCTGCGCTTTTAGTATTAACTGCATTTACGACAGACCTTTGGAACACGCAAATGACTCCTTCCGCTGATTTAATATGATTTTTTACGATCATCCTCTCCATGCTGGACGGTCTGCTTGTACTGCTTCTGTACTGACAACTTTTATGGTGTCACGTAATAACCAATGCCAATTTCTGCATAACACGTAGACGTTCGGCTACTTTTGGTCAGATAGTGTACAAGGTTATCCGTAACTTCCTGCGGGCTTCCAACAGCGACTGCACAGAAACTGTAAGATGTACAAAAAAAGTAACATCTCGTTGGTTAGAGAATCTCTATAAGTTTCTGTTCATAATACACACTTTGGCGTAGCTGCAGACACCACCGTTAGGGAGCAGTCATGTCGGAACATGTAGTCAAATCATCCTTTCCACACTATTGGATTGAATTTGTTTGCACCTGCACATAGGCACCCTAAAGAACAGGTTTGGTAAATGGACTCCTGTCGTTGCATCTTCCGGGGAAGCAACAGTAGCGTTTTCAGTGGACTGCACACACTTTTGCGTTTGACGCATCTTAAACTGTGCCCATGCTGAGGATTTTCGTCCGCCTCCGTCGCTGACATGGTAGACCCGTGGTCTTGTTATAGCCTCTTTGACTAGTAATCAAACCGTCGTTGGTCCTGTGATCGAACCTCGCCACTAAGTATATACAGTAAGCGTGTTCGGTCAGAGGGCTGGTTGCCCTCTGTAATAATATACAGAAAACCTGAATGCAGAATCCAACGATGAATTTTTAACAGGTGTCATGTGACGTACGTCCAGACCAAATGCCGAGGAAAGAGAAAGTAGTGCTCAACGCGGCTGACTCCCATTCGAGGGGCATGGGCTCTATTAACGGCACTGTAAGTGATTTCTCATTGGTTGGAAGACTGGTCATGGATTTTCCCAGCCTCGTGAGACCAACTGAGGAATTAGTCGTCTAATTAGTAGCAGTACTAAGGTCGAAAAACCGGACAACAACAGAGAGAGTGGTGCACTGATAAGGTGAAAATAATATTCTGACGGACGTTATTTTTATAGATTTTCAATTAGGCCACCAGTTTCGATTCCCCAATAGAGTCAGCTTCAAGTCCTGCAACATGAACGACAAAAAGCATCCAGTCGTATAAGCACTTAATAGATACCCAATATCTGCTCCTGGTTTCCGTAGAACACTTCAAGAGGAGCATGTGCTCTTCATACATGTTGCATGCGTGAAGAGCACACATTGGTCGTGAAGCCTTCTACGGAAACCAGATGTGGATATTGGTTCCTTGTTACTTACTTGTATGGCTGCGTGCTCTTTGTCGTTCGTGTTACATGACCTGAAGATGACTTTATTCAAGAGTCAAAACTGATATAAGTAAAAACAGATATAAAAATAACAGCCGGCCTCTGTGGCCGACCGGTTCTAGGCGCTTCAGTCCCGAACCGCGCTGCTGCTACGGTAGCAGGTTCGAATCCTACCTCGGGCATGCATGTGAGTGATGTCCATAGGTAAAGTTAGGTTTAAGTAGTTCTAAGTCTACGGGACTGGTGACGTCATATGTTAAGTCCCATATTGCTTAGAGCCATTTGAACGATTTGAACCATTTGAAAAATAACAGCCGTTGGAATACTATTTTTACTACTCATCGACCAGCCGCTGTTCCACACTCTACAATCACAAAATGGAGTTAAATTCACATGTTTCTTCGTATTGCATCGTATGACGCCACTGCCCGAGGATGAACGCTGAATTTTACCTGAGTTACCTTATCGAATGTTTGTACAGTACTCACCATTAAAATTGCTACACCAAGAAGACATGAGATCATAAACGGGTATTTATTGGACAAATATATTATACAAGAACTGACATGTGATTACATTTTCACGCAATGTGGGTGCATAGATCCTGAGAAATCAGTACCCAGAACAACTACCTCTGGCCGTAATAACGGCCTTGATACGCCTGGGCATTCAGTTAAACAGAGCTTGGATGGCGTGTACATGTACAGCTACCCATGCAGCTTCAACACGATACGACAGTTCATCAAGAATAGTGACTGGCGTCTTGTGACGAGACTGTTGCTCGGCTACCATTGACCAGACGTTTTCGATTGGTGAGACATCTGAAGAATGTGTTGGCCAGGGCAGCAGTCGAACATTTTCTGTATCCAGAAAGGCCCGTACAGGACCTACAACATGTGGTCGTGCATTCTCCTGCTGAAATGTAGGGTTTCTCAGGGATCGAATGAAGGGTAGACCCACGGGTCGTAACACATCTGAAATGTAACGTCCACTGTTCAAAGTGCCGTCAGTGTGAACAAGAGGTGACTGAGACGTGTAACCAATGGCACCGCATACCATCACGACGGGTGATACGCCAGTATGGGGATGACGAATACACGTTTCCAATGTGCATTCACCGCGAGGTCACCAAACACGGATGAGACCATCATGATGCTGTAAACAGAACCTGGATTCATTCGAAAAAATGACGTTGTGCCATTCGTGCACCCAGGTTCGTCGTTGAGTACACCATCGCAGGCGCTCCTGTCTGTGATGCAGCGTCAAGGGTAACCGCAGCCATGGTCTCCGAGCTGATAGTCCATGCTTCTGAAAACGTCGTCGAACTGTTCGTGCAGATGGTTGTTGTCTTGCAAACGTCCCCATCTGTTGACTCAGGGATCGAGACTTGGCTGCAAGATCCGTTACATCCATACGGATAAGATGCCTGTCATCTCGACTGCTAGTGATACGAGGCCGTTGGGATCCAGCACGGCGTTCCGTATTACCCTCCTGAACCCACCGATTCCACATTCTGCTAACAGTCATTGGATCTCGACCAGCAATGTCGCGGCACGATAAACCGCAATCGCGATAGGCTATAATCCGACCTTCATGAAAGTCGGAAAAGTGACGGTACGCATTTCTCCTCCATAGACGAGGCATCACAACAACGTTTCACCAGGCAACGCCGGTCAACTGCTGTTTGTGTATGAAACATCGGGTGGAAACTATTCTCATGTCAGCACGTTGTAGGTGTCACCACCGGCGCCAACCTTGTGTGAATGCTCTGAAAAGCTAATCATTTGCATATCACAGCATCTTCTTCCTGTCGGTTAAATATCGTGTCTGTAGCACGTCATCTTCGTCGTGTAGCAGTTTTAATGGCCAGTAGTGTAATACGAGGTAAAAACTTGGAGAGATAGTCTGTCCACTGTCTGTTTCCTGGAGGCTATGTCCTGTACTACTCGTGCAGTCGTCTTGTGAAACTCCGGATGAATAGCGCTCTAGGTGTGGGAAACTTATCTGGGTACTGTTTCAGCGAGACGAAACTTTGGTACCTAAAACGCGGCCGGGAAGTGTTTTAGCGATTGGTTTTGCGGTGCAGGCCGGCGCTGGTGAAATTCTGTCCCGCGGAGCGGCGCTGGAGTCAGGGCCTAATCCTTGCGGATAAGCGGCCGTGGCCGGTGGACCGTGTCGATACCCCGGCTAATGAGACGGGCGGACGGCAGACGCGCGGAGCACCAGACGCGCACACACAGCGCCGCGCACGGCATCCGGCCGCCATGGCTGCGCTGTCGCTGCTAGCTGCTCGGCCGCCTGTTTGTTTTCCATTACTGCGGAAAACACCGGCGGATCTCTGCATCGGAAAACCTGCCGCGGCGGGGGCGCGGGAATTGCGGTGGCCGCACAAAACCGCCGCCTCCCAAGTACCGCCGCAGCCATAGCCGCGCAAGAGATTTTTTTTTTTTTTTTTTTTTTTTTTTGGGAGGTGAGGGAGGGCAGGTGGAGGAGGGTGGGTGGTTTTTCGTCGCTTTTTTTTCTCCGTCCGTATGGAATTTCGTTACGTTCGCGGCAAATTGTGGCTAGTACGGGCTGCATTGTTTGTCATGTACCGTACAGGTACCGCCAGCGTTTGACGTAAAAGATCACAAGGAACATTGTCAAAACTTTTGATTCATTTTGATTTATTTATTTTTTTTATTTCGTACGTCAGTGTTTGAGTTTTGCCGAAACATATGCTACCATAGCTGCTGCTGAAACATAGAGAATAGAAGGAGCACTCGCTTGTCGGTAAATCAACGAATTTTTTTCGCCGGAATAGGACGTGAATTTTACCGCACGAAGCCGTTCACAACGAAAAGGGTTTGCGTTATCTAGTATACTTAAAAAAACCAATTATGTTTTGCGTGGCTGCAATGTCGAACTCAAGCTGGACGACAACCTTCGTTGTGTGCTCAGTCACGACGGTAATCATAGTTACAACACTTACTTTCTCGTAAACTGTTACGAAAAGTGCATGCTATAAAATGAGTAAGACTTCCTCTGCATCGGAGCGACAGTCAGATTGACATCATTGATGCTTGTGCAACGTCTTATGACTCTGCAAAGAAACCACTAAAGTCTGGAGGCACTTCCGTGAAGAGATAGTTTTAATGTCGTTAACACGATAAAAATAATAAGAACGTGTGACTGAGGCTTTTTGCGGATGATGCTGTGGTATATCGAGAGGTTGTAACAATGGAAAACTGTACTGAAATGCAGGAGGATCTGCAATGAATTGACGCATGGTGCAGGGAATGGCAATTGAGTCTCATTGTAGACAAGTGTAATGTGCTGTGAATACATAGAAAGATAGATCCTTTATCATTTAGCTACAATATAGCAGGTCAGCAACTGGAAACAGTCAATTCCATAAATTATCTGGGAGTAGGCATTAAGAGTGATTTAAAATGGAATGATCATATAAACTTGATCGTCGGTAAAGCAGATGCCAGACTGAGATTCATTGGAAGAATCCTAAGGAAATGCAATCCGAAAACAAAAGAAGTAGGTTACAGTACACTTGTTCGCCCACTACTTGAATATTGGTCACCGGTGTGCGATCCGTACCAGATAGGGCTGACAGAAGAGATAGAGAAGATCCAACGGAGAGCAGCGCGCTTCATTACAGGATCATTTAGTAATCGCGAAAGCGTTACGGAGATGACAGATAAACTCCAGTGGAAGACTCTGCAGGAGAGACGCTCAGTAGCTCGGTACGGGCTTTTGATGAAGTTTCGAGAACGTATCTTCACCGTCGATGGTTGTAGATCAACGTCTGGAAATTCTTATTTGATTTTCGTGGTGTTTCCATATATCTATCCAGAAGAATGCCTGGACGGTTCCTTTGAAAAGACACTGTCGATTTTGTACCCCGTTCTTGTTCAACCAGCGCTTGTCACCCGTCTCATAAATCATCGCCGTCCATGGGTGGTTAAATCTAATCGTCATTTCTACTTTGCACTGAAAATGACACAATATCATAAGTATACCGAAGGTATTTTGGGACAATAAAGGAATATGAGAAATGACTGAGCCCAGCCTGCATTGCTAGTAAGAAGAGTGCACTTGCGACGCAATGTTGCTACAGATCGTTGCAGTCCATTTCACGTTAAACCATCGAACGTTTATCGACGCTGTTGGGGTAGAAAAATCTGTTATTCACAGTTTATACGGGCGTAGTCAAGGTCTAGAAGTTAACGATTTAGCTTTCCCTATACACCATACAAGGTTTTATTTATTTATTGATTTTTTACTGGTGCTGCTTATGTTTATATTTCTTAAGTGTCAGATGTTATAGGATTTGAAGTGCAGCATTTTGTGTTATCACATCTGAAAATTAACAGATGTTCATACACTGCTCCCGAAGCGATAGCAAACCGTATAAAACTGCAAATGACCACACTTTTATGGTGAAATTTAAAAATCTTGAAATAAAATTAGATGTAGAACTGGATATGTTTCGTGCTTTGATCTATGAGCATTTGAAAGATATTTATCTATTTTGACAAAAATAAATAATAACATTCTGCTTTTCGTATTTTTTTCTAAGACAATCTTCCGTAAGGTCAGCGCCTCTCTGGACAATACTGATCTAATAGCGAAAGCTAAATTGTTAAATACAGCCACCTGTTCAACAGCGGTGGAGACAGACTACGACTGCCAAAAATAAATATAGAAAGACGATCCATATAGAGACACTGAAGACTTTGTTGTAATTTTACTTAAGCCAAAGATTTACAAAATAATCTTAAATTCCAGAATAGGTAAACTCTTCATCAGTTTGTTGTAAAGTTAGTTCCTATTAAAACTAAATAACCACTGAGTTTGTGTCGTAGAGCAAGGTACTCCCCTGTATTAAGCGGAACGTGGAAACTTTAGGTAATAATACAATTACGTATGTTTAACAGACGCTACTGTACAACATCTTCAGAATCGAGATAGAAACCAATTAGTGATTGATGATATTACGAAGTTTAAAGACGTACTCTAGGTTGAAATCTTGAAAGAATTTTAGAACAAAAATAAAACAATTTCTGTAAAGATCTTCACAGGACATCAATAAAGATATCAGTTGGGCGGAGAGCCTACTCATCTGGATAAACGTGGAGGAGTGATGTAAGCAGAGTCTGTGTAGCATTCAATTGAAATAGTATGCGTAAACGTTGCTATGTAAAATTGGAAAATTTTATGTTTCTGTCTCTCAGTGCTATTGTCACTCGTTTGCATTGCTTCATAGTGTTTTCCTAATTTCTTTTTTTAGACAGTCTAATTTTCTCTGCAGTCATTTAATATGTCCAGTCATTTCCGGTCCACCGCATTGAAACCTTAAAGCCTCTAACGATGCAAGCAGTTCTCTAGTTGCCTTAATTTTTATATTAAAATTATACGTAACTCTATCCACTGCTTATCGCAAAGGCGACTCAGTCTTTTATAATCCATTAACGAATCTTACCCTTCACTTTTTCCGTAATATACAGGGTGATCCAGCTGCTCCTAGCAACATTGTTTTCTGCCACCCAAAGTGTCATACCTGTCCCTCAGAAACCACGCTCGAGTTCTTCAAATTCTCTCGTTCGCTGCGTGTAAACTACTAGCCCCACAGAATACATGAGCAGGACTTTTTTGTAGGAAACTTAATGTAATCAAAGTTTGTACTGAGATACATTGTTGCTGGGGACCCCAGTTTTCGAGTTATTCACGAAAAACATACAAAAGTGGCGTTCAAACACTCCCACACTCCCACACTCAGCCCGCACCATCAGGATGTCTGTTTTTTGCGGAACTCCCTCTTGCTTCTGTGCAGAAATTTGCGAGTGCATGACTTACCTCCCACATTCGACCTCTGCTCTTCATTGGCTGGCCTGATTACGCCACCGTCTTAATCTAGCACTTACATCGCTGTATTTGTCAGGGATTCCGACTGCGAAACTACTGTGTCTGGGAGGATTAAGCATGGGTCGAATTGTCAAGGTAATTAGTTTTACCCTAACGTTTATAAAAGTCGTTTCTCTTTCTTCATCCCCATCGGCACATTTAAATTAATAAGTTAACGAAATAGGCGACTATACTAGCGCTGTAACAGCCCAATCAATAGAGACAAGAGAAGGCTGGATATCAGGAATACTTCATGTAGTCCGAAGTTTTGTACAGTGGTAGGAGGAAGTGCCACGAGCAACGTCCCTGAATGGTTGGTGATGAGTGTGGGGGTGGAGGTGCGTATGGAAGTCACTTCCGTACGTATTTCTTGAGTCATTCGAAAACCGCGGCATCCATCGAAACCGGTATCTCAGTATAAAATTAACTTCATTGCATTTCCTACGAAAACATCCTGTTCAATTTTTTTCTGCGGGAATAATAGGTTGCGCTTTGCGAGCGAACATGAAGATCTCACGCGTATTATTTGAAGATCGTATTTAACTTTGAGGGTTGCATAAAACGACATTGGTAGGGGCAGCTGAGTCGCCTTGTATGCAATAACGTAACGTAACTGTTAGTAGTGTACAAGCATTGGATGTGATTCATTCTTAAAAGCTAAATAACGCTGGAGAGCGTTAGGGACATAAGTGAGACAAGCATGTAACCTAAGCACAATGCTGTTGTTCTACACTGAGAAAACTCTAAAAGAAACAAAGGAGAAATTTGGACAGGAGATAGAAATTCGGAGAGAAGAATTAAAAAGTTGGACGTTTGCTGATGACATTATAATTTTGTCCGGAGGTGACAAGAGTCAGCTGAAAGGAATAGAGAATGTCTTTAAACGAGGTTATTAGTTGAACAGCAACAGAAGTAAAAGCAAAAGGGTTACTGAATGTAGCTGAATTGAATGCGACTATACTGGGGATATTAGATTTGTCACTGAGATATTGAAACTAGTATGTGACTTTTGTTGTTTGGGCAGCAAAATAACTGATGATGATAAAAGTGGAGAGCAAACAAGAGGAAGGCTACGATTGACATGAAAGGTATTTCTAAAAAAGACTGGTTTTTTAATATCGAATATAAATTTCAGGGTTATGGAGTATTTCCTGAACGTCTTTGTCTAGAGGAGTGAAGAATAGACGACAGAGAGTTCAGAAACGATGTGAATAGACGCTTTTGAAATATGGAGCTACAAGAGCGTTTTAAAGATTAAGTTGGTGGATCGACTAACTACTAAAGATGGTACTGATCGAAATGGAGAACTAATAAATTTCTGGCGTAACCTGTTAAAAGAGTTGTGTTAAAACTGACAGTACTGAAACAAATTAGAGAAAAATGGGACCACAAGATAAGTAACAGTTGCTTGAAAAGTAAAATTGTTTTATAAGAATACAATAAAATACATGATCTTCTTGTATGCCTAAAAGATTTGGAAAACTGTGAAATGATAGATTTATTTGCCTCTTAGTTCACCATGTAACCACAGGAATGCAGAGGTTAAATACTAGGGACTGTAGACTAGAATCGTTTTCGTGTAGAGTTAATATGAGAAAAGAAGGAATTCCAACGTGTGTAAAAGTTGGACAAAAATCATTTATACTGACACAAATAACTTTTATGTAGACCACAACCCAGATGCCTGTGCTTGTTAGTTTGTTACTGTAGAATACTGCCCTGGTAATTTGAATTGTTTACAGATCACTTCTAAGAAACATGCAGTCATTTGTGACAAATGTAGCTGCATTATGAACTAGTCAGACAAGAAGAAACAGTTAGCAGTTTGTGGAGATTTCAGTGTAGATTTATTAAAAGATATGGACAGGAAAAATAAACTAGGATAATGATTTGGGTGTTTCAATTTAATTTTAGTTGTGAGTTTCCCAGCTTGCGGTCAACAAGATAGCAGAGTACAGACATAACATTTTTGTAGACACAGCTCAACCTGAAACGATTACTGTGTACCCTATTGTCATTGGAGTACCTGATCATGACGTACAGTTAATCGACATGAACAACGTAACACTTCATAGCCCTGAGGCAGGTTCATACGAAACAGTGAGGTTTATTAATGCGAACACGATATATTGTCTTAAGAGTAAGTTAAGAGAAGTGGTATGAGATGAGGTATATATAAGAATAGATCAATTTCTCATTTTCAACTTATCCCACACTAAATTTATGCCAGTGTTTCAAAGTTGTTTTTCTAAAAATTCGTCCAGAGAGAAAGTGATCAGTAGATATGGAAGGGAATTAAAATCTCATGTAAGAGGGAGACAGAAATTTACATAAAGACCATAATAAGTTAAAACCAACCGTTACTCGCGAACTACAAAAAATACGGTGATATTTTAAGGAAAGTCATTAAAATGTCAAGAAATATGTACATCCTAACAAAAATTAATGACACGCATGGTAAGATTAAAACTATATGAGATTTTTTCATTTGGGTAACAATGTTGACAGTCAGTGTACAAGATACTACAACAATGAAACTAAATGACAATATTAAGACTGTTAATTCAACTGTGAGTATCTTTAACAGTCACTTTCTATATGTGATAGCAAAAATATGATGCAATGGTTCAGTTAAAGAAGTAACAGAATTCGTTAAAAACTTCATTTCACAAATCCTTGAGCAATTGAAAGCAGCATAAGCACTTTTCACTCAATTATATAGAACTATAAAGAGTCTAAATAACAACTGCTCATGTGGTATTGTCGGAATTTCATATAGAATTCTGTTGCTCCAAGTTAATAAGAAATATCCATAGTAATATATACTCCTGGAAATGGAAAAAAGAACACATTGACACCGGTGTGTCAGACCCACCATACTTGCTCCGGACACTGTGAGAGGGCTGTACAAGCAATGATCACACGCACGGCACAGCGGACACACCAGGAACCGCGGTGTTGGCCGTCGAATGGCGCTAGCTGCGCAGCATTTGTGCACCGCCGCCGTCAGTGTCAGCCAGTTTGCCGTGGCATACGGAGCTCCATCGCAGTCTTTAACACTGGTAGCATGCCGCGACAGCGTGGACGTGAACCGTATGTGCAGTTGACGGACTTTGAGCGAGGGCGTATAGTGGGCATGCGGGAGGCCGGGTGGACGTACCGCCGAATTGCTCAACACGTGGGGCGTGAGGTTTCCACAGTACATCGATGTTGTCGCCAGTGGTCGGCGGAAGGTGCACGTGCCCGTCGACCTGGGACCGGACCGCAGCGACGCACGGATGCACGCCAAGACCGTAGGATCCTACGCAGTGCCGTAGGGGACCGCACCGCCACTTCCCAGCAAATTAGGGACACTGTTGCTCCTGGGGTATCGGCGAGGACCATTCGCAACCGTCTCCATGAAGCTGGGCTACGGTCCCGCACACCGTTAGGCCGTCTTCCGCTCGCGCCCCAACATCGTGCAGCCCGCCTCCAGTGGTGTCGCGACAGGCGTGAATGGAGGGACGAATGGAGACGTGTCGTCTTCAGCGATGAGAGTCGCTTCTGCCTTGGTGCCAATGATGGTCGTATGCGTGTTTGGCGCCGTGCAGGTGAGCGCCACAATCAGGACTGCATACGACCGAGGCACACAGGGCCAACACCCGGCATCATGGTGTGGGGAGCGATCTCCTACACTGGCCGTACACCACTGGTGATCGTCGAGGGGACAATGAATAGTGCACGGTACATCCAAACCGTCATCGAACCCATCGTTCTACCATTCCTAGACCGGCAAGGGAACTTGCTGTTCCAACAGGACAATGCACGTCCGCATGTATCCTGTGCCACCCAACGTGCTCTAGAAGGTGTAAGTCAACTACCCTGGCCAGCAAGATCTCCGGATCTGTCCCCCATTGAGCATGTTTGGGACTGGATGAAGCGTCGTCTCACGCGGTCTGCACGTCCAGCACGAACGCTGGTCCAACTGAGGCGCCAGGTGGAAATGGCATGGCAAGCCGTTCCACAGGACTACATCCAGCATCTCTACGATCGTCTCCATGGGAGAATAGCAGCCTGCATTGCTGCGAAAGGTGGATATACACTGTACTAGTGCCGACATTGTGCATGCTCTGTTGCCTGTGTCTATGTGCCTGTGGTTCTGTCAGTGTGATCATGTGATGTATCTGACCCCAGGAATGTGTCAATAAAGTTTCCCCTTCCTGGGACAATGAATTCACGGTGTTCTTATTTCAATTTCGAGGAGTGTATGTAACACATCACCGGCCAAAGGAATTTTTCCAGTCAGATTAGAATAAACAATTGTTAAATGTCTTTATAAGAAATGCGACAAGAAAGACTTCAACAATTATTGCGCAGTTTCTTTACTGAAGCCTTTTTCCACAATATCGGAGAACGTAATGTACTAAAGGAGAATCTGACATTTAAGTAGAGACCACTAACATCGTACATTACAGTTTGGATTCCATAAGGGTTCCTGGATTCAGAGCGCTATTTATACATTCAGCCAACATCTGTTACAAATTTTAAATAATTAAATATCACCAGCTGATATAATTTGTAATATTTTCAATGGGGTTAGATTGCGTAGACCATTTTACTGTCCTAGACATACACACAACTGGTCTGAATCAGACAATGTTGAAAGCACAGAAAATTTTAATATCTGTGGAGTAATCACGAATAGAGTCCCACAAGGTTCGGTTTGGGCCCATTCGTAATCCTTATATATATATGCGAATGACAATCCCCTTAAGGTCGTCAAGCAGAATTTGTACTTGTTGCAGACTGTACCAAAGTCCTAAGAAAGCAACAGAAGATACTACTAATGATATTTTTCAAAGAAATATTAAATGGTTCCCTCAGAGTGGACACTACACGTACATGTACATCTACATACATACTCCACAAGCCACAGTACGATGCGTTGCACTCGCAGATAGAGCGAGAGAGAAACAACTATCTGTAAACCTCCATATGTTCCCTAAATTCTCGTACCTTAGCTTTCTAGTCCTTACGCGACACGTAGGTTTGTGGCAATAGTATCGTTCTGCGGTCAGCTTCAAATGCTGATTCTCGAAATTTTCCAATAGTGTTCCTCCAGGGGTTCCCATTTGAGTCTCTGAAGAATCTCCGTAACACTTGCATGATGTCTGACCCTAGCAGTAACAGATCTAGCAGCCCGTCTCCGACTCTGAACTGCTTCAATGTCGTTCTTTAATCTGGCGTTGTGCGGATCCCAAGCACTCGAGCAGTGCTCAAAACTAGCCAGCACTAGCGTCCTATACGCAGTCTTCTTTACAGACGAATCACATTTTGTTAAAAAATTCTCCCAAGGAACCAAAGTCGACCATTTGCTCTTCTCTACCACAGTCCTCACATCCACGTACCATTTCGTGTCGCTTTGCAACGTTACGCCCAAATATTTAAAAGACATGATTATGTCAGTGCTTTATCCCAACATTACGAGTTTGTTTTCCTTACTCATCCGCGTTAATTTGCATTTTTATGTATTTACAGCCATCTGATTTTCATCATACCTAATAGAAACTTTGTCAAGTCATCTTGCTTCATCATACAGTCACTTTCTCGTACGCCAGAGCATCATCATCAAACAACCGCAGATTGCTGCTCACCATGTCCACCAGATCATTTATATAAACAGAAAATAATAACGGTCCTATCACACTTCTCTGGGGCAAACCTGACTATAGCCTTGTCTGTGGTGAACACTTATCGTGGTCTTTATCGATAAATCGAAGTACATCATGTGAGAAAGGGAAAGCTGACTCTCAACACGAGCAACGCTTTCTAAAACCTTGTTGATTCGTGGACACAAGCTTTTCCGTCGCTAGGAAATTCATGTCGTCCACAGGGGACCCTGTGCGGTGGTTAAACGAAAGTATCTTAGTACGATTCTCTTGTATGAACGATTTCTTCAAAGCGAAATTTGAAACTTATGCTTTCGTTTTGCTGTCTTCAGCTGCCACATCACACCCGTCAACGAGCAAGCGATTTTACGTAGGGGCAAAATTTTCATGAGTTCTTGGCCAGATATGACGATACTAGTTGTCGTAAGCTTGGTGCATAGATCTTTTCACAGACACACGAATCTCTTCTGACTTTTGTCTGTCGTCATTCGCGCTTTCTCTACTGAACCGAGAGAGCTACAACCTTTGCTGTCCAGAATTCTTCGAATTTCGTTGTTAAACGACGGTGGATCTTCTCCGTCCGTAATCCACTTCTAGGCACATAATTATCCAGAGCATGATTTACAATCTATTTGAACGTTGCCCATGAATCCTCTATGTTCATCATACTGGAACTAAAAGACTGCAATTCATTGTCGAAGTGAAAACTAACAATTGCTTATTTGCTCTTTCTAGCAAACATGATCTCCTAGCCCTCTTGAGTGATTTATTATCTTTTGTAACCACAATCGCTGTGATGACAGCCTGATCACTATTCACCGTTTCTATACTGGCGCCATTGATAAGATTCGGTGTGACAAATTACAAAGGCTAATATATTTCCATTTCGTGTGTGCTGCCGAGGTAGCTGCTCAAGAAATTTTTCGGAAAACGAGTTCAAAAGTACTTCGGAAGTCGGTCTGCTCCCTAGCCCCCTGCAATGAATCCATTAATGTCCCAGTCTCTACTCGGTAGGCCGGCCGGAGTGACCGAGCGGTTCTAGGCGCTACAATCTGGAACCACGTGACCGCTACGGTAGCAGGTTCGAATCCTGCCTCGGGCATGGATGTGTGTGATGTCCTTCGGTTAGTTTGGTTTAAGTAGTTCTAAGTTCTAGGGGACTGATGACCTCAGCAGTTGAGTCCCATAGTGCTCAGAGCCGTTTGAACCATTTTTGTACTCGGTCGGTTAAAGAAGACTCCAACTAGTATTGCATGGTTTGGGTTTTTGAGCGTTACTGGCCGTAGATTTTCTTGGCTTCACCTGGACCTATTATACGCAACCAGATAAATTCATTGTCATACTCAATTTCAACCTCAATGGAGACAATATTTTTGTCACCTGCGGTGAATACCTCCCCCCCCCCGTATTATGGCGTCCAAACTGTCTTTCCGATAAACGCACCATGACTCGTTAAATATTTCAGAAATTTCTACTTCTGACTTTAGCAAGCTTTCGGTCCCAAGAATAATTTGAAAGTCATAATTACCTGGAGGGCAGTAAATTTGGGAACTCTATCACTCACGTTTTGACGATTACCGATAGAGTTGTCACACTTGGAATGTCTTTACTCTGAAAGCAGTCTGATGTGCCTATATGCATAGAGACTGGCGAGTATCAGTCAGAGCATCAAACTATCATCTAACCCAAAGAACCCCATGTGCACTCCACAAGTACTCTGCTGCCGGAGTAGCTGCTTCCTTGATGTAGTACACCCCTGACCTATCACAGGGAGTCCTACAAATTCCGAACAGATGACGCAGGTCCAGAAATTTGCAGCCATGACCGCCACAGAAGTGACGAAGCCTTTGGTTGAGGCCTTCCACTCGGGTCGAAACCCATCTCTGGGAACAGTGCTGCAAATTCCAAGCTCTGTTTGCAACCAGTGGACGAAGCCAGCAGCCTTCGCCACGTCCGCCAGGCGCCTGCATAACCTGAGGATGACCTCAGAATCAATGCACCTGAGGATGACCTCAGAATCAATGCGACGGGCGCCGTAGTTGCCGACGTGAACCTTAATTTGCTGACGACCGCACCCTGCATGCTCGACTCTCACATGCAAGGACCTCATTTTTCAGGTAACAAGCCATATTTGGTTCTGCACAACAAATAGATATATAATAACAATTGGTGAGGCACATGAACAGGAGTCAGTAAACAGGGTAGACTTCCCCAAATTTTTGTGTGTACATATTATGGAAACTTGAACTGGAAGGAACATATTACTGATCTTCACAAAGAATGAAGTTCAGCTACTTTTACTCATCGCATAATTGGTAGTCTGGGAAACAAATGAGATAATCTCTTGACATATTTTTCACATATCGATTCAGTAAATCCCAATGGAATATTTTAGTTGATTAACTCATCACTTAAAAAGAAAGTATTGATTGCAAAAAAGTGAGCAGTAATAATTACACCTTTTTCAGCAGCACTGGAGTTTCATTGTAGCAGCAATGAACCCACTTTGACCCATGTATTTAGTCATGTCTAGGTGAGATGAAAGTCATTCAGCTTTCATCATGGCGCATTAGAATATCTTGAGTAAACCCTAAATTCACAAAAAAAGGAAACAGACTAGCTATTATCCTCCCACCCATTGGTACGAGGATTTCACTGAATATACCACTATGTGCACAGAAAAACTTTGGATTGTAATCAGACGAAAGAACAAGTTAGCTTCAGATGTGGATACAGTGCAATGGACCATTTGTATGTCCTGAAGAGAATGAACACTTTTCTTGGGAATAGCGGATTTGGAGAAATTTTTTCACTGAGTTGCAATGAAACCTGCAACGGCAGCCTTTAGGATAGAAGGTACTGAATTATTTTTCCCTGGTATTCAGAAGGATTCATACGTCAATGGCAATACTTCCAGTTACTTCATCAGGATTAAGTTCAGCAGTGAACCGAGAGTCAGGCAAAGAAATTCCATATCGCCAAAACTGTTCACAGTGTTCTCTAAAGAAATTTTGCCGTTTTTCACAATCGGAAAATTTATGTTTTGTGAATCTATTTGAAACATTTTCCTTTTGGTGATGGCACTGTACTTAGCTGACAGCGAATCTAGTACAAATAAACTATAATAATAAACAGAATAACCCGATAAAGCAAAATCACAGTTGGTTTAAACGTCAGTTTTAATATGATTATAACAATATCCAATGAATAAATCGACATATTAAAAGTGAAGTTATAGATCTAGTTGGTTTATTTTATGTTTAGACCAGTTGAAGATAAACAACGGAATGACCACCAATACAAACACAAGGAAGAATGAAACTGACTTTCAGTGTTTTGATAAACTAAACAGGGGCTCCAAAACTTTGCGAATATGAAACTGCCGTACGATCGACTACATATGGTAGTCTGTAAGGGAAAAACGAATCTCGCATCTCTGATTAGGGTAAATATCTCGGTATCCAGAAACGTCTAAATTCACTGACTCATAAAAATGGGAAGGGACTTTATGCATGTTAGGTGAAAAGCGCTTTTTGGGCAGTCGATTGTGTTGTAGAATTCAGTCGGAAGGATCAGCCTCACAAATAGTCAATATCTAATGTTTTAAGACTGTATTGTTCGCAACATCGACTTTGTCGTTAATGTAGTAACTGATTTAATTACATTTTGATCTTAAAGTAATCTTGCCTCATGCTATTCCGCTTGTCAGATCTGCTCATGCAGCAGCCTTTCGTTAGCTATAAATTGTGTTTCAGAAGCTGGAGGGCATAATTTCAGCAATGTGTGCCCCTTGTGTGGACAATAAAAGATATGACAACGTATGCCCAGATATGCTTGATTTTCGAGTAATGGCCTTCGAAACAGTGATAGTTACCGAAATCTCACATCGATCTCTCAAGCCCCTGAGAACACTATCCAGAATTCGAGGACTGTGCGCTTTTCCTCACAATCTGAGCCAGTTTAGTTTAGAAGGAGTTAGACGTCAGCAACGAAGACGTATAACAAGGATACAACTGTTATCCTCTCAACATTCTCCTGACAGTCACATCAGAAACATTCAAGTGCAACGCTATCGTTCATGCGCTAACAGAAGGAGTCGTATGCACAGATTTAAAAATCACCTCCAATGCATTTGGAACTGTAGATTTTGATCGTTCCCTCTCCAAATCCAGAGATATGAACTTCCAATGAGCGCACAGGTGATGGTGAAGTCGTTCAAACGTCTTTCGATCTGGACGTCTTTACTATGGGAACCTCTACTAATAAAAAGCGCCGAACCGGTGCAACTCTGAAATCCGCCTTACCGTACATGAAGCCTGCTCCTTTCGGTCCCCGATTTCAGTACATGTCGAAGGCAAACGCAAAGTGTCATATAGCGCTTGCTTCGGAATCAACTGCCTTGTAGATATCTTCTGTCGTGGCAACTACGGGCTGGAGATCAAGTTGGAAACCTAGCTTTCCCGAACACTTGTTGTAACTAGCTTTCTGCATATGGGAATCAGATAGTTCCACTCATGCTCTCTTCTGAAACACCCTCTTTATGACTGTTGACAGCAATCAGTTTCTGAAAAAGCACTTTGGGGGCCTATATCAGATCTACATGTTAATTTTTTAAAATGTTTCACTTACTTGGTCCTGAATGTCAGCTGAGACACCACGTACTTGAATACCAAAGAAGGTAGGCTCCGGAATTCGAAGAATTTAGGCGGTACCTCGAAAGTGGGTATGTAGGGACTTCACTGGAATAAGCATTGCCTAAACTCCCGCCACTTTGCTTACAAACTACAACGTGTCGAGACAAATGAGCCGTGGGAAATCGTCATTACACGTGAATTCCCCGAGCGTCTGTTCAACACGAGTCACTGATTGAGCAATGCGGGCGGGATGGACGCCTGCGTTCGCGGGTACGCCTGTGACTCGCCTGCCATTCACCTACCGGTATCCACAGATTTTGGTTTCATTTGCGGCAGACAGAATCCACTTTGTAGCTCTGTCCGCTAGGCCCGGTGTAGTTTCACTCGGAATCCGAATAGTACATGTGACAAACTGTAATCAGGGTATGTATTCTTCTACGTTTACATTCATGATACAGAACAGAGGAAAAAGCCAAATACACGAGACTTTTATTACACATTACCAAGAATAAAGGAAGCTGATTCAGTTACTAAACGTACTTCAAACCTCATATACGATTAGCAACACTAAATTTTCCAATGATCAGTATTGAATTATTTATAACAGTTAATTTTCATCACAATAAAAGTAAAAGAAGTGTTGTTCAAATGCGAAATTACGAGAGACGTTCCAGAGACGAAAGAGTTTTAAGTTTATTTTTTCGTGCCACCGTATGTTTCAGAATCTGTCCAGATAACAAACGTTGATTATTTCTAGCCTAATTACAAGAAGAAACATGACAAATAAGACATCATTTTCACAATATGTTTCGGGAGAGATTGTCATGCTGAGTTTATCTAAAGCAGTTATCGAATTATATAAGGAAATTTCAAACTCTCTCGTAGTTCAATCTGTAATAAATATTCAGTGAATAAAATTACTAGAATGTGAAACTATTTCTTACTTCAGTTTGAAATAAATACTCTATGAATAGTATCAGTAGAATGTCAAACTCTCTCGTATTTCAATCTGTAATAAATACTCATTCAATAATGTTAGTATAATGTCCAATGTCTCGTACGTCAGTCTGTAAAAAGTATTCATTCGGAACGTTCGATGTCAAATTCTTAAGGTAAATGATAAAGAAGATAATATATAGCAGACAGAAGCAATAACCAAAAGAAGAAAATGTCACTCCAGGGCTGTACAAAACTGGGTTCCGGTGTGACTCATTACGTCAACAGAAGAACAGAATTACCGGTAAAGAGTTCTGAGTCATGGAATGCCATAGTATTCGTGCAATATCGCAAGGTACTATGATAAAGTCAGTTACGTTAGCGACAGTTGCTCTGGTCGTATTTTGAAATAGATCTGTTATCTACAAAGCTCTGGTATGTTTGCTAACGAGAGAGTGCGTTATATCTAAAATGGGTAGGATAAATAACATTGTTCATATACTGTAAGTAGGCTGTTTAGGTTTTTTTATTGGTAACGCCACGTAGCGCTCTGTATGAAAAATCACTGGCTGTGCTGTGTGCAGTCTGTGGCTAGTTTGCATTCTTGTCTGCCATTGTAGTGTTGGGCAGATGGATGTGAACAGTGCGTAGCGTTGTGCAGTTGGAGGTGAATTGCCAGCAGTGGTGGATGTGGGGAGAGATATGGCGGAGTTTTGAAATTTGTAAAACTTTATGTCATGAACTGCTATATAAATTATGACTTTTGAACACTAGTAAGGTAAATGCATTGTTTGTTCTCTATCAAAATCTTTCATTTGCTAACTATGCCTGTTAGTAGTTAGTACCTTCAGTAGTTTGAATCTTTTATTTAGCTGGCAGTAGTGGCGCTCGCTGTATTGCAGTAGTTCGAGTAACGGAGATTTTTGGTGAGGTAAGTGATTTGTGAAAGGTACAGGTTAATGTTAGTCAGGGCCATTCTTTTGTAGGAATTTTGAAAGTCAGATTGCGTTGCGCTAAAAATATTGTGTGTCAGTTTAAACACAGTCATGTATAATTTTTCTAAGTGGACGTTTCATAATACTTTTGTAGAACTCATCAGTAGTGTCTGGTTCTTTTTTACTTTTGAGTATGTAGAAGAAATTGAAATACGACTACAACTGTATTGAAATCAGTAATATTTACTAATAATTAATAACGGATTTTTTACTTGTGATGCTCGTGATTTTATAATTCATGAACATATTTCATTAACTTCGAAGTATTATGAAGCTGCACCTTGTTTTACCGATTTGAACTATATTTTTACGGGAAACTGATAATCTATTACTATACGGCTCTCAGTTGCCATTTCACGGTGTTTAACCAAACTCTTGAAGAAAATTTAATATGTGCTGTAACATAGGACACGTATTACCTTACTACATTATACTTAAAGAGAAAGACCGAATGTAGTTACGATGTTGTTGTTCCTTTCCTCTGTCAGCTTAAAGAACGAAATAACTTTGGATATTAATGTAATTCATTTTGGAACGTAGTGCCTGTAGTCTAATTTAGTTATAATTCTCGTTAATAAATCTCTAGCTGTATAACATGATCTCGGAATTAAATGACGGCTCTTATGTTTATAGAAACTGCAAAGAGGTTGCGGTAGAAGCTACTTGGTCAATGAGCTCATGTTCTTGGCATAAGGAACGCAAATTTTTAATAGTTCACAGTGATGCAATTAAGTTTACATAGTGGGAGTAGAGATGTATACTTAATACCGGAAGTATCGAAATTAGAGATTTATTTGTGGCGAAACAGCTAAAAATCTCTTTTTGCAGGTGGAATCTTCTGGCTGAATGTTAGCCTATTGCTTTCTTGAGATACGTAGACACATGACCGATGTTTTACCGTGCAGATAACTGGATGTTCTAAGTCATCTGATAAATGATAGGATACAGAAAGATAATTTATTTAATGTATTTGTTGTTTGCTAGAATACGTAACATACATCTTAGCAAATAGCGTAAGTTGACCACATTTCTTCTTCTCGCCAATAGTGTCACACTTTTTTTAAAAATTTAAAATTAAACAGAAGCGTTTTGCAAAAAATGCGTCAACAACTTTAGACGTTGAAATTTTTTCATTCTGGACTACGGAGCACGTACGCTGGGGAGTCTATGCAAGAAGTTCGATTATTGGTTCTAATTTCTGATAGTACTTGCTTACTTGCATCTACTCGCAACAAAATTTGATTTTTTTGTAATAGAATCCCCATAAGGAATGGCCAGAAGTAAGAAGTGTATTCTTTTTGGAACTAGTTTTATTTATTCGCCTACAGCAATGTTACCCCTTTACAATAGTACTCATTAGATACTGTACCTTAATGACAGAGCTTTTTGTAATCTCCGAAACACTGTTGTGGTATGTATTTCAGCACCCTCAGCGATGCTCTTTTAATCTCATATATGTCTGCAAAACCGACAGCACCTTAAGCTTTCTGTTTATTTTTAGGAACATTAGTCATGTCTGTCTTAAATTAAGAATGGTCCAAAATTTCAAGAACAAGCAATGAATTGTGTGCAGGTGAATTATTATGGTGTTACAATGAAGAATAGTTTCTCCACAGTCCCGGACGTTCTTTTCATATTACTTCACGTAGACGGCGTTTGACTTGTAAGCAGGATCCACTGATCGATTGACCTTGTGGAAGACCTCGAAAAACACGGCGAACATAATCATTACATTTGACAACACTTGTCGAGCTTCTACCGGTCTTGTCATGCCAAGTGCTATCCACTGGATACACCAGTTCTTGTCCTAACACTGAAATTAAGCCAGATAGCACCGGTTAGTACTTGGCTGGGTATCGCTGGCTCAGGGATACGCAGAAGTCCCCGAAGTTTCGCCCAACTGAGAGACTTGCACCAGGCCGTTGAGCCATACGACAGTATTATTATGTCGATCTTGAGGACTCAGAATGCTTCGTATGGAACGACTGAGCTTTAGTTTCGACGTAATGCCCGAAAATCCTTGTTTTGTTATCTTTTATCACATATATCAATAGTTCTACATCGTTATTGCCTTCATTTGTCATGAAGTGAGCAACTAGCATTCGCCAATGTTTTTGTTCGAAAAGGAACAATATTGTAACAAAATATGCTGCCACACATTCCATTACCAAACAATCCAAAAAATTTCAAGGCGTGAGCCAGTCAACCTGCCAATATCATTAGCAACTTCTTTCATCGTTATTCTGCGTTCGTTCGTAACAATTGTTTCACTTTTCCAACTATTTTATTGGTTGGTAATGTTTTGTGGTGTTCAAGCCGCGTCTTCAAGGCCTTCTTCGAAATGCTCGTGCCATTCATGATACGTTGTCTTAATCCTAACAGACTCATCAAAAGAAACATTAAACATTTGTAATGCTATGCTGTAAATTATTTCGTTACGAGAAAATTCATCCTTACCTTTGGAACATCTCATATTGCTTCTAAAATGCCCGAATGAAAAGCTGTATTACTAGGACTGATGGAAACACTAGTCAAATGAAAGAAGAGATGGTGGAAACAAATATAAGCAGAAGGAAAGAAATTTCGTGGATATCTGAGAAGTTTAAGTAGCTAGTTTTGGTAAACAGAACTCCCTCAGCACAGGCAAGATTACTAAACAAGAAATCACGAACTGAAGAACATAAATGGATTGAACTTAGTAGTTGAAATCTAGTCATAGGTTTTCAGAAATCTGTGTTAAACGAAGCGTTTGATAAATGATCTAACAAAGTTGAGGAGACGTTATATAAACATTTTAACTGAAGTTTTATAATTTTCTCAAGTGTTCCACCAGTGCTGGATTTCGTCAGTAGAACTTTTTTATCTCTTTATTGTAAATTTAATATTAATTTTTGTCAGAAAATTTCACTATTGATTTTAGTTTGTATCCTACTGTGATATTTTTACGTATTGCTTCATGAAATGTTGTGATGAATGCAGGACATATTTTAAATTTGTAACTTACATCTGCATGTTTACAGGACATAAATACTATTATGTGAAAAGCGGAATTCATTAAATTTTTCCATATAAATCCAACAAAAAGTATGAAGAAATGTTATTACTAATAGTAAAGTTGCCAAATTACACAGCCATAAATACAATTATTTCAACTTTTATAACCAAAGCACGCATGAGACGGTTTGAACACGCTAGATAAATGTATTGTTGTCACGAAAATGATTTGATGTAATACATGAACCACATCTATACAACATGCTCTTGACACCCTGGAATGGCTCTGTAAGAAAGAAATTATTTGTATCAAAACCAAATAGAGCAACAGTTCTATCAAATTTAATATTAATGAATGATTAGTAATTAAACATACAAACGATGTCGCAACATTGGTGAAGCATGTTTTGGTGACAACTTTTCTCTGCATATGCTGGACAGTACTTTTCTTGAAATGTAAAATATTGACGTAGACAAGAACAGCTGATAGGCAGTTTATCTGTAGTCACTTGATTGTTGTAGTCACAAGATACAAAGCTTGCCTTTGGGTTGAAAAGAAGACAGATTTTTTTTGTGACTACACCTTGAAAGAAATTTTTATTCGCTTAATCATTCAGTAAATGTGTGGATGTAGTTTCAGAAACCTCGGGACAGTCCACCATAGCAGCTGCACTCTGTAACAGGCTACCTCAACCCACTGACTTTTGAGGCGAAATATCCCATCATTAGATAAGTATTCTTATAGATCTTCTAAATTAATATTTGGTAGGTGTCACATTGCTGTTCCCAGATGAAACATATAGATTACGAAACTTAGGTGAACAAAACAGGAGAAGTGAAAATGCGTTTATATCGATTTTTAATGTAATGGTCTCCGTTGATATGCAAATAGAATTACACAATAGTAGTGCATAATGTTTGCAATACGAGTTTTTACTCAGAGAATGAATTACTAGTGAAACGATAATATGTTAACAGTGGCTGTTTCACTTACATGTATTTCTTGCCAAACCATCACGATGCTAATAGTCAAAAGTACACCACACAAAAAATTTAGAATAGTGCATTTGAAGATGGCAACGTTTAAAAAATTATTTTAATTAATGATATTCATTCAGTTCATAACTAACATAAAATGACATAGAAACACAAATTGTGTTTAAATATCGTGGAGAACGTAGCTTATAGAATGTATAAACAGTTATGTGTTAGACATAAAAACTAAAAAAAAGGAAACAGCATACATCTATAGTTAAACTAAACACATTCACGTCAGTAAGATACTGAAACGAGCAACGAAAGTAAAGGAACGGAAGTTACATCATTTATTTTGATCGGTACGAATATGAAGAATCCTTCGATCAGCTTTTAGCGATATAGTAACTGGTTGTGTTGCAAAATTTCTTGAGCTTCATACTGAGAGTCAACATGATACAGATGATTATTTACAGAAAATACCTCTACAAGCATACTAACGCCAACTGCAAACAAATTAGAAATTCATTTCTGCCTTTTTAGATCTCAAGAAACGCTAAGTAGGGACATTTTGGATGATGGAGTCGCAAGTCCAACTCGCCTGTAGCTAAAGTCTGTATTTCAACACGTGCTTTTCTATTCGGTATGTTAGCGATATTTGACATCGGATTTTATGGTATCTCCTTTATTCGTCCAGTCTGTACGTGGTGACCTGCTTCTGCTACAGAATCAGACGTAAGACACAACATAAAATCAGATGGATATGAGTTATTGTACCATGTTTTACAAAGCTGTATTGTTTTCCATTATAAGTCTGCCTGACGCTCACAGCACATTCGAAATGCATGGATATTTGACTAAACAGATTTATTAGGCTGTATTCGTAATTGTTCACTCGACTTCCTGAAGTACTTCTTTATTAGACGTGTTTTCTATTACAAGGGCTCTTTGAGCATATCAAATATATGGAAATAATTTGCTGATGGATTCTAGAGATATTGTGAATTTGGAAGACACTCGGAACGCTCATCTTCGAGAGCTGCAGTTGTTGTACGGGAGAACATTAGATCTGCATTTCATCCACGTCACGTAGTCGATTTAAGGACATCTAAATATGTTGCAGCGCTAGGATACATTAGAAGTGGGCGTTTAGTGCTCGAAGACTATGAGCGCAAACTGGACATTACAGTAAGCTCTGTAAATTTTTTTGTGCTATACACGTGTTAAAGCTGAAACTTGTATTGATTTTATTTGATGGGGCCTTGCCGTTTTGCATCCTACTGTTTCCACTGGTGTGTTTTGTAGAGTCAGTATTCGACTCGTCTAAATTGGATGAGCAGTAATGTTCATGCTCTTTTTATGCCGTAACTATATTGGGCAGGGACACCTGTGCACCACCCTCTTCGGCATTTTCCTCCTACGAATTTCTACAGTTTTGACCCAATAACTGCTCAAACTCTGAAATGGGGAATCCTTTTTCTTCATTATCAATGTAAAAGTATGCTAAATTTCGCACTATAGTACCACATTCAGGGAACTCTTCTTCATTTACAACAAAATTTACCTCTTATAAGAAACATATGTTGTGTGGTATAACCAGGAGTAGGATTTTTATGACCAAACATTTACGTAAGTCTGCACAATAACATAAAAAAGAATGACCTAACAAAATCCAAAGGAGGTGAAAATTTCTATTGTAAGATCATTTAATAATTAACTTTAGCCTAGCGAACTATTCATTTATGAATTAAATGCATGTGACTAGCAAACTGAACTATGGACTCTGATGTTACATAATGGTTTTAATTAACACTATTAGAGCACCGTTAACCTATCACATGTTTTTTTGTACATCTTCATTTCTACTTCAGTTTAGATTCTGTGAGCTACGATATACAATTAATACCTTGTACACATTTTCCAGTCCAAAATAATTTCCTCCTTTCAGCCAACAAAGCCTTGTACATCTCAAATTTTCTTCTACTTCACTTGACGTAAGAGGATCATGTTTAATAAAGAAAACATCATTTGAATCTAAATCTAATTGATTAAGAGATAACTTTTCGCCCAACATAATCACTGGATTCGAACACAGTGTATGACACCCTTCGTTTTTTCTAATGCCTTTTCCATTTCTATTTTAATAACTTTTTTTCTCACTGTAGCACAAAAAGATTATTTATTCACAATTATTTTCTACTTTAGTAGTGGCATTACTGACTGTTACACAGGAGCTAAAGCAGCAAGAATAATTGGATTTTATGTAAGGACATTTGCCTGAAATTTCAGCATTAGACATTAATTCTTGGTGCTATCCAATTGAAGTGGTTTCACTGCTAGCAAAACAGTGGTGCTCTTCACAAGTTGAAGTTCTAGCAGTAATAGTTTCAGGCTTAAATACAGGTCTTCAGTCTTATCCAAATGGCAGATGGAGATAAAGAAACGTGTGGATCTAGCAAGCTGCACCACATGAAACGTCTTTTAAAAATGTTTTTCTGACATTCCCAGTACATTTGTCAACATCACCGAATTTAGTATGAATCTCTTCTGCAACTCTAAGGTTTGAGCCAATCAAATCACGTGCATGATTTTACTTGTGTAATGCTTTTAGTGAATCGGTGTCTCTCACCACATTAGGTGCAACCGTTAAGAAGTGTTGTAGAGTGTTATACATAACGCCTGCAGGTCATATAGCAACCACAGATCTATCGAACAGTTTGCTAATGAAGGAAAAATGTACTTTTTTAAATTCTCGCAACTTATTAGAAACTTTTCGCCTGGGTCTTCGTCTTCCAAAGTTCTCACAACGATATTTTCAGTGAACTCGTATCTTTCTATGACGTCTGCGGCTTCATAAATCGACACCATAATTTTTCATTTGCATCCTATTTTATGATTTGTTGTATCTCTTTTCGTAGCTTCGGCTGACGTCTTTTCTTTATGGGGAAGAATCAAAAAAACTTTCAATGGTTTAGTTTTCTTAACGGAATGTCAGCTGTACATATTCTACACTGCAAGATGACTAAGAAAGGCGACATTATTTCTAGGAGCATTTTCTGTAGTGGTTTTCCGTTTCAAATTTTATGAAATTCACGTTTGTGTATTTCTGTTGCCACATGCTTCTGAATTTTAAATTGCATCTCCACAGTTACATTTACACAACGCAGTTTACAAGGCAGGATTTTACAGGTAGGCAAAAATAATTTCTCGCTGCACTCAGGCAGGAACTGTTGTAACTATATTTGAAAGCACTGCGTCACTTCCGAATTTCTTCTGCACACACTTCCGACTTCAATAAAATTGAATAACACAGTGACAGCACACTACAGTCCAGGGCCTGGAATGACTTGAAGAAGTGCCTACTCATAGAGTGTCTACAGGTTACACAAAATCATTGTCATATAAGAATGAAATCTACATTATGAATTCAACCGGAATGGGGGAGGAAGACAGATATTTGCCATTTCCTACGGAAAAAAATTCGCAGTTCTGAGAAATGTAACGTCGAAGAAAGAAATTGCATAATAAAATTTCCTTACTTCTTGAAAGAGTGAAAGTATAATCATTATGATCATTTTATTAATACAATATGCTGTATAAAATAGTAATGGTCATATGCACATAAATAAGATTCAAAAATTACAGAAATTAATTTACGTTTTCGAGAACGAAAATTTGTTTGTATATCAGGAAAATCCAATCTTACTGAGGAACTTTTGCCCCACATTTAAAATATCAGTTCTTGTGATAAGCCTTCCAGTTTTGTCACAACCTAAACTTATACAGTGTAAGTACGTTCATATAACCGGAAGAATATTATTACGAAACGTTACTATATGCAAAAATATTTCTTGGATCAAAGATAAATCGAGAAAATGTATTTCTGAGTGAAAGGCTTATTTTTGACGATGACCCGTATACGTGTCAGAGGTTTTTAAAGTCTGACATATATCTAAGCAAAACTTTTTGCAGTACCGCAGAAAAATGGACCAAAGGTCAAAAGTGTAATTGTTAAATAAATCATTTCTACAGACAACGGAGAATATGGTGTCCTTTAAAAAATTCTTCATGTCTGTGAGCCCAGACCATGAGAAACTAATTAGAATAAGACCCGACTGTGAATTTCTAGTGATCATTATGACACAGGTGATCGTTTCGATTACTGTAACCTAGTGTTTTGTTCTCAGCGCATGTTAGACATTTCAGATTACGGTTACTTCTCTTGCACCCTTAGTGTACATTCTACGAAACCCTTAACTGCTTTTTATGAGTCTCGTGCATGGCGGACTAGTGTTGTTTCCATTATAAATTATGACCTATTTTCGTCGTATAATGACAGTACCACAGCTGTTCGTTAAGGACCAAATTAGTTCCATTGCACTATTTTAGTACTTTCTGATTTCAAAGAGCTGAAGACAACATGTAGGAAAGACATATTTCGGACACTGCAGGCAAGAATTATTTCCTTGTAGTATGTTGATTTATGAACTATAAGGATGAAGAATGTCTTTATTGATTTAGTCATGATTTTTTATTTTTTTTGCTAAGAATTTCTAATTATTCGATTAATTTACATTCAAGGGAATAAAAGTATTAAAAGAACGAAACCGCTTACGCTAGCGTTGCATGAAGAAAATGAGCTTTATTAGATAAGAATTTTTCGGCCCAGTAAAAAGTGTACAGCTTTGTTTGGTATCTCAAAGTTATTATGAGTCACTATAATATAGTGTGAGACGATTCTGAGAAGTCTGTTTGCTGCCTCGCTTCAGCAGAGTTTAAGACAACGAAACGTGTACCGTACTGTGGTAACCAAATATATAATATACCAGAAAGGGAGTCACCAAAATAAATAGTTAACGTATATGGAACTATGCGACCAAACATTATTTGTTATTTCTCATAGGCCTATTGTTTATTCCTCGTCCTCTACTTTCAAGAAATAGGATATTCGTCTATTCAGATCACGTAGGACATTTTTAAGTAAGATTCTAGCTTCCCACACTCTCTGGGCCATCAAAGGATCACCAATTTTTTACTGGAGGAAAGCGTGGAGGGTAAAAATTGTAGTGGGAGGCCATGAGATGAATACACTAAGGAGATTCAGAAGGATGTAGATTGCAGTACTTACTCGGAGATGAAGAAGCTTGCACAGAATAGAATAGCAGGGAGATCAACATCAAACCAGTCTGTGGACTGAAGACCAGAACAATAACAATTTCACTACCACAGAAACAAATACAGCTTTCGTGTACGCTTAGCTTAAGCTCGTCCTTAATCCATTGGGATGGGTCTTATGTTGACAAAAATTATTCTGTATCCATTACACAGAATCAAACTATAAGAGATAAATGAAAATAGTCTTTGTGGTGATTTATTTATAATTTTCTGAAGAATAGGAATAGTTTTCACTGAAGAGTCTTTGGTGACTAGCGAGTTCAGGAAACTGTACTGTTGAAGAATCTGCGATAATGAAATACAGAGAGAAAGTGAATCCTGGTACTATTGTAGCTCACAGGGTGTTGTGCCAACAAACAGCAAAAAATATTGAGGCGGGCTTCGATGTGTGACCTTGAAACAAGTGTTTTAGAAACTGTAAACTACTGGGATGTCATATGTACGACAGATATGTCATCAGGAAGTAAATAGAAACTTTTACTCTCTTATTGCACCGAAAATTTTAACACTGAAGACTCAATAAGGAACAACGACTGTTTGAAATATTCTTTGTATACCCTACACTTAAAGCTATTAGAATACGGTAGAATACTTTTCAGAACCGTAATTATCGAACCGTTCTCTTGGTTTTTGAATATATTCCATTTGTTTGTGGTAAACAGACTTAGTAACTTCAATCGTGTGGAACAAGAGACAGCGCCAAGAAAACGGCTATAATAGTTTTCAGAATGTGGTTTTGTAGAATAATATCTCATTTTTCAGAAAATGAAATACTTACAGAGAATATCAGTGTGAATACCTGAATTTGTCAGTACATTAGCGATGCAGTAAGAGGAGATCAGAACTTTAGTAGCAATCGTAGCTACGCAAACAGGTTTAACTGCAGAACGAGACTTCATATCAGATGTAATTTTTACTTGCACGTGTCAGATACGACACAACATATCTGAGAACATTATTCAGAACATGGGATAACAATGTGACTGCTAAAATCTTAAATATGTGCCTTTCTTAAGTTCACTGGTCTCCAAAGATCTCATAATAATGAGACGCGAGAAACACAAATAGCAATTATAGAAAACGCATGGAGGTACCGGCAGTCAACGTGACATTAAAAATATCAGTGCCGAAGACATAGTACTATGACTAATTACATTGAAACATCGAAACAGACAGCAGGAACAACACAACTGCGCTTTCAAAATTCCTTAAATTTCTAGGGTATTCATTCAATGGTCTTCAATATACATAAGTGCTTTCATGGTGAGAGTAAGAATAGTTACGATATACGCAATAGTAACGGTAAGGGAGCGGCTGGAAAAAAGTCTTCAGTCATTATATGGTAGTCATATACTTTGTTTGCTATTTCGCCCTACGAGATTTAAACTGCATGCTGAATAATTCTGTTAACAAGAATCAGTTATTCGCGTAGTATCCAAAAGTATTATTTTCCGGGGGACATTAATTATCACTCCAAATAAGGGCCATAGGTTGCAACAAATATAATGAAATAGCTTATATTTCATCCAGAATACCGAAAGATACTGAAGCTGTCTACAATAACTACACGAATATTTTAAAATGTTACTCCTCTTCTGTTATGACCAAAGACCAGTCAGACCAGTCAAAACAGTTATTATTAACAATTATCTAGATTTTGTTACTTTAAGAGAGATAGGGTACAGCATTATTTAACAACCACGGGACGGGAAAGGGACATTTCAATGCGCATCAGCATGTAACACTTACGTCCACGAAGACATGGATCACACTTTCCCAGAAGATCAACGTCTAAGAGAGTGACTGTGGAAGAGTATCAAACCGAAAAGCTAAAAAGGCAACTTGTCTTTCTCGACTTAGTTCCTTCGGTAATAAGCAGAAAGTATGAAAGATCTAGCAAGTCTAAGAATCGCCACGCCATAAGTTATTTGTCTTTCCAGAATATCTATGTACTTTTTCCTGGAAATGAAGTTATAGGTAAATCCCTTTCATGCTGTTATTTCACATGAAAAGTTTGCCAGTGAAAAAATTCTAATTCTTTCGGGTTCGGGAAGAAATTTTTATTGACTTTTATGTTGATTATAAGATGCTGTAACTGCTCTTTATGTTTAAGAAGTGTATAGTCTACTGTTTTCCACTACTGAGCCGTATGATTTGATATTTGACAAACGGCAGGGCGATATGCTGAAATATTCGAATTCTTAAAAACTGTTAAAAGGAAGAAGGAGCATGGGTCCGTTTCCTGAGCATATCTCTCTGTGACGAGAGTAAATAGTTTCTGTTAGGATATCAGCTACTTAGCATTTTAGTCCGCCGGACAATTTTGTTCATGGCCCATTGATGAATTGCGTGACAGGGTGTGGGGTGGGGAGTGGTGACACAGGTATCCGTGCTGGGACCACTCCTGTTCCTTATTTGTGTAAGTCATGTGCCTTCTAGTCTTTAAGGTGATTCTAAAATATTTCTACCTGCTTGTGACACTAGTACACGATGTTGTGCCCAACGTTGGCAATGCTTCGATTACTGTAGTTCAGGACATAAATTCATGGCTTGCGGAAAATAACCTAACTGTAAATAATAGTAAAACTTAGTTTGTAGGGTTCCTAACACACAGTTTAACAAAATCTTCCGTTTTAATTACACAGAATGGTCATTTGATTAGTAAGATTGAACGTTTCTAACTTCTCGGTGTTCAAATAGAAATTAAACTGTCGTGGACATGCCATGTTCAGGATCTTGTTAAAAGACTTAATGCTGGCATTTTTACTATTAGAACATGATGTGATAGTTCGACACGAAAAGAAGTCTACTTTGGTTATTTTCATTCAATTATGACGTATGGTGTTACATTTTGCGGTAACACTTCCGACTCTCAAGGGGTGTTTTTGACTCAGAAACGGACGGTTCAGGCAATAAGTGATGTAAGTTCGCTAACCTCTTGACGACCTCTGTTCATTAGTACGGGTATTCTGACATTGGTTTCTCAACGTATATATTCTTTAATGTCGGTTCTCGTTAACAGTATCAATTTATTCCCAAGAAATTGCAGCTTTCGCTTAGTTAATAATAGGTAGAAGCTCAACCTGCATTTGGATCGCACCTTCTTGACTCTTTTGCAGGAAGGCGTGCAATATTATACTGTATGGGTTTTCACCAAGTTACTACTAGAATTTAAAAACCTGAACACTAATCCACGCGTTTTTAAAACTACACTGAACAGTTTCCTTATGGACCACTCCTTCTGTTCTTTCGAGAAGTTGTTTGACAAATTGAGGTCATTACTGTGCTACATTGTTGACTAAGTTTATATTAACTCACAGCTTGTCGGCTTTTTAGAATTCATAAATATTTTATTTTCTGTATTATTGGTTTATTCTTGTAATTTCATGTATGGACACGTTCCACATCCATGGAGATTGGCTCCTCAATTTAGCCTCCAGAACTAGACGTGTAAACTAAAAAGCAGTTTTCAATATTAAAGACACCAATTTTCCTTTCTAAAAGCCAACCAGAGAGGATAAAGTATTCGGAAAGTGTAGGGTATGGTAGGCGAGAAATCGCCACAGTCGCTGAAGTATGTAAGGAGAATAACAGGGTAGCACAAAGTGAAGGTAGTAGCATGTTATATAAAATTGGTTTATATGGGATACAAACGTATTTAGAACCTGTTATGTCAATGATTGGAACATGAGTTTGTGAAGACATGGCTTTTCACTCAGCTCTGAAAAAACTGAGACATTTTATTTTGGAGCCGTATGCAAGAAGTAGAAGACGCTTTATTTCCTGGACATTTGGCTTTTATATTTCTCACAAACTTCTAATTCCTATTTGCTACATAGTTGCTGTTTCAGGCTTGGTAATAAATCCGATGACTAGACTTTAGAAAAGGATAGCTACTTGTCACATCGATATAACAAGATTTTTTTGAGATTAACAGTGATGTAACAGTTAATTATATGCATCAAGCTTCAATATCTTCTCTAAAAACAGTCGTATGTTTCACACCAACATACGAATACTTTATAAACTCCCCAAATGGGAAAGAAAGCATGTCACACAAGCAGAATATTAATTTCATGGAGAATTTTTTGGTATTTAGGGAAAGAAAAAGAAAGAATTAAACTGGACATAAAAGCATATTACAGAGGCAAAAAGTTCAGTTAAGTTGCTGTCACGATATTATGTTTTAAATATGTCGTGATCCAGGTCTTCCGAATAGCACCGTCATTTTTAGTCATAGACAAATGTTCTTCAGATAAAGGTTAACATATTCTATTGGAGTTGACGGATGAATGAGATATAGAAGTTCATTTTATTTATTTGGGAGAATATAAATTGTTCTTCGACTCCAGAATAACATTTCAGGACGCGACACATTCAGTGACCTGTTTCACTTGTTTGCCGTCGTCGTAAGAGATGCGGTGCACTAACCTCCAAGTAATATGATTGAAATGCAGAGGAATATTTTATATAAAGTTAATTCTGAGATATCCTAACGTTTATTAACGGCATCGTAAATGAGTGTGATGTGAATTTGCCGTTATTCTGCCACCATAACTGAAGACTGAGCTGACTCATTACGTCATGAAAAATGTCCTCAAAGTTCACCAATAGTTGAGGAACCAGAATCGTCGTTGCAGGAGATATAGCTAGGCTTGCAGTTCTGCAGTAGAAATAAAAACGTGCTGTCAAAGAATGGTTCGGCAAGCGTTCCTTGAGTTTTCCTGGCGTATAGAGTATTCTACCATATTTAGGACGTACATCCAGGACAGTATTATTTCCACTCTCGATATTTCTGTTGATAACCTTACAGTCATCTTCAAACTGAGGCAGTGCTTGAATCAAATAACTTGACGAAAGATCAGTATGTTTTTCGAAGATGTAAATACCTATTTTTCCTTTTTTTACGAAGATTTGCGCGGAAGTAACTTTCGACATAGATGATGGATATTTAGCGGAAGTACTGTAAAACAGTTTCTACCAACGGGGGTGGACAAAAATATGGAAGCACGAAAAATACAACACATTACCATGAATAATACAGCGCAGGAAACGCTCAAAACAACATCTGAATGGATAAATGGAATTAATGTATGGTTTTCGAGGGAATATTATACCATGCTTCCTGCAAAACAGTGAAAATTTTAGGGGACGATGAAGGAGTTGGATATCGATCATGCACGCTTCTCCCTAAAGGGGATCACAAAGGCTCAGTAACGTTCAGGTCTGGCGACTGTGATCGTCAGGGAAGAAATGACACTTTACCTTCGCGCCCACAAAACGAGTCCTGGACGGTATCTGCATCAGAAACACAGCGGCACCATTGAGGAGCGAACATTGTGCAATGGAATGGACGTGATCAGCGAAAACAGTAAAATGATCCTTGATAATAATGCGACCTTGCAGAATAAACATGAAGTCCATGGAATACCACGACATAGCTGACCAAATCGTCATCGAATTCTCGCTATGGTTCATTCGTGGGACGTAAATTCGGACAGAAGCTGGAAATAGCCTGACACAAAAGTCCTTCGAACAAATGAAAATCTCCCATTGCCCCATAATCCAAGTTTTGCGGTTTCGGTACAGCGTTTTCGTGTTATGGGTAAGTGCCTCACTAATGAGTGGGTTTGGAATTTCAGCTTGCACTGCAATTCCAAAACAACTCTACGTGTTGTTTTGTTGCTGGCGGTGTTCCCGAGCAAGTTCTGCAGTGACTTTTGCATCTGTCGTCCTCCTACTTTTGGGCACAATATTCTTCAAAGGTCGTCCATAACTATCACTCAAAACACAATTTCCTCCGCTTTGCGACTTAGCTGACGATGTTTCTCTGATTTCACTGTATGCGGAATAAATCTTGAAACACTGAACACTCCTGCTACCTATGTTACAGAAGCACCCACATACGAGCACCAACAAATGGCTAACGTTCGATTCCACTTAGCATAGCCACAATTCGCTCTCAATTACACAGAACACGGTTCAGACCACGAGTGATACTTGCGACGCATTGAGGACCTTGCACAAGTGCCGTTCAGTTACAACATACAAAAGGAACCTGAATCTATTTTAAAGCATGCATTTCTCGTTGTGTTCCTTGTTTTTCTCTGTTTTCTGACCTCTGCGTCGCACAAAACATATTTACGTCGTGTGCCGTGGTTCAAATTCAACTTCATTACTATCATCCTCAAAGCAACACGCATTTCCTAAGGGTCCTGTTATTTCAAAGGTACAAATTTCCGTTGACGGTACCATAAACTTTTGTTACATCTACACACATACTCTACAAGCTATCGTGAAGTGCTTGGCAGAGGGTACGTCACATTGCCCATGTTATTGCGGTTTCTTCGCTTTCCATTTACGTATGGAGTGCCGAAGGCTGATAGTCTGAATACGTCTGTGCGTGCTGTAATTACTCTAATCTTTGTTTCTCAGACCCCATGTAAGGAATGCATAGGGAATTGTAGTATATTCCTAGAGCTTTCTCAGGACAGATTACGTCTATCTTCAATAGTCTGCCAGTTCAGTTTCTTCAGCATCTCTGTGACACTCTTCCATGGGTCAAACAAATCTGTGATAATTGGTGCTGCCCTTCCTGTTTGTATTCAACATCCCCTATTGGCAAAGGTCCCACACACTTGGGCAATGTTCAACAATGACTCACACGGGTGATTTGTAGGCAGTCTCCTTTGTATACTGACTGCAATTCCCCAGTACTCTGATCATATGTGATCATTCCATTTCATATCCCTACCGAGTGTTCCATCCATTGTACGAGCTGGCCGATTCCAGCTGTGGCTAATTCATATTATAGCGATAGGATACTACGTTTTTTCCATTTTGTGATGTTCACGATTTTACTTTTCTGAACATTTAAAGCAAGTTGCCAATCATTGCGCCACTTTGAAATCTTATCACAATCTATTTATGCAGCTTCTTTCAGCCAGTACTTCGTTAAAGATAACTGCATCATCTGCCGAAAGTCTGAGATTACTATTTATATTATCCACAAGGTCATTAACATGCAACATAAACAGCAAGGGTCTGAACGCGCTTCCCTGGGGCAAACCCGAAGTTAGTTCTACATCTAATGAGGACTCTGCATACGGGATGACATACTGCGTCCTGCCTACCAAGACGTCCTCAAACCAGTCACTAATTTCACGTAATATCCCACGTGACCATACTTTTCACAGTAAGCATAGATGTGGTACTGAGTCCAACGCTGTATGAAAAATATTAAATATCCTTTTCCTCCTAAATTGCTGGCCAATATAGTTATAAGAGCACTTTGGACCAAGCAATCAGCATAGTTCCATCCGAAAAAAAGAACGAAAGGAAGAAAAAAGCAATGATATGATGCAGCTCGTTTGTTTAGCGTACCTACAGTCAGATTATTAACATGCCAAGTAACGTTTTTCTGAAACGGTGTTGTCCATTTGTTGAAGTGCTACGTTATGTGGAGTTGGTTTCCTTAATACACAATGAAACGACAGATTGAGCTCCAGACCCCAAGTGTCGAAATTAGGTGCCACACCGCAGCTGATAAATCTTTGAGGGGCCCCCGTATCATAGTCGTGTAATAGATCGGGCCCCACCTGCTCCCCTACACGATGCACCCTGCCAAGGACATCTTCACAAAGCATGCCCTTAGAGAAGGCGTTGGCACACCGGCCGGTGGCGTAGAGCTAGACGCGACGTGTTCTAACAAAGGCAGCGCGGCGTACGGACTAGTTACGCTATGGGAGTCTACATTTGCATATTTGGCGCACCTTGTGGACAGGTAGTGGCACGCGTTCATAGTTGTGCTTCATCTAAAGGAGCTGGAATCGCAGACGTGTAGAGCTTATAGAGCGTGACTATTTGGGAAGTAAACGACGTGCTCACACATTTATGTCCTAAGCTACTTTTTGAGGCAGCAGCCATGCGTCTGTGGTCTTTGGTGGCTTCTGACTCCAGCCTCCTATTAGAGGGATAGAAAGCTTCATTTCTGTCTCCTGAAATACGTCATAAGAGATTCTCTGCAATTCTATTCATCTCTCAAAAGGTATTTTCTTTTGTGTATTGAAAATTCACTCTTACTTATTGCTGGATGAAACAGTTATTATCCTTGTATATTAGCTTATACCTTTTGAGGAACAGGGCGCAAGATTCTCTGTAAAAGAGGAAAAATCCGTAGTTAAGTAACAATGGCCATATTTTTTTTTTAATCTGTGCTACGTGAACGTACCTACGACAACAGTTTAACATATCACTACTAACAGAGCAGATAAACTGAAATTGTTCGTATCGGTCAAAGATTATGGACGAAATCGACAAAGCATCATGGCGTTGTTCTCAAATGTGAGCATAGTGCTCCGATGTTAGGATGACTAGGACAGAATGCAATCCCAACCACTCCAAAATACTTGTCCTGTGTTCTAATAGCTGAATCATATCGCTAGTTGAAAGTTCTAGATACGTGTGTTACAGGAAAATAAACTTCATGAAATTTATTTGTACTTTGCGTGTCCACGTCCTGAAACCAAGTAATTTGCATGGGGTCCTTGTGGTGCGTTTTCTGTCAGGGATGAGAAAACAATCTTCATGACTGTGCGATAATACGGATAATCTAAGAGAGTTTTACGTCCTCACATATTGGGACGAGCTGCAGTGTGACACTGTCAGACTCTTAAATCCCATTAAAGCCCCTTTACCCAAGTATTTACTTTGCGTTGAAGCTTGTAAGAACAGTTTTCGTAGAAATGGCTCTTTCGTTAGAGACTGACTTCTGGACGTAGCCACGTTTCAACAAAACGATTATAGCGTGACCAGAAGAGGGGAATCAGTCGGCTGCATGTTATCTTACTGTACGTAATGGAATAACATGGTAGATTTTAAATATTTGCAACGATTTACCCAAGACGAAGCAGAAGCCTGCCTGTGAGCCTTATACTATTTACCAAGTAGACGGTATATGCTACAAGAGAAACATTGTAACTCAGAATTCAAACGTTATCCTGAAAAAGCCAGAATTTCTTCTAATTCTGTGATATGGTGATGAAATGATCAGTAAACGTGAGAAAGCAACGTGTTACTTGACTTCTTCTGGATACTGCGTCCATGAAACTTAAACAGTAGGCCTTTCCGTGATGAACAACATCTTTTTTGTGGAGTTTCATATCAGTTTGTGATGAAAATTTCTGTGACGCTCTTCCGAAACTTGGTTAAATACCAATAGAGTCGGAAGCAATTCTTTGAACATCATTTACTTCTAGAATAGGAAAGAAAATCAGCATAGGCCGTATTTTGTTGTTTTCTTGTCATCAAAGTCGACTTTCGGTCACTTAGTGAGCATCCTCAGTGCTGTAGTATACAATTAAAATTGGTAGGCACTGGTATCAAGCTATAACCACAAGTTTAGAGCGATCACGTTAGTTTATGTGGTTGATGATACGTTCAATGAAAAGTTTCTAAGCAACATCCGTCTTGGATAGAATACAGTCCCACAGAATTCTTCCTGCGAATGTGACAAAAGCATCTGTCTGTCTCAGAGGACACTATTTCAATAGAAAAAGCCGAGGTCGCCACTTTAAGGTGACACATTTATTAATTTTTTGATTTTTCCTCGTAACTGAGAAAAGTAAAAGACTGTAGCCACATGTCCACTCGTTGTAACACCGTTTAGTAGGGATCCGGTCACTGTCTCGAACTGTTGTTGTCTATGATGTCCCAACATGTGTCCTTAGATCATCTCACAATCTTCTAAGATTCATTCTTTACCTCTGCTATCTTCCTTTAGGCTATGATATCTGATTCTACCTCAGTGATTAACCATTTACGTATTTCGTCTCAGGACGCTTCCAAAAACTATGGTTGTATTTTACTGTTAGTTCCTTAACATATATTCTATTGGTATAGACTTCTAGCAATCCCCTGTAAATGATTAATAGTTTACGCCCTCCTAAGGAAAATGGATATGTGGATGGAAAATTACTTTGCGCTGATTCGATTTTCAAGAACTGAATAGTTTTCAAAGTAACTGTCGTTTGACAAAAGAATGGCGGCAAATGTCATAACTCTTAATATCTGCTAGGAGCGAAACCTGTAGTGACTGAGGCAGGAACTATACTCACGAGGAGATCACCCGAATTCCCAGGAACTTTGGTTAATGAAAGAGGAGCAGAAATAAGCAAACACGTGTCTCGGCTTATCTTTAGATATTCGATCCCTTCTGAGAAAACGACCGCAAAAGTTTTGCATGTAATTTAGATGCTTTCTAGTGTGCGGTGATCTCAGCCAGCGCCGCGGCTTTTCACTTTTGCGCTCAGTGTTCGGCACATGGTTAGTGTTATATTTATTCCATTTTATTTATTTATTTTAGAATATCTACCCATGTCCATGTCTACTCTTATGTTTCATGTCAGTTCAGAGGATAGAAGGGGATAATATTAATTGTAAAATTACAACTGTTTCTCGTAATGAGTATGATATATTTACTATATACTCGTGATATGTGTGGTGTTTTCAGGGGTCACAACCTTTTAAAATTCTCGTGTTCTTTTATTTCATTCTAATATCGAATCTGATAGTATTTCTTAAATTTTATTCTTATGTTCTCTCTACAGGAAGACTTGGTGCATCCTTGGATGATACCCATCGTAGAAACATTCCGGACATCACGCGAAGGTAGGTTTGTCACAGCGAAATTTCTTCATATGAAACGCACTCACGTAAGAAACGCCGTTAACACAATAGAAGATTTCAAAAGTTGGCACTAACTTCGCGGCAAACCACAAATAGTGGATACCTTTACCGAAATTACGATTAATACCAATCAAAATACCTACCAGAATTTCACTGAAAATGATCTCAAATAATTCTCTCATTGTTTTTAGTTCATTTACCAGACACATAAATAGTAGACGTATAACGAACTTCAATATACACTGGAAGAAATCCATTTGTAATCTTCTAAAGGCTTGGGTATATAAATGAAAAACAAATATAAAAGCGACCATCGGCTGTCGAACACGGGCCGAAAGACATGAGATGCCAAAACCCTATGTCTCATCCTTGTTCAACCGGCTGAAGAACCAACCCGCTGAAAGGCATGTAAAATACCTCTTAGCCTTTTACCGTTGCTTTCTCACAAACGGTCGAGTTATCTACGGAGAAGCCGAGACGCGCGTTCGCTTATTTTTACTCCTCTTCCTCTGAGTGAATTTTCTAGGAAATCGGATCATTACACACGCCGTGGTCTCCTCGTCAGCGGCGCATCAGGTATATTTCATAGCTGACTACTGAAGAAATACGAATAATCAGAAGTTCTGGCAAGGACCAGACTCTTAATATTAGCCCACACTTCAATATTACAAGTTTTGTTTTCCTTTAGAATGTGAGATGCATGGAGTGCATAAGATTAAGGTGCCTGGGGGAAATTACGAATACAAAATATCTTTCTGGCCAGCTCGTTTTACTAGAGAACTAGAAAAAAGAAACTTGTACTAAGTAATTTGGGACGATGAGTTAAATAATTCGAGAAGCGTATCTCTACGACTCTAAGTAAAATTTAAGTGATACTTTTAAGAGACGCAGCAGATTATTGTCTTTGGAATAAAATGTGTCTTAGTTCACATGAAAGATAAAGAACATTGCATTGCACTTCTGAACAATACAGGCCATTGCAACATCACATGCACTATATTTGTAGTTAGACAAGTTATTGGCTATTTAAAGATGTTGTTAACGAATTTTATATTTCGTGATATATTAAAAGTTTCATACTAAGTTAATATAGCACTATCCCATAGAATATGTATATTAATGTTTTTCGAAAAAGGAGACAATGTAACTGAAATAAAAAGAACCTTAGTTTAAAAGTAATTGCTGCAGTATAAAATTAAACATACTTGTGAACTGGAATATGGCTCATAAGGAAATCAGCTATAGAGATACGTGTGGGAAGAGTATGTTCATTCACACCGACTGATATGCTGCAGGAGACTGTTATTAACTCGATAGATGGAAATAGGCAACTAGAAGTCTATTAATTTCTTGTGGAAAGAGTGATATAACAAGAAGAATCAGAACAACAGAAATATGAGCTTCAAAAGTAGGAAAAAGAAGTTGCTTAACTTGCTGTAATCTACAACACCACAAAATTTTAATGAATTTGAATTATGCGAAACGATTCATTTTGTCTCTTCATACGTCTTTTCACATCGAATCAGCATTATTACTCTCTCTTTCTTGAACATTGTTGGCACTTGCAGGACTGTAATGCAATTTTAAAGTTTAATAATCTGCAGATGTAGAGGCAATTTCGGGAGTACCGCAGGGAAGCGTGATAGGACCTTTATTGTTTACAATATACATAAATGACTTAGTTGACAACATCGGTAGCTCCGTGAGGCTATTTGCAGATGACACGGTTGTCTACAAGAAAGTAGCATCATCAGAAGACTCGTACGTACTCCAGGAGAACCTGCAGAGGATTAATGCATGGTGCGACAGCTGGCAGCTTTCCCTAAACGTAGATAAATGTAATATAATGCGCATACATAGGGGCAGAAATCCATTCCAGTACGATTATGCCATAGGTGGTAAATCATTGGAAGCGGTAACGACCGTAAAGTACTTACGAGTTACTATCCGGAGCGATCTGAAGTGGAATGATCACATAAAACAAATAGTGGGAAAAGCAGGCGCCAGGTTGAGATTCATAGGAAGAATTCTAAGAAAATGTGACTCATCGACGAAAGAAGTAGCTTACAAAACGCTTGTTCGTCCGATTCTTGAGTATTGCTCATCAGTATGGGACCCTTACCAGGTTGGATTAACAGAAGAGATAGACATGATCCAGCGAAAACCAGCGCGATTCGTCATGGGGACATTTAGTCAGCGCGAGAGCGTTACGGAGATGCTGAACAAGCTCCAGTGGCGGACACTTCAAGAAAGGCGTTACGCAATACGGAGAGGTTTATTATCGAAATTACGAGAGAGCACATTCCGGGAAGAGATGGGCAACATATTACTACCGCCCACATATATCTCGCGTAATGATCACAACGAAAAGATCCGAGTAATTAGAGCAAATACGGAGACTTACAAGCAGTCGTTCTTCCCACGCACAATTCGTGAATGGAACAGGGAAGGGGGGATCAGATAGTGGTACAATAAGTACCCTCCGCCACACACCGTAAGGTGGCTCGCGGAGTATAGATGTAGATGTAGATGTAGATGTAGTAGCTACTGACCCATAAATGATTGCTAAGATCTGCAGACGGCATACCCTCTGCCTCAGAGAGTAAGGAAGCCTTTTAAGAGACGCTGAAAGGAATGTAAAATTTAATTAGTACAGAAAACTTACGTGATTTTTTGAGATTTGTAAATGTTAAATGGCTGATGTTGTACTCAGTAAAGAATGATTGTTAATGGAGCACAAAACCAAGAGAGCAATAAATAGGAGAACAGTGGTCTGTTTATATTCATCCCTGGGAAAGACACAGTTACAGGGAAAAGGAACAGGACGGAAACATTCTCCGGCATCAAATACACACCTTTAAGATTGTGTCTGGAACACTACCCTGTATAGAAATAAGATCTGGCACATTAGTAATGAGAAGGTCGATATGGCTGCATTTGAACAATGGAGACTTACAAGATATCAAAAAATTCATGTGAACAGATAAAATTTAAAGTTTGGTGCTACTAGAAGAAAAAATTCATGTGAACAGATAAAATTTAAAGTTTGATGCTACTAGAAGCGATATGGAAGAAAAGATGTCTCTGGGAAATAATTTCGTGAGAAGGAACAGGTTAGTATTACGGCATCCAGAAACATTCATCTTTCTGTTGGATGGAAGAGAAGGATACATAAATAACAAGGACAGAGAAATATAATGACAAGCGTAACTAAGCACTGGTGACAGAGCACAATGATAAGCACTAAATACAAGGTGATTAAGTAAACGGTAAGCCAACTGACATGAGAAAAGTGGAAGAGTCCCAGTTGAAAAAATTAACGAAGTGCAAGAATCTACACAATTTGTAATCATTTGGGACTACAGTAATTCCATTAATGAGGTAAGATCACAAGTTTCTGATTGGAGAAAAAATGTCAATTTTGTAGTTAAACTATTCTGTCTTGATAAGTGAAGAAGACAATCAGTCACCCGCATAGAACTGAATTTCTCATACGTCGTCTCTGCTATGTTCCGGTAGCAAGATTATGAATAACCACTTTAAATCGAGAGCATTTAGAAATATTCTTTTCACTCCGATACTGTGTGAGTGAGTCAGTACTGCAGTGGTCGTTGAAAAGATAGTAAAGTTGTTCTGTCATACATAACAAATGTTTGTTTAATGTTACATATTGCAGATATAACGGGAAAAAAATTCATTTCTTAGATGGTTTTTGGAGCTGAAGAATACGCCTCCATTGATAATATAAACACCAAAGGAAATAAAAAGACATAAAAGAAGATGATCCATACTTCCTAATTAAAGGGGTGTGCCTGCGGAATAAATAAATTAAGGAGATTTCCACGTCGGCCAAAGATTATTTTTCAGCTCACCGTGTAAATTTAATTTTTTAAGATTTGTAAATATTAAATGGCTGATCTTGTACTCAGTAAGGAATGATTGTTAATGGAACCTTCGTCATGTGCACAAAGATAATTTGATTCGCATCAAATGAAATATTTGTGATCGTCACTAGAAGAAAATATGGATAAGACTGGCTACGCTTATCTGTATGTTGAGGACCGGAAAAGCCTTAGAACACAATATCTGCACTCCACATTCATTCACTGAGCCATACTGTATCGCCAAAAATAGCAGCAGATAAACCAGTCTTCTATATCCTGCGTTTATCTTACTGATTCGTTCAGAACAGCTTGCTTACTTCTAATTAGGACCGTAATGAGAGAGTACTTGAAGGACCTACCTACTGAAAAATAAAGTATTTGAAGTGGTACCTACTGACAAATAAAGCTCGTTAGGAAAGAAAAATTAATGGGAAATTTAGTATCATAATATGACAGCAAACTGACTCGAGGCATTAGGTGTGATATATATTACACAGATATGATATGAAATGAAAGTTAATGCAAGGCACTTATGGAGAACTGAGTAATTGTAAACTACTTTTCCAAATGTTAAGAGCTTGTTTTAATGACTAAAATCACGAGTACGCTTCAGAACAGACAATAGTTTCGCCATATTTCGAAAAATTGTCTCATGATAAAACTTCAAACTACGTGAAGAAGACACACACATATTTATATTTTTAATGCTACATTGAATATCTTGAATATATTGAATCCATTTTATTAATGAAGTACAGTTTCGACTGTAGAAGTCGTCGTCTTGGACAAATTTATATTTCATTGTCAAAGAAGCCCATTGTCCGTGATAAAAATGGCTCTTAAGCGCTTGAAGCCTTAACAACAAACTTTTTATTAAATTGCACCCACAGTGAAAAAATGACACAAGCGCTCGGGCAAAGCACAGTTACTATACTGAATACAAAAATTAAATGGATTAGAGCCATGAAGAACATTTTAATGTGATGACTTATGGAAAAACTAATACTACCGGTATTCCCCTCCCAGAAGGAAAATATAATGAAAGGAAAATATCTAGAAAAAACTCTTGTAGCGGAACTCTCAATAACTTAGAACAAATGAGTGTTACAAAATTAGCAGAAAAAATTATGCTGAGAGCGTTATGTTACTTGTCTACACACCCTCGTAATTTTGTTAGCATTAGCTTAAATTTGTTAAGTATGGGCTGACAACAGGTAGTTAGTGGGATCAATTTGTATCGTGAGTGAAGAGTACTATGTGACTTACAGATACCCAGCAATACTTAATGGAGAAGAACATAATCATAAATTGTAGACATCTAATTGAAGACTTAACTACTTCTTAATGCTGCATGCCTGACTTTCTTGTCCACACTCATCGCTTTGTAAAAATGCAGTCGCACTGTTGAAAATATGCGTATCCACAGTTTGTTAGAACAGAGAACTGCACAAGAAATGTGAAAAGCATTTAGCTGTAATGTGATGATGTTCTGCCAAACGAACAAGTTTGACTGTGCTGCAAGTGAAAAAACTTCTGCGTCAATAATACTTTCCGTCCCTATTTTTAAAGCTAAATATAATTTGTAGTTCCTAGAAATGAATTAAGGGATGGATTCACACAAAAAATATTCTGATTAAGGTTACAAGAAACGATTTTTTTAAATTTTGGGGATAGAGTACTCTATAATTTTATATGAGATGTTTTGTAGAAGGAAACATTAGACATTTAAGAATATCATAGCTGCGATTAAAAGAACAAAATAGTAATGGGATCTCCCATCATATAGGTTGTTGCACACTCTTTTACAAACATAGATGCCATCTAACGAATTTACGTCCACGCTAATTTTGCTTATTATTTCTCACTGTTGTATAGACGTCAAAAACTTACTTCAAGGTGATGGCTGACTTTCCGACATGTCCCATTGACTTTCCGTAAAATGAAAAAAAAAAAACACAGAACAGTTGCTCAATCAATAATCTTTTTTTGTAGACATGACCATTTTTAGAAAACTTGAAGGTCCATCATCTGGTGTGAACTCTAATAATGAATGCATTGTGTTATGGGAGGGGATCATCAAGTCTGAAGTTCAGGTATTTTCGTTTTTGCAATTTACACCAGATGATGGAGCTTAAGTGTTCCGAAAGCTGTCGTGTATACAAAAAAGATTGTTGATTAAGCAACTGTTGTGCGGTTTCTTCATTTTACAAAATGAACTTATTCAGTTGCGGCTGCCCCTATGAAGAACTATTTACGATTCTTTAAATGTAAGTGATATTTATTCTCCGTAAGTAATGTTTATTATCGTCTTTGGGAAATAAATTAGGCTGTTACTAATCCGTCTTCTGCAAAACACCAAATATGTACCTTAATCTCCATTCCAAATGTGTTTTAGCAACCAGAGAACAGTAATTTGACTGGGAATAATACATCTGAGCTAGCTGTAGGTATACAAAGGACGTGTCACCTCTTTCTAATTTATTTTAGCATTCCTGTAGTCGACTAAACGTAGAAGAACAACTTTTAGCACAATTTAAACTAATAGTATGAACACTCGAATAATATTGCTGGTCGTAACTGGCTGTCTCTATGTGCCGATTTAACGTTACATGTGTAAGACAAGGTAAAACATTTGGGACCAGAGATGAGTATCAGAAAATCTTTCCCGTGCTTTCCCGTAGTACGTCTGCGAAGCACGGCGTTTCTTGCATGTATGAGCTGCTCTAAGAGCACTGGAAATAGCACGTAGGCAAGTGTATTTAAGAATAACCACTTGGATCATTCATAATTTTATCTGCGGTATAAGGTATCAGTTAATGTAAGGACTGAGTTGGTGTGATGGAAGAAACTGAACTCCTATTCTGTCGGAGGGAGGCTGACATACAGATCCAGTGCCTCTGATTTCTGTCATCTGATATTATTTCGGTGTACGAAGAAGTTGGACAACGTAATGAAAAGAGAATTAACTGCATGCGTTGTGCCAGGCTTATACCTGAAACATCTCCGATCGAATATACTTTTACAGGTGGGAAATACAAACGAAAAGTAAGAGAAAAAACTGATCAGCTTTTGGTAGTTATTGAAAGTATTTCCGAAGTAATTTGAAATCTGAACAGACTGTAACTGAATGAGTAGTACTATGCTAAATAACAGTGTTTTCCATGTATCATTAAACTGTGGTCACATAAGTGTGCTCAAACGATGTTCAGTAAGTTCTTACAATAAACATTTTTGGCATGGTTTTACTGCAGTTTTAAACAAGCAGAAATGTTTACAGTGTGTACCAGGAAGTGGCTATTGGAAAGACATTTTTCATTACGAACTTAACATTAGGAATATAAAACGTTGACTGTTATCTAACACAGAAATTCGATGTTGGAATCTGTACATGTAAACAATACATTAACGTCATGTTGCTGAAACCAACGTTACCGATTACGTTACGTGAACTACTATGATCTTCATCCCAGGAACAGAAAAAGCAATGGGAATATTTTTGTTCTGTTTTCATATTCTGTGCGTTTCGTATTATTCTATTGTTTATTACCTATTTCCACGACTTGTCACAATTTGTGGTTCAAAAAATCAAATGGCTCTGAGCACTATGGGACTTAACATCTGAAGTCATCAGTCCCCTAGAACTTAGAACTACTTAAACCTAACTAACCTAAGAACATCACACACATCCATGCCCGAAGCATGATTCGAACCTGCGACCGTAGCGGTCACGTGGTTCCAGACTGAAGCGCCTGGAACCGCTCGGCCACACCGGCCGGCTGTCACAATTTATCACGAAGGCATTAACAAAAGTAGGACCATCCTTATCTGAGCAAATTTTACAAGGACAGTTCAGCTTGTGATTTTTCTGAGAAAGTGAATTTATGTAGTTTGTTCACGACATTATCATTAAGTAACAACACACTTCATGTTCCTATCAATAATTTACTAAGCGAAAAATATATTGAAAAATGGCTCTGAAAACTGAGATGAGTAATCGCATTCGTCCACAGTATGTTTAGGCTTAGATTATAATTTCACTTTCTAACGCGCTGTACATGTTGCTTTCCCGCGAAACACAGCTCCGGTGATAGTATTTTCGGCGTTATCTATGTATATGGCAGTTAGATATACGGTATCTGTCTTAAATATCTACGAATTAAAAACTTACGGGTGAATGCTTCTTGACCTTGCAAAATTGTGTAACTTAAAATTTTCAAGATATTTCAGAAAATTTAATGTCTTGTTCGTCTAGTGGTTTAGGGATAGCGTCTTTGATTAATAATCAAAATATACTGGGTCCCGAGTTCCTACCTAACCACCGCTTAACACACTGAATGCCATGATGATATTTGGACCGTACATTGCTGTGCCAGATTGAAATCACGAATATTGCTTCTGAAGCCAAATTGATTATTTGCATCAAATGTCTTCTTTTGAACATGTAGAATTAAATTACTTGATAAAATGTCGTAACAGGCGTGAGCCATAACTGTGGCCACATGAGTCACATGTGGGTCACATGATTTAAAACCACAAAAGGTATAAAAATGCTTTTGCAAGAAATGATTCAAACACTTACAATATTTGATTATATTAGCTATATGTAATACTATTTAAATTTTTTTTTTGGTCTGACAATGTTCATGAATAAAGATGTTAGACTATTCTACTTCTTCAACATAGCATTTTCATTGTCACTAAAACACTCGTTGCACATAAAACTGTCACATTTATTGCATTTAGTGCACACCCTCTTCACTTTCCTAGCAGCAACCTTTCTTTCTTCTGATCTTCACAGGAGCTTATAACTGCCCAAACATCCTCTTAGTCTGCTCTGCTTTGGTCCCTCTACTGTCACAAGGCGATGGCTGTTACCTTCATGGAACGGTTGTAGTGTTGCTCGTGGTTGTGGATCTTTCGCATTGAATAGCAGTAGAACCAAGCGTTCCCTGAAAGGAATTATTTGTATGCGAGACTTTGATCCTTTGTTTGCCGCGTTGTACATCACTTGAGCATTTACAACAGATGTTCCAAAAAGGATTTCAAAAACGATCTTTCTCTACCTTTTAACCGTACGCTGAAGTTAGGAATCACCATGGCTACTAATTGTAATAATACTGAGTGGTACGAGCATGAAGGTGTTCAGTGAAACCACCACTTTTAAGTCCACAGTTGAAACGCATTATCTGTGAGCCCTATGAGGCAGCTATGGCTCACACGGCCCACAGTACAATATATACGTGAACCAAATACGGCTCACGTGGCTTCGCAACCCATGTAACCGTGAGCCGTCATTGGCTCACGTGGCAGTGAATGTGTTAAATTTTGAACAAAAATCATCAGCAGTCTTCCGGCATAAGAAGTAACCCTTCAATCGGCCAATGAACCTTTCAGGAAAGACCAGAGGAGCGGACAGACTTTCAGGGAACTCTCTTGCTCTTGGAGTGGGAAACTGCCTCTGAGGCGAAAGAATCAGCAATGATCAACAGCATGAGGATGCAGAAGGCAACGGAAACCACTGCATTAAGACACATAATTCATATCCACAGGATATGTGACCTGTAATTAAAACGTGTCATGATGATCCCACCATTGGCAACATTGGCAAAAGATTCTGGAATAGCCCCCTATTCGGATCTCTGTGAGAGGCCTGCCAAGGGGGAGGTGACCGTGAGAAAAAAACTGAATAACCACCGAAAGGATAACGTTCTACTAGTCGGGGCGTGGAATGTCGGAAGTTTGAGCATGTAGGGAAGCTTGAAAATATCAAAAGCGAAATTCTAAGGCTCAATCTAGATATAGTGGGAGTGAGTGAAGGGGATTGGAAAGTAGACAAGGATTTCTGGTCAGATGATTATAGCGTAGTATTAACCGTGGCAGGAAATGGTATAATGGGTGTAGCATTCGTTATGAACAGGGAGGTAGGTCGGAGAATCAGTAATTATGAACTTGTGAACAGTTCAGTGACAGGCTAGTTCTCATAAAAATCAACGGAAAATCAACATTGACAACGATAGTTCAGGTATACATGTCGACATCGCAAACCGAAGGTGAAACCACAGAGCAAGTACATGAGGATATTGACAAGGTAATTCAGTACGTAAGGGACATGAAAACCTTAAGTCACGGGGAATTGGAATGCATTTGTTGGCGAAGGAGTAGAGAAAGCGTTGGTACTAGGAACGAGAAAGGAGAAAGATTAATGTAGTTCTGCACTAAATTTCAGCCAGTAATAGTGAATACATTGTTCAAGAATCAGAAGAGGAAGAGATATACTTGCAAAAGGGTAGTAGATACGGGGATATTTCAGTTGGATTACATCAAGGTTAGGCAGAGATTCCGAAATCAGATATTGAATTGTAATGCGTACCCAGAGCCACATACAGCCTCAGCTCACAATTTAGTGGTGATGAAGAATAGACTGAAGTTCAAGAGACTAGTCAGGAAGAATCAACGCGCAAAGAACTAATACACGCAAGTACTAAGGAATAAAGAGGTATGCTTGAAGCTTTCTGAGGCCAGAGATACTGCGATAAGGAATAGCTCAGCAGGCATTTCAGTTAAAGAGGAACGGGCATCTCTAAAAAGGGCAATTAGAGAAGCTGGAACGAAAACCGTCGGTACAAAAAAGGTGCCTGCGAAGGAACAGTGGGTAACAGAAGAAATACTTCAGTCAATCTACGAAAGAAGTACGTACAACAACGACAAAGAAATACAGGAATACATAAAAGAAGTAAATAGGAAGTGCAAGGAAGCTAAGGCGAAATGCCTAGATGGAAAGTGTGAACAAATCGCAAACGAAATGATTTTCGGAAGGACTGACTCAGCATACAGGAGAGTCATAACAATATTCCCTGAAACTAAAAGTGAGGGCGGTAACATTAAGAGTGCAATGGGAACACAAACGGCAAATGCTGAGGCGAGAGTGGGCAGGTGGAAATAATACACTAATGGCTCGTCTAAGGGGGACGACTTTTGATGACGTGACAGAAGAAGAAACAGGAGTCGATATAGAAGAGACAGGGGTTCCAGTTTTAGAATCAAAACGTAAAAGAGCTCTGGAAGACTTAAAACCAAATAAGACAGAATGGACAGAAAATATTCCATCAGAATTTGTAGAGTCCTTGGGAGAAGTGGCTACAAAACGATTATTCAGGATGGCGTGTAGAAAATACGAGCCAGGCGATATACCAACTGTTCTTCGGAAAAATATCATCCACACAAACCCGAAAACTCCAAGAGCTGACAAATGCGAGAAATATCGGACAATCAGCTTAACAACTCATGCATCCTAGTTGCTGACGAAAGTAATGTACAAAAGAATGTAAAAGAGAATTGGGGATTTGTTAGATGACGATTGGTTTGCCTTTAGAAAAGGTGAAGGCACCATAGAGGCAATTCTAATTTTGCGGTATATAATGGAAGCACTCATTATATAGGGATGTTGACTCACTTTTTCAGGATAGAAAATGGGAAGTCGCAGTACAGAAAATGGCCCAGAGATCATCAGTGTGTGTGTGTGTGTGTGTGTGTGTGTGTGTGTGTGTGTGCGTGCGTGCGTGTTTTGAGTGAAGTGCTATGAAACAGTGTGTCTATAGCCTGTGCAGTGAATGATAATGAGATATGAGTGAACAGGTATTTAATACCTTATTTGTAAAAACAGTACTGTATACCAGGAGTAGATCTAATGATTGTCTCTGAGTAGACGTCTGTAAATGTATGTGTATACGGATTGACTTATTTTAAATTGGTCTAAACATGTAAATACTTTGACATGTCCTATATCTTTGTAAAAAGAGATCTACGGATGAATAAAGCTACTACTACTACTAAGGTAAAATCATGACACGTTCGTAGGATTAGTCGACCTGGATAAAGAATCCTATAGTGTAAGATGCTCCAAGATGTTCGAAATTCTGAGAAAAATAGGGGTAAGATATAAGGAAAGACCGTTAACATGCAATATGTACGAGAACCAACAGAGAATTGTAACAGTGGAAGATCAAGTACGAAGTTCTCGAATTAACTAGGATGTAAGACATTGAGGGATTCTTTCGGTCTTACTGTTCGTCTGTACATCGAAGAAACAATGAATGAAATAAACCAAAGATTCAAGAACGGAATTAAAATCCAGGGTGAATGAATATCAATGATAATTTTCACAGATGACATTGCTTCCTCAGTGAAAGTGAAGAAGAAGAATAAGATCTTCTGAGTGGAATGATCAACCTAATGAGTAAGGAATATGGATTGAGAGTAAATCGAAGAAAGAGAAAGTAATGAAAAGTAGCCGAACTGAGAACAATAAGAATCTAAACAGCATGATTGGTGACCAAGAAGTAGATGAAGTTAAAAAAATTCTGCTACCTAGGCAGCAAAACAGCCAGTGACGGGCGGAACAAGGAGGACATAAAAACCTAGTAGCACTAGCAAAAAGAGCATTCTTGGACAAGAACAGTCTACTAATACCACATTACGAGGAATGTACCCAACAAGTAAACAAAACTGCTCGAAAGTTAAAATTACGACTGTTTTTCTTTTTTGTGCGGTCAACTTCAACTAGGATAACTTTCACATTTGGGGTCTTGTAGAGTGAAGCACAACTGAAGTATATATATGCACTGGAAAATGAGTCTTTTCATACAAATAAACATATTCCTTACTAACTGTGCAATGGAGAATGACAATATCGAAAATCAAAGTTTCTTTAAACTGTTACCAAACTGACAAAACTGCGTAATTTCTTACCATAAGCAGCGTATTATAAATGAGTGCTTTCTTTCTGAAAACCTCGTCAGCGTCTGAAAATTTATATTTTCTGTATGAGGAACTCAATGGAGAATTTTATATGTGGCTCTATGAAGTTTCCTGAGTAAATAAAAGGTGTCGCAAGATTTCCATTTACCGTCATTTTTATCTGTTTTCCGTCTTTTCCTTCAGATGCTCTAAATTCGTGGAGGTGTGTACCGTCTATGCAACTAAATGAAGGCAGTTTGTTTCTGCCATACGCGTTTCGCGAACGCGTATGGATAGAAACAAACTGCCTTCATTTAGTTACGTAGACGGTACACACCTCCACGAAATTCCATTTACGTTCTCATAGTGTCTCGTCAATATTTAAAACTACTGATTTCTGTAAAACGTACCTGATCGCAAAATGGTACTTTAGTAAAGAATGAAACGTCATTTCAGGGCGGTTTGCAGCTGAGGTGTCGATTTCAGTGTTCAGTTTATAAGCGCTTATTTTTCCGTACTGCTTGCGCTCCGCAAATTTTCTTAAGTTCCCTAGTGTTTTGAAAGGCTAGTATCTAAGTCTAAAAACTTTACATATTCGTCCATTAAAATAATTTATTGCTTTTGCCCAACACTATAATAAGAAACCGTACGAATTTGAAATACAACAGAAAAGTCCTCATTATTAAGGTTAAATACGCGAAATGTCAGTCTTTCGAAGTCAGTCTACTAAGGAAGATTTAGTTACACTTCTGCAATAAATTTCAAATATGGTAACGTTTTTATTAAAATATGTGACTCTTTGACTACTTCGTAAATGTTCCTCGGTTGAAGGGATGTTTATTGTGTTACGTATTCTTGAGACAGAAAAATGAAGTTGGTAGTGAGGCGGACAAGTAAATTCGCTCTGTGTCATTCTAAGAAAATATTAATAGGCTGATAATTCATAAACTAGATTGATTTTTTTCGGAATAAGTTCAATAATGGATACGCGAATGTTCTGTAATTGTATGAAGGTATAATATTCCGTGGACCACTTCGAAAAAACTTTATAGACAAACTTATGCAGTATCTGCATATGTGCTGGTATCTACTAAGATAAAAATTAATGTGTTGTACTGTAATTAAGCTATTCTGCTTTATACATTAGCTGGTAGATCTTTTTCATGTAAACAAAATAAAACAGTCTCAGGTGAGACATCAGAAGAATGTTGCATGCTGTTATTACAAACTATAAAAAAGTGATTAGTCGTACCGGTAAATCCAATCTCGGTTCATTATAATTAAATAGCAGCAAGTGTTCGTTAATAAGATGATAGCTTATTCGTGCCCAAGAATAAAGAGTCTTGTGCCCGCTTCAGCAAAATTGTTAGATTCAGATAAACGTCTAACTGCTGTGGAAGTGAAGGTGAATGAAAATAATTAGGCAATAAGAGAAAACATGCAATTCTGAGACAGAAATATGAAAGAAAGATCCAAAAAATTTATAAAGCAATGGTTCTGTTTTGTCTGGGAACTAAACTGCTCAGATGTTACTTTTGGTTTTATCACAAATGATATAACTGTGACATACATAGAAGCGTTTCTACATGTATCAGTTGAGTGTCAAGTTAAAGATGTTACAGATTACCTATCTAGGGCAGCTCAGTTCCTATCGTAGTCGATATTTCCGTCTTAGAATAATACGAAAGTTTTGAGCGTCATCTATGCAGCAACTTCTTAAAATATTAAATATAAGGTTTAAAATCATTGCTAAGCTTATTAGTGAGGTAGCTGTTGCTTTTGGAAAAACCATCTGTTTTATATTGAGAAAATATTATTCAAGTCTTAATTATGTTTGTCTCAAGAAATATTCAGAAAAATGTTGTTTACAGTCTCAACTTTGTCGTTACGCGTGTCAGAGATTCAATGAAATATGGTCTACAAGAAGCCTTTTACAATGCAGTACTTGTACACAAACGCATTACATATGAATGTAAATACTTCTTTTCTCACTCATTTGAATGATCAATAAGATCAACGAACTCGGTATAACTTAAGTTCAAAAATTACTAAGGCTTCCAATATTTAAGTTGTATTGCCAACACCTATTAACCCGGGTAGATGAAAAATTACACTGTATCTAGAAGTAACAGAGGATTTAATTCCTTTATGATTCGGGACGACGTTACGTTTACTACAAATATCCGACTTTATCTCGACGTGATGGACTCGGCTATAAGAGTAAGATGGTAGGACGATAAATATATCCAACTGTTCACTGGTGCTTTACACAGTGATCAAATACGCAATTGTCTATAACTATTTGCTTGTCAATAAATGCAATAAAATTTTATTAACAAATGGAAAGTTATGTCAAGACTTTCACAAGACCTATTCGTTGTATACATAAAAAGGTGCTGATGGTAGATGCAATAGAATTCCTACACATCTTTCGTTGGAGGTTTCTGTGAGAATTAAACGGATAAGAAGGTGGACGAACTCTGATAACTCACACAACGAAGCAGACGATGTGTACTACAATAATATAAAGATGTGTATAAGAGCAGAGAAATGATAGCGAACCGTACTGCTGCCACTTTTCCAAGATACTGTGAGACACATTAGTATGTCTCTACAACAATAAATAAGAAAGTAGGCATTCAAAAGTAGGGTTAATTCATTCAATCTCTGGTTGCAAAGCAGTTATCTCACTTCAAAAGAAAATTTCTCAAGAAACCACGGCTGTATTGTGGTTCTACTGAAATACTCACAAAAAATAGTTTCATCATAGCAAATTAAGACGTGCTTCAGAGGCAACGAATGAAATTCAGCTTTACTGAAATACCGTGAAAAAAATAGTTTGGTCATAGCAGTTGACAGAAATTTGCTTAAACATATTCAGACTCCATTTCACGTGCAGAAAACTAATCCAAAGAAATATAACACTTACAAAACTAAAAACTCGCGAAGATGGAGAAAATGTTTCGGACCAAGGAACACTGTGAAATTAAAGATAAAAAAAACTGTCGATTGTATAACAAACATATAAGTACTACTATAATCCACTTGAAATTGTTTCGTAAACCACGCAGAATAAATATACGAAGTAATCTTTCAAAATTACAAAGAGAGATAGATTAAAGTTTTCTTCAACTGTAAAATCGAAAGAAACTAACAACTAGAGGCTTAACAACAGAATATCAGTCTGATTTAACTACCATCACTTAACAAGGCAGCTCATCTTCATCAAGACGCTGCGTTAGTCTTAAAAAAACAACAAACATACAGTCTACAAATATTTTCATCCAGTCTCACTTGCCCAAGGTAATGTTGCTTCAGTAAATTTCAAAACATCTGAATGAAATAGCTTTGGTCAGTTGTGTTGCTTGTTTTGATGTCTCTCCGTATTTCGAGTATCACGTTGTACCAGATAGTGTAATAGTGCCACTTAAGAAAGTATCGACCATCGACCAAAACTAGAATATGTCATTTATCTTGTACACTGATGACGGAATAAAACATTTATGACCTTTGATAATCAGATGTCTGCTTGTGCATTAGACAATATACTGGTGTTTACTCATAAAGGTTTTAAATAATTGTAACGACCTTCCACTGCAAAAAAAAAAAAAAAAAAAAATCAGTTAACCTACACCTCACCTCCAACACGCATTAGACTGTTTTGACGCCGTTGTCGTATGTTATTTCAGTATATCTGAATTCTTTTTAGGTTTCGGAAGAAAATTCCACGTTGTCTATGCTATAAATTTTGTTTATTGTGCAATAAAAAGAAAGTATTTTTACTAGATTCAGCAACTGTTTCTTAAGAATACTAAGAACCACGCAACTGTTCATCAGGAGAAGTTGTTTCTAATTAATAGCTTCATTTGCAATATAACAAATACGTTCTTGAGTTAGAGGGTGTGAAGTAAAGTATGTATTCAGTTTTTGCATCTTCATGACTTCCATAGTATATGTGTTGATCAAAGGAAGGAAATGAGCGTTACGAGCATTTATGTGCATCGTAGAATGTGAGAAAAGTGGATAGTTTAGCAAAACCTGAGTTTGTTTTCAAATACAATTTAAAACAGCAACAATATCTTTCACTTAACCAGTCAGCAGTCTGCCACGGTTGACACCAGTCTGGAGAGGGGCTTACCACAAACCTAATATGATGAAATCTTTAAAACCGAAAAGTGTGAGGACCACAAGTGCCTGATACGTTAATTACACCAAGAAGGTGGACTATTTCCACAATTTATCGAGTTTCGAAGGAAGATGGAAAACTCTAAATTTGTTAGTATCCCGGACTACATGAAACACAAGAAAAATTTTTTGGAGCTGCAAATGAGTTCTGAAACCTGATAAAGAAAAGTTTCAGCTTTGCTTCCATTATTTCCAAGACCATCTAAAAATTACTTCTGAATTATGCACTTCGTTAAACTGTGTATTATAATAGATAAGAAAGATTTATGCACACGGATGTATACAAAGGTAAATAGGATTCGGCCGTGCATCTTTATAGAGGACCATGGAGGTTCTGCTGGCAAAGAAAACTACTGCCAGCGTAAAAAAAGTGTCATTGACCACCTCTAACTGTAGTGTAGCTACGCTGATCATATTTGACTCACATAGTACCAGTATTACTACAACAATCTGATGAGTTTATTTATCCGTAAGAGAATTTATCATACATTTCCTCCAAGTCCATAACTTTGCAATATTCCGATTAATTGCAACAAATTCCCTCAAATTTTATCTTATGTGACCTCCACAGTGCTCCAAGTGTTCACTAATTTTGCCAGAGACCTGAAAAGGCTCGTCGACGTGGTCGACAACAGTACACTATGGTATTCTAATACATCCACGTATCCATTATTTTACCTGTTTCTCAAAAAAAAAAAAAAAAAAAGAAAAAATTGCCGGCCGGAGTGGCCGAGCGGTTCTAGGCGCTACAGTTTGGAACCGCGCAACCGCTACGGTCGCAGGTTCGAATCCTGCCTCGGGCATGAATGTGTGTGATGTCCTTAGGTTAGTTAGGTTTAAGTAGTTCTAAGTTCTAGGGGACTGATGACCTGAGACGTTAAGTCCCATAGTGCTCAGAGCCATTTCAGCCATTTTTTACTAGAAAATTCGAACAAGACTATGAATTATCAGCCTGATAAAATCTCTTTGAATTGAAACACAGAAATTTTTTTTGTCAATGTCGCTATCAAATTCCGTATTTACTACCTATACACAACATAATGTACATACCTTCCGTGGAATCGGAACGAGCCTATGGAATATAATTCGAAGAAATGAATGAGAAACATCTTTAGTGGTAGCGAAACAGTCAAACAGTCGACAATATTACTGCATGAAATGAAGAGTAAATACAGGTTTCATGCTTGCTGGCGTTGTTGGAATCTCTTCTGATTCGTCTCAATGTTTGGTCATAGACAACGGTAAAATAAAGTCATATAGTTTCGGAAACTCTATTGTGCTTTGTATTTTCGTGCTTTTCAGTACGCGGTTAAGATACGAACATAATAAATCTTATGAACAAATTAGACATAACATAACAAGCATAGTAAAATGGCAGCTCGTTTAAAAAATAATTTAGTAACAGTACATATGAAATGAAAATAAGCAAATAAAACGTTGGAACACTTTTAGATACAAGATACATGCATTTCATGGACTCTAGGAACCAAGAACATCACACAAGTAATATCTGTTGACAAAAGACAAGAGAGACGCAGAATGTAATTCCGGCGCCAGAGGAAAGGAGAACATGAGGAGTTACTTATTTATTCGTAGTAGATTAAAGTCGATTCAAGAAGAGATAAGCGATTTACAAGAATTATTGAGAGTGTCACATCATCCAAAACAAGAATATAAGAAACATTTTTAATATTGTCGCAGTGGATAGGGAAGAAACACTAACACATCAGACGGAAAGAAAAGGAACTAGATTGTAAAAGAATATACGTCCGAAATGAGGGTAATGAAATTTTAATAATGTGTGTCTACATAGTCCGACAAAACTAAACAACTGTGCTACTTTATACAATGATATACTACTTGCCTAAATTAAGTAAGAACATCCAGCTCAATTTATTGTTTACGTGGATGCCACTGATCAACATTAGCTTGTTTTACTAGAGTGATTCGTGTTCGCGATTTTAAAAATTCCTTCTAGTACATCAGTACACCGAATGGAGGGACCAGTTGCTTCTGTGAGAGAAAACAAAATTTTTTGCTTGCGTATAAAAAATTCCGGTGATGTACAAAGAAAAGTTAAATAATGAATACCTTGTCATAGACACTGTTAGTATATTTTCTTTGGCGTTTAAGGTATGGACAGAAGGCGACAACTGTTCGGACTTCAGACTTAGGTCAGTTTCCTACTGTATTTTTCCACAATCCTCTTGTTGAATTGTAACGCCTTATCTGTTTACGTAGTGACTATTCATCTGTATCTTGTTACTTGCATTTTGTTGGATTTAGTTCAAGATTTACGGCTCTAACAAACTAAAATAGGTCTCTATGTTCTTTGGCGTGTTACCAACAGTTTTATGTGAATATTATTATTTATTTCAAGGAAGCGAGGAAGTTTTCACATAATCAGTTTTTTAGTAGACCGCTTGTTACAGACAGATTGAGTTTTTCTGCCGACAGGCAAAGTACTGAAGATGAATATAATACTGCATTCCGTAATATTATTGCACCGATAAGATGGGGGGAAAGAGGACAGTGTACTTCCGTAACGCACATATTGTACAACTTCAGCATGGGGAGTTAAGCACTTGTAACAACTATTTTTCGTTAACATGTAAGAATATCATTAATTTGAGATTCGTGCCAATGAAAGCATTAAATAGGCATGTGACGTGACATGTACTAAAAAGCCGGTAAGAAATTGTATTTCCTCAGCTTTTTGTAAAATCTACAATAAACATAAATATAGTGACACAACTGGAATGTAAGACGTAGACTACAGAAATTTTAATTCATTGACGAGTTGTCTGATACCGGAAACTTTTTGGCGAGGAGTACTCCAAGGTTATTTCAAAAGAGCAGCCACAAAAGTTTCTGGGAAAAAGGAGAAAGCAAAAACGGTAAGGGTGCAGCATTTTCAGAAATTACACCAAACTGCATATACAGATGAAGGTTCACAATCAAATTAAGTGAAAAGTATTTCCTGTCTTCACATGTGTTCACTTTTATATTTGATGTAGAATCCTGTGGTGAGCATTCAACAAGATCTTTCCTGATAATGACGACTTTCTGTCTCGCAACGAAAAAGAAATTATGAGAATCTGAGCAGTACGATGCTTTTTTCTCATTCTTGACATGCAAACCACGTACATCTGGAGAGGCGTGACGATGTTTTACTTCTACAGTGTTAAGAGAAAAACAATTGTTTTTTCACTTTAGTTGCACCTAAGGACAAAGTACAGATGAAAATTACAATTTTCGAAGGTTTTTGGAGATACTCTTTTTTCTTGATTATTCATTTATCCTCAAAGAGAGAAGGAAATGATACTAAAAAAAAAATTACGATTTCAAAATTAAAAGAAGGGAAAAATAAAAACACCATAATTCATTAACAATAACTAACAAGTGCAACAATTCCGAAAGAAGCGGTACACGGGAGAAAGCTGTATATATTTCCCGATGACTGTATGCTACTTCAGTGTATATACAAAGAATCCTTTAAATTAATGTTTGTATTATCCAGAGAACAAACGGAGAAAGTCCAAAGAGAGGAGAATGAAACACTATGAGGATTTAGGAAACAAATCAGAATAACAAAAAATAGCAAATGATATCAAATACATTTTATATATCGTTTCAATGTGATCAACACGTTACATCAGTTATAATTTCTGACCAGAGATTCACTGTGTTGCTGGTTACTATATACGTGATATAGATGATAAGCTGCGTAATAAAAATTGTGGTGGGGTTTCACTTTATGTATCCCTGTTTCCTACAACAAATAACTATGTTTTGAAAGTCTTTATGCCTTGAACAAACACAATTTCTTTATTTTTTTTTTCACCCAAACATACACATTTCATTGTGTATGCACTAAAATACCAAATATATTTATTGTTATTTGAATTTTCATACATAAAATACGTACCACCGAATGTTCTAGGTAATGCTTCTGAAATTATGCAGGATTGATTCCCGGTATTAGGGGCATAAGTGTGTGCTGTTTGTTAATGTTTAGCGCTATACTTTATTGTAAGCGTCTTTCGCTAACAGTTTACCCGTAGTCAAAAATAGTTCTGAGCCTAAATAATTGATTATTTTCTACTTAATTCGTGAAAGTAAAGTAGCCGTATCGCTTGAACCATGTACGTACAGCATATGGAGTATGAAATTTGCAGGCTGATTAAAACTGTGTGGCCGACCGGTAGAACACTTGCTCGCGAAAGGCAACCGTCCCAGGTTAGAGTCCCCGTCCACCACACAGTTTTAATACGCCAGGAAGCTTCAAATCAGCACACACTCCAATACAGTGTGAAAATTTATTTTAAGTACAAAGAAAATTCCAAAATATGCAATGGGATCAATTTCAAAGGAAAACGAAGTATTTAATGAATTGTAGGTACTGAAGTTTGATTTAGTTGCCGATTAAATATGTTTTAAATATTCTTTGTGGTGATAAAATTATAGTCTTGTCGTTAGCCTAAGACTCACAAAAAGAAAAGAGTTATAATTGTATTATTTGTAGAGTATGTTGTAAAAGTTATTCTTAAGAATGTATCTCACTACTCTTAAGCACAAGTGTAAGGCAATAAAATGTTGAATTGTAATTTGGTTGGAAATAAAAGTGTTTATTTGATTCCTTTTAAATGTTTTCGTGGTATGTGGATTGTTTGCTAGTTTAGTATAAATTCCGACGACAGTGAATAGTTGCGCATTCCTCTGATCCGAGCAGAATTTTATAGTAGCTATCGCACAGTTTATGCGTATAGCGAACGATGTTGAAACAAAGAGAAACTTAGATACTTCGCAGTTTTCAAACTATAGTTCAAAAGGCAGGGTACACCTTACTGTAACAAAACAACATTGTTTAGTAGGTGACAGCTGTTGTCCCTTGTGAAAATTTGCTGTTCAAACCATGTTTGCGTAGGGATGTGGAACATGAAATTACAGTTTCTGAGATCACACGCGTGGCACAATAAAATGAGAAGTGTTCTTTTATCATGTTCCTTCCTTTCTCCGCCCAGAATAAATTGAAGAATATGAGCGTGAAACAGTGCTGAAAGTAACTGATTTGGTAGACAGGCGTATCAGAAGAAAGATGCCGTCCCGTCTATTCATTTACTCTAAACATGGGCTGCTATTTCAGCTCTATTTCCATTATTTTTTTCTGGGTATTGCTATTTGCAGAGAACAATCACACGCAAAGAAATCTTGTCCTACTGGGAAGTAGTGTAGTTTGGAGTAAATATTACATGGAAATTGTTTCTTCGAATCACTTACTTTCTTCGTTCACTGTCGTGATCGAATTTTTGAAAGATTTATTTCTTTATCTGGGTCTGAAGTTCACACGAACGGCTGAACCAAAGAATTATTATTTACGTAACTAAAATTTAATTATTTTCTTGTTACACACGAAGTAAAACTATATCAGAAACCAGAAGATATAGATACTACAAGAATACGAAATCTGAAAATATGTTAGCTATTTGTAAAAATAACGGAGTCAGTTTTTTTAGTTTTAAACGGGCCCTGTCTCATTATTTTTTTACATATTCAAATTTTAGAGAGCCATTAGAAATCCGAGGAAGAAATTTTGCAGTAGTGCTATCCGCTCTTGTATAAAATTTTGAGAAACGTTCATGGACGTTTAAAAGTACTACAAAATATCTAGGAAGAGTCCAAAGGACAAGTAATCAGCGACGGTATTTGCAAAAGAATTTGAATATGTGGCGTTCTTAGAATACCAAGAGTGCACCCTACCACGTGGAGGAAACTAAGAGGGAACTTCTAAGAACATAAAAATTTTAAAATATAGCGAAACAGGTAGTAAGTAGTATTTTTATATCTTCTACATGATAGAAACTGCTCAAACGTATGTAAGAACGTGAGTTACTCAATTAAAATAAAATTACGTGCAAGTACCGAGAGAAATGGCAGGTAGGCGAAAGGAATTGTAGTGTCTACTAATCCTAACATACTGCCCTGCATGATCAGTAGAGAGTAACACAGAGTGAAGGCTATTACAATAAAGAAAAAAAAAGAAAAAAAAATCAATGGAAGCGAGCAGCGAAGCATCTTAAAGGAATATAGTAAAGCAGGGCACAATATACTACGTGATAACCATCGGCTATTAAAACATGCGGGGGAAACAGACAAAATTGACAGAAGTGGGACGGAAAGCAAAACTAAATGAAATTGCTAAAATTAGCGAATCAATGTAAGCAAACGGTAATAAAGAACTGAATGTTACATGTAATTTATTTCTATATGAAACAAAATTTCTAGAAGTTTTACCTACATATTTTACAAATTCTTAGTGTGTTAATGAAACCATAAGAGTTGTACAATGTTTACGATCATAGTGTACCGAAAGCAAAGCTCACCACTTGACAGGCTTAGAAGGGCCTTGTGGTATAAGAAAGTATCAGACTCGCAATAGCTAACGACCTAAAATCGACTGATGATAAGCATTAGGTCCGTCTGTATAATGTTAGAATTTGTTTCATCTTTTGAATATTTTTGCATGAGTTTTGTGTATTCTTTCTTTCCAATGTTCTTTCAGAAAGAAGACTAGACCCTACATCGAACAGAAACTGAGAGCTGTTAATGTAGTTCTGCGACGGCTGACAGTATCCCCCAGATCTACCATTTTTTTTCAGGTAAGTGAGGTAGCATCGTTTGCGGGTGCGCATATGTAACAACAACATTGTCCACAAACTTAATCGAAAACTAGCGTACTACATTACGCTGCTGCTGTTGATAACTAATGGGAAAATTAAAAGATAAATTTCCAATTAGTGTTTCAAATTGTTTAACAGATCCTGCTGTAGAACTTTTCGAATATAAAACTATAGATTTCTCTTAATAAAATGATGTATAGTATATAGAATAACTTAAAAATTTAAAGGCCTGTACTTCAGCAGCTGTTGAGGTGATGAAACCAACCGTTTTCAAGCGATCTTTGATTTTTCACACACCGAAAGCTTTCCGTTACTCTGCTTTCTCGCTACTCTGCGAAGTAGCAGGGTTCCTGTAACTGAATATCTTCGTATTCTTGATGGGACAATAGACTGTAAGTATCATATCAAACGGAAACTGCTCGTCTATTGAGGAGACAAAAATATGATATGAAATCATGCACTATAGATACTGCCATAAGCCTGAATAACATTTTGTATTCTTCATGTACAGAACTTACTATTGTAATTTTTCCTTCTTTTGCTACAAGACGTCCAAACATATCATATTCACTATATTATCTAAAATTTTATTTAATTAATCACTATTTTCTAGGAACGCCACAAAAGACAATAATCCAAAAGAGAAACAAGTGATAGTAAAGTTCATATAGAGAGTTAATCCTTGTGGACAAGCATCAGTCAGATATGTTTGTATTGTCCCAAAAGTATTACTTTTCATAGCGGGCTAGAAAACTTCTTCCTATGACGTTAAGAGCAAGTACTTTAGCAGGGTAAAACATGCGCACCATGCGGCAAATATCAGCGACAAACAAACTAAGTCAGTGAAAGCTGTAACACGTTGTTACATTTCAAAGAGTCATTTACTGTAAATATAAGGAAGAGACTAAGGCTACAGGATCGGAAACTGGAATTGTATCCTTTTGGTTTTGTTCACAACCAGAAAAGAGAGTTAATACCTTTTCCATGGCATAATGTTGCAGAATAACAGGTACCAGCATGACTCAAGTATACCGCTACGTTCTCCTAACTTTCGTGCATGTCATTTAAATTTATATTTTAGCATTTTACACAGCGTATGCCCTCTATTTTTAACAGAAAAATGTTTCTGCAACATATTCTTGGAAAGTATCAGCAGGAAACAGTAGTCGATGATTTCACATGATTAACACGCTTCCCTCCTTTTCCCTCAGAACCACCGTCCATTTATATTGTGCCCTTGTAAGTGAAAGATGGCACAAAAAGATACATTGTAGATTTTTTTATATCAAATTCTTTGAAGACAAATGCTGGCTACTTGTAAACGGGAAATAACGGTAAAAGCAAATGATTCTTTAGGAGGCGTAGTACGACTAACATAGCATGTTTACCACTGATGTACGAGGAAGTAGAAGTCGTTGTAATAATAACAGTATTCGTAAAGACAAAAAAAAAAAAAAAAAGACGCATTAAACCACAAACCTGCTGTATTGGATGTTTGGAGACCTACATTTAGATCGGCAAACAAATAAATGTATATATTGAATCATCCACATTGGGTTATCTCTAAAGATTCCCTGCGGTAAATGAAATTTGGTACAGAATCTACATAATAAAGAGTGATCTACTTCATTATTTTAATTAAAAGAGTGGTCAACCTCATAGATTTAATTTCGTTACATATTACATTGATTAACTTTATTTTAGACATCGTGAATAAAAACTACACGGCACTGATATAATATTCTACAATAGTTATTATTAATTTCACGAGACGGTTTTCGGCTGTAACTCCATCTTCAGTTACGGAGATGAGTATGTGGTGCCGTGAATTTTGTTTTGATCAAAGATTTTAAACTATTTCATTTGCAGAGTATCCCATATCCAGAGATGAAAAATGTTAAAATGTTGGAATTGAGAATAAAACAAGAAGAAATATTTTAGTGTAAAAGCCTTTAAGATTATTTAACAAAGACAAAAAATATCTAACATATTAACTAATGAACAACATCAACAATTGTTGATCGAAGAAAATAAATTGAACAATGAAATGTGGTGACATGTTCGATAGACGTGGCTAAAAAGATCTAACGTTAATATTTTTTATCTCTGGAAATGGAGACACTCTGTAGATCCATTACTTTAAAATCTTTGATCCAACAAAATTTCACTGCACCATATATTTATCTTTGTGTCTGATGATTGTGTAACAGCCGAAAACCGATTAGTGCAATAAATAATAAAATGTTGTAGAATACTACACCAATGTTGTGTGTATTTCCATGCATAATATACGGTACGTATGTTCAAAGATGCCTGTGAGCGGTAACTTTTCATTGGCAAAAAGTCTGAAATTGGTCTAACGGCACTACAGGTATTTATGTGCTATTAGAAAAAGTATTTCTATCATATAAAAAATTCGCCGAGAAAGCCTGCACTCACATATATTTTTAACATAGTTCTAGACAGTGATTCCATATGCACAAACTTACAAAGCACAGTTTTGCATTTATTAAGTCGCAGTACAAATCTGTATGTGAAATAAATAAGGCTGCGATTGAAACACTAGGTATGTAGCCTGCTGCAGTTGATTATTGCTATGTCTTATTTGAATGACGGGTGCAGACCTTGCATTACGTCTAAATGAGTTTATTATTTTAATGAGGCTACTTCCAAGAAGCCCGTTTGCTTGAAAACAAAGAAGGCAAAATAATTCTCCTTACACGATTTGCATACCCGCATCTGGAAATACTTGAAAATGTCGACAGAAGAAAAGTCTTATCAAATGAAAAACGGCTTTTTAATCAATCGTAAGCTCTTCCGAATTGAAAAGTAGATGAATCAGCATAAGATTTCACCCACTGTCTTCTCCGATTTTCTGTTCCATTAATATTCGGTCCGTAGCAGGTAGCTATAGATTTCTTGCTGTGGCACTATAAATATGAATCTTTTTCTATCAGTTGCTGCTATTTTCTGTGAATAAGCTCGAGGAGAACAGTGGAACCTAAGTTCTTATTTTTGATGTAAACTCACTGTCATTAAAAGACATCAGTTTTACAAGAAGAAGAATCCACCGTCAAAAAGGGAAAGCTTTTCATTTGTTAGTTATAGGACAGAATTTAAGCACTTTTTATAAAATTTTATACTACAAAAATCTAGCTCAATTTTTACTTAATGAAACTATGAGTTAAATTCTAGCAATAAAAATTGCTATAGTAAGGATAATTTAAACACGTTTAATGTTACCTAATATTAATGGTACTGTTTATTTCAGCAGAACGGACAAGAGACGCACATATTCAAAAACTGAGATATTTTGGCAAGGATCATGGGGCAAATATGAATATAGATGAATCAATTTCCAAGAAGAATATGTAAATTTTTATCTAGGAGACACACTAAGCCGTAAGCACAACAGTAAGTATGCGCATTGTATAGTAACATAGAAGCTAAGAATGTTCTTTGTTATTTACCTTTTATTGTTAAAAATAAGATGTGACTACAGCATGCGCTATTAAAAATATAAGCAGAAAACATTTAGACTGTGTTCGGAAGCAGTCGTTGAATATTATTTATTCATAATGCAAGAACATAAACTTAGATTCTCAGATAAACTTGAATTAAAAATATCTTCTGATAGGGATATTGTCCTCTCATTATCTTACGTTTTTGAGAAATATCATGAAGTACGGTCTGTAAAAGTTGGTATTATGAATTTAAGAAATTTAATTTGTAATCTGCTTTCAGTGTTACTGTAAATTATTTATTTCCTTTTGGAAAAGAATGAAAGATGCAATTTCCAGCTTCTTCCAGGCTACTAAATCACTTCTTTTCGACGGAGGTTTTTCGGCGTCTTAACTGACTAGAAAAACAAAGCGACTTCAGTACCGCAGCTTCGTAGAGAAGAAAAAAAATCTGAACAAGTATGGTAAGGTCATCACGTTCATGAAACAAATAGGTTATCAGTTGATGTAATATGATACATAAATTAACTGCAATATTCATGCCGTAGCAATTGACGGTACTTTTAAGCTTAGTGGACATACTTAATAATGCACAACTTTCTAATTTGTAGTAGGTGAGTTATAACTGGGAATCTGAAAAGGATAAATAAAATACAGTTTCTCTCTCAGGTTTTACGAAGAGTTAAAACTACAAATATCTGTAATACGAATTCTTCAGGCAGTTACAATACATTGAGTGCTAGTAATGGTATGAGTATGTGAAAACAGCAAGTGGCATTCGTTTTCTTATTCCACGTTAAACTGTAGGAATGGAAGGGAAACTCTGGAAGTTGCTTTACTTGTTAACACTACTGCGTCTTCCTTAGTTTTCTTTTTTTAATACAGTTATGTAACATTATTATTTAGAATGATTTTTTGAATTCAAAATTATTATTTTTTTCTTTCTCATCCAGGTTATGAAATAAAAGAAAGCAGGAGAAGGAACATTAATGCCTCATACATTGTCGATATCATTATCCTTGGAAATTACGCGCTACCTCTCCTGAAGAAATATTTTGGAGAAAAGGGGAAGCAAGCAGTTCTGTGGTTTGAGGGATCACCGAGAAACTTCATGCACGTTGGACTCACCCCGAATACGATTTTTTTTTTAAGTAGTATGAAAGTTCCGTAGTTTCGTTATCGAAATGTTAATCACAGATTTCGTTGCTCGTTTCTTCGACTCCACCTAATCACTGAAGGCAACGCGATACGCACAGTCCTATCGAATTTTTTCCGGCTCACAGAAATTTAAGATCAACCAAACGCCCTTGTACGACCGTAAAAAACGTTAAAAGTAATCGAAATAACCTAAGAAGAGACCTTCCATCAATAAGTATTTCTACGAGGAGACAGACAATTCATGTTTTGCTACGTTTTTTAAGAAAACTTAGTTCTGATCCAACGGTTTACTTAAACGGAAGTCTCGGTTCTTTAGTTCCAATATTCACTACCGCTATGTGGATGGCTTCTTTTATGCCTTTATGGTGTGGTCGCCTCTTAGTTTTAAATTTCACTGAGAACGTTCTTTTTTGATTGCGACGGGAAGCTTGAACTATAGCGGCACAATGTGTCGGGTTCACGGTTTAATTGCGCGCCAAGTACCGAGCAACGAAGTCGACAGTCTTCACCACAAGAAGGAAATAGGGAAGTTTCCAAAATACGATGTAAGGAAGATGTCTACGACGATGCAGACCCCAAATCATCAGTTTCGTAGAGCACACCGGAAGGATAATGAGTCTTGTGTGTTTATCGTGGTATTCTGTAGCTAAAACCTTATGAGATCTAAATTTTCTAGCTACAGCTGAAGTATCTTAAGTTTTTGATTGCACATCCAAAGGTTTCCGCACAAGTCCTTTTTTTTTTTTCTTTTATTTTAACGTTACCGTGCTGACCACGACTATCGTTCAAATCATCTCGCTTGTACCGTGCGTCGTAAACAGCTTCACACCCTGATTTAATCCACTTAATAAAGAAGCAAAGCAATTGTTAATATACAGAAATTAATAAATTATATTTCTGAATCGTTTGCGCCTTTGCCGGCGTGTGGGTCAGAAAAAAAAGGCATCGACCCGGTTGGCTTCCAACGTTAATTATGGTCGGAATGTGATTTTAATATTCGAGACGACGCGTTTCGTCAAACAAATTTTAACGTGCAAAAATTTCTGGTGTAAGCGATATTGGGCGACGGCCCCGTCGCGGATCGAAGCCGTGACCGCGCGAATGGCTGCCGGTCTCCGGTAGCCGCGCACCCTCGCTTTATTGCCGCCGACGGTGCCTCTCCTACATTTTTCCGCTATTTCCGCTCCTATCTCGCGTTTCCTCTTCCCACAGACCGCTCCCCTCCTCCTTCCCTGCCCTTGCTCTCTCTCTGTCTTTCTCTGTCTCTCTCTTTCTGTTTACCTTCTCCTTTCCTTTTTTTCGGCAGATTCCCCTGCGCTGCGACACACGGCGGGGTGTGCCAGCCCCTGAGTTGTTACCAGTAACGCATCGCGGCCGCGCAGGACCGAACGTTAATGGAAGTTGCGCGCGTGCTTTATGGCGGGTCGTACTTAGGGCGCATGTCACGTGCGGGCTTCATAATTAGAAAGCGGCTCAAAGGCAGGTGGCGCGCAGCGCAGAGAGCGCGTCCAGCCCGGGAATCGGAGATGAGAGGCGGCGTGCCCGACAAAGCGAACGAGAAAGCCCGGCCTGCAACGGCACCTTCGGCGCAAACATTTGCTCTCGTCAGGAGCGCAATAGCTGGTAAATAACGGGCTGGAGTACGCGGCGATTTAAGGTGAACCGATAGGTCCACCAGCAGGCAGCGGAGGCTAGAAGAAGATTCACTAGAGAAATAATGAAGGAAAGGCGGAACAAAGGCTACTGTGGACTCCTCGAAAGAGTGACTGAGAACAGGCCAACGAAAAATGGTCAAATAAGGCAGACTGGATTAGAAGAAATTGCAATAGATCTAAGAGTAAGTAAAAAGGGAAGAGCGTATGGTTCAATTAAGAATACCTACAGCAAGAAATGTATCTGCACAAATACAAAAGTGAAATAGTGCAACACAGCGGTAAGATTTTTAACGTTTATTTGCTCGCAAGTGCTTAACGGGGGACCTTCATGAAAACCACGCACTATTTAAAAGATGCACCAAATCCACATTTTTGAAGATACGGCAGTGAATTTTGTACCATATTTTAAGCGAAATTAATAAATTTACTGTAAAGTTTCCTGGATTGTATTTATTTACGTTTTTTAATCAATTTCAAATTTCCTAATTTCCAAATAGAATATGTGTACCTTTTCCCCGAAACTAATAAAAAGATTTCTACAATTTTTTTCCGGTTCAACTCTTTGTATGTAGTGAGCTTTTCAAGTGAGACTTTTTTAAAATGTGTCGAATGGGAGAATTTTTGTAATTTTTAAATTTTAATTCTGTAAGCATAATTTAGAATTGATGTAAAATTCCAAGCACTTTGCCCATATCTCAGCTACCACTCATATTTCCAAAATTTACTCTTGAGAAAACATTTATTACGTTTATAGAAATAACTGTACAATATTTCATGTTTCTAGTCTTCATAGATTCTGAGGAAAGCGTACACAAACGTTAAAAACATAATTTTCAGGAAATTCAATTAAGAGTTCAATTTAACGTTTATTCTCATTCATCTCTTCAGAATGCCCTAGATTTGTACTCCGGGTCCTTTTCCCCCCACAAGGCTCGTCTTGTACTGTCTTCTTTTCCGCCTTCTTTCCTCAACTTCGTCTTCAACCAACTTTTCAGCTCCAGATGGCTTGAGAGAAATTTCCTATCTTAAAACTCATTCCGTCTAATACTTTCATCCTCGCCACGTTCCCATCATTAAATAAGAGTGCAAGAACTGCTTCTTATGAACTGCAATTCTGACGAATGTAGCAGATGAAAATGAGCTCTTATCACATCGTTTCTACATGGGTGAATTTAGAGACTCATATGGATTCTGGTTTTTCCATGAACACACCTTTTTAGTAGTTCAGTACCAGTCAGAAAACTGTAAGTGGCCTCGACGATATCCAGTACACAATTTGGAGGCCGCTTCTACTCAATGTAATCCACGGAAACGTTGTTCACCGAGATAGTCCTGAAATTTTGCCTCAAAAAGTCGGTGTGGTAGGAAAGTCGCATCAGGCATTTAATTATTTTTCAGACACTTCGTATGCGATTTTATCACTGAAACTTTGGGTACTTGTTGTACATGAGTTCTATCAATAACTAACAAATAACCTGAAAATTGACATTGCTGATTAATTTCAGAAGCGTCCCCTCTTAACGATCAACTACAAGCTGGACAGAATACGGATTCTTGAAATAAGAGGTGTTAGAAAAATAGTGGCTTCCATACAAATTACGTATGGTTGTAACATTGGAAGCAATGAGAAGATCAATGAAACCTACAGAAAATAATGTAGAAAATGGTGAAGGGGAGGTTACTATTTTCTGTACTGAATGAATGAGAAGATGCTAACGAAACAAAGATTCCTGTGTTTCCAGAAAAAGAAGTCAACAGTAGCATGAATAACAGAAATAGGGAAAGAAATTTTTGTAATATTCAGATACTAAATCTCGATCGGTTTCAAGGCAGGAAAAGTAATAAATCAGACGAAACACAACCAACAATGAGAGAAAGTGATGGAACACTGGAAATATAAGAAACAACAAAGAAAGAAGCGAAACTGAAGTTGTTACTTGATCGCGGTTGGTCTGTACCACGACAGAAAAAGAAGGAACCTAACGGATTCACCAAATATAATGTATTGTCCCCCAGTCTCAAGAGGTACATCTAACTCGAAGACCATGTGGCCCTTTCACCACTGATTTGTTTATTTAGCACTTTAACATTACCCAAATATTTAAGGTGACGTGACGAGCAGTCAAAAAAGTTGCAGAATAGGCAGTTGCGAGACCAAGACTGACTGGAAGAATGCTGAAGAATATTGTTTAGCAGTCTGGGACTTTACCCAATCCGATTCATGGAACATGGTTTATTCGGGCTGCGTTTGCTTATTCAATATGAGAATGTGATTAAATTTTAATAACTTGCGGTTCGAGACTCCACAGGCAAATGTACCTCGCGTAAAGACTTACTCTTAAAATTCCAGGAAGGTAAGAAAAATATCACCTTCATCCCATCCATCTCTTTTAATACGGATTACAAAAAAATATATGGGATCTCGAGTTTTTACAATAGAGCACTATGTCAGAACAGAGTCGCTATTGAAGAAAATGGAATTATGCAATGTACTCTCTGCTATGCACAGTATAGTGGCTCGTGTAGTTTTGGTACGGATGTGGCAGTCTCTCTGTACTATTGTATGAGATCTGAAAATTGGCTGACCAGCAGTGAACTGACTTAGATACAAACGAACAGACATGAGGCAATTCCTGAGACACTGGAATCGTACTGGGGAGAAAGGAAGGAAACTTGGGTGAGGTTTTACTATTCCAACAACATTCGCAATACTGAAATGGAGCACGAACTGGAAGTGGACAAAAACGGGAATGAAATCGTCGTTAGTTTTATCTAAGAAGTCATTCCGACATTCGCCTCTCGAGATATTAGGAAAACGATTGGAATCATAAATCAGGATGGTCGGAGCTCGTTTTCCTGGGTGAAGCATTGTTTTAACATCTGCTTGTATTCTGAACGAGCAGGATAGAGTGGGAACCATGTCACAAACTGGCCAAACAGTTTTAATGTCCCGTTGGTGCGTCTTCATCGATTCTGGAGTTTAACGGTAAGGTTTGCCTGACAAAACCGAGGCGGATATCATCACACGTTGTTTCCCGAGTGTGATAATGCCTCATCACTAAGGAATATGATGGCGTCGGCACGTTAAAGTCAGACAGCTCATATCACCAAGCAAAGGCCTTAAAACAGAAGGCGCATCCGATGTTTATCATAAGTAGGTTGGCTTTGTACGGGTTTCCGTAAGCAAAGGAACTGAGATCAATATTCATAACAAATGAGAGAGTCGTAGCATAAACTAGATCTGGGCAACTGTTGTGCAGAAAATTGTACAGTCCCTTAACAAGCCGATCATTTGATACAAATGTGAACAGGCTGACAGCATCCTGTAGACAAGCAACTTGCTTGATAAAGCAGATAATAAGTGATAGAGACATAGAAAGTGTACTTTTAATTTCGTGAATCTCATTCCACGTAATATAAAACAAAACACCGCTTCCCATGACGCTGCCACACATGCCTACAATTCCCTATGCTATATTATCGGAAAAAATAAAAAAAGTAAACAATAAAAATTTTTGAACAATTGTTGCGGCAATAACATAAAAGATCGGACAGTACAAGTTACTTGAAGTGTCTAGTGTGCCCAAAGCAAACCAAAATTAAACCGTAAACAACACAAATCTTTTCCAGCTATAATGAAATATATCAAATGTTCAGAATGAAAACTAAATAAATAACTCAATACCTGGTCGTAACGTCGCCGAAAATGTTACTTAACTGTTGCAGACACTAACATCAGGCATAAATTGGGGGGTGAAGTATGTACACTTCAGTGAAACGTGTGGCACAGTGGAGATTAAGTAATGAGGCTTGAGTCGTCGAAAGTCTTTCTAGATATTCTGATTTAGAAGCAGGAAGTGAAGAGGTAGTCTAAGGGCATTAAAATTTCTATAGCACCACATACAAATTATAAGTTGACAGAAGGAGGAACTGAATCAGAAAGCAAAATAAATGTGATTATTGTGCATATCGAAAGACTTTAAGATCTTTAGAAGCTGTATTTTAACAAGACACTGGAATTATATCTTTAACTTAGAACTCACCAAAATTTTCAAAATAATTCTGCAGAAATGAAGGAAAACCAAGGGTGCTCCTTGTAAATCAGCTCCCACCTGTTCCAGTAATTCATTACGCTGTATTTTGCGTAGTAGTACTAATACCAAAACAACATTCGACTTTGCTTTAAAGAGACGGTTAAAGATAGCGGTCTTAAGGATTCAGAAGCACAAAATATTTTGTACCCAGATCGTATTTGCTTTATATTAAGGAAGGTAGTGTATGAGAACAGATACAGTCAGGTGAACACATGTAGAGAGATATGAAGCTACAAGTGGTCTGAGAAAACGAAAGCACGTGGTGCTTGTTTATCACTTCCTCGTCCCCACTGCATTCCCTGTCGCCTTCCTGATCCACCACAATGCAGACACCTGGGGTGACACGAACCTCAGACTAGATCCACAACGTCCAAGGTGAGCCAAGATGTCCCTGTCGAGGCTCGAAGCCGGGAATCCGGTTGTGTGACGAGATAGCAGCGCTGCTTGACGGCTGCCACTATCCCTCCACGCTACGGACGAGTCGTCCCCCGCTGTGGTCCAGAGTCGAAGTCACTGGTGGCATCAAGCGTGCCGTATCTCTCTTAACCAAACTTGTAGCACAGATCTCCATCGATCAATTTGACGTTGTTGCAAGAAACACACAGTAAGATGCTGGGATGCGGACTACACGGTACGAATGCTTGGGTGGTACTGGCCAGCTGTGGGCCGGTCCTCTTGGAAGGGGAGCGGGTGCGCCCGCCTGTTATAAGGGAGGAGGCGACTGAATCCAGCAGCCCCGCTACCGCACGGCTGAGGGGGCCACGGCGCGAGACAAAGGCCTCGCGTCACGATGCTACTGTCCCATCATGGGCTGAGAAGCCTCTCACTCGATAATGATGCAGAACAGAAGTACGCGATACACAGCTGTTAATAATTTGACACACTAAATACTGCAGATAGAAGGAAGTTGCTTAAGTACTGTGGTATTTAATGTACGTTACTGGCATATGGCGGCTCTGCGTGTGTGTGTGTGTGTGTGTGTGTGTGTGTGTGTGTGTGAGGGGAACAGTTTTTAATTTGTCACCACATTACTGACCTCTTCTCAAGCCAACCTCTTCACCTGAAGGCAGCTCTTGCACCACTTTCGGCCTGAAATCTCATTGACTGGAGCAGAATTCTCTTCACTGATGAGACCCGCTTCGAATTGAGCCCTGCTGACCGGCGAAGACGTGTCTGGAGATACCCCGGACAGCGGTTGGACACCAAGTCGACTGTCGCCCGCCATACGGCTCAACAGCCAGGGGTGATGGTCTGGGATGTCATTCCTTTTCATAGCAGGACCCATTTGATCGTCATCCCAGACGCCGTTAGAGAGCGGTGGTACGTCGACGATTTTTAGCGCCCTTCATCGTAAGTCATCCTGGACTTGCATTTCAGCAACATAATGCCAGCCCGCACACGGCGAAAGATTCTGAGCACTATGGGACTTAACTTCTAAGGTCATCAGCCCCCTGCAACTTAGAACTACTTAAACCTAACTAACCTATGAACATCACACACATCCAGGCCCTAGGCAGGATTCGAACCTGCGACCGTAGCGGTCGTGCGGTTCCAGACTGTAGCGCCTAGAACCGCTCGGCCACCCACGCCGGCTCTTTTGTCTTAGATTGTATTTGTCATGTGTATTCCTACCTTCGCCTTCCTCTATAGTGTTTGCCCTCTTCGACTTCCTTTGGTATCGTTGAAGCTATTCCCCGATGTCTTAACACGTGTCCTATCGTCCTGTCCTTTCTTCTATCCAGTGTTTTCCACAAGCTCCTTTCCTCACAGATTCTGCAGAGAACCTCTTCATTTCGTATCATGCCAGCATGTTTCTACATTATCACGTTGCACACTTTTCTCGGTTTGAACAGGCCTTGAAAGGAAAAACGGTACCGACCGGCCGCCGTGTCATCCTCAACCCACAGGCGTCACTGGCTGCGGATATGGAGGAGCATGTAGTCAGCACACCGCTATCTGGGCCGTATGTCAGTTTAAGAGACGGGAGCAGGTACTTCTCAATCAAGTAGCTCCTCAGTTTGCCTCACAAGGGCTGAGTGCACCCCGCTTTGCCAACAGCGCTCGGCAGACTGGATGGTCACCTATCCAAACGCAAGCCTAGCCAGGCAGCGCGTAACTTCGGTGATCTGATGGGAATCGGTGTTACCACTGTGGCAAGGCCGTAGCCCCACACTCTTCGATTCTTTTTTTCTAGGTTTCATGCAGTTCGTGATTTACTTGCACACAGAAGTATAATCTAATAAATTTTTTCCTCAAAATCTGTATTCCGTATGAGGGCTTTGGGTCATATTATTAGACGTCTATTATCAACACTCTTCTAATGTGCTACTCTGCTTCTTATGTCCTTTCTTCGTTCTTCAAGACTTATTTTGCTTCCAAAGTAGAAAACTTTCTTCGTCTGCTACACTGCCTCCAATTCCAATGCTAATCTCATTTCTGCAACCCATCTACTATCGTCTTCCTTTGGTTTACTTTCAGTCCACACGCTGTCCTCGTCAGACTGGTCGCTCCATGTAACTGGTATCCTGAATTCTCCCTCCCTTACATTGTTGACAGCAATGCCATCAACGAATCTTGTTATTGAAATCACCTCAGCCTGAATTTTTTGTTTTCCCTGAATTTTTCACTTACTTCCGTGTCATACTATTCAATGTACAAATTGAACAGTAGGGGCGAAACATTACATTCCTCTCTTACACACTTATTAATAACAGCACATCGTTCTTCCATTCTTATAATTTCCTTATGTTTACTGTATGGTGACTGCATTTCCCCACGATATAATAAATTTCTTCAGAGTCTTTCAAACACTTTGCACTATTCCAAGTTGTTTAACGCTTTTCACAGGTGGAGAAACACTAGGAAAATGTCTTAATATTTTTAATTGCACCTGTATCGTCAAGCGCTACAGCGGAACTGCCTTTTTGGTGCCATTAACTTCCCGAAAGCCAAACTGACTCTCACGTAACAGATCGTCAAATTTTCTTCTCCTTCTGCACATTATTTTAACCAGAAACTGAGATGCATGAGCTGACTGAGTGACAGTTCTAATATTTATTTATTTGCTGCCTTCCGGATCCTGCGAATGGTATTATTCGAATGTTCCATGGTATATCTTCAGTCTCAATGACTCTATTTGGAACAATCCTTTCGTTGCCACATCCCGCAGTGGTTTTAGAAATTTCGAAGATATGTTAGCTTTAATTTCTGTTAAGTTTTATCGCAAGTCTTCCAAACCCCTTTGAAACTGTAATACCGGATTCTCTGCGTCTTGCAGACCAACGCCGCTCATTTATTAATCTCCAGCTAAAAATTCCTGCATCTCGTAGAGACCTTTAATTTAGTTAATTTTGAAAAAAAAAGGTTTCTTACCCTTCCGTTAGTGTTTCATTCCTCTAAGCCAGTGCTCTGCGAATAGGAAAGTAAGACGTCACTTAGCAGCTCAGAGAGCGTTCTTACATTTTATGACGAATGATCTGGTTCTAGAAAAGAGGAAGGCAATGGCATGACACAGTGAACCAGGTCAGGTCTAGTAAAACACTCCGCTTTCCAAACCAATCCTCGAACTGCTATCAAACGTACACGGCGCAGTAGGCAATCGGATGTAATCGTGAAATCGTAATGGTCTTTCAGCTGCCGAGCAGTTACGTCAGTAGCGAAGTAAAAGGCCTGTTGGATCCTAACAAAACCTTGTTAGAAGAGAAGAGACTGAATTTTACTAATACCACCGTATAAAGTACATAAACCATCATTTTTTAAAATGCTGACGTAATAAATAAGTGCACTTATGAACTGATTTAAAAAGTCCTTACATAGTATGTCCGGAATCTATATTTTCAGCTACCAGCACATTTCATTTCAAAGCCAGATAAAGACTTAGAAATGAATTGTAGTTGACAACTATTGATAGATAATTTTATCAGAGAGAATATGAGATCCTTTTAAGTGTTACTTCATTACTTAGCTTTCACAAACATAGTCCCCTCACTGACTCACTGAGAGCTTTTCTTGCGAGACGTTGCATCCCTACAGAGTCTTTCGATTATTCACAGTTCATGGAACTCGCTGAATCATCGTACAAATAATGAATATTTCCCTTATTTCTTGTTTGCTTATGACGTCGATGGTAGGATGAATGCGTTATTCATGCATTGGAATATTCAGGTCAATTTATGCTGCCCTCATGGAAATCTATAATAAAAACGCTTGTAGGTATACATTAAGTATTTCTTGCACTAAATGATACAATCCAGCTCAGAAATAGTAGCGTGCTTCTAGATACACAGTTATACGGGTACTGGTTAAATTTTAGGCCAACTGCATAACATCTACTCAGAAACTTGTCAACGTAAATTCTTGCTTTATCAGGCCACCATAGAAATAATCTTCTATTGTTTGATTTACTTTCTATCGTGAAACCCTCAAACCCTGTGACATTTGTGTTGATTGTTAGACACGACAGGTGAGGCTGGACAGCATTAGGGTACAAATGTAAACAATGCCAGCATCTTTCTCATCTACTTTGTCCTTCTCTGTGTTGTGGAGGATAGCTACTGGTACAATATATATGTCTTTCTTAAATTTGAATTAATTGTATCAGCTCACATAAGCATTACGAGAAAAGCATAAAAAATTCCCTGATGACACTTATCTCCGTTCAGTCGTACAAACAGATAACACTTATCGCCGTTCAGTCGTACAAACAATTCGTAACTTGTATCAGTGCTTTCGCCCAGATTTCAATCATATATTGCTTTTAACACTGAGTTTTACGATGTTGAAGTATCTCATTTATTAGTGACAGACAACAGGTATAACAGTAATTTGTAGTTGTGAGTCCTGAAAGACGGCTTTTTTTCAGTAGGACGTCAATGATCGCAACTTCGTACACAAGTGTGAAACAGGAATAATAAAAATAAAGAATATTTCTCGCTAATCAGTGTTTATTATTAAGAATTTCATAATACGTCTTTATCATTACGAGTTAACGATTCAGGTATCGCATTAGGTAGGTAAGTAACATGACCATTATGCATAACTCTGCAAAGCATTTGTCATTCAAATTTTTGTTACATTTGCGGCACATTTTGACAGTTTCAATTTTACAGTGCATACATCTTCTTCTGATCTAGCCAGTGAGAGTAATATGTTGTTGACCTCGGTGGGACACAGCACGGTCGTAGCTTAAAGTAGTACTAATTTTTGTTGGCATATAATATGTAGGGCAATTTGGTGTCGCATTTATCTAAACTATATGAATGAACATGTAATTCTAGAACCTACATCTTCTTCCTGTCAGTGTTCGCGATGTAGCAAATTTCTTGTCCTCTGCGTATTGGTCTCTCGTGACAGAAACTGGATACAGTAATACAATAGCCGAACGACCGTCGTGTTTCTTTATGTGAATTGTGTCATTAGAGTAAATTTATGATGAAGACATCACAGACTGAACTAATTCAGTACTGCTACATGGTCCCTGTGCTTCATCATTGATGAAAATAAAGTGCAGAATGAGGATGGAAACAAGGTAAGCTTGATTAAATTGCTTCCATTCCGTGCTGGGTGGCTGGTACAGCAACCGGCAATGAATTTCTTCAGATAAGACAGTTTTTGTTGCAAATTTTCTTATTTAATTATCGACAGTGACGCGTTTCGCCCTTGTGGGGTTAGGGGGTTAGAATAACATTGTGATGCATAGGCACTTGAAAACGAGGTGATGGGGTTATTATAAGCCGAAGTTCCGGGCTGTTTAGCAGCCTCTACAAATAATAATAACTGTCACCTTACGTAGGAAGTAAAGTGCTGGGCGAACAATCGTCCTTTAATGGCAGCATATGGCATTAAGATTAAAATTATAAGGAAATATCGTCACTCAGCAAATAAAAATGTAAGGGACCTGAAACTGGGAATATGATGCCAGGCGTAACTACAACATCTACTGGAAAGAAGAAGTATGCAAGCCAAGAAAAAGTTTGACTCTGATTTTTCCCTGCTACGGTGCGAATTTTTCGGAACGGTACGGTGCCGTAGCAAAGTGAAGAATGAGCGAGTGAAGTAAGCGTGTGTCTGTGTTTGTGGTGTGTGTGTGTGTGTGTGTGTGTGTGAGAGAGAGAGAGAGAGAGAGAGAGAGAGAGAGAGAGAATGGTCAAACGTCAAATAACGGCCAGCATGCGAACACGGACGTTTTGTATTCAGCAGAACTCTTGGATAAGTTTCGCGAACACTGTTGTGCATGGAACGGCACACGTAGCCAACCAGAAGAGCCGTCATTGTTCACGAACTGACGTTACGTCCGCAGCACGGCCAGCAAAAGTAGACGCAGTCATGCAAAATTTTTTTGCAAGCATTCTCACGCGTACGTGCTGGGAAAGGGGGGCGAATCAAACGTTTGGCAAGACGTGGGCACCCGTTTCGCGGGCAAGAAACCAGTAGGCGCGGTGGTGGGTCATCGAACCCTTTCCTCTTCCTCTCCCCAACGCGCGCCCGCCTGCCAGACGAGTGAGCTCGCAGCGGAGGCAAGGGGGGGGGGGGATGCGAGGGAGATTTGCACAGGGGTAGTTGGCAGCAGGGGTGAGCGGGGGGCCGGCAGGCCCGGGCCCTCGTTGCAATTTAGGCGGGGTGCGCGAAAGCTGCACGCGCCGCGCAGCGCCGGCTGCACTTCTGCAAACGCTGCACCCGGCGCATAATGACAAAGATGGCCGCCGCCCCAGCCGCAGCCGTGGCCATCTCTGCGCGCTGCCTCAAATTAGGTTCTGTGCGAATTTCGCTCGCCCGTCGCCGCCCCTTCCCCTCTGACCGAGCGGTGCAAGATACAACGCCTGCGACGAGCTGCATTTGCAGAGAGAGGGGGTGGGAAGTGGAGTGAGGTGGTGGGGGTGGGGGGCGGGGGAGGTTGCAACATATTCGATGAGCGCGGAGGCGGGGCTTCTCACACGAAAACACATTTCAATGACGACCAGTGCGTTATCTGGTAGGGATGGTTCTTTCGACCACATTTTGTATCCTCGTTTTTTATTGCGAAGAATGTCCACGACTGCAACAGGTAGCTCGGAAGACGCTGCAGAATGGGAGAACCGGTCTCAGACGAACGTTACCTCTGCAAAAATCATGCAAATGACCCTTTTTTCTCCCCTTCACGCTCACCGTCGTCCCTTAATAAGATTTTTTACAACGGAGGGGGCTAGGACCCGGTCCTGACGCGAGAGTAACAGGGGGTGGTACCGGGAATCAAAGCCGCGACTCTTGCGTAAAAAGCGAAATCAGTTCGGGTCCTAAGGCGGTCGGCGGCGCCTGCATCGGACCCGTAAGCGCTCGTAAAACGCTGCCCTCTGTGCAGTGGTGAATATCGTTTCGCGCGGTGACCTCTATTAGCGAACGGAATCAGTGCAACAACGGCATAAGCGCCGCTGCGCGATTCGTGTGAAGCTGTGTGTGTCTGTGTGCGCGTAGTACGAATCAGCTGACAGCGTCACGTGGTGCGCTACTAATAGTACTAGTAACCCCGGCGCGCGTGAGCGTGGCGGCGGCCCTGACCTATGGCAGTGCTATTAATAGGCTACTTTGGGTTCGACACCCGGCGCGGCCGGTTTATGTGTACGTGTGTGTGTGTGTGTGTGTGTGTGTGTGTGTGTGTGTGTGTGTATGTGTGTGTATGTAGGTAGCGGGGCGGGAGGGAGGACGACTGGAATGCGTACGTGTCGGTGCGCTCCACAGCAACCCCACCACTACCGCAGCCATTCAGCCCGGCGGATGTGTTTCGGTAAGCACCTAGTACGCAGTTCGAACCCCGGACAGGTCACTCTGCGCCGCGCTGCCGGGTTGTGCGCTTCGCACCGGCCGTGGCCGAGTGTCTGGTTTTGAGAGTGCCCTCTTTCAGCAGGCTGACATCGCGGTTTCCACTCGCAACTCCCCGTTGAACAGTCCGTAGCTAAGATATCTGTATCTGGTTAAAAAGTAAAGTTACAATGTAAAACTTCATGTGACAACGAAGCTGTACTTTCTCAAATATTCTTCATTTTATGTGCTTCCGACTTTGTGAATGACAATTGTTTTTACATCATGAATAAGTACTAAAAGCCTTATGATTCTGCAACTAGATAACTTACATTTTGATTTGACAGACTTTAATATTTAAACTGATGACGTAAAGAAAAAGGTCGTAATTCACCACCCAAGTAACCGGTTTCTCTCCTCAGTCACCAGGTATCACAACACACTTAAAACATCTTACATGGCGATATAAAATCTTTGCGTCAAACAGATGTCTATCATAAGTCACTGTTGTCAATGTTGTAAAATAAGCTAGCGCTTCAGCACCACTAACATATTTTCTTTTTGAGACTGCTACGGCCCGTTACGAATTCCTATCCCCCGCTTACCTCGTCGTCTCAGAGCAGCAATTGCACCCTACGTCCTCAATTTTTTTTTGATGTTTTCCAGATCAGCCTTCTCCTACGATTTTTACCCTCTAGAGCTTCCTCTGATACTATGGATGTTATTCCCTGATGTCTTAACACATCTTCTATCATCCTATCCATTCTTTTTGTCAGTGTTTTCTATATGATTCTTCCTTCGCCGATTCTACGGAAAATCTCGTCATTCCTTACTTTGTCATTCCATCTAATTTTCAACAATCTTCTGTAGCACAGATTCTACGGAAAACCTCCTCATTCCTTACTTTGTCATTCCATCTAATTTTCAACATTCTTCTGTAGCACCACATCTTAAACGCTTCACTTCTATGACGGTTTTCCTGTTGTCCATATATACGTAACTGAGATGAACATGTGGTGGACAATTGTTGACACACTCAGGTCGATTACATATTGACCTCAAATGTCGAACCTTGTTGCAGCGTAACAAAGACTTCACCAGGTTTGTAGTTGCAGACGTATCAACGTCGTTGATGTATTGTAGGCTTTGTACTCTTACATATTTAGTCATATTGCAAATAAAAACTGGATTATTCCGTCTTTCATTACAGCATTAAGAATCTGTATCAATAGAAAATGCTTCACATTATTTCAAATTATCGTCGGTAATTATTTAGTATATTCACCATCTAACTCTCACATCCGTTCGCCACAGATATTTGAGTCACGTTTACACTAGATGCAGAGCATTATCATGTGGTTGCTTAATGAGGAGGCGAGTAATTCGTAGCTAGTAACACTTTGAAATAATGTAAGTATAACAGTTACAAAAAAAAGTCGTTCTCAGAATATTACTCGAAGATAAAACTGTGTATGCCCTACAGTCACGATCCAATCCATACATATTCCCACCTTACATCTGATCTCTTTTCTACCAGTAGTCTCTATTATAAATATGGCGCTTCCACATGTACTCATGCTTCCGTTTCTGCGGAATGTTACATCTTGCGGTTTCCTACAATCCTGTTACTTCGTACTCTTAAATTTCTCTTAATTTATAGTGATGACACTGATATTAAGCATGATGCTAACATAGACAGTTGTGAAGCTCAGAAAACCAACGATGACGTGGAAACACTTCAACAAAATCTATACTAACAGCTCCCGAAAACCGATTTACGAACAGTATTGTGCAAAACCTCTTGAACATGTTCGAAAATAGGTCTACAATCACTTATAATAAGATAAAATAATGTATAGTTACCATTTAGAAAAGAAAGCAGCAGAAATCGACAATGACGCTATAGAAGCAGTTAATTATTTTTTTAAATGTAGGGTGGCTGAAGACAACGACTGGATAGTTAAGAAAACAAACGAAGCGAGGAGTAAAATCGCCCTCCAGTACTTTCGTTAAACTAAGCATGTTCTAAATAAAATTATTTTTGACACGTCGTCATAAAACGCTAAGGTAACTAAATTGCCGACGTTTCGACCAGCTTGCTGTGACCATCTTCAGGGTAGAGGACTGCAGCAAGTCACTCGAAACGTCGGTAGTTCAGTTGCTTTAGGGTTTTATAAGGAGGCGAGCTATTGCCCAAATTATTATTCCACATGTCCCTGGTTGTGGAAGCCTACAATCTCTTAAACTACCCTTTCGATATGTCTGAAAAGGGAAGTGTACATTCACCAGTTGTGACTTGCAGCAGACAGACGTGATCTTTTAACGTGAAAATCATCACTCAGCAGGGAAGCCTTTTAAGATGCATGTTGGGGATTAGTTCGAGACACAAAGAAAACAAAGAAATGGGTCATGTGACAGATAGGATTGGAAGACGTAATTATGACATTATTGTTAATTAAATGGACGCGAGTGAGACGTGTAGGCAGCCGAATGGATGGTCGAAGACCAAGGAGGTTTGTTTGCTCGTCTAGAGCGAATGCTTATCAAACAGTGGATATCAAACTGCTGTTTTAGCTGATGATGAACACGTCAGACAAAGAAAGTACTACCTTAAGTTCAATATCTTATTACTGTACAAGCTGGCACTGAGTTACCGACATAACGCGGCACAAGTTTGCAAAGGATTTGTGGTAGGGAAAGTTGTTATTCCCTTAAAATACAACAGGTTTAAGATACAGAGTCATCTGAAAGAAATTTAGATCTACAACGAGCAGCATTTGATTTGTTGTTCCGAAACAACTAAAGAGTAGTTGCATACTTCTGAATAATTTCAAAGTTATTAAAATACAACTAACCACAAATACGAGAAGATCATATATATTTCTCTGTCTATTTTTTGGTCAACCGGGCAACGTCCCCTAAAAATATGGTCAACGTTGTGATCTACAATAGTGCGATAAAAGTACAAATAAATGCAGCGACAAAATCAAGCACCAAAATGCCACCAACTGAGCAGTTCCTCCCTTCTTTAAATTAGTATTATACAAAACAGTACACCTAGGTAAACGTTTCTTAGTTTGTTATCACTTTTAACTGAGAAGATCCCTTTAAGGATTCTGCGTCAACACATTCAGCAAATTTTTTATATTGAATGTGACGGCAGAATGCTCACTTACCGGATGGGGAATACGACGCTGAAGACGTTCGAATTGCAGGTAATAGGCAGGCTCAAGAAATTATGATATTGCTCTATTGCTGAAATTAAATAATTTTTCACTCATTTATTCATGAGTTATAAAACCAAATGTGGTTGCTTGAAGATATACTTTCCATCGTATGGATAATTATCATCCCTATGTTAGAACTAGACAGATCATTTTTAAGGAAAAGGCTTTTATAATTTTTTTGCGCATGGATGGACACGCTTGGTGGAAGTAGCATACGACTGTGATTATTGCTCAATGTTAATGATAATCCGTCCTCGTATCGTTTGGGATCTCACAGTAAACCATAGTATATCCCTCAGTATTTGGTTATAATTCGTCCATATAATTTCAATACCTGTAGCACAATACGTTAGTAATCTGTTGGCTTCTACTGACCGTATCAAATCACAGGGAAGATGAAGTTCCCAGTACCAGCTGTTAGCTGCTGATACTGAGTCCATCTGTAACACGGTTTTAGTGATCCTTGTTCGCTGCAGCTGGCAAATTCTTGGTTGGTTACTCAGACAATGTCCCGACTGATATTCTCCGCCTTCTTTTTCACAACTCGCCGCCGGATTCTAACGACTTTGGTGACGACGAAACATCAGACTGACTCTTACGCTCTCAGAGGCAAGTCACCGTCAGCTCGTCTGGAAGACAGATATTTGACACTTATGAACGGAAACTTTTAGAAGCATCATAATTTTATATATATTAGCGACTCCGCATCCTATTGCAGTTGTGTATGAAACGTGAGAAAATGACGGTACACCTTTCGTCACTCCCTACTCTCTCTTAGTTTATTCTCATTCTAACTATCCGAACTGTACGAGAGAGATACCACAATTATCTACTCAGTCTGTTTCGAATGACAGTCAAGTAAATCATCCAACATGGTTTCGCAAGAATAGCGTCACATTCACATTCCTCATGGACGCTACTACAACATTCGTATCGGCTACACCGACATCTTAGGATCTGGATGTAGTCTCAACGAATTCCATCTACGTCCATCCTCTCGACGTAAAACAACTCAGTAGAAAGTATCACGTAGTTATACATACTGTTTTCCAGCATGTCGCCATTAAAACTGTCTTCTTATAGCCTCCATAGTCCTAATTTCTAGCTTTCGCTTGATGTGCTTACTCCTGGTTGCTAGTTGAATAGACGGATTCTAGTAGCCACCGCTGAGGTTCTGTTTGTAGGTATTTTCTTGTATTTATCCATACACAAGATGTATCGTGACTTTCAACAAAAACTGATACACGTGGAAGTCATATATATGAGAGGCAAAAACGTTTCAGGGTAAGTGGGTTGACAAAAGAGCCGTCAGGTTAGTGTGTGGCTAAGGGCCGCCACTGACTAACTTGTCCCAATTAGTAAAAATATATTTGAAATGTTAACTCTTCGATTAAATATCCATCTACATGTGCTTAAATTTCAGCCTTAACAGGAAGTGCTTTACAATTTCAGAACGTTACTTGTTACAAATTCCTGTAGACTGGTAACTGTCAAAGGAGGTGTTCCAAGTGTCCAAATACGTTAGATGGAACACTGTGCATTTTTAACTGCATTAATTTACGAATTCTTTCAAATTGAGAAATAATAGTTCAGAAAGAAATTCGAGACGTTGCTCCGTTCCCGAGTTAATTAACACTGAAGTTAGTCAATGAAGCTCCTGTGAGTGCAACTTCGAGTGTCCCGCCAGATAGAATTAGTACCAGTTGTCCTCGTAGCGTAGGTGATAGCGCATGAGACTGCTCAGCCCCTGTCTCTGGTTTGATCCTTCCTAACTCCTTATGTTCAGTTTTTGTATCGCTCTATTGTTATGTTTTAAAAAAGCAAACGAAGAACACTTTTGACGACACCGTCTATGGCAGCCCGCTTGCATTTGCGCGCGCAAAGACCTGATTCGTTAACTTCAATGCCAATCAAGTCGGAAACGGCGCAGCGTATCGAGTTTTATTCTTAACAATTATTTCTCAGCACAGTCTACACTGAAACAAACTTACAAGATATTCAGAATGCGTGTGACCACCCTGTATACCAGCATCGTAGTCGCGTAGGTTGCGTATACGGTACATTGCATCAACGTCTTCAAACGGAAATATTTTGACGGCCTCTTATAACTTACAAAATATGTAGTTACATCTACATCTATACTCTGCCAACCCCTGTGAACCGCTTGGTAAGGGATATTTTCTATCGTACCATTATTAGAGATTCTCTTTCCAGTCGTTTACAAAGCACGGGAAGAATGATTCTTGAAGGGCCCCGGTGCGCTTAGTAATCAGTCTCTATTTTTCCTGCCATTCCTACGGGCGCGGTACATAAGAGGTTGTACTATGATTTGGTTCCTGAAACTCTGTGAATGTGGTTTCTCGTGACAGTTTGCATCAACCTTCGAGTGACTGCCGGTGCCGTTTTTCAGCGTCCCTGTGACGTTCTCCAATGGTTCACACACATCTAAGACCACTCCTGTTGCCCTTCTTTCTATACATTCAATATCCATTGTTATATGTTTCACAGAACTGAGCAATATTCAACGACAGGTCGCACAAGTATTTAGTAAGCAATCTCCTCTGCAGAATTTTCCTTGCATCGTTCCAATCTACCGAAGTCGATCACTTTTTTTATTTATCACTTAGCCTATGTGATTGTTCCATTTCAGATTCACAAAACTTGTTCCACTTAAGTATTTGTATGAACTGGCCGATTTCAGTTGTTGCTCATTGATATTTTAGTCATACGCCGTTACATTCTTTTAAGATCTCTTTCAGGCACTACTTCTTTGTAAAAACCTATATCATTCGCGAAAACCCTGATGTTGCTATTAATTTTGACTTCCAGATCATTAAGTCCTGGAGTATTTTATAAGACTATACCCGTCGATGATTTTCCATCCAAGAACATTTTGCATCCCCCACCAAGCCACAACGTCATTGTTGATGTCAGACGACGTTTAGTACGCCAGTATGGTTCAAGATGGATTGATCGAGCAAGATCGTACACTGACCATCGAGATCACTTGTAATCAAACATCTGTCTGCAGCTCGTGGTCGTGCGGTAGCGTTCTCGCTTCCCACGCCCGGGTTCCCGGGTTCGATTCCCTTCGGGGTCAGGGATTTTCTCTGCCTCGTGATGACTGGGTGTTGTGTGCTGTCCTTAGGTTAGTTGGGTTTAAGTAGTTTTAAGTTCTAGGGGACTGATGACCATAGATGTTAAGTCCCATAGTGCTCAGAGCCATTTGAACCATTTCTAATAAAACATCTAGATTTTTTCTGTCTGCGGTCATCTCAAAACTGAAGTGTGCGTCACACTCGCTGATGTTATTTAAGAATTGGAGAATCCATTGAAACGTTGCGACTAGAAGACGACGCCACTCGGCTGATAACCCGTGGACATTTCGCAGCTGAAATACGCCGACAAAGCCTGCAATCGCGTATTTCGGACCACTCTGTATCAACACCGACACGTAGGTAACGGATTATTGTGGCGTTAGTGCGGTAAATGTGGGAACGTGAACTATGACGACGTTATTACCAAAGGCGTACAGAACAGGACGAACGAGCTGTTATTCGTTTCTTGGCTACCGAAGGACAATAGTGGTAGACATGCATCGGAGAATGAAGAATGTGTATGGGACAGCCAGTCTGTTGAAAACCACCTTTGGTGGAGAAGGTATGCAGCTGCTTGATGATAACGCACGTCGCCATATCGGAAATGTAACGCAGGAGTTAAGCGGAACGAAGTGGGAGATAACTGGAACACCCGCAGTATTGGACTGGTCTCTTCCCATGTGATTATCACGTCTTCGGCCTCAGGAAAAAAGGCCTTGTTGGGTCGAAGTTTCCTGTTAGACGAGGATGTGTGGCAGGCACTTGCGAACTTTTTTGCGAAGCAGGACATGGTGCCAAAATAAACAGGAGGCGTCTTTAACCTGGTGCCTCGATGAGATGATTAACGTACCGTTTCTGGGATGTACAGCCTTCGAACTGAAGCTTTCTGATCGACACTTACATTACGGTATAGGCTCGTTTGTACACCCGTGTTTGTTGGAACGTTTTTGCTTCGATTGTAGTGTAACTTTCGACCAAGTCGTTGTTATTCACGATAATGAGAGCAGCTGTTCACTACACCGAACAGAGGCATCGTTTAAGTCACTCACTTTGGATGAGGGATGGTAACTCCCTGTAGACAACAGCGTTGTCTTGTGAAATTAGTATGAGTTTTGAACTAGGTACTGGGTTGGTGCATTGGTTCGTGGACTTTTTCCGTATGTTTAGTAAACACAGCACATATATGTACGTAACACACACTTTAGTCATCGATAGTATATTCTCCTTCACTGTATACAACAGTCTGCCAAAACTCGGATGACTTTTCGCCTCTTTGAATGTAGAAAAGACTTGATTTTGAGGAGAAGAACTCGTCGGGCCATGTTCAGACGCATTTTCATTTGGAAAGGAAGTTTCTTGAAGACTGTTCGATAGAGAGCGCTAAAGGTTATAATCCATATGCGCAAGTTGAGATGAATAAGGATGCGGAATGACTTACCAACTCAGCTCCGTGTAGTGTTGTTTATCAGTCTAGCTGAATCCGGAGTAGCATCACTTCTCACTGTCTTCCTGGTCGTTACTCTTGGAATGAGTCTGCAGGACATTTCAGGTGTTGACAACAAATGTCAACAGTGATCGTTACAACCCGGGGATGCAGTTCGTGGCACACCACGCCGTCGCTTTTACACCAGTTACATGAATTATCTTTTGTGGATGCATGCAGGTCTTTGTACGAGGAGCTGCTGCTTTATTCGGGCTCAAACATTCCTTTCTTTTCCTTACGTTAGCATCAAGACACCATTTCTCGACACCAGTAACGATACAGTGTAGTTGTGGTCTGTGGTTTTCACGAGCCAATTGAAGAAGCAGCGATTCAGACATGGGGACCTGCAGATTTTTGTGGTTTTGGTTTAAAGCAAGTGGTACCCATACACTCGATATTTGAACTGTCCGCATCGCACTCAAATGTCGCGCGATGGTGTTATGATTGCAGTTCTTCGCACCTGCCAAATCTCGAGAACCCTGACATGGGTCATTGTGTATGAATATGATTAAAAGATCGTCATCAAACCCCGAAGGTCTTGCGGAAGGTGGAGAGTCACTAACGTCAAAACGAAAGTCTTTAAAACAAGAACATCATTTTCTTGGCGTGATTTGTCCAGTGGCTTTTCCCCATACACGGGGCATACGTTTCTGGCTGCCTGAGCCGCAGTCACCCCTCACTGAAATGAAACATAGCTATGAGTCGGAAATTTTCTAATTTCTCCACTTGGCACTCCACTTTGTAGCATCTGTATCTCCAGATGACAAACTGTCAGTATGTAAACGCAAACAGCAACATTGAACAACATATATAAACGAAACTTCCTGGCAGATTAAAACTGTGTGCCCGACCAAGACTCGAACTCGGGACCTTTGCTTTTCGCGGGCAAGTGCTCTACTATCTGAGCTACCGAAGCACGACTCACGCCCGGTGCTCACAGCTTTACTTCTGCCAGTATCTCGTCTCCTACCTTCCAAACTTTCTTTCTGGAAACATATATAAACGACAAACGGTAAATAAAGAAAAAAAAACGATACGAAATTACGCACCAACCTAATACACTACTGACCATTAAAATTGTTACACCAAGAAGAAATGCTTATGATAAACGGGTATCCATTAGACAAATATATTATACTAGAACTGACATGTGATTATATTTTCACGCAATTTGGGTGCATAGATCCTGAGAAATCAGTACCCAGAAGAACCACCTCTGGCCGTAATAACGGCCTTGATACGCCTGGGCATTGAGTCAAACAGAGCTTGGATGGCGTGTACAGGTACAGCTGCCCATCCAGCTTCAACACGATACCACATTTCATCAAGAGTAGTGACTGGCGTATTGTTACGAGCCAGTTGCTCGGCCACCATTGACCAGGCGTTTTCAATTGGTGAGAGATCTGGAGAATGTACTGGCCAGGGCAGCAGTCGAATATTTTCTGTATCCAGGCCCATAAAGGATCTGAAACATGTGGTAGTGCATTATCCTGCTGAAATGTAGGGTTTTCCAGGGATCGAATGAAGGGTAGAGCCACGGGTCGTAACATATCTGAAATGTAACGTCCACTGTTCAAAGTGCCGTCAATGCTAACAAGAGGTGACCGAGACGTGTAACCAATGGCACCTCATACCATCACGCCAGGTGATACGGCACTATGGCGATGACGAATACACGCATCCAATGTGCGTTAACCGCGATGTCGCCAAACACGGTTGCGACCATCATGGTGCTGCAAACAGAGCCTGGATTCAACCGAAAAAAATGACGTTTTGCCATTCTTGCACCCAGGCTCGTCGTTGAGTAGACCATCGCATGCGCTCCTGTCTGTGATGTAGCGTCAAGGATAACCGCAGCGATGGTCTCCGAGCTTACGGTCCATGCTGCTGCAAAGGTCGTCGAATTATTCGTGCAGATGGTTGTTGTCTTGCAAACGTCCCCATCTGTTGACTCAGGGATCGAGACGTGGCTGCACGATCCGTTACAGCAATGCGGATAAGATGCCTGTCATCTCGACTGGCAGTGATACGAGGACGTTGGGTTCCAGCACGACGTTCCGTGTTACCCGCCTGAACCTACCGATTCCATATTCTGCTAACAGTCATTAGATCTCGACCAACGCGAGCAGCAATGTCGCGATACGATAAACCGCAGTCGCGATAGGCTACAATCCGACTTTTATCAAAGCCGCATACGTGATGGTACGCATTTCTCCTCCTTACACGAGGCATCACAACAACGTTTCACAAGGTAACGCCGGTCAACTGCTGTTTGTGTATGAGAAATCAGTTGGAAACTCTGCTCATGTCAGCACGTTGTAGGTGTCGCTACTGGCGCCAACCTTGTGTGAATGCTCTGAGATGCTAATCATTTGCAAATCACAGTATCTCCTTCCTGTCGGTTAAATTTCGCGTCTGTAGCACGTCATCTTCGTGGTGTAGCAATTTTAATGGCCAGTAGTGTATATCGCTTACAGCACCACAGACTTGTTACTTTGATTCGGCACAAGAGTTGAGGTACCATTCGACATACAAATATTACGAGCTATTTTGGACGATCATTTAAGAGGTTCCGAGACCCAAGGCCGCAATACGGGAGTGGCACCACTGGCGTTTAGTTCCCCGGTACGCCAGAGCGCGCCCGGGCCACATTAATTAATACGCGCGGCACCACCTTGTCGCGGAATTTTTCACGTCGGCAGGCGGCGACATGTGGCGCGTCGGGGGCGGCCGCTGAAAGTTGCAGCCGCGCGGGAGGCGGCGGCGGCGGTGGCGGCGGCGGCGGCGGCGATGGCGCACGTCACCCCGACAGGTGGGCGGCCGGACACGCCGCGGACTTGGCCGTCACAGGCCGCGGGCACGTCCGTCTGCGCTGCCTGCAAAAAAGATGTCCCCCGCGCGGCCGCCGCTCCGCCCGCTGCGTGCCACACCTGCTGGCGCTCTTCGCGGGATCGACCGTGTTTCGGCCCACGTTCCCTCCGGGCAGCTACTGCGCACTTAAAGTACACGAGTTCTAGTCGTTGACGACACAGCACGTGAACTATAGTCAGGAAGAAATACCACTTCGCAGAACGATAACCAGAACGATACGAAAGATGATCCAGCGAAAAGCAGCGCGATTCGTCATGGGGACATTTAGTCAGCGCGAGGGCGTTACGGAGATGCTGAACAAGCTCCAGTGGCGGACACTTCAAGAAAGGCGTTACGCAATACGGAGAGGTTTATTATCGAAATTACGAGAGAGCACATTCCGGGAAGAGATGGGCAACATATTACTACCGCCCACATATATCTCGCGTAATGATCACAACGAAAAGATCCGAGAAATTAGAGCAAATACGGAGACTTACAAGCAGTCGTTCTTCCCACGCACAATTCGTGAATGGAACAGGGAAGGGGGGATCAGATAGTGGTACAGTAAGTACCCTCCGCCACACACCGTAAGGTGGCTCGCGGAGTATAGATGTAGATGTAGAAACTGAGAATGACATCAGTTAATTTTTGATAACATTAAATAAAACAAAGGTTCAATAGAGGGATTAAAATTCAGAGAAAGTAAAGTTACAGGATACGTCGAATGGAATGAACAGTCTAATGAGCACAGAATGTGTATTGAGAGTAAACTGAAGAAAGACGAATGTAATGAGACGTAGCAGGATTGAGAACAGCGAGGAACTTAACATCAGAATTGGGGATCACGAAGTAGACTAGACAAAGGTGAGGAATTCTGATACCCAGGCAGCAAAATAACCAACGCGGATGAAACAACTAGGTTACAAAGAGCAGACTAGAACTGGCCAAAAGGGTAAATCTAGCCAAGAGACGTTTGCTGGTATCAAGCATTGGTCTTAATTTGAGAGGAAATTTAAGATAATCTACGTTTGTAGCACAGCACTGTCTATTAATGAAACACGGACTGTGGGAATACTGAAACGGAAGAGAATAGAGCCATTTGACTTATGGTGCTACAGAAGAATGTTGAAATTTAGGTGGACTGATAAGGTGAGGAAGTTCTCCGCGGAATCAGCGAGGAAACGAATAAACAGAAACTATTGCAAGGAAGAGAGAACGCGATGACAGGACATCTGTTAAGACATCAGGGAATAACTTCCGTCGTACTAGGGGGAAGAATCTGTAAGGACTGGAATATATCCAGCAAGTAACTGAGGACGTACCTTGCAATTTCTATGATTCTGAGATGAAAAGTATGGCACAGGAGAGAAAAACGTGACAGGCCGCATCGAACCAATCAGAAAAATAAAAAAATAAAAAATGCTTTATCTATCTTTGGCATTCCTCCGGTGGCTCAAAAATGGTTCAAATGGCTCTGAGCACTATGGGCCTTAACTTCTGAGGTCATCAGTCCCCTAGAACTTAGAACTACTTAAACCTAACTAACCTAAGTACAGCACACACATCCATGCCCGAGGCAGGATTCGAACCAGTGATATTAGCGGTCGCGCGGTTCCAGACTGTAGCGCCTAGAACCGCTCGGCCACCCCGGCCGGCTCACGCAGTCAGGATGGCTGTACCTACGTATGATGGTGAAACGTGATCAAATAGTCAACATCACAAATATAACGAACAGAGGCATTCAATTTTGTAAATACGATATACGTAACACATTCCTACATTTTACTGGTTTCTGGATGAAAAGCAGTTTCGCTTTGTGAGTTTGGTGTACAATTTACGTACAATATTTATTCTTACTTTTTGCATTTTTTTGAAGTCAGATTTGTGGACTTGGGCTTCAGAACACGCAAAATATAGTAATGAACACCGTACTTCAACTGTTCACCAAGTGCGTAGAGAAAAACCTTTTTAATCTACAAATAGCCATATGAAGAAAAATATTTGTTAGTAAAAGAGAAATCCGTCTCCAAACGAAAATCTAAAAATATATATATATATATATATATATATATATATATATATATATATACATAATATCTACTGAGTTCGGTGGAAACAAACGAGAGAATTTGCGGTAATTGTAAAGGGGTGTCAGTGCGCAATGTTTATGTCTGGTACTTGTGAAATTCAAAAGATCTGTGTTTCAGATATCAGTAATTTAGCTGAGAACTACATGTTACTCTCACATACCGAAGACAGGATCAACTCATAACGCAGAATAATTCCCTATAAAAAGTTCATCTTAATTCCATATTAGCTGCTCCGAAAGCTGCGTTCTCGTCAACTAGTACAGAAGGCATGCCATACTTCTGGAGTTCGAGCAAAGAGGAGAGCTTAATGAACAGATGGTGCCCCGACGGAAAAATATGCCCAATAAACGATAGTGTTCAATAACAATTTGCTAGAAATACTTCACACTGCATTGAAGGACCTAATTCGGAACGAGGCACATTCTCTTAAAATTACTGAGGCGCTTGACAGAACCAACAATGGTAATACTATTTCAACTGGTTTGTGAGTTGTATGAGACGATAGAATACCTTCAACTGTAATGTAACACCCCGAATTCCAAAGAAGGCCATTGTTCAGGGTTGTCAATGTAACCGAAGCACCAGTTTAATAAGCCATGGTTGAAAAAAAGTCACAGAAGAATGAAAAGACTGGTAGCAGCTGACCTCCGGGAAGAACAGATTGGGGTTCAGAGACATGTAGAACCGTGTTCCGCAATAATAAATCTACGATTTATCTTAGAAGAGCCATAGAAGAAATCCAAACCAACATTTACACCGTTTTTAGACTCTGAGAAAACGTTTGACAATATTTACTGGAGAATATCTTTTGGAATTCTAAAGGTAGCTAGTATAAAATACAGAGAACACACGCTTATCGTACTGCAGTTGTAAGTCTCAAAAGATATGAAAGAAAAATATTTGTTGAGAAGGGAGTGTGACAGCGTTTCAGCCTAGCACCAATGTTATTCAATCTTTACCCTGGGTAAGCTGTGACAGATACCAAAAGGATAATTAGAAACGGAATTAAAGGTCAGGGAGAAGAAATAAGAACTTCGAGGTTCGCCGGAGACATTGTAATTCGCTCAGAGACAGCAAAGGATTTGGAAAATCAGTTGAACGGAAATGACTGTGTCTACAAAAGACGTTATAAGTTCAAAATCATCAAAAGTAAAACACGGGTAATGGAGTATAGCCGAATTAATTCTAGTGCTGCTAAGAAAATGAAATTGAGAATTGAGTCACTAAAAGCAGCATGTGAGTTTATCAGTAGACCTCAAAATAACTTATAGTTAAGGGAATAGAAACAATATAAGAGGCAGACAGGAAATAATAAGAAAACGATTTCTGAAAATTAAAAATATTTTAATATTTAAAACGAAGTGAAAGGAAGTAGTTCCTGAAACCGTTTTTCTGGCGTGAAGCCTCATATGGAAGCAAATGTGGACGGTAAGCAGTGGAGGTGAGAATGGAATAAAAGATTTTGAAGTGTGGTTCTACAGACTAATTCAAAAAGTTAGATATTTAGAGCGAATAACTAATAACTGCTAGAACTAGAAAGAAAAGACAGTTACAGCAGAACTTTACAGAAAGAAGGGACCTGTTGATAGGACACATAGTGAGGCATCAATGAATAGTTTGCTTATGGAGAGGGTTAAGTGTGGTAAAACTTTTTAAGGGAGACCAAGGCTTTACTACAGTAAGCAGGTTCATGCCGGTGTAAGTTGCAACAATTATGCAGAGATAAAAATGCTTTTATAGGATAGACTAGCATGCGGGTGTGCATAAAACTAGACTTCGAACTGACAACCGCAACAAAAACATGTAATGACTATCCTTATGATAATATGAAATATTTGTTTTTCTGGAACGGTGGAGAAAGAGTTTTACAGATGATCGGGATATTAAAAAATATACCTTATAATCACAATTTCTTTTAATTCTTCAACGATATTCATTTAACATGAAAACATTAAAAATATCTTTTACACAGCATACTGCTGCGTTTACAGGATGTTGTTACACCTCTTTTTAACGGCTTTGGAGTAATGTCCTCAGAAGCCATTAAGTATACGTTGAAAGGAATGAATAGCATATTTGTTGATGCTGTCTTCCAAGGTTACAACGAAAATTTTGTAGTTGTGCGATTGAGTTCCCGGAGTGGCAAACACGATAGGAAATCGTGTACGCTATTCGAACAGCACTTATGTCTATCAAGTTGCAGCGGTAAGTCGAGAGCCGTATGAAACATACTCTGTTTCAAGAAGTCAATAATCTTCTTTGGCGTAGGGCAAGGAAAATGTACAATAAAGCAAAACATAAGTTGTCTAATGCAATCGCAAAATACGTTTAACTAAAATGAAAAATGGTTGCTAATGTATTCGCTAATGGCACACGGAAACAAGAGAAATGAAATGTTTCACGTGACTTCCTTTTCCCAACATTACAGTACGCCCGATAACTGTGTACATCGGACTGATGCACTCAGTAGAACATACATGACGTAGAACTAACATCTTAAAACGCTGCTCTCCATGTATCCCGTTTCATAAACAACAGTGCTCAACTGTCGACACAGAAACACGTTCAGCGGATTCACGTATGGCGAATGAGGCGACAAATGGTTAAAGATGTTTACTTCCACCCCAGCACCTTCCACAATATCACGAAAAGTTTTCACATAGTTTCAAAAGCATCCTGAGCATTACTCATCTTCTTGTATGGTGCCGCACCTCATCAAACTGTATACTCCGACACTATGAAATTAAATATAAGCTCTCATTTTCCATTATCAGTAACTAAATGTACTTGTATGTAACCTGTGTTCGCGTCGGGCGACGATCCCTTCAGGTTCAGAATAGGTTACAGCCTTGTTTCGTCAAAATAAATAAAACAAGTAACAATATCTGACTTAGAAACAAATTAGTTTGTACATTCATTATACATGAAGAAATAAGAAAGGCGCTCGCACACCACTCAAGTATGTAAGAGATATCAATTTTTTGCATGACCTATTGTATACTACTTTATATTCGTCCTATTGTAATTTCCAAAGTTTTTCCAGGTGATTCATGAATTACGTGTTTTCAAGTGTTCAGCTCGGTTGACGATTCAGTGTTTCTGCACAATATTTGTTAAGTCAGCGATAATACATTACGTACGTCGACTACAGAACCCAGCAAAGGAAACTGAGGAGTTTTTATTTTTTATTTACTTATTATTTTTATCAGTCTTCCGGTCCCCAACATCCTTAGCCTCTTGATCCATTAGAGTTTGAATGTGTAGCCGAGCCGCATAAACTCCTTTTCTTTAACTGATATTTCGATCGTATACGTTCGGGAATCTTAACGAGTGCCTTCCCCTAAAAGTTTTGCCACTATTGTTACTTGTACTACCATGAACGTTACTTCACGAAATCACACACACTTATTCTACTACCTCATGTCGCCTAGTAATGTTTTCCATATATTAGTTTCTTCGCCGAATATGCGGAGATCGACCTCATATTTTCTCATTCCCCTTAATTCTTAGCACCCTCCCGTAACATCACATCCCAAACGATTCGATTCTCTTCTTTGCCGGTTATCTCGCTGTCCATGATGCAGTATAGAATTCTACACTCCAGATATTGTGAGAAAATTTTTTTTCTCAAGAGTTCTTGAAGAATACCCTCTTTGCCTGAGCTAATCTGCCTCTTGTGTCTTCTATACTTCGTACGTCATGCTTTATTTTGCTTCCAACATTCTCAACTTCCATGTTAACTATGTTGCTAATAATCATCTCTGCTGCTCCTTTATACTTTATTTTTATTTGGTTAGCTGTCAGTCCGTATTCTGTGCAGAGTCTACTGTTCATCCTGTGCTGTAATTCTTCCCTTCTTTCATTCTTCCTCAAATTCATTGGTATCTTCTTAACCCCCAATTGTAATTGCACTTATGAAATTTTCTTTTATTTTATTCATCGCATCTTCGATTTTGGAACTGAGCAGTAAAATAGAAAGAACGCCTTCCTGCCTGACACCACTGCTACTCTCTTGGTCGTCGAAATGTTGCATGTAGCAAAGTAATCATCAATGCAGTTGGAATTTCTAAGGTGGTCCGTTACTCACGACTGGTAAAGAATTCAGAACAAGAATAGCGATGAGATAACTTTGCCCAACAGTTCCATAAGGTACAGCGAATAAAATCACATAATTAATTGTCATTTGCAACTAATTATTTTATTTTATTTTCAATTCTCTTAATACCTAACAAATATCGCAAAAATTTGCAAATATTCGCTTAAGAAAGTGGCAAAAGATATTTCCCTGTGAGATTTTGATTATGACCGTAATTTTTGTCTCCATTTTCAGATATTTTAGCCTGTTTTCAGTTTCTAGTATTTTACTTGAATCCTTATTTTCTGCCGCTCCACTACTTATTCCCATCTCTTTGATTTTCTTTTAGCATCGTCCTTTCGACTGGTCGGAATACACAAAATAAAAAAAAAGTGGTATGCAGCCAAATTTCTCTTCGTTTGTTTTGTGAGAGCCAGAGATTCACTGCACTTTGTAGTCCGTAACTTATTCATATTTTGGTAAGAGCTATAATTAATTGGTTTTACTCTTTTGTTATTTCTCAGTATAGAACAACTGCAGTTTTAATATTTGTTTTGTAAAGAAAAACGCCTTCTATTGCTGCACTGTGTGTTATTTTTCCAAACGTGTTTCCCCTTTTTTCACTCTAAGGAATCATAAGTGGGCTCTATAAGGATACAGTTATGATATACTTTTGTTCTGATATGTTGTTGTATAACATAGGAATAATACATATAAAAACAAAAGTGTATCAAAACTGTATCATTATAGGGCCCACTTATGGTGCCTTCAAGTGAAAACATTCGAAACGCGTCTGGGAAAACAAAACACAGTGCAGCAAGAGGAGGCGTTTTTATTTACAAAATCAATATCTCTGTGCTTGCTGCGGAGGATGGCCACGCAAAGAAACTCGTTGCAACTTTAATCATGGGAACATTGTTATCTTAATGTGCAAATTGTGTGTACTCACTTAGTCTAGTTTATAACCAGGTTTATTATAGCTCTCCAAGGTTATACTAGGCTAGTACAATAGATTACCTCAAAATTCATTGTTTTGTGTCCGCATTTCACAGATACTTCCTCACCTATTTCTTTCTAAAATCTCTACATTTCACACTGCCCATCCATAATTTCAGAGTATTGCTCGTTCTTCCCTCCAGTTTTCCAACTGTCCGCAATTTACCGTTACACAATCAGCTACTCATGATAATTTTTAAATGTCGTCAAGTTGAATGTATTTATTCCTAGTAGATAGATTCAACTGAAAACAGTTTTTTCTCCTACGGCCATCTGTCCCTACCAAATCTGGTCCTTCGATCGTGCCACTGATTTCCTTTCCTAAACAATACTTTCCGTGCTCATAATCCGTTTTGTCTGCTGAGATTTTGCAGTTAGCGTGGAAAAAAAAACCTGGTCACAACGAAAAGTTGAGTGTAGACCGTTTCGATACAAAGAATAACCAGAAATACGACATCAACAATTTATTGCTTTTACATTTTGTAGAGGTCCTCATTCTCGCTAAAGTCTCGTTGATATTGTAACAGAAAAAGAGATTCTAATGAAACTCATTTCGTTTCGATCAAGGAACATATTGTGTCTGATGATGACGCACTGGCTAGACTTGGCTTGACACACATCTATCAGGGCATCTCCGAAATGTTCTTCGACATCCGATTGACGTCTTTCGAATCACAGCCATTGGAACAAGGTTTATGAGTTGTTATTTAACCTTCTGAAATTTATTCTGGGAAATGAAATTGCAGAATCACTGTATCTGACGGATGTTACAAATGCTGTATATTTGTTTACACTGCTGTATTACGTTGGTGTATTACCGCATTCGGTATTTGCAATATAAACAATTTCTTTGCGGTTAAGGTGAACTATAGTTGAATTCAAAAACATTGTCGTAATCGGTACAGATTACTTTTCTATTTCTTGATAGAGAAACGAGTAAAAGAAAATAAAATACATTCGAAAGAGAAATTTGAAAGCGCATCCGAGTTCGCCTGATTCAAAACGATTCTTTCACCGCTGAAGATGACTCATCGTCATCTGTGACCTACAGAGGTGAGTGGTGGAAAATGATTTGGTATCGTTCCAAACCTGAGAAAATATCTTGCGTTACGGTATATATAATCAAGAACTGAATGGTATATTTGTTGTACAGTTAAACCACGGAGTTTCCATCTAAAAATAATGTTATTATTCGAACAACTGTACATCGCATAAGCGATCTGTGAAACATAAATATTGCTGTATGGATTGAAGGTTTGTGTTCTCCAAGTTCAAAATGTGAATTTTAGTCAACAATTTATATCTTTTGTCATATGCGAAAGTAGCATCTAGCATACTGTGCACTGCAGATATCTTTAGCAGTGAACAAAAAGACATATTTTACAATTGATTACCATCTTAGTAAATATCTTGCTGACCTTTTCGTTGATTTGGTTATCATTACCTTATCTAGAACACCGACGGGTACAAACTGATAGCGTTTACTTTCTAGTGTCGCTTTCCCAGAGCTTAACGTGTAACATTATACTTATGACTACTGAGATTACTGCTAATGGAACTGGCAACTGACTGGTTAGATACTACGAATTATCTTTCTCTCTCCGTTTGCTTCTCACTCTCTCTTCAGACGTTCATTGTCTGACTCTGGTTTCCCTACTCTAATCGCATTTGTGTCATTATCAGCAAGTTCTGTATCTAACGGTCCAGTATCTAGTATAATAGTTGAATATACCGAATTAGAATGAACCTTAGGAAGCATTCTGGACACGGTTTCACATATGTGGAAGTCTTCGCGCACACTACGAAAATAAAAAAAAATGCGATTTCTGCCCAGCTATCAGATGTAGTTAAAATTCCAAAAGGAAAACAGCAGCTAACACATGGTGTTAAGGCTTAGAAACGTCGGTGCAGTACAGTTATAACGTTTATAATCTAAGTAGGAACCAGCCACAAGTGTATTTGCAGCTGGTTGCTGCATAAATCACAAAATTTATCATTTTTTTAAGAGGTTGATTGGATGTTATTTATGTGCATTCGTGATGGTAAAAGATTCTAAACGAAGATTTACATTCGTTAGTAGGTTATTGGGAAAACACTATGGTTTTACAAAGGTTATTGGTTAGAAACACTCGAGCGACCCATCCTAGAATAACGCTAAAGTGTGTGGAACACACAGTAAAATGGACTAAAATTGGACACTTAATTTATAGAAAGGAGGACAGCACGAACAGTTTCTAGTTTTTCTGACCCGTAGAAGAGCCAAGGATATGCTGCAAAACCTGAACTGGCAGACACTGGAAAAAAGACGGCAACTGTTCCATAAAACCTACTTGAAATGTTTCCAGAGCCTGCTGCACGTTTGGTATATAGGAAAACTCTACAACCCTGTACGTATCGCTCTTTTAGGGACCGGCAAGATAAGATAACACTAATTACAACAGTTGCAGAGGCATTTAAGAAGTCACTCTTCAGGCGCTCCATTTTCGAATGGAACAGGAAGCAACCCAAGTAACAGGTGCATTGTGAAGTACCCTCTTCCATGAACTTCACAGTGCTTTGCGGAATATATGAAGACTATTTTTAACTTTTTTAGATGTCCGATCGTTGGCGAAATGGAAAACACAACGAAAATAAAAATGATTTTTTTTGTAACGTTTAGCTACACCTTACAGCCACACCTGTACTACGACATTAACTGTAGCATGGTACCAGCTTTCGAATATCTCATCGCAGAAGGCAGTCGCCTTCTCTTTCAGCCAATTCTCTATGCCGGTCTGCAGCTCGTTGTCTGTGCCGAAACGTTTGGGAAATGAATCACTTAACACAGATATAGTGAACCACGACTTTCTCGAGTCGCCTGATCCATTTGCTGAAGCAGAACATTGGCAGACACTCGATTTATTTCCTGGCCTCCGGCATCATAGACTTCTGCACCTCCTGCTTCTAAGTTCCTTCAGGCCTGCCGCACTTTTATGACACGCATGACAGGTATGTTATGTGGGGGACACATCTTCATCGGATTTTCAATTTGGTTTTAATTTCTCGACCGATAGGATCTAGGCAAAAATAGTCCTCGTACACGTAGGTGACTGAAAAGGGATTCATTTACTTTTCTTGGCTTAAAATGAATCAGGCAGCCTTGGTGCCACTATGAAACTGATTCTTCACAGCGAACAAGGCAGGAAAGACGGAAGAATGTTCATAGACCCTTTTTTTCGCAACGAAGCATCTCAGCGATGTTACAGTTGTATGGGGATAAGCAAAATAATTTGGAAAATGCATCACCCTTGAAAATATGCGTGTATAAAGGTACCGAATGATTAGCTAGAGTTATCAGAAACGCTAAACACTAATATGTTACCTGAGAACTGTTTCGGTAGGTACTGTTGCCACAAGCTATGCTTAACAGGGCTCAGACTGCACGTATTTTCAGGATTCCGTGCTTCAGTCTGCAAAATCGGAACGCTTATACGGTCGCTTTGTTGTCCGTCTGTCTATCTACCTGACTCTTAAGAATCGTTTTTATGAAGAACAGGTCGCAGATTAAGGTATATAGTCGCTTGGCGGTGTAAAAATTTTATGCTCCTAAATCAACACTAGATACGACCATTTATGCTACACGTTTTGATACTTGAAAGCTCACTCATCGAAACCTATAGGGTGCTTCCCATTGATGTAAGCAAGGTTTCACAGTAAAATCTAAGAAAAAAACCCGAAAATTATTAATTTGTTATTATATCACACGAAAAAACGTTTTTGCCATTATTTATCCTTCTGTCAGTTAGTCTGTCCGTCTGTTAACAAACACTATGTTCTATGGTATCTTGTGCGATGTATAAAATATTAATCTTCTGAGTCAATGGAATGAAAAGATTCGGCAGTTTACGTCACATGTGTTGGAACTCGGAAACTCAGTCATCAAAACCTATAGGGTACTTCTCGTTGACCTAGAACCATGAATTTCCCAAGAAACATGGTTTTACAGTACAAGTAAGGCAAAAAATATGGAACTTGTTAAATTGTAATTTTGCCACATAGAGATGTAGTGAAGATTCGTTGCGCGTATTGTCCGCCAAAAGCATTCTCGGGACCACTAACTTGCTGGTGTCGATATCGAAAACAGAAAAAAAAAATCGTTGAGATTCTCGATTTCCAGCATTGATGAACTATATATACACAAAATTCAGTTAATACGGAATCCTCACTGCGTGTCCTACTCACACTTAGAATGGCTCTACGTTATGCATCCGATATTTTAAAATGCAAGTAAAAGTGTCCTTCTTGGTACGTGAGTCTAACTATATGAACAAAATTACCAAGGATATTTTCGTTTTTAGTTACTGTCGTCACAGTACGTCCATGTAACCAGTGATTCCAAAACATTGTACTGCTGATTTAATGCAATCGATGAGTCTTGTGCCCACGAATGTAAATTTTCCTCCAGATTCAAACTTTTAGGATTAATTTCGCCGTTCTGGGCTTGCACTAGCGAATGACAAACGCCAGCGACTGAGAGCCGGTGACAGAGGGCCCCCGCAGTCATCAAGGAGTGCCGCAGATGACGGCGAGTGAGAGGCGGTGCGTTCGGGTGTGGGCCTCTCTTTGGACTGGGGGCTCAGTGGCGAGCCGCGCGGCCGCCGCGGCGCCGCTGTGGCCGCTCAAACGCGTTACCGTAATGGCCCCGGCCATCACAGGCCTCGCACAACTTTATGGAAATTGCTAAATAAATGTTTCATTAAAAATATGCATTATAAAGGTCCGTCCCTGTCACTGAGACCCACATAGCTAATGCGAGTGATGGGCGTACCTACCAGCACGCTTCTAAGAGCAAAAACGCATTTACTGAAAGTTCTAAGGCATCAAATTACAACATCGTTTCGAAATATCCTGTATTTTCTCCACAATCTATAACTTTTATAGCTCTCTGTATTTAACGTTTAGGACTTAGTATTTGTGAAATGCCCAGGCCGGTATCCAACAGGAAAGAAAATCTTATAGCGATGTCCTAGAAAAATACTATGTTAGAGCTGTTAAGTATGTTGTATTACTTAAAATTTAGTCATTTATTGGTCAGCTTTTATCCAAAGGCTAATTTACACTATGTTTACTTTTTCTGTCGGTAATTCTTCAACTGCTTGCTCAAGGTATTCCTGTGTTCATCTGACATTAGTCTCTTAGTTCTGCATTTTTCGAATTAATCGGCTAAATGACATACTCCGAATTTGAGCTATTCTGTGATTTTGAATTTAGTCAGTTCTCTTACTGTTTTTCCTAGTTGATTGTATTCCCTTGCTAGGCATAGTTGTTTCTTCATCTTACAATTGTTCAGTCTATGGAGTGAAGTAAGTGTCAACAACATTTTAAGTTCCTGGTTCTGAGAACACTAGTAATTTTGGATTACATTTCCGTGTGTATGCTATTTTGTTTGTTCTTGTGTTTTCCTTATCTTTACCTTCATAATGACCGAACGTCTTCTCAGTGTTCTCGTTTCTTTGTCCTGGTTCTTACGTACAACTCTCTCGTTTAATTCGAAGTATCTTGATCCCTGTACTATTGATTGCTTCCTACAGCACCATCTCTTATATTGACCTATAATAATTCATATTCTGTTGAAACAGTATTGAGTGAATTTATGCGCCAAGTGGAAGTGCCTTAATACCTCGATGTTGGTTGTGCTATCTGTTCCACTTGAGTGAAACCAGTTTCCTAACTATTTAAATATTAACAACTCTATCATTTTTTCATGTTTTTTTGAAAAAAGGAAATTTTTCCGACTTTGCCTCTATGCTTCACGGAACGTCCCAAGTTTACATAACTATGTGAAACATCTGTAAGAATCTTTTTCTTTCTGTGCCTCGTAAAAACGAAATCATGTCGTCTCCTTCAGTATGGTTTTTGGCGCGCGGGATTGGCCGAGCGGTCTAGGCGCTGCAGTCTTCGACTGTACGCCTAGTCCCGGCGGAGGTTCGAGTCCTCCCTCGAGCATGGGTGTGAGTGTTTGTTCTTAGGATAATTTAGGTTAAGTAGTGTGTAAGCTTAGGGACTGATGACCTTAGCAGGTAAGTTCCATACGATTTCACTCACACACATTTTAACATTTTTGAACAAGTATGATTTTCAAAAGCTTAAATGTTCGTGTCGCATTACTTTCACTTATATACCACTGAAGGAAATTAACTTAGCTGCCTTCCATTAAATAGGAAACTAATGTTATTATTATAAATGGGACACCTAGAAAGAGTCTCTTTTTCTCGTGACCGAGATGATCACTCGCGTTTAGTTAGGAATTCAGTGTACAACATAAATGCACCCAAGGAGCAATGAACTTATTATAAAACATTAATTTCGAACCGAACAAGCTGCTGATCCTGGAGTATGATTAATAATATCGTTTTAGTGCTACTTCGCTGATAGTAAGATAAATTGTTTGTATTTTAATTTACCTTAAGAATCATTGTTTTCCTCACAGTCCAGACAATGAATATAGCCTCGGAAGGCCGAAAGCAAATACGCTGCAACGTTTAACATAAATATTTAAGGAAAGATGAACATAAATTTTCCAGTGTGTGAGCAATCGTTCGAAAGAGTCCAATAATGTATTAACCGTGTATCATACATTCATTCATCTTCGCACAAAGAAAGGAGAATGAAAATATTACTCTAGTTCAAAAAAAGGATCTTCATTGTTCAGAATGTGCGTAAAAAAAAGTGGATCTTACGTGACACACCACAGTTCAAAGTTTTGAAGCCTTTGAATGAAAATACACACACCAAAGAAATTTATATTATGTATTGCTGACCACTGTATCAAAATTACCCAACAAGCCAGTAGACGAGAGCTGTTTATCAAGCAGACGGCTCGAGGGCCTAGAAAACTTGTAATTGCGAGAAATAATACTTTATTTCGAGCCTATAAAAAATCACTTTTGCTTGACTTTGATCAAACACTGTGCTTATGCAGCTGTAGAGATTTATTTAGAGTACCTTTCCATCTGGATGAATATTTGTGATAATGGTGAATCAGTTGAGAGAGTGAGAAGACTTCGATAATAATTGATTCTCCATTTAATTTTGAAACGTCCGTCCACTTGACAATGACAATTTCCAATATATTTTATCATAATTTCTTTAGGGCCCAGATAGTGAGCACAATCAAATGATTAGATGAGAGAAATATTGCTAAAATTATCAGGCCAACGCGAAACGTAGAAATATGCAACCACTCAAACAAGCTAGAAAAATCATATTTTGTGGACAAACAGGACGGATATCACATCATTCTATCAGTACATTCTCTTAACAGAGTTTATATCGCTGTTAAGTACGATTAAATACAATAAATAAATAAAGTAACACCAACAAACACTGAAGTTATTCGGTATCCAACCGTTATGACTATGATGTTTCGGAAACCGAGAAATTCTTATGGTGGAATGTTGTACCTGGAGGACAATGTAAGTACGAGTATATGGTGTTTTCTGGTTGACTTTTCAGTCTAGTGACTGGTTTTAGAATCATTTGGAGGAATGCGCACCAGAAACAGACACAGCAATGTCCAGCTAGTTTTGCTGTTGTAGGACGTGAGGTTGTGTTTCGTGCAGATTTTGTAATTATTGCATATTTCTAGATATTTGAGTGCTGTATAGTATATTAGAGCTTCTTTGGGGACATTCTTATTTCTTCATTTACAGAGTTTTATGCTGAGTAAAATTCTGTATATTTTTAAAACTAATTATATTACTTGTGGACGGTAAAGCTTTACTTCGTCGGTCTTGCACCATCTTGTGCTTGAACAGAACACGTGATATTTGCAAATAAATTGAGTTTGTTTACTGTCTTGAAACTTTTCTCTGTCTTGAAAATGGAAATTTGTGTTAGCCGCCGATAGCTTCGATCTCATAATGTTTTTAACTTGTAACTGGTTCGTAACAATACTGCTTCATTTGATTTAACATACTGATTATGGTGTGTAATACGCCAATAACGTAGCAAGTGGAATATTAAGTAAAGCACGACAAGATTTTCTCGATTGCATCGCTTTTAAAATTGAATGCGATATTTGTTGTGGAATATATGACCATGCTGTTATTAGGAACAAATTTTCACCTTCCTTAAAACTTTGCCTTGCCGGAGTAATTACTGTAATATCAGAAAAAGCAGCAACACACATGAAGGCTCTCTCATGTTATATTGGAATAAGGAAATATTGTAAATTTGTTTAACGAGGCTGGCTAGAAGCAGAAGTCTGAAAAGTGTTCCAAATTACAACATTCTTTCTTAGTTTGAATAAAGCGGTAAAGTAGTAAAAGAGTGTTCAGAACTAAGCACTGTAGCATCCGAGTCATTTTACCTGACGCCATGTGACATGATGCTTCAGGACGGGCTGTTTCACTTTTGCGTTTCCGTATTCTTTATGAAATTTCAGCTGGTAAATGTTATTGCAAAAAGCGTAAGTGCAATTAAATAGTGTGGAATCGAACTCTTTCATTGTCGTCTCCGGTAGCACTGTCGGAGATGTAACATTATTTGCTTTTATAGCAAAAAGTGTAACTCACAGAAGAAAATAATATCTTCTTACAGAAATACAGAGTCTTCGCGTATTGTGCACTGCAGTGAAAAAGTGATGCATGAGCTCTGTGCCAAATATTTTGTAGTACAGCATGATAAGACCATCCTCATTTTCTTCCTGATTCTACGAGAATCTTACCGTGTCATACACGAAATGAAAAAAAAAGAAAAATCGAATGCGTTTTCCTCACACTCCTCATCTAGGTATCCATCGTTATTCTGAGGAATCTCTAAATTTCTCCTTGTTCTTCAAAATAGTTTCCGTGATAACGAAAATTACCGCAGTGTCACACGTGTCTCATCCAAACTGTGATACGTATTCTATCTCTTGCTCCAGATACGTTCAAGGTTTTTCTGAGTTTCTATCATTGTGTCTCAAAAGTGGATACAAAGAGAATTTGTCTTACAATTTTTATGGTGTAACACATGGTATGAGAAACAAAGTGACGATGAACTGGACATAAAAGCAATTCAGTGGAGCGAGCTTTTTGTCAAACATCTCATAAAAATAGAAAATAAAAGTTTATACTGTTGGCCGAATAATTCAGTTTTACAGTATTTTTCATTGAGGTAGTAAATCTCATAAAAATAGAAAATAAAAGTTTATACTGTTGGCCGAATAATTCAGTTTTACAATATTTTTCATTGAGGTAGTAAATCTTTTCTTCGCTTTCGATTCCAAGACCTATTTAGCACACAATTATGCATCGTTTTTGGTGGACTGGCTCTTTTCCTGTTCATAAAAATAGGAATTGTTATAGTTCGTATTCACTGTCGGAATTATAACTGTGAGTTGTTTATAGACACAAACGACGGAATCAGTTCATCAGGCGGCTTAGGGCAGTTGAACACAACTGTATAGGCATTATAAGATGTACTAGCAGAGTATAAATTGCCTGGAATGATTTTACTGAAGAACATAACGTTTTCAAAAACGGTGTTATGATAGTCTGAAAAGCAAATCTATAATCAATATGTGCTTGGTATTATCACTCCTGGGTGGAAAAAGTGAGATGAGGAGCCTTAATGCTAAAAAAGTTCAAGAACTGAGGTTTGCCGAATGAAAATTGCAGTGACGAATAATGGAAATTATTGAGAGAAATACGGAATTAAACAAATGGAAGAGAGTAGCATGGGACGTGATTATGTTTTTACTGAAACTGGGGCGAAGATGGATGACACTTCGAAACAGGCAAAAATTATAGGTGGACGAAGGAAGTCCTTTTCTGAGCTCCAAAACAAAAGAAAAAATCGAAACAACAACCTGGAGGAAGTTGGGTAGCTCAAAAGTGTAGCAGTGAGACGGTTATAGGAGAACGTTATGCACCGGTGAGTGTCAAAAGAATGACAATAATGATGTACAGTTGGCAAAGAGTGTAAAGAATCAGAAAAATTTTGAAGACCACTCTCTTACGTCGGGGCGGAATGATTCTGTTCAGTACATGTATGAATGTATAAGTAAAAATTACGTTGGGGAACAGGCCGCAAAAGCACAAAAGAGGAAAGAAAACAGTATATCACTTAGAACCCAAGAAGTATTTTAGAATAAACTTTGTTTTTTACGATATTTGATTAGCCAAACGAGTTTCGGTAAGCAGGTATCTTAAAAATCACTTGAATATTAAACATATTTATTTGTACCTGTAAAGTGAAGGTGGAACTTGCCAAATAAGACAGAGCTGAAATTTCAAACATGGTGATTCTTGTTATAATTAAGGTCTGTGAGGAATTTAGGGACGTCTTTTCACGTTTGTAGCCTGCCAGTTCGTCATCATTGGAGGGCGAAACAAAACAAAATTGCTGGCGTTTCATTTGGCAGGGACACTACTTTCCCCTTTTATTTAAAACGAACTTCGAAATGTTTCCTCTAATTCATTTACAACTTTCGTGTGTGATCTATAAGGAAAACATAATAGGGGATCCGTTCTGTACTTCGCAGAGTCCTTTAGGAATTCATTACATACATATAAATAGACATGATGGCGAAAAAACTGTGAGTAATGTTATTTATTGAAAGAACGAATTACACTTTCGGACAGTTTCGCTGGTTTTCAGAGGCTCCGATAACTCTGAAATTTCTGACATTGTTGGCCAGACCGATAATTGGGCAAACTTGTGTCATCCAGTTGAAAATATTTTGTGAACAGAGAAAATTGTCCACTGGATGGAGGCCGCGAATTTCGTCTGGTATTAAATAATTATTCTTCCACACTGTTTTACTTGGTGAATGGAGACGAATTAACTAGTGAAACACTATTCCTACACAGGAATTGGAAGAAAGCATAAACCAATATAGAAAATAGCTCTGAGTAACTCCACAACAAAACTTTGATGCTTGTTTCATTTCTCAGAGTTCATGTTATTTCGTACGTCATTATACCGAAGTTTAATGTCACTATATATCAACTAAACATACTTCTTGTTAATGTAAATGTTAATATAATGTTAATATAAATGCAGAATAACGTCTAAAAACAGGGCGTACTGTTATGTAGATTTTCACACTTGAGACAATCACTGAAAGAATTTTTCGATGAAATTGCAACACTCCATCCCAATAAAACAAAGACATGCGATAGCAATACGTGCGAATATTCTGTAGTTTGCAGCATAAAACGGTGACACGCAGGATAAATACCTACCCATCTAATACTTGCAGGAATCACTGTTCATCTGCGTGTTGTTAGGCTTATGTTCATTTGCATCAGCGTACTATGGTAACAAAGTTTTCTACTATGCGTGGTGACATCGTGATCGAAATATAAAACTATATTTTGCCCTTTCATTATACAGGCAGAATAATTTTCATTTTTATTCTCCTGCATAGAAGCGATGGTTTGAGGTATGCTCGTATTTTTATTTTGCTCTGATTTTCATTCACTACAAGAAGAGCTGATGTAAAACTGTAATTTAACTATGACAGTTTCATGAAAAGCGCGAAACACTGTTGGTTTCGACAATGTATTATCAAGAAGTGGCTCATGATATTGGAGAATACAGCATCTATGGCTTGCTACTCTAAGGAGCGCTCAAATGAAAATGAGACAGGTACACTCCCTGCATCCCCCATTTCTCCCCATGCAGTTTTCGTATTTTTGGTGTACTCGAGAAAGATATTCATGACTGTCGATTTGCTTCGAACAAAGATGTGCAAGCCAGGGTACAATAATGGTTCCGTAGGAACCACAAACATTTCCCATAATCCCATAGACGCCTCTTGCACAGTGGAATAAATGCGTTAACAGTTATATCGATTACATTAGAAATAATAAACAATTTGCTTACTTTTTCCATCTGTCTCGTTTTCATTTGACTGCTCCTCATAGTGCTCTGTATTTTGTACGAATGGACCCAATGTGAGATATTATCGTATCGTATTAATAATTTTAAACAAGTAGAACAGGGACTAGATTTTGTAGTGGCAATACAATCTCATGGTGCTGAATATAATCCGTTACGTGCTTGTCGTAAGTGAAGACAGTTGTATATATGCTGTCTAACTGTACGTGAAACTGGTCGGAACGGGTTTGAACGCAACTAATACTACTGTAAACAGCATAGAAAATTAATAATCCCTCGAGGACTTTAGGTCTCGTTTAGTGTCAACTTACATCTGGAAGATGTGTACTTGCGGAAGTTGCGTGTTATGACAATGTCTTGGACAGCAAAAAATGAACATAACGTGCCAAATGATAAAGATGGCCAAACAGTTTCCCTATAATCACTGTTTTTGAGGTAGTACTGATAGTAGGACAGATAGCTGACAGAATTGCATCTGCTATAACAAATCTCCGTGTAGTTTCGTTTTAATGTGTTGATATAGCCGCATTGTTATGTGAGGCCGTTAAATAATTTTTTGAGAACGCTATGTATTTTTCCAAGGAATTTGTAAGTATGAAGTTCAATTAAAGGGCAACAAAAATTCGGAGAAAATTAATAACAAACGATGGCAACAAAGAGAAAATTGGTATAGACACGAATGTTGTTGGCTAGGTGACAAAAATATACTACATACAGTTTCATTAACTTATTATCAGTGGAAGTATCAGTGGCGTGCAGATGGAAATATGAAAAACGGTTGCACAGATAAATGAATCAGTAGCAGTCCCAGAAGAAGGAAAGACGTTCTACACTGTTGATCCTTTCGAAAATCAAAATGAACACAACTCATGAGACAGTAAATTCCCTGTAACATGCACCATACGTTCATTCATAGAAAAGGAAAGATGATTCAGTTCACAATCTCGTATTAAGCTGAAAAAAACATGAGCGTGATGACAAGAAGAATACCTACGTTAACGTTCCAGGAAGATCGAATAGAGAAATTGTGAGATGTTATTGCACAGTTTAATTTATGCGAGATTAAGAAATACCTGAAAAATAAGTGGCCAACACAGCAGTTTTTCGACTTTTAGGCCTGGGGGCTGTAAGTTGAAACAATTATGTGTCAGGTATTGTACAAAGATGTAGGCATATGCCTGGAAGGAGAAAATGATGAATGCTCTCGCGTCATCATTGTAACTTTCATGATAAACATTTTTTTGTATTCTCATGTTAATATTTATGACCAGTTGTCGGATTTCAATAACTAAATGTCTCTGTGATCTTATTCTGGTTATGACACAGAACTTCTCTAGGAAAAGTCTCTTGAAGTTCATTTTGTGACGCTTGATGGGGAAAATGGTGTTTAACCTTTTACCAGCCGGTACTGAGAAGTTCTTTTTGCTCTTCTCATGGGTTACTGAGAGAAGTGTTTGGGTTCTCGGTTCTCTAAGGCAGTAACAGCAAACAGAAATTCATTCTTCACGTGTAGCGCCATTTCACGGCCTGGAATAGCTTGATACATTTTAAGATGGTAATCCTTGATACAGACAATGGCAGAGCTGGAGAATCGGTAACTATTTGAAGAGACGAATAACTACGCAAATAAGGCAGAACTGCTTTTGTATACGTGTAGCAATCCTTCACGAAGTGTAATAATTTGTTAGGTAAAACGGTTAGGGGTGGATTTCTGGATTACATTAATTCGATGGTTTCCCAGGTAATAGAACTTCAGAATTTTTATTCTGCAGTCAACAGCTGATGTGCAGCATATTGTCTCTGTACGTTAATACTGAATTAGGGTTACATGCCACCGACTTGAGGCCCGTCGTCTTTGGTTTCTGTAGAAGGTTTAAGGATTTTTCAGTCTTCTTTGTACACAATGACGTCGTTTTGTGTCTTCAGTTTCTTATTAAATTACAGAGACACCGTTCCGTAACCAGTGCGATGACACTTGCGGTCACGATTTGACAGATGATTGCTAGTGGGAAGTCGCTGTGGTTTCGCGAATTATTTTCGATTTTTGTGTGTATATTTTGTGTAGTGAGCCTGCATCAGACACAGTACATAACTGTTACCAATTGAACAATGTTTGTGCAACATGAAAAATGAGCCAGTTTCGCAGAAGTATTACAGATGACACTGATGACAACTCCACGAACAAATTTTATGTTTCGACTCTCCACTGTTGTGACCTGAAGCCTTATATAGTCTTACACAGTGGGGCTACCCCCATTCAGAGATCTTCCTTGTCCCTTGGTAAGTGAGTCGATGTAAATTCGTTTCGAGAAAAATGGAAATAATCGAACCATAAGGAATTTGCAAATCCTGTATGAGAATTTACACAGAAAATGGAAATAAGCTGCGACTACTTTGGGATTTTTGGTAGATTTATATTTTAATGTCAGATTGAAATACTGAAAAGAACTTCTGTGAATAATTGTTTATATGCTGTAACCGAGAGACCTGAAAATCGGGTTACGCGTCGGAAACGCATAACGTAACTTTTTTTTCCTCAAGAACTATATAAAAAATGTAACACTTCACGATGAGCCTTATATCAATAGGTTAAATTACGATTACCGTTCGATGCAGGTAGATACATCCGACACAATAACAGCAGTTACCTTGCAATAGATAAGAGTAGCCGTAAGTGTTCCTATAACAGTTTATACACTTATCGATTGTAGGGAATATTCAGTAAAAGAAGACTGTATATAACCAAAGAGTATTCCTGGATAGCATATGGTGGGATGCAGCGTCTAACTTAGATAACTGGTAACCCATATACATATATAAAAAAAGCGGAAACGGGAAAAGAAATATGAAAAAAGTTACCTATCGTTCAGTGTACTCTCCAGGGACTATATTTTCCGTCAGGGTGACAGTGCTTTAGGCATCTCTTTAACTACATTGTTAACTGTAAAGATGCTAGCCAAGAAAGCAGGAACATAACGCAGTTCGTAATGTAAGAAAATACAGTGCCGTCTACGAATATTCTGTGTGTAGTTAACAGGATTTTCAAAAGAAGAATATAATGTAAGCTCCATTTCTCCAATCTCATAGAAAGAGTTTAGGCGGCACTCTAATCATAAATTTACTTATGTCATTAGGCAACAGCACTTGTGCAGTGTCCTCAATATGTTGAAAGTGTCAGTCGTGGTCAAAACAGTGTTCTGTGTAGCTGTTAGTGCATAACGCCCCGGTACTAAGGGAGTTCGAACGAGGGAAAATAGTTCGTATTCTTTTGGCGGGTGCTTCTGTATCCAACCTGGCCGAAGATTTTTGTATTTCAAGCGGTATCGTATCGAAATTTATACCAGCGGCATGGAAAGCGGAAAAACATGATTCGTTAAGACATAGTGCGGACGAAAGTGCGTGTTGACTAATCTTGGCAAACGGAGGATGTGACGAAAACAAGGGGAGGAAACGTCTCTGTAGAGCCGAATGTCGCACTGACAGGCATTCTCAACACCAAAACAACACGGAGGGGGCTCCAGAAGCAGGGATTTGCAGGGTCAGTTGGAATTCTAAAAGCAAAACTTTGGACAGAAGGGTGCATAATCGTTATCCGTAGCCACCATAGTTCCATAAACTTACCACTGCTCTGCAGGAAGAATGATATTCCTTAAAAACAAAACAGGACCGGTATTTATCCTTTAGCAGGTGAGTGCAAGGCCTTTTGAATGCCAGCAGGTTTTGTACACCATATTATGCATGGTAATGTGTTGTGTTTTCGGTGCTGCCATATTGTTGTCCAATCTATGTAGTTCTTGAATGTTGTTGCAATAGTTAAGTAACATGTGAGAACAGATTTGAAGGTAGTATACATTGAAGAGTAAATTCAGAAAGTATTGTGTGTGAGAATGATGAGCTCGACTAGTGCGTAATTTCTCTCATTATTATTGGAAGTGTAATCACAAAAAGGTGCTTAATTTATTTCTCTCGAACAAAAATTTTCCGGAAGATAAAGCTAATAGATGTTTTCATTGTTTAAACTTTATGTAATAATGTACAACATGCATTATTTAATTAATCTGTTTTCGGTGTCGCTTGTTTCATCCATGATATGTAAAATATTTTACCATGAACCAGTGGAACAGTTAACTAACGCTTATTGTTGGAAGTTGTTGTCAGGTAACATAAGATTCTAAAACCTTCACGATTTCGTACCTGTTGTAAAATTTTGATGTTGTTGTAGATATATGAAACGATAACTTCCCAACTCGCCAACAAGAGAGAGAAAAAAAAAACATACAGTCCGACTCAACTGTTTTCTCTAAAGTCTTACCAAGCACTGTAATCGCATAAACAACTGACCGTGGTCGCGCATTTCGGAAGGACGATCGTCATCCAGATTTAGGTTTCAAGTGACGCCATTATGGTTCTTCTAGAGGGGTACGGCCCAGTTTCTTTCCCATCTTTTCCTTAATCCGGGTTTTTGCTCTGAGGACCTCGAAGTCGACAGGGCGTTAAACACCTACCTTCCTTCCTTCCTTCGCATGACTGAGTTAGAGAGAGATGGTGTTACTTATAATGATATGGAGTGATCAAAACTGAGTACTGATAGCAGTTTCCTATGAATCAGCTGAAGTTCTAGTTTCTTTTCCTTCTCATAATAGGACTGATAGTTGCGTATAGAACTATTACTGTGGTAGTCCGTGCAGCACATAGGGAAAGGGCATTAAGCCCAGCTAAACAACTAATCACTTAAAGAAAAATGAAATGATTTATCTTGCATGCTCCCTCCTGTCATCATAACGAGGGTGGTTCGACAAGTAACCTCCTGTAAATAAAAACCTTGAATGAGAAAAAAAACCATTATATAGATCTTGAAACTACAGCTTTTTGCTACTTTTCATAACGGTCACCATTTAAATATGAGCAGTTGCCATAGCGTTACACTGATATACACAATGCTTCTTCATAAAATTCTGCCTTTTCGGCGCGTATCCCATATTTCACGGAATTTTGAAGTTCGTGGTCGACATCGAAGTGCTGTGGCGCAAGTCATTTCTTCATGTGAGCGAATAGACGAAAATCACCTGACGCCATGTCCGGGCTGTATGGGGGATGATCGAAAACGTCAAACATTTTCGAGCACTATGAGGATAAGCGTTGTCACTCAAAACTACAACACCTCATATCAGCATTTCATGAAATTTGTTTTGAATCGCTCGCTTAAGTTTCTTCAGAGTTTCACAGTAATCATCTGAAGTGGTCATCGTTTCCATAAATTCAACCAGAAAAACTCCCTCGCCTCCCCAAAAGAACAGTGGTCATAACCTTTCTCGACGAGGAATTTTGGCGGGCTTTCTTTCGGCTTGCCTGGAGAAATTGTATGGCCGTGACTGTTGTTTCGATTCGGTGTTTACGTGTGCCACCCAAGTTTCGTGATCAGTGACAGTTCTCTTCAAGAAACTTTCTCCTTCCACGTCCCAGCCTCGAAGGAAGTCAAAAGCAGAGTCCATTTGTTCGGTTTCGTGGGCTTGTGTGAGCTACTTTAGTATCCGCCGGGCACAGAACTTTCGATAGACAGAGTTATCGCTAACAGCCTCTTAGATCCCGCGCGAGAAATTTGCGGGAATAGTTCAATGAAGTTCAGAGAAGGTAAACTTCGATTTTCACCAACTGTTTCGTCATTTTCCTTGACAAGATCATAACTCACTGTTAAATGCTACCTCTCTCTCTTCATCATGAATGTTTTTTGCCGAAAGAAATCAGATTATTGCCCGCACTCCAAATTTCAGGGGAATTTTTATTACAGCGCTCACGTTTCGAGGTTATAATAAGCGACTGTGCGAAAGGACGAGGTTAATACGTTCACATCTGGACGATTACTGATTCAGAGAACATGAAGATGTTATCATGGCGGCGCTCACGTGTAAATAAAATGTAATAATAGGAGAGTCCATATATCATTTCATTTTTCTGTAATTCTGTTTGACTGATCCACTTTTGTGATGTGCTGCACATTTTACAATCTTTTTCTTGTTCTTGTGGCAACTTAAACAGTCCTGGTTGCCTTATTATGTGTTTCTGTTTCTTGTATTGATAACTATTTTCCTTATACTTCTCTCCTAGCTTATTCCTTTTAATAATCTCTCATTTATATTGAACATAATCGGTTTCAACATTCTTCTATTCTCCTACCACCTGCACATTTCAAATGATTAACATTTCCTCTTCTCTTGCCTTATCATAGTCCGTATAATACTGTGCAGCAAGTGTAAACTTCTGGGATATTCGTCCTCTACTCCGTGTTAATTTTTAGCACTAGTACGAGTAGAAGTCTGTTTCAGAAGAGTGAGTTACCTCACTACTTCATACTTCTTCCGATATATTGCATGTGTTGTCAGTCCTGTATTATATTATGTCCTACTTAATACCATTTCTTTCATTCTTCTGTTACTGTTTCTTCGTTAATCCCGCATTTGCTAGATCACAAGTCTCCTACGTATTACATCACTCATTTGGCCGAATCTTATGTGTGAATCTATGAATTTATATTAAAGTAGAAGTACTTTGGAGAAGGTTAGACATTAGCTTTTCGCCGACGAGGCAATTGTTAACATAAACTCGGGCTGAGTAAAGATAGCGAACGAAGTCAGAATCCTGGGACAATCCCCGCTATAGCTTTACCTGTTTCGGGTAACAACTGAAAAGCTAAATGTGGACGACAGGATAGGAAAATGTACCCCATTTCTCCAGAATACAAGATGGCGTCATAACCATTGAGTCACAAGGCTTCATAGGGGTTCCCAAACGTCGTTTCCTCCAAGGCAGCAGTATTTTTAGATGTTCTTGCTGCTGTTAATCACTTCCGTCTTGCTACTCTTTATATTGAACTTATTTTGTCTACTAAGTATGCTGAGCATTCCATTAGTGATACGTACGATTTATTACTTTTGACTAGAAGAGCTAAGTTTCCTCTAAGCTGTAGATTTTGTATCTGCTTTGTTGCTGTTATATCTCACTTCCGAAAGAGTCGCACCAGTACAGATCTGGTTGCATTACGGGTTTCAGATATACGGAATCATGTTGCTCTCGTATATTTTCTACTGCTATCTGCCTTTCATTACGTCATTATCTCGTTTTGGTATATCCACGGTGGGTGTTCAGGAGGAATGGTCAATATTTGGGGCCGTCACTGAAACGATCATTTGAAACAAAATATACTGCTAATCAAGGGCTCTAAAATGCATACCATCAGAGCTATGAGCACTTATTAACCTTCGACACTGTAAAACAAATCTCTTGTACAATAAGCTCTTTGCTTTCCATATTTTGGCAGTTGGTAGCCTGAACAAAAATAAGAAAGATATTTTCGGTGATCATCGGCTCTGAAGTGAAACACACCTTTTCTACCAAACAAGTGGTCGTAGCTCTTGAGGTACGCGTTTTGGAGCCCCAGTTTACTACTTTTCTTTTTCTCTCTCTCTTTTTTCTTTTTTTTTTTTTTTGCTTCGAATGATCGTCCCTCTCTTGTCTATGAATATTGGTCTTTTCTCCTAGGACATCTCTCTGTTTCCCTGCATTCAGTTCGGTTACTTTTCATGATACGGCGAGGCTTTTGCTTATTACTGGCCCGATGGAGTTTCTGTCACCAGAGCCGTGAGTCAACACAAGGAAGGAAACTCGTTTGCGCCATCTCTCTGTGACTCGTAATCTTTTGTCTTGAGTGTTGTCGTTTATTAATCGTTTGAATGTCATGTTTTCCGAAGTGGAGATCAGGGAACAACTCATCATTTGCCCAAACGAGCAAGGAAAATCGCCACCGCTAGCCGGCCGTGGTGGAAGAGCGGTTCTAGGCGGTACAGTCTGGGACCGTGGAACCGCTATGGTCGCACGTTCCAATCCTGCTTCGGGCATGGATGTGTGTGATGTCCTTAAGTTAGTTAGGTTTAAGTAGTTCTAAGTTCTAGAGGACTGATGACCTCAGAAGTTAAGTCCCATAGTGGTCAGAGCCATTTTTTTAAGGAAAACCGCCTACAGGCAAATCTCTGACTGGCTAGTCCACCACATCAACGGTTTGTTAAAGCATCACACGGATACGATCCAAGTTTGACTTACCTCCACGTCTCGCAAGCTAGTGCGCTGTGCGTTTGGCTATAAAAGCATGATATCATAACATATTTATAAATGTAGAAAACAATAGCGCTACCTGCACTGACCCTTGAGGAACATTCCGTTTTGTTTGTCTCCACAGTGTGGCTTGCTATGAATTCACTTTGCACGTTCAGTTAGAGCTAGAAATGCAAGCGTGGTGCAGCGTGCACATTACATAAATTTGCTCTGTACAGCATGGCACTGAAAAACTCATTGCACCCTTATCGTGAATTTGTGTAGCTGTTTGTAGGGCTGCGAAGCGAGGCTGGAGCTGTAAGTGATGACACTGGCGTAAGCGAGAGGAGGTTGTGTGTGTGTGTGTGTGTGTGTGTGTCAGCGCGCGGCGCTCTGCATCAGTCTTCTGGCACAGAGCGCGCGCGTGCCGCTAAAACAAGAGCGGCGTGAGCCCGCGAGGCCCGGGCGGGCCTAGGCGGGCCTCGGCTTGGCGGGCCATTATGCTTCTCGTACCGTGGCGTGGCGTGGCAGCGGCGCCGCGGGCCCGGAATGCGTAATGAGCGCGCGTTCTTGCGCGGCTGCCGCCGCCGCCGCCCTTGTGTCCCACTCGCAACTGGCCAAAGGACGCGGGCTGTGTTTGGGCAGCAGCCCACAGCGGCCATCACTGCCGGCCCGGCGCCGGTCGGCGGACGTCCGGCACCTGACGCCTGTGGTTTCGCGGATCCACTCTGCCGCTACTTGTTTGGAGAGGCAGCCGGCGCTGGCAGACTTCCGCCCTCACCATTATGTCCGTTACAGCGGTACCAATTGAATTAAAGGCAAGCAGCGGTACGATTCTCGTGAAAGAGAAATGCGGCTAGCTCTTGAATAAAATAGTATCGTCAGAAGTTTCGGTTATTGTTGCGTGGTATCCTCAGTCAAGCTGGTACACACGCTAACGTTGAGGAGGCACAGCAGTGGACGACTCTACAGACTCTGGTTAGCTTTATTCATCTACGCCTAAGCTTCTATCATTCGAATTTGTACGATGGGCGTTCAGTAAGTAATGCCACACATTTTTTCCAAAAGCACGTTGGTGTTATTCAGGATTGCAATACACCATATTATTCCTCGCTCACTTCAGAATGCTATTTATCAACCACCCGGTTCAAATGGCTCTGAGCACTACGCGACTTAACTTCTGAGGTCATCAGTCACCTAGAACTTAGAACTAATTAAACCTAACTAACCTAACGACATCACACACATCCATGCCAGAGCAGGATTCGAACCTGCGAACGTAGCGGTCGCTCGGTTCCAGACTGTAGCGCCTAGAACCGCATGGCCACTCCGGCCGGCCTACCCTTCAGGGAAGGCCTGTATGCCCGCATGTTACCACTGTAATGGTCGACGTCTCGCAGCATCAATAGCCTCCCCACCGCCCACATACTGGTTTCCGCGAAGTGCATTCTCTATCGAACCAGACACATGGAACTGGGAAGGTGCAAGATCCAGGCTATATGTTCGATATAGAAGAACAGCCATATGAACCCATGTTTCATCGCCCGTGATGACGTTCGACAAAAAATTGCGCTTTATGGTCTCCATTTGGGCAGCGAGGTGCCCACCGGGCACATACTTTTGAGTATCCCAACTGGTGGATCAGTGTGTCAGCACTATCTAAAGAGACGTGCAGTTGAACAGCGAGGCGTTTGGTTGTGCTCCGTCGATCACCCCCAGTGAGAGTGTCCACACGTTCCACCACTGCAGGAGTGGGGCCGGCCAGCACGTGGGAGATCGGACAGATTTGGACGATCTTGTTACGGTGTTGACAGACACTTCGCCCAAAGATACACCGTGATTTTGTTCTCTGCTATGTCCCATTGGACACTCTGCGAGTGCCCATGAATGCCTGCAATGCTGTTGTTTCCCGTCAAAACAACTCAGTGACAGCTCTCTGCTTGGAACGCACCTCTATTAGAGACGCACTTTTCAAGGCTACATATGGCATCGCCAACTATCGCAACTTCACGAAACTACAGGGGTTGAGGCGGGAATATCCCACTTCGTGCTATAGCAAATTCTGAATTTTTTCGACCGAGTATGGCCCTGAAAAAAAAAAGTGTTGGATTACTTACTGAACACCAAACGTACGAAGTGCGTGGTACGTTGTACGTTTTCCTGTATTATCTATTAGGATTTCTAGCCACCATATTCAGCGATGGAGTGTCAGGATAATACTTTTAAAAAAAAGGATGCTACGTACATGTTTTTTCACCAACCTCTTTGAGTATAGGTCACAAGAACTGAACGCAAATTTCTGTTACTGGATAACTGACAGAGATTTCGTTTCCATTTTTCCGCAGTGCTCTTCCTGTTGCAGATTCCTCTCTTCCTCACCAACAATGAACGTTTGAGTTCAGCTACTTATTGCAAATTTCGGTGATAAAAGTTATCAGTCAATTATCCTACTTTGCCTATTATCATTCACTGCTTTCGTACGTCGTCATATTTTGGGATAATTCATCATTCAGAGAAAAAGTTTTCATTGCACAAAAGCGTGTAACTAGAATAATAGCTGGAGACCACTCAAGATCACATTGCAGGCAATTATTTAAAAAACTAGGGGTACTGAAAGCAGCTTTACATTTATTCAATTAATGAAATTTGTTATGAATAGCCCATCCCAAATCAAAAGGAATAGCAAAGTGCATAGCTCCAACTCTGGAAGGAAGGATGATCTTTACTGTTCTGGCTTGGATCTGACTTAGTCCAGAAAGGGGTGTATTATGCTGCCACACAAGTCTTTCGTCATTTACCATCTATGGAACAAGTATTTAAAAAAAATCGTTTCATTCAAAGGGAGAAGTACATTGTTTCAAAAATGAAAGGAAGAAAAGCAGACGAGAAACAGGAAAAGAAAGCAGAACGACAGTATGTATTGTAAGGAAACAAAATTGCGTGATGTGCATGTGGTATACCGGATCAGACAGCTGTGGCGCTAGTCTGTCCGGATGATTTTCCGCCCAGCGCCAGCGTGCGGCATTCCGGAGGTGTAGCTCCCTAAACAGCAGGGCAGCTCCTCCCAACCGCAATCCACGAAAGGAGCGAAGTTTCTCAAAGGAACAGCGTAATGTTGGGAAAAGATGGTGACTGGAAATAGTGTGTTCTTATACTAGAAGAATTTATCACAATGAGCGATCTAGTTCAATTAAAAATAGTCAAATAAAGGTCTTCTAATCAAAGGAGACATGCGTCTCGAGTAAAAAAAATTATAATACTTTTGTATTGCAACAAGTGGAAGATATCTGGCATCTGGTGGTGGATTGTGTGAACGCCTATTAGCGCAGTTCAAAATCAGGCATATGCAGGCAATACGGACACCAACCAACAAAAAGTCATTAGACAGCAGCATCTTGAGAGACACCATACACGCCACACTAACGGCACAATTTAGGCTGAGTACGAGGACAATTTGTGGTTTTTTTTTTTCTTTTTTTTTGCAATCTCCACTCATTCGCGAAATGTAAACCCCAGTAAAAATAAAAAAAAATGTTCTGTTTGCAACATTTAGCTCCACTTTTTAGCTACTAAGAAATTTATTTGTCTCACCGTGGTACCAACTTTCCAATTCTTCATGTTCGACTGCAGATCAATTTTGTCCTCAAAGCCAGCGGTTCATGTGAACGAAAAGACGAAAATCAGTTGGAGTCAAGTCCGGTAATTATGGTGGGTGATCAAACACTTACCATCGAAAACGCTACAGTAGCAACTTCATTCCTCCTCCAGTAAGTTGCGGGTAATTGTCGTGAAGGAGGAACTGCATGACTGTTACGTTATGTGAGCTGCATGAAATCATGCGAAACCCCTCAGCAGACCTTCACACTTGATGCGAGACACTATCTTTCAGGCATCTTTAGATAGTCTGTGTGTGCTCAGAATAAAAAGCGCCCAACATATCTGGCGGAAAATACACCGGATTTTCACTGTAGTTTTAATTTCACAGTCGAGCTGACATTAAAAAAGTAGCCTTCGTATTACGTTCCATGGAAGCACGGTGGCACTGTTGGACAAGTAACTAGGCTTATATTCCTTAGCCTGTACATTATTTATATGATGTTATTGCCAAGATAGACATTTAGTAAAGGAGTAACATTAATAAATGTGAATGTTTAAGGCTAATCGTAGTTGGAAACGTCCATGCTTCTAAAGTAAAAACTATGTTAATTAGTAATGATTTTTTTGCTGTGTCTCATGATATGGCCATCAACTTAACAAGTCAACAGATGAGCAGTTTCACGGTCTGGACTTGAAAGTCTTCCTAATTCTCTCTCATTGCTTTCTGCGTGATAATACCTAATGGCGACACTTTTGCTTAACAATTAAATAATTTGTTTATATTATATTTCACCATCACCAGTTGCCTTTTAACAGGGACAAAATTAATTTTCAAGGTGACACGTTGTGGGCCAGTGTGGGAGGGAGTAAACGAGCTTAAATAGTGGAGGATAATACTTGTTACACTCATTAAAGGAAAGCCAGAAACACCACAGTGTCTAACTTATAGGCCAGAGACTACCATAAATTGCGGGAAGTAGATGTAGGGTTACCTTTATTTCAAGGGTGGAGACGTCAGCTTCTTTCTTTACCAGTTTTTTTATCCTAACAGAATTTCACCGAGTGTCAGAAATACACTGGTATCTTGTTTAAAAACTATCTAACAGCCACATTTCTGCCCATAGTTGAAAGTCGATAGAAACACAAAAAGTTCGTTTCTGTTATTTACAGACCACCATCAAAAGGATATCTCCTTGGAAATTATTGAAGTTATATAATACTGTAATGAACGTGTGCAATGAGCATCCATTAATGTGTGTGTGTGTGTGTGTGTGTGTGTGTGTGTGTGTGTGTGAGAGAGAGAGAGAGAGAGAGAGAGAGAGAGAGAGTGTTTGGGTGAGCATTACATTAAGATATCTCGTACCTTATTGGTTCCACTCTCTTTGCTTCAGAAAATAGAAAATTTGGGTAAATCCCTATTTACATCAACGATCCAATCATCATATTTGTAAACACCCAGCAGTCTAGGACGATCCTCGCCAAGTACTTCAGGATTATTAAGTGACATGTACGTATATATAAGATTTCGTTACATGATTGAACTAACCTGTATTAGTTACCTTGATCTATATCTAAATCCGTCCTTCAGAAGACACAGTGGGGTGCATGGCGGGGATAAATTGTTCCTCGTACTTTCAAATTAAGAGAGAGAAAAAAGGCTGTTTGCATGCATCAGTACAAGCCCTAACTTGACTTATTTTAATGGTCATCGCGCGAAATTTATTTGGTGGCAATAGTATTGTTCTGCAGTCGGTGTGAAATACTTGTTCTCTAAATTTTCTCAGTAGTGTTCCGCGAGAACAATATCGTCCTCGTTCCAGGAATTTGCATTTGAGCTCGCGAAGCGTCTCCGTAATACTCTCGTGTTGATCGAACATACTCGTCACAAATCTAGCAAACCTGCCTCTGAGTTGCTTCGATGTATTCCTCTAGCAGATCTAGCGAGGATCTCGAACACTCGACCAGTACTCAAGAATGGTTCGCAAAGGTATTTTATATGCGGTCTCCTTTATAGATCTACACTTTCCTAAAATTCTCCCAATAAACCGAAGTAGATCAGTCACCTTGCCTACTACCACCCTTACGCCTACGTATTTAATAGAAGTGACTGTGTCAAACAGCACACAGCTGATGCTATACGCGAACATTAGGGAATTGTTTTTCCTAAACATCTGCATTAACTTATATTTCTCTACATTTAGAGCAAGCTGTCATTCATCCCACCAACTAGAAATTTTGTCTAAGTCATCTTGTAACCTCCTACAGTCGCGGAACGAATACGTCTTCCTGTATACTACTGAATCAGTAGCAAATGGCTGATGACTGATGCTCACGATGTCTGACATACCACTTATGTGTAAGGAGAATAAGAGCAGCCCTATCATACTTCCCTGAGGCATTCATGAGGATAGCCGAGTCTCCGATGAACGAGGATAACGTACAGGATCTATTACTTCAGGCACATATCTGCGAACGTGGTCTATGTGTTCGGACTATCGTTTACAGTCTGCAGTGAACCACCAGTCAAGTGAATTGCGGAAATCTAGGAATGTAGATTCTGCTTGCTGCACTTCGTCCATGGTTTGCAGGATATCATATGAGAAAAGGGGAAGCTTGGACTGTCACGAGCGATGCTTTTTTAAATCCGTGCTGATTTGTGGGCTGAAGCTTTTATGTCTCAAGGGAATTTGTTATATGGTCCTTGAAAATATTGTGTGTTCTACGCTCGCCGAAGAATTTCGACATAACAGCTAGTTACAATAACATTTAAAGATTTGGTAACTGTTAAAAAAAATTGCGGCCTGAAGGATAAGTGGAAAAGCTGATGATGATATGAACAAGGGAATTGTCAAACTGTTTGTAGAATGTGTCTCCTTAAAGGTTGCTTCACAAGGAAAATGCCAACCACACATAAAAACAGCGGATTACAGTCAGGTGAAGGATTAAGTTGGCTTACGATAGGACCATGAATTAAACTGCATAAAACAGCACTGAGGGTGACAGTTTGTCCAAGATTAATGGATTTTGAAAAACAAAACAGTGACACAAGTCTGGTATACTGAACAAAACATACATCATAGCTACATCTTCCATTAGACTTCGTCATGACTCTGGAAAATTCATAATTGTCAGAGAAATACGCCAAGGAGATTCCATATCACTAACGGGATTTTCATCAATTTTCAGATGCCTAAACAAGGAAAAAGACGAGGACTACATGGTAATAGGATTTATATAAACCACTTTAAATCTGTAGACGACTTTATTCTGTTCTATTAACGAAAGGGCGCTCCGGATGCTAATATGAACAGTGTTAAAATTTCACATTTTGAAAGGCTGGGATAAAAATATAATGTAAAAAATTTTTACAAACTTACCACAACACAGCTCGATTCCTGTACAACTAGCGTATGAGATGCACTTACACAGCTTTACATTAGCAACACTAACAGATGGTTAGTGCACGGACAGTAACATTGTAGTGTATCCTCCTTTGTTTACTGGGTTCTTCAGGTCTTTCGTAGTAGCATCGCGCCATCAGTGTTTGCCAGTGACCTGGAGACCAACCTCGAGTTAGACTAAAACAAGACAAAATGTCTAGTAAACGTGGATTCTACAATGCTTGCCCTAAGAATTCTGAGAAGTCGTTCATCTTCACTGCTGTGGAAAATATCTCTTGTAGTGTAAGCTCTTTGCTATTACGAACGACCTATAGAAAACAAATGAAGACACATTCCTCTGTTATTGTCCATGTAGTAAACATCTGTTAGTGTTGTTACTGTAAAGCGTATATACAGTTCTGGGGAAATGCGGCGCATACGTTAGTATTAATGGAATCAGACTGTGTTGTGATAAATGAAACGCTTTTACGTTTAAGTTTTAACTTCGCAGTTACCAGCGTGACGGGAGCCTGTTACGTTACACGTGAAATGGCCGGCATAGTAACCAGTTATTTTAGGGCAAATGGAAGCGGCCATCGAACTCATGTCCTGCGTGTGAAAAACATCCAGAACGCACGGTACCGTATGCACAGTTACTCAGCCGTCTTTTCCAGTGACCAACAGACTATGGCTACGTAGCTGCAACAACGGTGAGACGTGGCAGACCTCGCACCAACTGAACTACTGTTGTGGAAGAGTGAATATCCGCATCGAGTGGAAAAAGACCCTGGAACTGGTGTATGAGAGGCAGTCATATGGCAACCAAACACCCACCACAACGAGAGCATGGAATATCTTCTTTTCCTTGAGTCATCAGTCTTCTGAGTGGTTTGATGTGACCCGCCATGAATTTCTCTCCTGTGCCAACGTATTCATCTCAGAGTAGCGCTGGCAAACTATGCCCTCAATTATCTGTTGGATGTACTACGATCTCTCTCTTTTGCTGCAGTTTTTGCCCTCCACAGCTCCGTCTGGTACCATGAAAGTAAGTGTCTGATTTCTTAACAGACGTACCATAATCCTGCCCCATCTCTTTTTCAGTGTGATGCACATATTTCTACATCTACATGGATACTCTGCAAATCACATTAAGTGCTTGGCAGAGGGTTCATAGAACCACCTTCACAATTCTCTATTATTCCAATCTCATATAGCGCGCGGGAAGAACGAACACCTATATCTTTCCGTACGAGCTCTGATTTCCCTTATTTTATCGCGGTGATCGTTTCTCCCTATGTAGGCTGGTATCAACAGAATAGTTTCACATTCGGAGGAGAAAGATGGTGATTGGAATTTCATGAGAAGATTCCGTCGCAATGAAAAACGCCTTTCTTTTTATGACGTCCAGCCCAAATCATGTATCATTTCAGTGACACTCTCTCCCATATTTCGCGATAATACGAAACATGCTGCCCTTTGAACTTTTTCGTCATACTCCGTCACTAATATCTGGTAAAGAACCCACACCGTGCAGCATTATTCTAAAACAGGACGGACAAGTGTAGTGTAGACAGTCTCCTTAATAGATGTGTTACATTTTCAAGGTGTCCTACCAATAAAACGCAGTCTTTGGTTACCCTTCCCCACAACATTCTCTATGTGTTCCTTAAAGTTTAAGTTCTTCCTAGGTATTTAGTTGAATTTACGGCCTTTATATCTCACTGATTTATCGTGTAACCGGTTTAACGGATTCCTTTTAGCACTCATGTGGATGACCTCGCACTTTTCGTTATTTAGGGTCAACTGCCAATTTTCGCACCATACAGATATCTTTTATAAATCGTTTTGCAATTTCTTTTGTTCTTCTAATGGCTTTATTTGTCGATAAACGACAGCACCATCTGCAAACAACCTATGACCGCTGTTCAGATTGTCTCTAGAATCGTTTATACAGATAAGGTACAGCAATGGGCCCATAACACTACCTTGGGAAACGCCAGAAATCACTTCTGTTTTATTCGATGATTTTCCGTCAGTTACTATGAACTATGACCTCTCTGACAGGAAGTCACAAATCCAGTCACATAACTAAGACGATATCCATAACCACGCAATGTCCATAACCACAGTGACAAAAGCCTTCTGGAAATACAGAAATGCGGAGTCGACATGATATCACATGTCAATAGCACTCAACACGTCATGCGAATAAAGAGCTAGTTGCGTTTCACAACAATGATATTTTCTGAACTCTTGTTCACTGTGTGTCAATACACCGTTTTCTTCGAGATAACTGATAATGTTCGAACACAATATATATTCCAGAAACCTGCTGCATATCGACGTTAATGATATGGGCCTGTAATTAAGTGGATGACTCCTACTATCTTTTTTTAATATTGGTGTCACCTGTGCAACTTTTCAGTCATTGGGTACGGATCTTTCGTCGAGCGAACGGTTTTATATGATTGTTAAGTATGGAGCTATTGCATCAGCATACTCTGAAAGGAACCTAATTGGTATACATTCTGGACCAGAAGACTTACTTTTATTGAGTGTTTTAAGCTGCTTCACTTCTCCGAGGATATTTACTTCTACGTTATTCGGCAGCTGTTCTTGATTCGAATTCTGGAATATTTACTTCGTCTTCCTCTGCGAAGGCATTTTGGAAGGCTGTGTTTAGTAACTCTGCTTTGTCAGCACTGTCTTCAATAGTATCTCCATTGCCCAAGTGCAGAGAAGGCATTGATTGTTTCTTGCCGCTAACATATTTCACATAAGACCAGAATCTCTTTGGATTTTCTGCCCGGTTTCGAGACTAAGTTTCGTTGTGGAAACTGTTATAAGCATCTCGCATTGAAGTCTGCGCTAAATTTCGAGCTTCTGTAAACGAACGCCAATCTTGGGGTTATTGCGTGTGTTTAAATTTGGCATGTTTCTTCTGATCAGTTTTGTGGAACAAGGAGGCTCAGCTCCGTCGTTTGTTAATTTATTTGGTATAAATCTCTCAATTGCTGCTGATACTATTTCTCTAAATTCAAGCCACATCTGGTCTACATTTATATCATTAATTTGGAAGGAGTCGAGATAGTTTCTCAGGAAGGCGTCAAGTGAACTTTTGTCTGCTTTTTTGATAAGGTATATTTTTCGTTTATTTTTGGAGGATTTGGGGGGTTACAATATTTAATCTCGCTACGACAATCCAATGTTCGCTAATCTCTGTATCCGTTTTGATGCTAGTTATAAAGTCAGGATTATTTGTTACTAAGAGCTTAAGTGTGTTTCCACAACCTTTTACTATGCTCGTGGACTCATGAACTAACTGCTCGAAATATTTTTCAGTGAATTCGTGTAGCACAATTTCGGATGATGTTTTATGCGTACCTCCGGAATTAAACATGTGTTTTCGCCAAAATACCGAGTGTAAATTAAAGTCCTTTCCTCTCCGATTCTGCGCAGAACCTCCTCATTCCTTACCTTAACAGTCCACCTAATTTTCAACATTCGTCTGTAGCACCACATCTCAAATGCTTCGTTTCTCTTCTGTTCCTGTTATCCCACAGTCCATTTCTTACTACCATACAATGCTGTGCTCCGAACGTATTTTCTCAGAACTTTCTTCTTCAGCAATAAGGCCTATGTTTGATACTAGTAGACTTCTCTTGACCAGAAATGCCCTTTTTGCCAGAGCTAGTCTGCTTTTGATGTCGTCCTTGCTCCGCCCCTCATTGGTTATTTTGCTGCCAAGGTAGCAGAATTCCTTAACTTCATCTACTTCGTGACCATCAACCTTGATGTTAAGTTTCTCGCTGTTCTTTCCTGCAACTTCTCATTACTTTTGTCTTTCTTCGATTTAATCTCGGTCCATATTTTATATTCATTAGACAGTTCACTCTATTTTGCAGATCAAGTAATTCTTCTTCACTTTCACTCAAGATAGCAATGTCATCAACGAATCTTATCATTGAGATCCTTTCACCCTGAATTTCCGTTCCACTCCTGAACCTTTATTTTATTTCCATCATTGCTTCTTCGATGAACAGATTGAACAGTAGGAGCGAAAGACTACATCCCAGTCTTACACCCTCTTTAATCGTAGCATTTGGTTCTTATTCGTCCACTCTTATTATTCTTTCTTGGTTCCTGTACATATTGTATATTATCAGTCTCCCTATAGTATACTCCTATTTTACATTATCGAACACTTTTTCGAGGTCGACAAATCCTATGAAGGTGTCTTGATTTTTCTTTAGTCTTGGTTCCATTATCAAGCGCAAAGTCAGAATTGCATCTCTAGTGCCTTTAGCTTTCATAAAGCCAAACTGATCGTCATCTAACGTATCCCCAATTTTCTTTTCTATTCTTCTGTATATTATACTGGTCAGCACCTTGGATGCATGAACTGTTAAGCTGAATGTGCGGTAATTCTCTCACTGGTCAGCTCTTGCAGTCTTCTTAATTGTGTGGGTGATATTTTCTCAGAAGTCAGTATATTGCCGGACACCAACGTGAATAGTCCTATTGTTGCCACTTCTCCTTTAGAAATTCTGATGGAGTGTTATCGATCCCTTCTGCCTTAGTTGATGTTAAATTCTCTAAAGCTCTCTTAAATTATGATTCTAATACTGAATACCCTACTTCTTCTAAAAATCGACTCCTGTTTCTTCTTCTATCACATCAGACAAATCTTCCCCCTCCTAGAGCCCTTCAGTGTACTCTTTCCACCTATCCGCTGTCCCGTCTGCATTTAACAGTGGAATTCTGGTTCCACTATTGATGTTACAACCTTGTTTTTAATTTCACTGAAGGCTGTTCCTACTTTCCTATATGCTGCGTCAGTCCTTCCGACTATCATTTCTTTTCGATTTCTTCACATTTTTCATGCAGCCATTTTCTCTTAACTTCCTAGCACCTCCTATTTATTTCACTCCACAGCGAATTGCATTTTTGCATTCCTGAATTTCCCTGAGCATTTTTGAACTTCCTTCTTTCATCGATCGGTTGAAGTATTACTTCTGTTACCTATCGTTTCTTTACAGTTAGGTTCTTTGTACCTATCTTTTTGTCTCCATCTTCTGTGATTGCCTTTTTAAGAGATGTCCATTTCTCTTCAACTGTACTGCCGGCTGCACTATTCGTTATTGCTGTGTCTAAAGCCTTAGAGAGCTTCAAGAGTATCTCGTCATTCCTTAGTACTTCTGTATTCCACTTCTTTGCGTATTGATTCTTCCTGGCTAATGTCTTAAACTTCAGACACTCTTCTACGGAACTACACTGCGATTTGAGTCTATATCTGCTCCTGGGTACCTCTTAAAATCTAGAATCTGATTTCGGAATTTCTGTCTGACCTGAGACGCAATCTAACTGAAATTTTCCCTTATCACCCGTCTTTTGCCAAGTATACCTCCTCCTCTTGTAATTCTGGAACAGAGTATTCGCTAATACTGACTGAAATATATTACAGAACTCAATTAGTCATTCTCCTCTCTCGTTCCTTGTCCCAAGTCCACATTCTCCTGTAACTTTTTCTTCTACTTCTTCCCCTACAACTGCATTCCAGTCCTTCATGACTATCAGATTTACATCTCCCTTCGCGTATTGTATTTCCCTTTCAATATCCTCATATAATTTCTCTATCTCTTCACCTTCAGATTGCGACGTCAGCATGTATTCCTGAACTATCACTGTCAGTGTTGGTTTTTTGTCGATTCTGATACGAATAACCCTATAACTGCACAGTTCACTCTCTGCTCTACCTACCTAGTCATAGTGAATCCCACTCCCGTTATACCATTTTCTGCTGCTATTGGTATTACACTATACTCAGCTGACTAGAAATACGTGTCTTCTTTCCATTTCACTTCAGTGACCCGTCTTAGACCACGGGTGCACGGAGTTATCAATCAGAAGTAATCACACGCTTTACGACGTTTATCGCAGCGGGAGACGAGACGGTCAACTCCTGTTTCGCAGAACGCAATCAGCCGGTGACGGATGGACATTTGCACCGATTCCTGCACTTTCTGGTTCGTCTGAAACCGACGTCCACGAATGTCCTTCTTCAGGTCGCCAAAGTTTTGAAACTCGTACGCTGAGAGTTCCAGTCTGTGCGGACTACGTGGCAGTGTTTTCCAACCGAATCGCTGATGTGTAGCCTTCGTCCGATTGACAGTGTGGGAGTCGGGCATTATCGTGAAACAACATGATTCCGTCCGACGGCATTCTGACAGCCCGAGGGCAAACGGTAAAGCCAGCAGTGGAAAGATCCCACGTCTTCCCCGCCAAAGAAATCCTGTGCAGTTCACACAAGTTTCGATAAGGTCACGATGACTTTCTTCTTCACCTCCGATCGTCGAGTTCCTCTAACGTGGAACGAAATCCAGTACACAGCGGCATGAAGACATTTTGCAGAAACTACGAAGCGCCATGAGATCGAAACGCCTAGGACTGCTATCGGACGGAATCGTACCGTTTCATGATAGCGCCCACTACCATACTATCAATTGAACGAAGGCTATGATCCAGCGACTTAGATGGGAAAAAATGTAACGTCCGCCGTCCAACCCGGATCACTCACCGAGTGATTTTCACATCTTCGGTGACTTAAAGAGAGACATGTGTGGATGTCGATTTCAGTCGTACGAGGACGTGCAAGAGTAGATGCAGCTGCGGATCCGTCAGCGGCCGACCCCGATCTACGAAACGGGAATTGATCGTCTCTCTCCCGTCTCCAGGCGGGGTAAATATCTTCACGCGCGTTGTGATTCCTTTTGGATGGGACCATTCCACGGTACCATTCTGGTCCGTGTTCGACATTCATTTGACTGCCCATTATACGCAAAATTTTAGCATCTATCGGGGTCTGGGCGACCGTGGAGGACCACTTCCTATACATGTATCGTGTACAGCGTGTCCAATCCTTTTGGCCACAAGATCAGGCTACCAGAATGCCGTTCTGCCAATGGCTGTTGCAAAGACGTGGTAAATATCCACTGTTCACAAGAAAGATTCTGTCCACAGACGAAGCTGGTATCACATGACACATGATTATCAATTTACACAATCGTTATGGGTAGGGTGATGCAAATCCAAGGCTGCTGAAGAAACAAGACATCATCATCGATTTTCAGTTAATTTATTGGCAGGAACTGTTGATGGTAGACTAACAGGGCCTTACATACTGTCAAACAGGTTGACTGGTGCAAGATATTTTCAGATTTCATCAAACAACATGCCTGTCCTGTTACTTCAGATACCATTTCAACAAAGGCTAGAGATGTGGTTCACGCACGATAGATGACCAGGCAATTTTCTTCGAAATATCGGATAACAACTCTGATAGGCATTTAATTGGCGATGGACTGGTCGGGGAAGTCCAGTACGTTGTCCAGCTCTAGGGGAACGAGATGGACCCTTGGATCTTTTTGTGGGGACACTTGAAATCTTCGGTGTATGAAAGCCAAAATAATGATGAACAAACCTAAAGGAAGGCGACATCAATGCCTGCCACTGCATCCGTGACCAACAAGGAATTTTTCAGACTTAATTGAATACATACTTGCGAAACCACAGCATTTTCCAAACATGGAGAAACAAAAACCATATGTTAGCTTTAACAGGGAATGGAAGTACCTATTGAAGCTAATTTGAAAGTATAACAGAAATTTAATTATAACAAAAATAATATCGAAAAGAAACTAGTAAATATTGACAAAAGACCAGTTGAATCAGTTAATTACACTTTGTCTTTCTGCTAGTTGACGTTAACAATCGTAGGTACCGTCTAAATATGTACACTTGCCTGCAGAGCTTTTGGTAAATCAATTAGGCCTTTACATCTTAAACTTCCCATTGATTCATTTCTGAGATTTGGCTCTGAGTGACTTTAAATGACAAAAACCGCTCCCAAACAGAGTGTTGCTCCTCAGAGAACGGAGAAATGCTTGTTGGGTTTGTGAGAAGGCCCAGCGAAACTAGCAAATGAATCAGGGAATAGATGAGTGTAGAAGACGTAATAGAGATTGTAGTGATAATCAAACAGGGTAGTTTGATAAATAGATCAACGAAATTCTTTGTTGAACTCCTCAAGAAAAGAAATGACAACATAATGGAACGTTACTAGATGACACCACAAAAAGATCTTTGAGCAACATGGGTGCCTATTGCTGAAGAGGGTCGCAACGCTCGGAAAAATGTAGAGAAGTTCTTGACCAGCTGTGAATTTCAAACGAAGATGCTAATGACGGTGATGATGCTAATCGTACTCACGTTAACTTTTATTTGTTGCAATCATCAACTGTTCAGATGAGTCAGTTTTATGTTTCCTGTGAGACTGTGCAACACATAATGGAAACTAGTGAGAGTTTAAGACAAGTGGAACACTTTGAAGAATTATGATGATGTTAGGTTTGTTGGGCGCTCAACTGCGCGGTCATCAGCGCCCGTACAAAGCCCCAATTTACAGTACAGTTTTTTTACACAATCCAGTACAGCCACTGTCACGAATGATGGTGATGATGATGATGAAATGGTGAGGACAACACAAACACCCAGTCCTCGGCCAGATAAAATCCCCAACGAGGCCGGGAATCGAATCCGGGACCCCGTGATCCAGAGGCAGCAATGCTAGTCACTAGACCACGAGCTGCGGACGGACAGTTTGAAGGAAATATGTTAGGCGCGGTACTGATTTCGAATATTTCAAATAAGTAGTGTAGATTAAATGGAAAAAAGTAATTGCACTGAAATAATGAACGACTGGAGGAATCAATCAGGAAACAAAAACGTCTGTGGTCACATCAATAGAAGAGATGAGAAGCTACTGCCAACATACTTTCTTAAAATTCAGGACAGTAGATGTAATAACTCAGAAAAATTATCCGAGATCTTAGAAAATACTATGAAAACATCGAACTGAAACGGGAAACGTCACAAATCTAACGCAGCAGTGGAATAATATTTAGACTGCTGCTGCAGCTACATGAAACATATTATTTGTTATCCACAGTCGGACAGTATCGGAACTAAACTGTCCCTTAAGAAAAATGAGGAAAACCAGAATACTGATACCTTGACGGTTTTCTCGAAGAGCAAAACCAAAAGAATGCCTAGGAAAAACTCTGACAAATTACTTGCACTTATTTTATTTAAGCAGTAGCGGTCGGTTCTTACAGCTTAGTGAGTGAGCTATCACCTTCACCAGGTTCTGATATTACAAACCTTGCAGCTTGATAGCAGCTATTAACTAGAGACAGCAAAATGTGAGACGCTACATAAGACGTAACACATTATTATCAGCTGTTCACAGCATCCACATATTGGAGTGCTCTACTCAGAGCCAATTCTTAGTGAAAAAAATTCTGATTGCTACAATTTCCATTAAAAAAAACCCCTCACTTTAAGTGACATTATTACGGTCTTTGGTAGGTATTTGTTACGTAATTCAGTTTGCTCTCAAGTTCAGATATAAACATAGACGTAAGAGGTGTTTAGCACAATATATCTTTTAAAACGCACGTAAATCCTAAATAGGTTTTCTTACACCATTCATAACATTTGACCTTCGCCAGCAAGACCAGTGATACAAATTCATGTCAGAGTCAGTTCTTAAGGACTGGAGTATTATGTCGCTCTCGAAATTTAAACAAGTATACAGATGTAGATATGAAGTTATAGTAAGTGTTCCTTACCCCACTCGTCAAATCAAAGTAAATGTAGATGTTAAAAAGTACTCATCAGTCTGATTAGTCACCTCCACCAGACCCTGCTACAGTGTTTTAATCTTTGCAGCTCTAAATACCTACCACACACAATGCCCGAATTCAATTGGTTCTCTTATTGCAAAATTTGTTTCTGAACTAGTTTTTTTGCATCAACTGTTCTACCAATGTAACCCATTTATGGAGGACTTAGCCTATCCCCTGACGTATGTTCGTTACGGCATAGTAACTCTCAAACTTCGTATCTAGGCCTATATCTTTTCTATTGAATCCGCATGAATACTCATCTGAGTTCTGTTTTCATTTTGTCCCTTACTTTTCTTTAATATAAGCTTTCTATTTACATTTTGTAAATTGGCACTTCTACTCTTACTTTTCTAGTTTCGCAAAAACCTTTTCACCATTTGTTAACGGCTTCTTATTCTATGATCTCGAAAGTTTTTCAATTTCCCTGCAGGTATTTCGCTTTAATCCGTTGTTTGACCTTCCTCTTTACGGCATTCCTAAAACACCAGCACTGCTGGCTTTCCGTCGTATCGCAAGCATATTTTTCTTCTATAATTATGTGTTTCTTCGATAAGCTGAGATCCTTACGCCACCTATTCATAGCTTCTTCATCGTTACTTCTCTCAGAAATTCTCGTAGCTCTGATTAAATTTACTTCTATACAGCAGTATATTCCGCGTCTATAGAAGTCGCTACAAAACATTTACTTGGTACACTAACCGTTGTTGTCTGATAGATTATTATCTATTTAGTTACCTATTTTCCTTCATTTTTTATTTATTTTATTTACTCCATTGGTCAACGTTAATTTATTATAGGTAGAAATGAAAAACGATATGTCAATGTCGAATTTATGTTTTTCTTGGATACGCCTATCCCGTCAAACGTCCTCTAGTTAATCCATATTCCATTCTTGAGAGAGACCCATTGACATCTCCCTGCGTCTGATGGTATCTTCTAACATCACTTTCTTCAGTTTTAATCCTGGATGAGAGTGTACGCCGCAAATTAAGGTCAGTATCTTCGGTCGTTTTCCAATAGTGAAATCTTACACCCCACCACTCTATTACACATTAATCCCTTTTGATACATATTTTCAGTTTCTTATTCGTTATATGATGCATCTGTTTTTGTTATCATTAGCTTGTGATGTTTTTTAATTAGTATTTACAGCGGTACATATTGTTGGTTACGTTTCAAGACTGAAGAGACTAACTAAATCATTCTGTTGATTGTAGTCGTATCAGTCTTTTATCCATTACAATGTCGCAAACTTCCAACCAACCGGTGGGCTGGGAATTTGTGGCATTGTATTTAATTACGGTTGCTTATCACCAGCCATGTTCAAAACATCTTTCATCCATTTCAATAGTTTCTAGTCGCTCGTTGATGCTGTTACGTCATTTTACAGACATCAAAAAGAACAATTTCTACCATCCTGTCACTCGTCAGGCTTATTAGTTTTCCCATAGCATTCGAACTTACAACGTTCTGCGATCTGTAATTCAGCATTAGGTATTATCCTTAAGATAAAACGTCATGAACATTGGCCAGCCTGGTGGATGTACCAGGAAGCTCAAGTGTCTCTGGAATTACTTTGCAATGGAAATAACTGTCAAGTTCTTGCTGTAGAAAAGTGTCTTGAGCTCATGTGTTTATGTTTTCTTCTCGTCGGATTTCGTTGCCTTCTGCCTTTCTGTGTCGTTAAAAGTTAAGAATTCTTCAGTATAAAAGGATAGCTTTCCACCCCTACGGAGATAATATGCTTCGTTTTTTTTTTCTTTTGTATTTCCATTCTCGTTTTCTGCACAGCACTTCATTGCTCTATCGCGTATACGTCATTCCATATTTACTTAATAATTTCTTTCGAATGTATATATGGATCTTATTTACCTTGAAAGTTTATGTGTCTTTCAAAAAACACAAAAAAATAAATAATGGATAAAAAATTCACTTCTTTACCTTAACTAGAATTATTAATGAAGTTCTTGATGCCTGTGCAATTCTTGCTATGTAGTTGATTTTCCGGTAATTTAGCAACTATATTTTCCAGATTATTCGATTAATGCTTACCTTTACAGTTACCGAATTCAATTTCAGTACTCCTTCCATATTTTTGAACTTCCACTAAAGTACCTGTAACTACTCTCGGCCTTTGAAATTGTGGCCAGCTACAAAAATTACGTAACTGTGAAGAACAGCAAACTTAGTTTTAGGTTGTAGCTGTAAGTGTGATTTATGCAATAGAGCCGGCACTTGGTTCAAGAATCATAAAAGAAGGTTGTATACATGGAAGAAGCCTGGAGATACTGGAAGGTTTCAGTAGATTATATAATGATAAGACCGAGATTTAGAAACCAGGTTTTAAATTGTAAGACATTTACAGGGGCAGATGTGGACTGTGACCACAATCTTTGGGTTGTGAACTGAAGAAACTGCAAAAAGTGAGAATTTGACGAGATGGGACCTGGATAAACTGACTAAACCAGAGGTAGTACAATGTTTCATGGAGGGCATAAGGGAACAATTGACAGGAGTGGGGGAAAGAAATACAGTAGAAGAAGAATGGGTAGCTTTGAGGGTCGAAGTAGTGAAGGCAGCAGAGGATCAAGTAGGTTAAAAGACGAGGGCTGGTAGAAATCCTTGGGTAATAGAAGAAATATTGAATTTAATTGATGAAAGGAGAAAATAAAAAAAATGCAGTAAATGAAGTAGGCAGAAAGGAATACAAACGTCTCAAAAATGAGATCGACAGGAATAGAAGTTTACGTATTTTGCAATAAACAGCTGAATAAAATACGTTCATATATTCTACTATATTTTGGAGCTCCTTGGCGCAGCACTGCAATAGTTAGCGAAAGATGTATATCATCTGTCACTTGCAATACGTTATGGTAGCTGAGGGCATTCACTTATTAGATGAAAACAGAAATCGTTATTGGTGAATATGTTTGATAGAATTCACAATCTTCCGACAGTAATTTTCTTAGTTCCAGCTGAACTGAACAATATCAGAATTATAGCACTGACTCTCCGTTTTCAATTTTGTTTCCTTTTTGATTTACATCTCTTAAAATGAAATGATTTGTAATGTTCGTGGATTCAGATATTGCTTCAACTACACCTCCAACTTTCGTAAAATTTTTTGAACTTATACATGTCGAAAAACTAACTACCTTTATTTACTCTTTAAGCAGGAAAAAATATTGAATAGATTTTAATTCTATATTTAATCTACAATGAGGTATAATGTGATTATTAGGCATCAAGAGCATCATTAAGAATAGCCTTCATAAAGATCCTCAGAATTATCGTAAGTGAAAGCATGTTTAGACTCCTTAAAACTTACCTCCTTTTCTATATTTTTGGGAATAACGCACTGAAATGACTTAATGTGCATAGATGAAATTCATGACGTGGCAGACTGGAATGATTTGTTCCAAAGAAAAGTAAGATAACGAATAATAACGACAGATGTTTAGTTTAACCAAAGTAATATTGTGGTATAGGAAGAAACTGCAGTAGTAAGCAACACGAAATGAGTCGGTCAATATTTCACTGTTCATTCTTAGCGCAGCAAGCTGACTATGTATGATGATTTTTTTTTTCATTTACTCATGTTTTTTGTCCACAATTGTATCAGTACATATCAATTTATGATAAATGTACTGTTACCATTCTATTAGTGATGAAATGGTTAATTAATTCTGTATTGCTGTTTCTCAGCTTAGGTATGTCATCAATACGAATAGGATTATGGCTTATGACGAACAAAGTAGAAATGTAGGCAAAATTTTTTTACACAAATCGATATTCTCTCTGATGTTGTTTTAGTATTTAACATCCATGTTCATTTATATTTTTTAGTCTTGTGACTATAGACTGTATCACGTAGAAATCGTTTTCGCAGGACAATTGTTTGGAGAATTTCTGTTACGTCAAACTTCTTACTCGTTTTTCGGTTAAGTTTCGCATTAAATAAAGCATTCTGTACGTCACTATCCGGATACGATGGACTCGGATGTTCAGGTAGGCGCTACTACCACGCTACACTTCCCATAGAGTAGCGCCTTGTTTACCATGCTGCTTCCCAAACAGCTCAGTGTGAAGATGTATGACTTTGCCAGGACCAGGGATGTTGTTGAAGAACTATGCAGCTTGGAGAGATTTTTACACGTCGCAGGATCTGGTTAGTAAAAGAAATAAATATCATAACATTTTCATAGTTCGTAATTTTAATACACACTTACTAAAAATGGAACTGTATGGTATATGAAAGTTAATTTATAATACGATATTGGTCGGTTTTTTCTCTTTGTGTTCCCGAATAATTTCCATGGTTTCTGAAATGGCAAATTACTAACCATGTTTTATCATTTGATTTCAACTTCAGTTGGCCTTCGTTACATTTTGGATTGTCGTTTGTGTAGATAAAAACGTTACAGTATTGCAAGTCCTTCTTTGGTGAGTTAACCAGCAGTAATTTAACTTATTTTTCGTGTTGTTCATTTAAGGTACATCCACAAACGTCCGTGCAACAGCAGGGCACTACCAGTGACACATCCAAAATATCATAAAACTATGTAGAGTGTTCAGGTTATATCGTCTAACTGCATATCAGACACGACAATTAAGTATCAACCATACTGACATTCATTTTCAGCTACCTCTTTGTTCCAAATTTAACCTGCAGACTTTTTTATCTTTCAGACTAGGCCTTTTTCCATTATGCTATAACCAGTGATCCATTTAGTGTATATCCATTATAATCGGACAAGGGACTGTCTGAAGGGAAACTTCGTTTCTTATTGGTACGCAGTTACCCATTTCGTGTTGTCCACAAATCAGAGAATTTAAACGATCTGTATGTGTAACAACATAAACTCTCAAAGCCGAGAGATAAGGAAAAAATTAACTGGAAAACATATCTTGTTGACTGTTTTTAAAGGTTTTTATCTAATATTTAATTATTTCATGAGATGTAGGTCTCACCTGATAAACTTCCTTCAAAATAATCTGCCTTCAGTCTACCACTGGAACGAAGCATAACTGCTCACTATTGCAGTAACACTCCTCACAGTCTTGTGAATTAAATGCACTTATCTACTTTAGACTCCAACACAACAATGTATTGCAATCATTTACTTGTGTTTCCAGCTAGTCAACTATACACGTTAAAAGTGATCAAATCCTTTGTATACCAATTTATTTCCCAACGTACAGAAAAATACGGTCCTACATTTAAAAAGGTAGTTTCGTTCTGATTTGGCTGAATACAATGTAACAAAAAACAGTATGTAATACCATAGCAGTGAGATTATTGGCAGGTGTGTTACCGAAAGAATGTATGGAGCAAGAGGAGAATAAAGTGGCTAGCAAGTAAACAGTTAAATGAACAATACTCAGTTGATGAGAAATGAAGTCTAAGAACCAACAGTAAAAGCAGAACGAGATAAGAAGGCAATGAATTTTATTAAAATGCAAAGATAACTGGAAGTTTTGGGTAGTGTTCGGTATGATTTCATGACAAAATATTCTTCCTAAAACCAATCTAATACATAAGATCACTGGCGTGAGACGAGCTTCAACTATTCTTCGCCTAAATTATTTCGCATTTTTCTGTTGTTATCAATTTTGTTTCAAAACTCGATACAACGTCATAGAGAGAATTAAGAGCTTTTTAATCTTGACACACTGACGATTAATTTAAAGTCAGACTGTCAAAGGTTCAGCAGTAAACACTATTTTGTCTCAGAACTATGCAATCTGCTCCGATATGATCCGCAAACGAGCTACTCAGATGTGAGAATTATAAGTGCAACGTTTCGTTAAGCTAACGATAGTTTTTATTAAATGTATCTTTGTACCTAGTGAAACACCTTGCATCAGCGGCTTTTCTTTTTCGTGAGTTTCCGTTTCCAGTTCTTTTTTTCCTTGATATTCATTTGATAATAGCTATCCCCAGGAGCCGTATATGGGTATGCAGATGCATGGAAGTTTTGTAATACTGCTTTCAAGTATCAACGGTTGATAGCTTAGATTCAGCTTCTTCAAGTTTAGCTTTTGTCTCCTAGTATTATTTTCATTATCTTTCTTCCTTGTTACGACACATTAAATGCAAAAACAGAACATTTCACACATCCCTGAAGAGCAGTTTTTGAATAACCTGTAAAATATTTCGTGCAGCAGCATAGGGAAGAAACTGACGCTGAACATTTCAAGCGTTTGAAATAGTGTAAACGTTTAAGTCTTTTATAACCTGTTACAGGAATATGTAACGTGCTCAAGGTAGAGTCATCGAGTTGATATAGCCAGCCGGATGACTAAGTTGGTGCCATCCCTGTACACAGATGATCTCTATTTTTAGCAACAAGATGTTACTACGTTTAAAATGTACGGCGACAAATAAAGTTTCTTTCCATGCACGAGATTATAGCATGGATGCATACTGCTTTCCTCATTTCCTTCATGTTAAACTGTACGCCCTACTACAGAGATTTCTGTAATGGTGACTTTTTCCACTCATTCTCTACAACACCAAAAGCAAGAAAGGAAGAGTGTTATTATTATCAGATGTCCCCCCAGTGGGCACTATATTGTATTGCTGTTGAATCGACGTAATAATGACGCTAATGGCCAAATATAAAACTGAAAATAATTTACATGCACAGATAACCAGCAACCTAAGACTGTCCCGAATTCTAGTCTCGTCTACGGGATCATACTGGATTATAGTGTTTAGTGTTATTGAAAACTGCACATGTGATGGTTTTATTCAGAGGACAGGGATGGGACAGGCAGTAGGCTGTGGCCTTATAATAGGAAGCATCATGGCTTTTGACTGAAGTACATTAGGGAAACAGTGGAAAACCTACATGAGTATGGTGAAGTGAAGACTGAAGCCTCCAGCCTTCTGAATATGATGCCCACTGTGTTCAAAACAGTGCTACCTCATTACATTTATACCTAGGGTAGAACAATGCTTTATAAAGAAGATACTTTACAATGTAAAAGGCTAATGTTACACTGTTCATTCATTTCTCGCTTCCAGTCATTACACATGTTACACACAGTACACGCTTTCAGTTGACATTAGGACTATTTCGTGCACCGCGCCTTCTCATTTCGTAACCCGAAAAACTGTCTGTATGTCTTCATAACAAGTGAGATGTTGATCTCAGAAAGAGGTTACTTGTAAGTTTTATACTTTGCATAGCCTTGCTATTAACTTTTTCCAGAAAAAAAGAAGGAAAAAATATAATGGGAAAGTGTTATGTGGAATGATAGATGTTTCACTATCGTTGTTATTGTTTGGCTGTGTATTATCTTTTATCAAATCCTTACTCTGTGTTATCTAATTCTCCAGTGTACAGAATGGGTACTCTTAACTACCTTTTAAAATAAGATTGTTTTAATAAGCACTTTAATCTCCCTTTGAAATTTTTGTTCAGTTTTATTCTTTGGTTGAAAATGCTGTTTTGAGTTTTATGTTTATTCTTCCTTGGCACATGAAAGTCCTCTCTAGATGTATTCCAGCCACATGGACAAAGCTGTCTGCACAATAATCATGAATTTTAACTAATTAGTAAATGATCTCACACAGTGTAGCTGAAATCTCGAGAGCTTCGAGAAGATGTTTATAATAGGCTCTGATTTCTTCTTCCTATTTTGGTGGCCTTTCCTGTAGCTTGAAAACAATGTTCATTTTTTGTGTATTTCCTCTCCAGGAAAGACGGTTAAGAATAGAATGTGTATATGAATAGCGGGTAACTAAAACACACTGCCTGTTGCACACTGATGACAGGACTCCAACGGCGAAAATGCTGATGACATTCTGTTTGCAAGTATGTTTCTGTGTTCCCACCACTTCACATGAGATTCAGTATCCGTTCCCAGAAAAAATTTCCGTTTGTTACACAGTTTATTGAGATTCCATCTGCATGTAATTTAACAGTGACATTTTACCTATTCCAACTTAAATTAATGGCATTAGTTTTATTTATATTTAGTGTCACTTTATTGCTTACCAACTGTGAACGTCTTTTAAGTATCATTTCTTGCGTCTGCAAGGAATTCTGCTGTTTCTCCATTGACTACAGTACTGCTGTCGTAAGCAAAGAGAATTTTTTCCCATGAATAACACTACTGGTAAATTCACAGATTTGTATCAGGAACAGAATGACCCTAATTTGACACCATGAGGAACTCCTGCATCAGTGTATTTTGGTTGTGATATGTGTTTTAGTAAGAGTTTAGACTTATTTGGTGTATGTATAATCTGTAATGTTTGTACCCTATCTCCTATGTATGATCGGAACTAATCTTACCACCCCCCCTCCCCAATTCATAATGTTTCCAGGCTATTTAGTAGAATCTTATCGTAAACAGTATCAAAAGTCTCAGAAATAGATAAAAGTGTACCTGTGACACACACATCTTTATGAAGAGCATCAAATACTAATTACGTGAATTCTACTATGGCGATTCTGTGGTTCAACCACTTCAGAAACCAAACTGTGATTCACATGAACCTTTGTTTACCCAAGTAATTAATTAATCTCTTGGGCTTAATTGAATGTTTTATTTTTATGAATGTTGGCAGCAGCTAAATGGGGCAGTATTTTTCTGTCTCATCTCTGTTACCTTTCTTTAACAGAGGTGCTACTCTCCCCTGCTTTATATACTCTGCGAATTTCCCTGATGTGAAAAATTCATTTAGTGTGTTTGTCATTGGAGCTTGGCACTCTCTCAGCATTGTTTCAGTACACACATTAGTACTTCGTTTAAACTCATTTAAACTCATTGAAATTCAATTTTTAGTTTCGTACAGTTTTACTGACTTAATATTGTATGGTTGGCTGTGACATTATTGTTATTATATTACGTTTTGGGGAATATGCTCTTTCACATAGTGAGGATCGTTTAATATCTTATCCCTCCTCCCTTATGAGCGTGCTATTATGCCTTTGTTTCAAATTCTGTGACACCTCAGACTAATTTGCTTTTACTCTTGACAGTGTAGATGACTGTGCCATTATGTAACTTTTTTGCACAGTCAGCACCTTACTGTAAATCTTTTTGCAGCTGTGACACAAATTTAAGAATTCGGGCTCATTATGACTCTTTTTCAAGGAATTGAGGTAGTTACAAGTTTGGAACGACTTCTTAATGCCTGCAGTTATCCATTTGTTTTGGTGAGACATTGATACTGATGTGAGTACTAGTGTGAATTTCATTTAAAAGATCAATTGAAATAATGCTAAGAATTTAGAGACTTGCTTACCTACACTGGCCTCTGTATCACTTCGTCCCAGACTTGGTTTGCTAGTTCACTGGGAAAATCTTGCATTTTGATTCCTGGTAAATGTCTTCTGTAGGACGGTAGACCTTCTCAGCTGACGCTAAGCAGTTTGGGGCGATTTTGGAAAGTAATCGGTGTGTTAGGTGAGATACTAGCAGAGTGACAGCTTCATCTGATTCAGTTCTAATAAATACTATAGTGGTAACACTGAGACGCCACCTTGAAGCAAAGAAATACGGTTTTGTTTCAAAACAGAAATTACGCGAAGTTATTGTTTGTTTTTCAGCGACCTCTAATCACCTGAGACATACGAAGTCGTAGATGCGCAACCCAAGTCAAAACAAATCAAGATAAGTACGATATAAATATATATACGGCAGTCGTGGATTTAACAGTCTGCTGTGATGGCGTTCTATGTCAAGACACGAAACATAGGTGGGCTTAACGATTCAAAAGCAATAAGTTTACTGGGCAATAAGTTTACTAGGCATATCACCTTGAGACTACTCAGCATTTAGTCGTCCTACATACTATCATTGGCGACTCAGCGAGACTTCCAGATTTCCTACAGTGTCTTATGCTCGACTATTTAATTTTCTGCAAGTTCAAAAGAGAATAGACGATAAGCTCCACAGTGTTAGAATAGTGTGGACTACTGCCTTGGACGCATTTAGCTGGGAGAATTCACTTGAGTTCATCAATAGGAACAGAGCCAGTATGTAATTTACGCGAGGTCTTCTCTCATCAGGTATCAATAAATGTACTCACTATCACTAATGCTTCTCAGAGTAGAAACAGCAACTTCGAATAGGATTTTCAGCTATAGTGTGGCACAGATTAATCAAGATAACACAATTTCAGCATATTGCAACAGAGAAAAATATGATTAGTGGAGAAACGCTACGGATAAAAGCTTCAGAGTAGCAGGCATGAATATCTGTGTCGGTTTTACTTCCAAACAATGGTCTCTGTCAGCAGACTGACGACTGTAATATTACGAAATGGTAGTTCAGCTCCATTAGTTTGTTAACTGTCGCTAACTGTATACTCATAGGAAGAGTTCATTTGGATTAGGAGCACTCAGTACCTGGAAAACGTATTGTTAATATCCTGGACTTTGCGTCTAGAAACTCGGCACGTTTCGACAACTAGTACGTATTTCGTTTACCTCCAGCAGCAAAAGTATGCACATGCCCACGTCAGCAACTCTTAAGATAGCGTACAAAGTGCAGCCTCTCGGAACACGTGCGAGATTGACGATTTGCTTTTGAAGTTCCACCTAATGTACTGACTAGTTGACGAAAAGTAATTATTCTAAAGTTAAAGAAATCTGCCACCTAGGCAGCAAAATAATCCATGATGGATGGAGCAAGGAGACCACACAGACAAAAAGGGCACGTGTAAGACACAGACCTAAATTTGAGGCAGAAATTTCTGAATATGTACATTTGGATCATAGCATTGTGTGGTAGTGAAATAAGGACTGTGGCAAAACCGGAACAGGGGAAAATCGAAGTATTTGAGATGTTGGGCTGCAGATGACTGTTGAAAATTAGGTGGACCGATAATATATGGAAAGAAGAGGTTTTCCGCAGAATCAGCCAACAAAGGTATATATGTGAAACACTGATGAGAAGAAGGGACAGGATCGTAGGGCATCCGTTACGACATCAGAGAATAAGTTCCATGATATTTGAGGGAGTTGTGGAGGGCAAAAACTGTAGGGGAAGACAGAGACTGGAATGTATCCAGCAAATAATTGAGTACGTAGGTTGTAATTGCTGCTCTGAGGTGAAAAGGTTGGCACAAGAGAGGAATTTGTGACGGACTGCATCAGGCCAGTCAGATGACTGAAAACTAAAAAGAAAACGAAATCGTAGAAAAGTCACAACGAGAAATACGTTACTTACACCTACAATATGTGCAATCTGCAAATTAAGGATCCCTACCTGCGTTATTCCTATTCGAATTTGTGTATATAAATGTGAGTGTTACGAGAATCTGAGCAATATCAACTAACCGTTTCTAGGACAACAAGAAATTGTTCTCCAAAGCATCTTAAAGTTAAAATGTCTTGCAGCCTCTCGAAGGATGACTGGAATAAATCTTACTGCTGCGGTTTCTGTTCAGCAAGGCGAACCATACACTTGTTGATCAGAAACCTGTTTTGTTTGATATGTGAAAGCCTAGGAGAAATGATAGGCAGCATTCAGATGAGGATATAGAGAGCGAATGCTGCGGACATTACATTTATGAGTACTCTCCTAATGAGATGGTGAATTTTTCAACAGACTGAACTAGTGTGTTTGAAAAGCGGAGTTCAAATCCACGTCCAGCAATACAGATTTACTTTTCCTATGGGTTCCCTACATCGGTTTCGTTTCATTCCTGGAAATACAAAACTTATTTTCTTCTCATTCTCTTCGTTGAAGATGAATATTCTTGCACTCCGTTTCGGTAGACATAATGTTTGTCCATTTTTCGTCAATAGTTAAATGCTGTTTCATCTCTTTCATTTAAATTGCTATTCTCTGACTTCAGAACTTTATACTTACTAGGACCAATTAATCAGAAAGTACTGTCATTGAAAATATTTTGTCGGCTCGCTAAGTCACTTAATTTTGTATCAGATCCACGTCGACAGTAAAACAATAGGCACTCAGAAATTGGGGCAATGCAACAGTATATACTACAAGCTTTGATCTTGGATCGCCTGTAGTTTATGATATATAACGGGTAGTCAAATAACAGTGAGACAGACTGGAAAACAGTAAGTAAACTCGTTACTATTTCAAAAGCATTTGCCGTAACAGTTAATACATATATCCCAATGTGAGACCAGATGGTGAATGCTTTCATGGAAAAATGTTCGAGTTTGCCTACGGAACCATGATTGTAACCACGCGTGCTCCTCTTCGTCCGAATCAAATCGACGAACACGAATGTCTTTCATCGAAGCTCCAAAACCATTGATACTGATGATGGTGATAATGTTGGTGTGTGGAGTGTTCAACTCCGTAGTCATCAGCGCCGATACAAGTTCCAAATCTTCCCATTTCCAGTCTCGACACTTTCCGTATGATGATGAGATGATGTGGACAATACAAACACCCAGTCTCCGGGCGGAAAACTACTGAAATTGCCTGGAGAGTGATCAAGGTTGTATGTAAGATGTTTAAGGGTGTTTCTCAGCGAAAATTCTACTGCGTAGTCGAAACAGCTTTGGAAAGATGTGGACGGGCTTACCGTCTTGTCGCAAAACTGACGCTCGCGGAATCATTCCCATCGAAAAATTCCAAAACGGCTCGTGCTAACTCCGGGAAAGCCATGACGACCAGTTTTTGACTGCAACGTCCAGTTGCTCATTGACTTTCTGGAACACAATCACTGAAACTAACGATCAAGTCCAACCGCCCAGGAAATAGCAGATAATGAAATACTGACAAATGCTCGTAGATCTTTCAAGCCAAATCGATTATTATAGCATTTTGACACAGCATGAAGTAGAATTTTTCTCACAGAATACCACGAAAAATGAAAATACGAGGGCTGTCCAGAAAGTAAGTTACGATTGATCGCGAATTGAAAATCACAGTGAAAATCAGAAATGTTTCATTTGTAACAGTTAGCTACACCTTTCAGCTACTTCTCTACGTAGTCGCCTTTCTGGCTCAGACATTCGTCGTAGCGTTGTACCAACTTTCCAATACCCTCATCATAGAAGGCAGCCACCAGTGCTTTCCGCCAATTCTCTACGCTGGCCTGAAGCTCGTTGTCTGTGCCAAAATGTTGTCTTCATAGCCAGCGGTTCGTTTGAGCAGAGATGAAACTCAGTGGGAGACAATTACGGGCTGTATTGTGGGTAACCAACCATTTCCAATAGAAACGATGCAGGAACATCTTCATTGCCCCTGCAGAATGAGGCTGAGAATTGTTTTGAAGAAGAAACCGCACGACAGTTACGTAATGTTGGTTGCATAGCTTCAGGGGAAAATTCTCACCAGGCGCTCGTACTTGGCGAAAGACAGTATTTTCTATAACATCTTTACGCACTCACTAAGAGCTCAGGAATGAAAAGAGCGACATAATTCTACCTAGAGTCATACTAGAGACACTGCCCAACACATCTTTGCAAAGCTTTATCGGATTTTCATAGTCGTTTCCATTTCGCGACCGATCGTAACTTACTTTCTGGACAGCCCTCGTAGGTTCAAAAAATAGTTCAAATGGCTCTGAGCACTATGGGACCTAACTGCTGAGGTCATCGGTCCCCTAGAACTTAGAACTACATAAACCTAACTAACCTAAAGACATCACACACATCCATGCCCGAGGCAGGATTCGAAACTGCGACCGTAGCGGTCGCGCGGTTCCAGACTGTAGCGCCTACAACCGCTCGACCACTCCGGCCGGCTGAAAATAGGTATCTCAAACAGTAATACAGAAGAATTAAAAGGTGCTAAGTTATCAAGACTGCAGATAGATCATATCCTTAATTACGAAAACCTGCTGCCTAAATTCAATGAAGTGTTTTGATTTAATTACATTTGCAGCAAACATGATCACCGCTAAAGGTGGGTAAACAAGAATGAAACTTGTTTATTGTGCACATTTTCATTCGCTGATGAGTTATGGAGACAGTTCCTGGGGAAACTCAACTTCCAGAGACAGTATTTACAAAGTAAGGAATCGTACTATAAAGATTATAATATCTGGTGTTAGTTCTGAAACGTCGTTCAGAGGCCTCTTCAGAAAACTTGGTGTTGTGATAATTGATTCACAATACATATGTTCATTAACATCGTTTGTGAGTACTAACGTAACACTTCTCTCAAAAAATAGTGAAAAACATGAACATTTCACTAGAACCAAAAACAACCATTACAAGAACTGCAACGGGCTAATATTAGCACAGAAAGGAGACAGCCTCATGGATACGAACGTATTCATCAACCTACTAGAGTCATGCAGATACTGTGGTGGAGTTTAGGTCTAAGTTAAAAAACTTACTGTTGGACAAGCCCGTAAATGCCACGGAAGAGTAACTTACCAGAAACTTTTAATGCTTTAGGTTATTTCATGAAACTCGAATTAGCGCAGTAATACAATAGTATTCTCCCAATATTACGTTATATCAGCGTACTGCACTTACATTAAATGTACGTCTTTGAATTCTTGCAACCTTCAGAAACCATTGTTCATAACATCCATGGAATACGACTTGAGAAACGCAGTAATTTCAAGAATCACTCATCTTGCTTATGTGGTGACGTAGTTAGAAAAGATGGTTCGCCGAAGGACATGATTTCTTTTCTGTCAGTGGTATCTTCTGATAGCAGTATTGGAGGAGTATGTAATTTCTACTTCTCCACGTACCACTAAATTCTTCTCATACCGCTGAAAGAACAAAGTTCTACTTGCGCCACTATGTGAAAAACTCGAATATTTCGCGTACTTAATGCGGCCTTGTAGCCAGCGGTTGCGACATGTAACTTGAAGTAAGTGCTTGATAAGTGACCATTGTTTGAGAAGTGCAGACTGTATGGCAAAAGAATGTAGGCAGCATTTGCAGACATAATACCACCTCATAAAAAGTAGCGAGATGTGTTTGTTAGGAATACACATGAGGTTACAGAACCGAAATTAATGACTCTGTTTATCTACATAAAAATTAACTGCGTCTCAAAACATATGCTGTCCACTCGTCGTAGTGTTATCTCAACTGTGGATGTAATTCTCCAACCTTAATTTCATCAACTGCGATAATTCACTACGAGAATATTAAATCTCCAACGTCGAGTCCATATTTCAGCAAGGTTCCTGTATCTGCCCGTGTCATTTTCTGTTTAACATGTAAGTACTGTTTCAAATAACTGAGAGACTCTGTACGTAGTACTTTAAACTGAAGCGACCACACGAAAGTAATCGCAGGGAAGGCGAACGCCAGACTGAGATTCACTCTAAGTGTCTTCAAGAAGTGCAATCAGTCTACGAAAGAAGCAGCTTACAAGACCCTAGTGCGTTTGGCATTATCACCAGACAGAAACTGATAAGCGGAGTAGAGAAGATCTAAAGAAGAGTATCGTGTTTCGTCACAGGTTCGTTCAATAAGCTCAAAAGCGTTACGCAAATCCTCATGTAACTCCAATGGAAGACACTACAAGAGAGGCGTTGCGCATCAAGATGAGGTCTACTGTTAAAATTTCGAGAGCAAACGATTCTGGAAGAAGCAGCCAATATATTGCTTCTCTTGCTAAGACTGCGACGGTAAGATTATAGAAGTTCGAGCACGTGCGGAGGCTTTCCAACAATCGTTCTTTTCGAGCACCATTCGCAACTGGAACAGGAAAGGGAGAAAGCAACAGTGGTAGACGAAGTAGCCTCCACGACACCCCATAAAGTGGACTTAGGAGCATAGATGTAGATGTAGATCTCGACTTATTGCACAGAAATTACTGTTTTGTCGAGAAACGAGATGTTGATGTTTTTGTTTTAGAAATTTCTATGCTTTGAAAAAAGTCTCATTTATTGTTCAGTCTCAGTTGCACAAAAAGAATCCTGTTGAGACTGAACAATAAACGAGATTTATTTCAAATATAAATACAGCTGTTGATTTTCTCTCGAGACAAAAATGTCGGCTATAGTGATAGTTCTATACCTGTTGCTCGACGATCCTCTTCAAGAGAATCTGTCGATAATTTGTCATTCCATTCAGCTTTTCAAATGCTCAGATCTTCGGGTATTTACTCTTTATTCATACTCAAGCGAACTCTATGAAAACGGGCACATTAAGGAGAAATTACAGTGTTGTCCATTGTTAAGTGAAACTTCATTTAAGGTGGCGGAGGTTTCCGTCCAGCTTTTACTGGAAAAATTTTATATTCCAATCGTCACACTGCCTGAGAGTCGTAGATACATTATCTTCAGCTCACATTATATAAAAAGAACTGAAGTTATCCGGAAACCGGAAAACTAGCCTTCAGATAATTTTCAGAATCAAAACGATAACAGGCTTTAGTCTTGTTAACATGTCAACTGTTTACGAAATGAACCCCACAGCCTTTCCGCTGAATTTTTATGGCTGTCATTGTAACGTCCTTAATCACCACTTGTGCTGTTCCCTTTTTACCTTCCTGTAAGTTTTCTATAATTCCCCATAAAGGTGAGTGGCAGTCTCGAGACTGTGAAACGAGTCTCGAATAATCAACTTTACCAGGAGACATGTCTTACATCTGAATAAATTTGCAAATAAATGATAGTTCGAAATCTTCGAAGGTCAGTCCATAATTTTTATGCGCAGGCAACTACGCTTCTCAACTGAACTCTTACTAATTTTGGAACGCATCTATCGATTGTTTACATAAGGTAATTAACTGAGAGCGAAGTGAGGGTATGGCTAATGGCCAAATGAGGAGCTGACATGATGAAACATTGCTGTGAGACACAGTTGAGAGCAATACGCCGACCTGTTCTGAGACACAAATTTAGAGAGACTTTGCTGTAACATGCACCGTAATAGTGCAAGAAAATCGTGGGCATTCGAAGAAGGATGCCATACATTCAGAAAGGAAATGTGCATTTCGATTATCGTTTTTGATGGGAGAAATTATGAATCTTCCTCAGCACCACGCATGCATAGTCGAATGGAATGCCATGATAGAAGTGTTATGATATTGGAGTGGAATGGTTTTTGAAGTGTATATTTCTCAACAGACCATTTGCGTGTTTTGAACTTCATTGCAAAAATGAATATGTATTATCACTTTGCCTGGAAGTAATAGATATTGTGACAGCTTTCTCAGTTCATACTAACAGTCCTTGGGAAATATAACACACACGACGTATATCAGTACGCTGAAGAGTATACTTAGCGGTGTTGCAGGTTCCATTAGACGTATCGAAATGATGGGAAAGAAAGACAAATATGAGTGGGGGGGGGGGGGGGGGGCATTGTATCATCGTAAAAATTATCTCTAGCACTAGATGTCAAGTCAGAAGAAATATGTGCTTCCCTTTATCGCAGGTTAAGTTTTAACAATTCATGAAGAGCTTATAGGCATAGTTTAACTAGAGCTCAAAAATTGTTATGATATGACCTAACAATTTATAAAAATCATGTCGAAAGGAAAGTAGTACGAAATGTAATTAAAGAAAAGAACCAGCTGAAAGGCACTTCGATTTTGGGTAACTCAAAACGGTGACTAACTTGGCAGCAAACGCAATAAACAGAAGAGAAAAGCTCTGGAGAACCTTTGCTAAACAAAACAGAGTTATCAAAACGATGCGTGTAATAAGCAAGATTGTTTTGCATTACCTGTTCTGAATGACCTCTATGAGAAGGGCGTATGGTGCAGATTGCTAAGCTACTAAATACAAACACTTCAACATAGTTATCCGGCATAACTTAAGAAAAAATTATGACAGTTGTAGGAGAATATCAGTGTCAAGAAATCTTCGAAAGGGCCACTGTAGGCACGTGTGGGATATGTAGATACAACATGAGCAACTGTTTCTCGCTCAGCATCGCAGTCACGAGATGATGAGGATTTGCCCCACTTGTGCAGGATGTCTGCACTTCTTCCGTGGCTCGTTCGGGTGCGATTCACTGTAGTCCAAGTTGCCCAAGGCTGGAAAAATCCAGGATGATACTCTGAATGAAGGGCAGTTTCAGAAATTGTGTTGCCAACAGTGTTTCCATTCAGGGATGGCATTTAATTGACTGTTGGTAAGAATCCTGGCTGTGATAAGAATGAGGTGTCTAGATCTTAATCTTGTTTGCTCCAAGGGGAACACATCATACAATACTTGAAGGTCGGAGCTATTATGAGTCTTCTCGTATTCACGTAGTAGCACACTGTTCAGTCTGATATCAGGAGATGGACTGTGGCTCAAGATACTTTACCAGCATGTAGGAGTAGATCGTTTTGGCCCCTCTAACGACGCTCATGGATTAGTTAACTTGTACGTTTTTCTTTTTCACCTATGGACTATTTAGCCAGACAGAAGCACAGTACTCTGCTGCTACGATACCAATTTGAATTCCGACAGTCGAAAAGTATTTGCTGACGGCAAATATCCGAAGCTAGAAGCAGAAGCACCAGATAATCTCAAAGATCTCCTGGCTAAAATGAATTTGTCATGAAGGTAACGAAAACGAAGCGGGAATGGGAGGCATCCTTGTCCAAGTAGTGGATTCCAAAAGTTAAGAAATGCTCTCCATGACCTAATGAAATGTGGGTAGAGGAACTGGAAAGTACGCAGCAGTATGAGAGGTACGTATAACTGAGATCGTGGAGAGGGCTTAAAGTGATCTTAATCTAGCAATGGATGACACTATGCTTACATTAAACCTCCTGTAGTTGAACAAAGGATTCTTGAAACTTCACGCCACCTGTGTTTTACTCAAAGTGCCATCTGCATATGGACTATCAGACCAATTGTGTGATTGGATTGAAGAGTTCCTAGGTAACAGAACGTAGCATGTCATTGTCAATGGAGAGAAGTCTTCCGAAGTAAGAGTGGTTTCAGGTGTGCCGCAGGGGAGTCTCGTAGGGCAGTTGCTATTCACAATATACATAAATGACCTTGTGGATAACATCGGAAGTTCACTGAGGCTTTTTGTGGATGATGCTGTAGTATATAGAGAGGTTGTAACAATGAAAAATTGTACTGAAATGCAGGAGGATCTGCACGAATTGATACATGGTGCAGGGAACGGCAATTGAATCTCAATGAAGACAAGTGTAATGTGCTGAGAATACATAGAAAGAAAGATCCTTTATCATTTAGCTACAATATAGCAGTTCAGCAACTGGAAGCAGTTACTTTCATAAATTATGTGGGATTAGGCATTAGGAGTGATTTGTAATGGAATGACCATATAAAATTAATCGTCGGTAAAGCAGAAGCCAGACTGAGATTCATTGGAAGAATCATAAGGAAATGCAATCCGAAAACAAAGAAGTAGGTTATAGTAGTACACTTGTTCGTCCACTGCTTGAATATTGGTCACCGGTGTGGGATCCGTACCAGATAGGGTTGAGAGATAGGGAAGATCCAACGGAGGCAGCGCTCTTCATTACAGCATCATTTAGTTATCGCGAGAGCGTTACGGAGATGGTAGACAAACTCCAGTGAAAGACTCTGCAAGAGAGGCGCTCAGTAACTCGGTGCGGGCTTGTGTTGAAGATTCTAGAACACACCGTCACCGAGGAGTCAAGCAGTATATTGATCCCTCCTACGTATATCTCGCGAAGAGACCATGAGGATAAAATCAGAGAGATTAGATCCACACAGAGGCATACCGACAATCTTTCTATCCACGAGCAATAAGAGACTGGAATAGAAGGGAGAACTGATAGAGGTACTCAAAGTACCCTCCGCCACACACTGTCAGGTGGCTTGCGGAGTATGGATGTAGATGTAGATGTAGATGCCAGCTGAAGCCAGGGACTCATCAACTGTCCTTATTCCAGTGGTCTTGAATTCAAGCTTCGCATGATACGACCATTAATTATCTGAAGCCATACTGATTACCTGAAACCATACTGACTTTGGTCACAATGCAAATGCTGCCTCTTTTCCAATTCTGCTAACTAATCCTAACGTCGCAATTTAATTACCTCAATTTCCCTTTCGTTAATTGACGTGCTGGCTAATCTGTTGATAGCGTACATTCAGCCAAGAATAAGCAATCGAAAACTGTGCTCTTCAGATCTCGTAGAGTTTTGGAATTGAAGACGATCGAGTTTCGTCCATATGCTAGGTTTCTTAGTTATATCTGACGGTAGAGCCCAAGCATAGTTATTGTTCAGTAGTTGACGGAAGTACACATATACTTCAAGCGTCACTAGTATCTGTTCCGATCATCGAGTTTCCAACATCCACTAACTTAATGAAAATAGTTTTCATCGACGAGATATTTACATTCAGTCCAACTTTACATTTTTCTACACATTCGAAAATCAGAGACTGCCATTCTACTGCGACATTAACTAGGAGAAAAATATCTTTAGGAAACCGTAAGTTGCTTAACCAGTTCCTTTACTTCTGACTCCTCTTCCTTTCTATTTAATCTTTGGCGTTACCATTTCTAGCACAGAGGACATGTTTAGTGGCATTGACTCCTCTTACTTTATTCCTCTTTTTTATGAAAAATACGACGGGCTGTGCTACTGATGTCCTTTAGATGTCTGAATCATAGCAAAAGGTTTGTTCTTATGTCTTCTATGATGACTGCGTGGCTGACTACATCAAATGATTTTTTAAACTTTATGGAGTCTAGGCTCATGAAGATTCATATTTATTTGTTCGATGATAGCTTTTCTTAGCAATGTATGCAATGTACTGTGTATAATCCTTGTTGGAATACTTATTGTTCTATTGACTGAGATCTGACTAAGATACTTGTGATGTCGGACATCAGTTCCCTTGTAGAGAGACTGAGATTGTTGCGAATGTAATAGGACAGTAGGACAGTGTTCTAGAAACTCTGCAATTTTGTACATTAAGAGTATTTTACCATTGATATAACTTATTGGTACGTTGTCTCTCTATAGATATGCAGTATAGATGCTCGCTCGGTGAACTGCTCCTTCTTCCCTAGAAGGTTTTAGTTTCTAAACAGAGAGACCGTTATGCTTTCGTGGTTTTCCTTTCCTCACGTTCTCGATGGTATTTCTTCAAGAGCTGCTCCTTTATCCCTAGTAAGTTTTAGTTTCCAAGCAGAGAGACCGTTATGCTTTTGTCGTTTTCCTTTCCTCACGTTCTCGATGGTATTTCTTCAAGAACTCGTATGTTGTGTCCTCTGCTTAAATGTGTTCTTTGATGTAAATCTTTTTTGAATCTTGAGTTAGTAACTGTACACATATTGAAATATTTCTTCTCTTTCTGTTACGGGGCTGTTGTTCTCTCCAAGCGGTCGTGAGTAGAATATATGAAGCTGTTTACAAATTTTCGGTTTTTGTATAATGTAAGACCTCCAAAGCACTTTTACTCGTCGATTTGCTGGTTTCATAATAGACTGAGGATTTATAATAGAAATTTTAAGTGGAAAAGAAACAAGTGAGAACAGTGTTACTGTAGACAAAGTAAAGTGAAGGGAGGCCATATGTGATAGACTATAATAAAAAGATAACGAACGTGATCCGTTGCCAGCTTGTTTCAGTTCAAAATTTCGTTACCAAATGAAAACCATAAACTGGTCTACACACTGCATACACTGTCCTCCTGTATGGCTCACTTCCAGTTTACGCAAATATCGAAATAGTTCACGCTTGCATCTCAACATACCATACGAAACAGTCGATAAAAGAAAAAAATCCAGAGCAGAGCTTATATGAAAAACAAAAAAATACCATGCACCACGTTTCTGCACTTCTTGTTGAATATGAGAGTCTGTGAGGGAAATGTCATCTGACTACAGAAATAACTGTAAGATCTATAAAAGACAAAGATTATTCTCATTTAACAAATTAAATATACAAGTAAAGAAATGACGTTTAATTTCAGACTAATTTTCTCAGCGTCTCTGGAGTAATAGTAAATGTTATAATCATGTGATACTGGATACAGTAACTGTTTGTCATGGATAGATATGTATTTAAAACAATGGCAATCAGAAATACAGAAATGGTAACTAAATACGAGGCATCTTTGATCGTTAAAGATATTCAACAATTCTGCAAAAAAAAAAGAGTGCTAACCTGCCAAATATTATTCTGTAGAACACTACTACTTTCAGACCACCTTGCTCGAAAGGAATGAATCTATTCATGTCGGGAATGGACTGAGACCTTTGTAAACTGTGCACATCATCAGTGTGTGAGCATCAACCAGTAAGTCAACGAACTTAATTTGGAAGAAACACTGTAAGATTTATGAACACATAGTTAAGGTTTCTTCATAAAGTTCTGCTGTCCGTATCACTTTTCTCAACAAAGGTTGATAAACTTTCAAAAACATAGAATGCATGTGGAGTTATGTGAACATACAGATGTCTTTTCGTTGCTGTATACAGGAATAATGTTCGGTAAGTGAAATTAGTGATATTTCCAATTAGTATTGGGATGTAAATCGTACACCTTACGAAAATTGTGACATAAAATTTCTCAGTCATCCAACAGTCACCACTGTTTGGTTCAGAAGGGTCTATTATGACATTCATGAAATACAGATAGCATTTTCAGAAAGAATTTACTCGAAACACAAGCAATTTGAAGGTAAATACTATGTGTCCATACAATTTATTTGTGGTTTTGTGGGGACAAAATATTATCAAGGGTACTGTACAGATACATAATCAGTTAGTCGTATGGCTTCAAGATATAAATGCTGAGCCTCATTGCTATAGTCTGACATAGTAAAAACTTACGTTTTGAAGTAGATCAACAAATGAAGACGTAAATATACTACTACGCCAATTGTAGTAAGACATTTTGTGGTAAATGTACCTGATTCTGGAATTTTTAGTTTTCTCAACAGGTATTCCTACAGGTCATTTTGAAACAACATATGTGTTGTTTGCAAGAAAATATTGTTCCTGTCGGTAATAAATTTTGACGTGAACTTCACAGGTTCTAGAAAATTTTGACATGAACTTCACAGGATCTAGTCATCAACCTTGTGGGACTCACTTTAGTGTTCTCCCTCATGTAAACTAAGTGTGATTACCCATTAGGTTTCCTTTCTTCTTTTAAGAAAATAGAGTAAGTCAAATGTCATTTCATAAATCCTTCAGAAATGTAGTTCATTAAATAAAATGTTATGATTCAGGCAATCAGATGATAAAATATTACATTTATATAATAGGTAAATCATAGGTGTCATAGCAGTAAAGGAAACCAAAGAAAAATTCGGAGTAGGTATTAAAATCCATGGAGAAGAAACAAAAACTTTGAGGTTCGCCGATGACTTTGTAATTCTGTCAGAGACAGCAAAGGACTTGGAAGAGCAGTTGAACAGATTGGACAGTGTCTTGAAAGGAGGATATAAGATGAACATCAACAAATGCAAAACGAGGATAATGGAATGTAGTCGAATTAAGTCGGGTGATGCTGAGGGAATTAGATTAGGAAGTGAGACACTTAAAGTAGTAAAGGAGTTTTGCTATTTGGGGAGCAAAATAACTGATGATGGTCGAAGTAGAGAAGATATAAAATGTAGACTGGCAATGGCAAGGATAGTGTTTATGAAGAAGATAAATTTGTTAACATCGAGTATAGATTTAAGTGTCAGGAAGTCGTTTCTGAAAGTATTTGTATGGAGTGCAGCCATGTATGGAAGTGAAACATGGTCGATAAATAGCTTAGACAGGAAGAGAATAGAAGCTTTCGAAATGTGGTGCTACAGAAGAATGCTGAAGATTAGATGGGTAGATCACATAATTAATGAGGAGGTATTGAATAGAATTGGGGAGAAGAGGAGTTTGTGGCACAACTTGACGAGAAGACGGGACCGGTTGGTAGGACATGTTCTGAGGCATCAAGGGGTCACAAATTTAGCATTGGAGGGCAGAGTGGAGGGTAAAAATCGTAGAGGGAGACCAAGAGATGAATACACTAAGCAGATTCAGAAGGATCTAGGTTGCAGTCGGTACTGGGAGATGAAGAAACTTGCAAAGGGTAGGGTAGGATGGAGAGCTGCATCAAACCAGTCTCAGGACTGAAGACCACAACAACAACAACAACATCATAGGTACTGCATTAGTAATAAATGAATAGACCTATTATCTCATGGTTTGATGAAGTTGATGCAAAAGTGTAACTTCCTGACGTAGAGAAATGAAATATAAAAATCATTGAAAGAGAACCTATAGAGAAGAACTTCCATGTAGATTAACAAGCAATCAGGTACATGGGAAAATGATTTAAAATTGAGCTGACACTGGAAGACAGTCAGCTAGGAATGAAAATAATTTATATTAATATTTGCGCTAAATATGAACAGAACATTATCTTAATACTGGAGTGATTCTCGTACTTAAAGCATATGTGTCACAATGTAAATATATTTGTCGAAGAGGACCATTACTCAATCTATCGTAAGTGAACCGTTATGAAAAAGTCACATGCCATCTGTATTACATCCTGCAGAAAGGGTAGGAACCATCTAATAGACAAAAAGTACGAACATCTGGAATACCGAAAAATGAAGCTGCTTTAAAGAATAAAATCAGTCTTATGACAAAAGGGTACAATAGCTTTAATGAGTATTTAATATCTTTGTTGAGTTTGTTTAACTCTTGATTAAGAATATTTATTTAGAATTTATCAATTATGCAAATCTAAATAAATAATAAATCATTTTTATTCAGACTTACCTGCAGTTAATCATAATGTTCAGTGAAAAATTAGGGAACTGGCATATATAATACACAAAATAGTAAGTAGTTCAATGTGTTAGAGATACTTTTAATAGAAAGAACTCTATATTAGACCCATAATTTTAGGTACAAAGAGGGAAGAACAAAATTTAAACAGTTTGAAACGTGTTGAATTTCGTAATGTGTAAGAATTTAGAAGTAGAATAGGAAACCTGGCCTGTTGTTTTCACCTCGCTACAGAGCGCAAAAGTCAGATGGAGGTTTCTAAGATGGAGATCATGCACAGTTTTACATAAAACGTGTATATCGTACAGTACAGCTGTATTCAGTCTGTAACTATCCACATAAAACGTATAGAGATATATGGATTCTTTCTGTGATAAGAACACTGCTATGTTTAGCAGCAGAACACTGTTAAGTTTATGAGCCATGTAACAGTAGGAGTTTGTGAACTGTGGAAAGGATAAAATCGGACCACACAAATTGGCATTTTTTTCTGTGAAAAACTGTTCATTTTCTTACAGGTTCGTATTTGCTCTGTAGAGAAAAAAATTAAAAGTTATTGCATAAGGCTTTTGCAGAACCTCTATGGCCATCCCATTCTGCAATGAAGACTTTTATAGGATTACCAGTAATGATGTTTTTCTTTCACTAGGCATGGTATCATGTATGTGTACATGGATGTAAGTAGCTTAGAGGGCATATGCAGTTCAACTATAATAATATTGGCAGCCAAAGGTAAAATATTTATTTACCTGAAATTCAATTTTTAGAATGAGAAGTGTCTCACACTGAGAAGCTGACTGTAGCATTTAATAGAGAATTTCAGTGACAGACTCATGGAAGCAACAAGATAAATATATTGTGTAAGGAATTTCGTAAATAAAGTAAAATAGTGTTAGTCGGAGAGTCTGCAGTAGTCTTTGTAAGGGTTGGGTTTGTGATACAACAGATATGATAAGTGACGTGGATATTCATTGCTGAGTGTCACACTGCAGTTATTCGCCTCGTACTGCTGTCGCATCGTCACAACCATCTTGACAGTGCTACAGGGTAAGCTAGTATTTGCGTTATTGCTGACGATCTGTTTACTTTCGGATGGGGCTTTTTGGAAGCATCAAAAGCAGTCACAGATTGTGGAAGATAAGAGCTCCGGGTTGATGAAGCTCTTCCTACAAGCACACGCAATAAAAATTGCCCCTGGCGGTTTTTTACTGTTGAAGATTTCGTTGTGCTGCCCCGTCAAAGACACGAGTTCCTGTCGCCAGTCTAGGTGCTCAGATAAACTATGAAGCTTTTGTCGATTGCAAAAAAGCTACTCAGACTCACAAAGGAAATCTGCGTATTAGCGACGATAATAAGCATTACAGATGTGCATGGATAACTTTGAATCACTAAGTGTCATTAACAGCAGCAACTCGTCCCTAAAGGTATATGCGTAGAGATAGCCAAAGGAGTCCAGAAAGGGCAGCTTAGCTTCATCGAGCAGAACACATACCACTACAAAAAATTCTCTGGGGAAAGATAATATCGAAATGCAAACAAGAATTGCCCTGAGCGAGGAACAACGTCGGCGACTGTTAACTGTCTTCCGAGGGTTTTCAGATGCTTTAAGGTCCGGAGTGCAGAAAAGACAGGCAAAGCAGCCCGTGATAAAATATTGTGTCAACATCGAGAATCATCCACCATTTAGCCACCGCTCGTACATGGTATTTTCTGCTGAACGACGTATTATGATTCTGGAGGGATTTGAGAAGAGATCGCAAGAACATGTAGAGAATTCTTGGTCCTCTTCTGTAGTGCTTGTGAAGAAAATGTTTCTGTGTCGATTACTGTTGATAGGACAAAATCGCTCATTGATGCACATAGAGGACACAATAGACTGCTTGAAGGAAGCAAAGAATTTCTCGAGTAAGATTACTGGGAAATCGACGTTGACGAGACTTCATAACACCTGACGGTCACTATGAGTTCAATTAGGTTATTTGGATTACGTAACACTCTAACCCCTCTGGTGCATATGATGCACAACCTGATTAGACGCCTCAAATGAATAGCGTGTCTTTGCTGTACCCTCTAACCACCTTCGAGCTTATGATGCACAACCTGTTTAAAGGGATGGCGTCTTTGCTATATGTATGAGGTGGTGGTTTTTTTCGAAGACATCTGATGAACATTTAAACCGTCTACGACAGTGCTGAGATTTGTTCGTGCTGCAGGACCTCTCCTGAATCTGAGAAAGTGCCTCTACGGTAGCAAAAAGTAATAACATCGGGAAGTACGTCCCGAACCAGAGAAAATAAGAGCACTCACAGGTTTTCAGAATGGTCGGCACATATTTGGTGTGAGCAGTTTTCTCGGAGTGTGCTCGTACTTCCGTCGATTCAGAAAGAATATCTGTACTTAAGCACGTCCCTTGCAAGAAAAACAGAAGGTATGTGCCAAAATTTTCTGCAACAATCTGCAAGACAGATCTTCCGTTGCCCTTTACGTGGTACTGACATCTGCTCCAGTCCAAGCACTCTGTGACAACAATGCTGAGTCATAACTTCACACCGGCGCTAGCGTTTATGGGACAGCTGGTATTTTAGAGTATTCCAGAGCCACAACCAATAATAAGTACCTTTCAGTAGTTTTGGCCATCAACCAGCTCTAGCCATATTTTTTTCGGCAAACAGTTCACCGTTGTGACGGACTACCATTCTGTAAGCTGGCTGATTAGCGTGAAGAGCCCGTTAGGTCCATGGACGAGATGAGAGTGAGGCTTTAGGAGTAGATCATCACAGTGGTATACAAAAGCGGACTGAAACACAAGGATACTAACTTTCAATGAATCTCTTGGCGGAACACAGCAACGCGAATGAAAATCAAATCATTCCTGCAGTAAATGACATTGCTGCGGAAAAGAGGGAAGATTCAGCACCACTGAAAGCCACAGAAGCCTTGAAGAAGGAGCAACCGTCCAAAGGAAAATGGCAATTAGTGAACAGAATATTGTACAAGACGAACTCTGTTCATTGGTGCGGAAATGGATGCTCGTCATCCCGGCTCATCTACGCCCACCTATCCTGAAATATGTCCATGACGCCCCAAGAGCGGGAAAACGGAAGAGAGAAGCAGACATACGTTCGCAGGCCAGATCTCTGTATCGACCTGTTAGACACTATGTGATGAAGAATGACAGCGACTGAAGCACGTGCTGCAATTACCATCTGGGCATCTGATACCAATTCTGTCTGCAGCAGCACCGTTACAACGACTCTAAATCGATCTCTTGGGGCAGTTTCCGAAGTCGAATCAGTGGATAACAGTCTGCGCTAACGACCTCACCTGGTATGCTGTCACCTAAGCTGACAAATCTCTTGTAGTAGATGTAATTTTAAAGCACGGAACATCTCTAACTGCGGAAAATCGGATCCACGTGTTGCCAATGTTGCTTCGATTACGCTGCAGAATTTGCACTGTGATGTCCTTAAACATCCTCCATACACTCTCAATCCCTTTCTGTGCGATTACCATATCTTTTGGAGCTCTGGAGAAAGACATTCGGGTCCATTCATTTGCTTCGGACGATGAGGTGCACTCCTCAGTACAATCATTGTTCCGTAGGGAACCGCAAACATTTTTCCATGAAGCCACTGATCGTCTTTTCTCACAATGGAATAAATTTATTAGCAGTTATGGCGATTGTTGTAGAAATAATAAACTGTTATTTACATTTTCCATCTGTCTCATTTACATTTGACTGACCATAATAACTGAAATAAATCTGCCGTAATGCGGTTGCAGGAAAGAGAAATCCACTGAAGATGCGATAAAGCACGCAGTACATGAACACCTGAGAGGACTTGTACGTTGGAAGCATATAATGATTACCATAGATGAGTCGTTCGATAACTTAAGATGGCCTGCTATGTTCAAAGGAAAATCACATGGACTATCCCAGGTTTAGCTGAGCCTGTGAGACTATTCACGGACAGGTGGATGTAACTGAAATGCCTCCGAAACAAAATTGTGAAAAACGTCACCAAACGCTGCCCCTGAATCGGCTACTGAATACAACAAACGAAGGAAGTGGCTTATAAGACGCTTGTTCTACCGGTTCTCTGGAAGACATACAGAGGAGCCAAGGAAGAACGTCGCGTATCGTCTCGGGATCGTTACAGAGGTGTTCAACGAATTCCACTGGCAGACATTACAAGAGAGGCGTTGTGAATCAAGGAGACATTTACTGCTAAAAATTTTTATGGAGCACTTTTCGGCATGTTTCGAACAACACATTACTTCCCGCCACATACGTCTCGCGTAATGACCACGAGGAGAAAATTCGAGAAATTACAAATACAAAGGCTTACCGACAATAATGCTTCCCACGCGCTATTTTCGAGTGCAACAGCGTTGGAGGGCTCGGTTAGTGGTACGAAAAGTACCTTCCGCCACATATAATTAGGTGGCTTGTGCAGTATGACTTAGATGTGGATGAAATGCTGTATCACCTATGCAGACGATTTGATAATCATAGTATATACCAACACAAGAGATAAATTGAGGATAATATTAGGGATGTTCTTCAAAAATTTAGTAATTGGTATGTAGAAAATAAAGACAGCAGCACAAAGAACCGGCTATATGTTACTAAGAGGAACATTAGAAAGATCGAGAAAAACCACAATCAGAATAAATCACCGATCTGTGAAGAGAAAAGACGCTATGTAAGTACTTAGGTGTAAACATCGGCGAAAATCAAAACTTTTAAGTACACGTAAAAACATATAGCCATAGAAGTGCCAAAATCCTGAAAAAAAACAGCAGTGATTGGTCAAAGAAGCTTACAGCTGCTGAGGACGTACCACATGCAATCTAAATCGCTGTTGTGGGCTACGGGTCGAGCGCATGGCCTCATAGAACCGGAAAGGTAAAAACAGCACAAGCTCTTCAGCTAGAGCAGAGAAGTGTACTCCTGCCCCAGAGAGGCGCTTACAAAACAACGCCGACTGAGGCGCTGTTGATGATAATACACTTACTACCGCTGGATTTAGTAGTAAGCAAACGAGGTGCTCAATATTGGATCAAGAACGTCGAATACGATGGGCGAAATGAGATAATGAACACAGGAGCCATATTAGACAAAGGAATAAAGGCATACAGTGACAGAGCATGCAGTCTAAGGCGCTGCACTCATGGACTGTGCGGCTGGTCCCGGCGGAGGTTCGAGTCCTCCCTCGGGCATGGGTGTTTGAGTTTGTCGTTAGGATAATTTAGGTTAAGTAGTGTGTAAGCTTAGGGACTGATGACCTTAGCAGTTAAGTCTCATAAAATTTCACACACATTTGAACATTTGACAGAGAATGACATGAAATCTGGGACACGGCAGAAACAGAGGGGAGAACCAACTACTTCCTTCCTAATAGAAATATCAAGAATGTAATTCTTCTTCCGTACCGAGAGGGGCACGATTCTTATCCCAGTTACTTAACGAAAATACGACAACGCACCACAGGTACTAGTGGAGTGTCATCCCGGAGCACATCCCCTCGGGTTGTGCCGTTAGACCAAACGTTACCGACCGGGGAAGGAATGTCTTTGCTAATACACCAGTCTACATTATAATTAGGAACTATGAGCTCTGGCACGTGCTGAACATTCTGAGGGCCAAAAATCGACTTCTGAATTGAAAGCCTCCGCAGCCGGGCTGCAACCACGAAGGGGCCATACATCTCGACGAGACGCATCACAGCAAAATAACCAGCTACAGCAAGCTTCAGAACCAACCAGATTAGCGTCGGTGAGGACCAGGAAGGAGTCCCTCAGACCATGACAGCCATCTCCTAATGTCTTCGCCTTTGGTGGCGCGGCCGTGCAGTCGCTATGCCTCCGCGCCCCGCGGGGCTAACCATCCAGACAAATGAAGAAATCTAGTACAGCACTGAATTGGAAGAAACACATCGATGATCCGCTGAAACGGTTAGCTTCACCTACTTATGCTATTAGAGTTACTGCAAATTTTGGTGATAAACTTATCAGTAAATTAGTGTACTATGCCTATTTTCATTCACTGCTTTCATGTGACATCATATTTTGGGGCAATTCGCCATTAAGAGAGAAAGTATTCATTTCATAAAAGCGTGTAATCAGAATAATAGCTGGAGCCCACCCAAGATCACCTTGCAGACATTTATTTAACGAACTCAGGATATTCATAGCACCTTCGCAATACATATATTCACTTATGAAATTTGTCATTAGTAACTCATCCCAATTCAAAAATGACAGCGGAGTGCATAGCTACAACACTAGAAGAAAGGATGATACTTACTATTCTTGATTAATTCTCACTTTGGCACAGAAAGGGTTGAATTATGCTGCCAAAAAAATCTTTGGTCATTTGCCAAATCGTATTAAATGTGTGACAGATAGCCAACCAACATTTAAAAGGAAATTAAAAGAATTACTGAATGACAACTCCTTCTACTCAATAGATGAATTCTTAGATATGAAGCAGTAACTGAAAAAAAAACAGAAAAATAAAAACTATTTTAAAGTGACACATTCCACATCATTACGAAATTTCGTAATCATGATCTATGGAACAAGGATTAATGAATGAATGTGTATAATGCAGTCTAGAATTATAAATTACAAAATTTGGGAACTAACAATTTGGCACAATACAGTGGCCTAGTAGCATGTGCCGTATGAATTCCGGATGAATATACGTCTGTGCAGCAGAGGACCTCCATAAAACTTAGTTACACTCATTTGAAATTATATTAATATGTTATGTACTATATTCAAGTTACAATAATTCACGTGAAACAATTGATCTGTACTTGTGTTTGGATAACAGACTAAAGGAAAGTAGAAAATAACTAAATAAACAATTCAAAATAGGTGCCCCAGAGATAACTTTATCTGCAAGATCTAGTTCTGAACAGGATGTCAAATAGCACGAATTGACTCCATAGGTAACTGACCATTCACATGCTTTCACTCCACCTATATCTCACTGTTGCCAATTCTAGAATTCGTCCAGTAACTAATAATTGGTATAGATTTGTAGTGTTTGCAAGTTTTTATTCCATGATGATGAAGCAAAGTTTTAAAATGACATTTAGATGATATCAGTCCTCATTTCTAGCATAGAGCGCAGGGTACAACCGACAGAAGGCGATTTTCTGTTGGTAATACCACTCTGGAAGAGGGACTGTCGATAAGACTGCATACGAGCTGGGATTTGTTGTATTTTTCCATCGTGGTCATTTCGTGAGTTGTGTGCGGAGGGAGTAACTTGTTGCCTGGCTGTTTTTCGAACGTAAGAGTAGAAACGTCCATAACGCACAACGCTTGTTTTGGAGTGCATACCAATGGGATTCGGTGAGTGAATCCGTAACGCCCTCGCAGTTATTAAATTAAGCTGTGACAAGACGCACCGCCGTTCTCTGAACTTCCTCCACTCCTTCTGTTAATCCTACTTGGTAAGGGTCCTTGACTGCCAAGTAATAATCAAAAATCGTGGAGCGAGAGTATTCTATGACATTTAAACGTTTTTTAACTATCACGGTTTCCAGTAATCGAACATCAGTGGGTACTTCCGCGGATCAGTAATGAGTCTAGCACTTTTATTTACACTCGAGGTCAATCGTCGGTACTTTCGCCAAGCGTCGATCCCCTAAACGACTTCCAGAAATTTGCGTAAGTGTTCTCGCTTTGCGATTTTCGTAAGTACAGAAACGTCTTACATAAATACCGTCACGGTACTCTCGACGATGTCCACCAGGTAATTTATACACAGTGTGCATTGTGGACAGTAACGGCCCTCCAACACTCCTCGAAGAATGGCCGAAGTCACTTGCTCATCTGACGGTTTCACCGCGTCAAGAACATCTGAGTTTCATTTTTAGTCAGGAAGTTGTAACAAGGCTTCATAAAAAATAGTGAGACGATTGAAAGTAAACAGTTACAGTAAGCTGTTGCCTTTTTTCGGACGTGAATCCGCTTGGGAATTTCAATGACGGTACAGGCCTTGCCGCAGTGGTAACACCGGTTCCCGTCAGATCACCGAAAATAAGCGCTGTCGGGCTGGGTTAACACTTGGATGGATGACCATCCTGTCTGCCGAGCGCTGTTGGCAAGCGGGGTGCCTTGTGAGGCAAAATGAGGAGCCACTTGATTGAGAAGTAGCGGCTCCGGTCTCGGAAACTGACATACGGCCGGGAGAACGGTGTGCTGAGCATATGCCCCTCCATATCCCCATCCAGTGACGCCTGTGGGCTGAGGATAACATGGTGGCCCGTCGGTACCTTTGGGACATCGTGTGGCCTGTTCAGAAGGAGTTATAGGCTAGCGAGCGATCGTATGCACGACACGTAAGATCTACGAGGACGTGATATTACTTGTAAAATGTAAAATGCTTTCAGTTTGTAACGAACGAGTAAACGAAACTAAACTCGATATTTTAAAGGGCAGAATTAACGAAATTAACACGCAGAAGAAGATGAGAATCACTTAGGAACACAATGGACGATGAAAAGTTAGGCGTTACAAAAAGCGCAACCGCTCAGCCATCACATTTAGCCACCTAAAGCCCCTATACAAACAGTAAGGAAACTGGTAGACTGTCTGACCAAAAGTACCCAGACACACCTCTGTAATGCGGAAGTGGCCACTAGATGCCACGGAAGATGGGGCCGCCAGTATGAAAGGAGACAGCGAGCACTGTGTGGTCAATAGAGAGGCAGCAAGAGCGCAACGAGTCAGTGAGGAGAGCTTAGCAACTTAGAACGTGGACTAGCCAGTGAATGTCACCTGAGTAACAAATCTTTCATGTACAGTGACTGTGAAGTGGAAACGAAAAGGAACAGTGGCAACTAAACCAATATCAGGCGGACCTCATATACATGACGGATAGATACCGTCGAGCATGGCCTAGCATGATTGTAAAAATTCCCATTAAGTTAATGGAAGGAATTACTTGCGAATTTCAAAGTTCTACCATCAATCCAGGCAGCAGGAAGTCTGTGGCAGGGAGCTAAAAAGAATGTGAATTGGTCGAGCAGCTCGTAAGCCACACATTTATGCACACAGTAGTAAGCGCCACTTGATGTGATGTAAAGAGTGAAGCCACTAGCCAGCGGGTGACTAGATGGTACTATAAAAAACAAATCCTTTTAATGCTGAGAACAAATCAGTAGTGGAATCTTACTCTACAATTTGTATCAAACTAGGGTTTACAGTTTAGTCTCCACCAGGGAACGAATCGACTATTGCCGAGATTGACGTCACCTAAGAAACGTGCGACGTGTTGTGTCACACTTACGGTTTAGTGCGTGACACTTGCTACGGCGTATTCTTATTGGACTGTACATTTATGGCTAAAATGTGTCCTAAGCAGCACCACGCGGACATGCCCCTCATACATGGACTTGCAAACTGCAATGCTTCTCAGGCCAGATGTTTGAGTGCTGAAAGCTTTTCTGATAAAAATTTACCGAAAACTAATATCTTTCCAAGGTTATATGAGCGTCCTGTGGGCACAGACTCTTTTGAGGAAGGGTTATTTTGTTACGGAGCTACTAATTGTGTTATAATGTCTCATTCAGATTATCGAGTACTTCGCCATACTGATACGGCAATAGTGGCAGCAGTAGCAGAAAAATAGCGGAAACTGAGAACATGAGTCATGTGACAGAGTGCAAAGTATTAAGAGAGCAACTCCTTTATCTATACCATCTTCAGAGAGGGTAATGACGCATTGAAACAAATTTTCAATCCAGCAAAGCATCTTGTACCATTTTATTGTGTACTCAGGACCTGCAATTTCTGTCTACCTTGTTACCTACTGATGAAGCAAAGCTTACTAGGAGGGGAATAGGAAATTTTCTTGTATGGGCGGATTATAGTCCTTTTGCAGTTTTGGAAACAAGACATCAACAATAATCTGGTATTAACGTATGGGCTCGTGTAAATGGTAGAAGACGCTGACTGCAGCATCATACAGTGAATTTCTAATGGAACATTTAAATTTTTGGTGGAAGACGTTTCATTAAATTGAAGTTAGAATGAGTGGTTCATGCACTACGGGGCACCCTGTCATTTTGGTTTGCAAGTGAGAACAGTGTCAAATCAGCATTTCCCAGATTACTGGATAGGTCGTCGGGTAGCAAGACCTCGACCTACTTCAACTCCTGAACTCAATCCTCTGGACAGTGTATTTAAGTCGTACTGGAAATGTTGACTTTCTACACCAGCGCGTTCAGAAGTATTTCTGCAGATACCTGGAGTATGGGAGAGAGGAAGACGATATATAATGCAGCGTTTACAAGCTTGTGTTAGAGCTAACAGTAGACATTTCTGCAGATACCTGGAGTATGGGAGAGAGGAAGGCGATATATAATGCAGCGTTTACAAGCTTGTGTTAGAGCTAACAGTAGACATTTTCAGCATTTCATTTAGTCATCAGAAGACAATATTTGAAAAGGAAAATGTCTCTGGAACCAAGCTGGAAACTGGAAAACAAGAAGACAAAACAAAGGAAAATTTAGCAACACAAAAGTGTCTCTTACAAAAAAAAAAAAAAAAAAAAAAAAAAAAAAAAATGAAAAAAATTGATCATCTGTATTCATAAACTTTTTTTGATTCTTTTTAAATCCTCTGTCCATTACGTCGTATTTTTCTCTAGATTAATGCAAAGCGAAAGTTCGCTAAGTTTCAACATTGATATTATCGTTACGTTTTTTTGTTTTACCAGGTGGATGAATTCATACAGATAAGCTTGGCTGAGAAGTACCAGCAGCTTGAATTACTCCACTGTAGTATTCATCCGTTTCAGCCGTGTTCATTCATTCATCAGTCTCCGTCCTAGTTTTCATTTTGCATTTTACATTTTAGTTTTCATTTTTAAGAACCCATTCCATCGTTATTATAATGGCCGTCTATTTTCCTGTTACTGGCTTACCTAAAATGTCCAGCGATTCCAGTTTTGTTTTAGCTTTTATTGTAATCGTCACGACACACTTTCATTTTTCAAGAATTGTTATTTGCAAATCTAGCATTCATTCTGCTCTTCATAAGAAAAGTGCAGCTGCTAGTCTGGACTGCATAAGATCACTGAGCGTCGATGACCTTTCTCAGTAGCCACATTCGATTGGAGTGTCAAAAGTAGACTATTCAGAAGTTCGTCAGGTCTCGAGCTTCCCCACTCTGTTTTTTCGTTACTTGTACAGACGTCTTCATTGACTTGTGTCCTAATTTCACTTTGTCACGTGCTGCTGTTTCTCAGCGTGTGAAATGTGGAAGACTTCTTTTGCTCGTTCGACATGTTTGCTTAAATTTATTACGCATAATTTTAGTTTTAAGCGTTACTGATGGCACAGGAATTTAGTTGAACTACTGTGAGAGTTTATGTGCTCTATCTGGCCCATAAGTTTAGCGTTTAACGGTAAGAGAAAATATTCTTTGAGAGGGGGGCTTCCTCTGCCGGATGTACATATTCGTTATGCGTACCTTGAAGAGACGACAAAAATGGTTCAGGACTTGGGCGATAAACTCCCCTGATTTTTATAGATAATTATTTAATTAGTTGGACTTGGGCGATAAACGCCTTTAATTTTTATAGATAATTATTTAATTAGTAGGATTTTCACTATATCGCATTCGTGGTACACTTTGCGATGTGAAATGTGTCAGCTCTAGCTATACATTTTTTTAGAAAAGAAATATTATTTATATGCTTACATTCTGACCATTTATGGATTTTTTATATAATGGCTAATTATTTCTGTTCCAGCATTCCTCCTTTTTTTTTTTTTTCCTTAGAGGAGAAGGAACTGTTAAGGATAACCAACCTTAATCTACCAGGGCGTGCTGGAAGGTTATGTCTCCGATTTTTTTTTCCTGTTCTCAATATCAGATGAGGTATTACAAGTCATGAATATTACTTGGTCGACTATCCGGCTTCGCTGACTGAAACTGCAACACACTATCACTAGAGGACTCCCAAATGTAGCGAGTTACATGGTTATGTGTAACGTACGAGTATTAGGTCGGTTTGTGGGAAACAGTGTACTATGATCGAGTTTCTAACTCCAGAACAATTATTTCGCGTTTCGAGCATGAGGGTAGTGTCATCTATTCCTCCATACAGACTCAACTCTGTCCCATCTGATTTTCATCTGTTTGCAGAACTTATGGAATATCTCCAAGGACCTCACTTGGATAGTGATTAAGAGCTGCAAGCGGAGGTGAGGTTGTGGTACCGTCAACATAATGAAACATTCTACTGCGACGATATCGACAACCTGGTTTCTCGCTGGGAGAAAAGTGTTCATCGGCAGGGTGACTATAATGAGAAATAAGTATGTGGACATGAAGCATAAATATGTAAAATGTCAACCAAATTAATTTTATTTAAATAACTTTAAGCAGTTTCATAAAGAGAAGATGAGATGCGTTACTTTTCAACATGCCCTCCCACGTTTGAAGTCATTTCTTCTGTCAGATTTCTTACACCTACGTGTGGATTGTCAAAGAGCTTTACAGCATTAGTTTTCACTCGTTTCTGTGCCAAAATTATATGCACAAAAGGCTAATGCAGATGATTTTTCCTTGTAATTGTAACTAGTGAACATATCTGTTACTCTCGAAATCAGATGCAGTGTCGATAACAAATGTGATAAGTGAATAAATTAAATAGCAGTTTGCCGTCAATTTTTCCCAGCTGCTGAAAAAGATGCCTGCCAGATGTATGTAATTTTTAATTATTTTCTTTTGTACCTAAGTGAAAAGTTACCCCAGAAGAATATCTCGTAACCCACCATTGAAAGAAAATATGCAAAATGTGTTGAGTTACTGATTCATATATCCATTTATTATTATGACTGAATATAAGCGTTTCTGAAAGTGTACTACATAGTTTTCCAGCTTAAATTTTCATCAAGATGCACACCTAAAACATCCTGTTTCATATTTGGTTTCGGCATACTATGGTAATAGGAGTTGGGAAACTTTTGACAGTATAAGACAGTTGAAGACAATTTTCGGTCGTCTTAGCTTCATTTGACGTATTGACAGAGCAGTAATATCTACGGAATGAATACAGCGTACTGCACATGTTTTCAGCATCTAGCGGTAAATATCGTGCTACTTTGATATAACTATCATATTCATTTTTGTATGAAACCGAAAATTTAACATCATAGCATTTTTCCTCTGTTAACACAATTCGTTAGTAACAGTACCGATGAATAATCTCTGCTGTTACGGGTGCAAATAGAAATAAGCGGAAACCTTGCGGGCAAATATTGTGCTTTCTGAAACGCATTTTACGCAGACGACAGCAACAGTGTAATACTGCACCTGAACGCAAAGCTCACAGTTATTCCCGTTCTCTATGTTTATTTACTTGTATAACCGACGCCAATACAAAGATGCTTAACGCTCATCTATCAGAAATAATTATCAACCACAGAACAAAGGCAAGTGGCTTTTCAGTATGACTGCGCTTTTTTCTCTAACAAACGATATCAAAAGTTTTACAGCCGTGTTACTTCGTCTCCGTGAACTCGTTACGGCGGCGCGCATTCCGCTCATGTGTCTGAGTAGCGAAGCAGAAATGCAGCCGGTATTTTGAGCGTTGACGTCTATCAACCAGAGAGCGTGTTTTGCGACGTCCCCGTGGCTGTGCGGCGGCACGCAGATTCCGCGAATCCCTCATAACTTGTCTTTCAGGCGGCGCACATAGCGCATTGCCCGTATAACTCTCGCGGTGAAGGCTGGGCACGCGAGCCCTCTTACACAGCGCCCGCGCTCTTGCGCCATGTTGCCGCTAGGGGCGCTGCCTGCAAGAACCTCTGATGGATCTCCCGTTGGTCGAGAATCCGTGCGTCCACTTCTGTCCGTAGTCGCCATACTTCAGTCTTGTGTAGCGTTAAGGGGCAAATAGTAGACGACTAGGGAAACGACGTTATTTCAAAGAGACACCGGTGTATCGCAAGAATTTAGTTGGCGCAATACGTTCAGTTTATTCATAAAGATGGATATATTATTGAGTTTTGTTTGAAACAAGCTGTGTAAGTCAAAAGCAGATCCTCCACGATGTTACGCAGTGAAAATTTCAATGGTTTTTAAGTTCGAGAGGAGCTTCCCAAGTTGCAGAACTGATATTGGAACTGTACTCATGTAATCCATCTAACGATACGCACAGTGGTGATTATAGCTGACCGCAAGATGCACTGATGAGCCAAAACATTATGGCCACTGCCCACCTTGATACTAGATGCCGCCTTGTGGCTCTGTGAGCACGTGACGCGGTAACAATAGTATGCAAGGGGAGTAGACACGGACGGGGGAACACTCTAGCGAAGATATGGGGTGGAAATGGGGAAATTCATTGAGACAAGAGGCTTTGACAAAGCGCAGATTATTATTACCCATGGCCCGCGAACGAATATCTCGTAAACGGAGAAGCTAGTCGAATGTTCAAATACTACTGTCGTGAACATCTACCGAAAGAGGTAGAAGGACTGTGGAACTACCACTAGGCGCAAAATGGTTCGACAACCACGACTCTTCACAGAACGTGGGGTTGGGAGGCTTGTCTGCTCCGTAAAGTGGTGATAGTGTTGGTGAATAGGCAAATATTTTCGAGCACAGCGTTCGTCGTACATTGTTGAACATGGAGCTCCGCCGCTGATCACGTCTAAGTTTTCACATATTGACCCAACGGCATCGTCAGTTACGGTTGCAGTGGACATATAACCTTTGCGATCCGACCGTCGGTCAATGGAAACGTGTCGGCTCTTCGGTTGAATCACATTTTTGTTACGTAAGTCGACGGTCGTCTCCACAAACGCCGTCATCGAGGTTTACGGTAGCTCGAAACGTGCAGCGGACCACAGACGCAGAAAGGAGGGAGCAGTATTACGCTTTGGGAAACATTCTCATGCGCTTGCGAAGACACACTGACAACTGCGAGCCACCTGCGTCCCTTCATGTTTTATGTCTTCCCCGAAGGCGATGTCATCTTTCAGCGGTATAATTGTCTGTGTCTCGAAGCCAAAACCATGTTACAGTGGTTTGAGGAACATTATAGTGAAATCATGTTGATGTCTCGGCGACCAAATTCGCCTGATGTAAATCCTATGGAACCCAACTGTGCCGCTATCGGGAGCCATCACTACGTACACAAATCAGCGGCCCGTTATTTACGCGCATTTCATGACCTGTGCGTAGACGTTTAATGTCACATTCCTCCACAAACCTACCAAGAAGCTGTCAGATGCTCAAGACGTAGAGTCAGAGATGTATTTAGTTACAAAGATGGACATACAAGATGCTAAGCAGGTGGTCGTAATGTTTGGCACTTCGGTGTGTACACTGAATCAGACGAGAAGAAAAGATCTCTTTTGGTACACTTCTCCTCCTCTTCATTCCTTTGAACTGTAAAGCCAAGTTTTAAACTATTTCAACGGTTTTCCGAACTCTGTAGCAAATTTTTCTAGTAGTTTCGCATACGCACATGGGTTTTAAATAAAAGATTCTTCGCTTTCTGAAAATCTGAGTTCACTGAGTGCTTATTCTGTGTGGTTAATAGAACTAAGAGTATACACATCGTGAAAAATTTCAACATTTTCAACTGACTTGCGACAGCGATCAAGGTTTCATTATTTTCACAAGCCGTATTGCGTATGAATTTGTATCTCACTCAGTAACTTATTGACTGCCTGGAAAATATTTCCAGGAACATTAACGAACATGAGAAACCGATCCACACTATAAAAACCGAAACAAATGAAATGATTTTTTTTCTGTGGTGTCGCTTTGTCAGACTAAATAATGTACAGAGCTATTTCTAGGATGCCTTTTACAAATTTTGATCTCAGTCCAGTGTATACTGTGCTCATATCCCTAGCTGTAGCTTAAAAACTAAAAGAAAATTGTTTTTAAAATCTCCTTCCGATTCTCTAACAACGATATAGGTTTATCTCCTCAAGTCGCAAATTTCCCCAAAAATTACATTCGCTAACACTTCCCATTCCAAATTAAATAAGGTGAAATAAGTTATATCCAAAGTAGCACAAGAATAGATGGGAAACATAAACCGAAAAACAAGTGGAAATGGGTTACTGCAGATATTATTCAGCTTATTGAATGCGGAAGACTATGTAAAAACGCAACTGACGATCAAGGAAGAGCTGAATACTGGAGACTGAGGAACTTAGTCAGTAGAGAAGTTAGGAAAGTAAAAGAAATTTTTTTGAGTAAATGTGTAGAGAAACGGAAGAAAATATGCGAAATGGAAGCCTTGACATAGTCTATAGTACAGCAAACACGGTTTTAACAAACGCATAACGCCAGTCTCGGGCACAGTAGAGAACAAATAGAGAAGAATGCTGCTTGGTAAAAATGCGGTGAGGAGATGGAAAGAGTACCTAGAGTAATTGTGTGACCGATCACTTTTATTGAACGATGTAATAGGAGAAGGAGAGGATGCACGTTAAGACACCAAAGGAGACGACATTCTGTAAGAAAAGTGTGAGAAAGCTCTTAAAGATTTACGGAACAACAAAACAACGGGCATTTGACGATATTCCTACAGAACTAATGACAATATGAGAATAATAGTAATAGAAGAGAAACAGCTGACCTACAGAAATGCATGGTGGTTATCATACGGAAGAAGGCGGCAGCTGCAAAATATGATCAGTACCGAACATTAAACCGATAATCACATACCTTAAGAAGTCTCATAAAAATAATTATAAGAAGAACTTAAAACAATGTGGAGGATATGTTGAGTGTAGATCTATATTCAGGAGGGGATTACGAACAAGAGAGGCTTTTCTGGCACTGAGGTTAATTATCGAAAAGGAAATACAGAAAACTAAAAGAACTTACATTGCTTCTGTGGATCTGGAAAGAATATTTTAGAATGTTATCTAACTAGAGATGTGCACAATGCTGGAAAAAAAAAAATTCAAAACACAGACTCTTGCGGGTGACACTCAGTTTGTGTAAGAAAAGAACAAATTGGCTGTGATTTCGAATTCACAAACAAAAGCGTGAGACAAGGATCTCTCTCCTCGTATATTCAATGCCTACATCTAGAAAGCTACAGACAAAGTTCGCAAAGCTACGGTGATGGAGGTCACAATTAATAGGCAGTAAGATAGCCATGCGACGTTATGTAAATGACACTGATATGGTCAGGGAGTCGATAGAAGATCTAGAGAAGATTCTATCAGCACAATGGAAAGTATTTTCTGTGATCGGTGTGGCATAAGAATAGACAAGTGATAGACTAAAGTGACAGTATGAAGTGCTGAAGAAGAGTATGAACTTCTGAGAGTAAGAACTGTAAGAGAGTAGTTAGAAGTGATAGAGGAATTTACCTGTTTGGAAAGCCGAATTGGATAGGATGGCAGAAGGCGGAAAGTAATTACGAGCAGGATACAGCAGATCAAAATTGTATTTCATTTGAGAATGAGACACAAGCGCGAACAAACTTCTGGAAAAAAGGCAACGGATCATAAATCCTTTGATTGAAGCACGGCCCTATACGGGTGTGAAACTTGGACAGTAGGAAAACAAGAGATGACTAGAAGCCCTGGAATTTGGTTCTACAGAAGGGTGAGGAAGAGCGTTTAGAAAGACAGGCATACCAATAAAGATGTTTTCACAAGAGTACGTCCAAACAGGAAGGACAAATTCGTAACACAATTTTAAGACAAAGTAACAAACAATAACAAAGGATTTATTGAGGGAAGGAATCACCGAAGACGGCCAAAGATGTCACACGTGACGCACATTATGAAAGATGTGGGATGCTCTACGTTCGCGGAAATGACGACAGGCAGAAGAGAGAAATAGCGTACTGTTCCAAACCAACCTCAAGGTTAAACACTATAGACGAAGAAGAAAAAGAAGTAGTAGTTTATCACTATTACAAGTCAGCTTCACACTCGTTCTAGCAAGAACGTATTCCACACTGTTAACAACACTCAGTGTATAACAGAGATTGGAATTTATCAGTCTGGGAGAAAAGGATGCACTGTTTACACGATACGAGGGGAACGCATAAAAATCGCAGACTAAATTAACAATGGGAAAAAGCTCCTATATACGGATGATTTAATTTGACTGGAGCATAAATGTATATAGTGCTTTGATAAAAATAGGGGCCTCGTATAACAAATTCCAGGGAAAAAGTAAGTATTACAGACATTTGAAAATGCTTATGAGTTTACAGGAAAAAGGGATGCAATTAATATTTGATATTAAATGCGATACTTCCGTACACCGAAGTTCGTCTCATACTGTACGATGACTCCGCCAAGGTGAATAAATTTCGATTGGTAGTTCCTAATTTTATCTCGGAGAGGACTTTAGAACTTCTACTCTTCCGTGTTGTAACAAAACGCTTGTTAACAGTTAGCCGCTTCCTACAGGCCCCTTTTCTGGCTACAATACAATCCATCCCGTCCATACCATAACGTGTTGCGACGGTATTGGGTCACTGCATGAGGCTCTTCGTGGAAGGACGTCACTGGCTTGAAGTTTTATTTTACCTTAATGTAATATGACTCATCACTCGTGGTCCATCAGACAGCCATAATTCTCTGGTCGTCGTCTAATGGCGGTATTCCACGACAAGGAGTACTTTCAGTTCAATATTGGTTCCTTTCAGCGATATTCGACGTCCGTTAGTGGTGTAGAGTCTTTTAATGCATCTGTACACTAAGCTAGCACAAGAGTAGGAGCTATAATGACGCACTTAAAATGCCTAGCTCCTTAAAACATTAACTACATTATGACTACGGACAAACACCAAATATTATTCTTACTGCTCACCTTAGTGCAATCATTGCTTTACTTGTGAGTGATGAATTACTCCACAAAAATATTCCGTAAGACATTGCCCAGTGGAATTGCGCAAATAATGTCGAGCAGTTGTGCTGGTTGTCTCCAAGACTAGCAGTTATACGAAGAGCAAAGAAGCTGTACTTAATTGTTAGAGAAGCTCAGTTACGTGCTTCTGGCAGTTCAGTTTTCATCAAAATGTATACCGAAATACATTCTGTGCTATTTACTAACTCCTGTTCATCTGGTACAGCAATTGTTGATATGACTGTTGGACAGAACAGAACATAGAGCATTTATGTTTTTCAAAAATTATGGATAGTCTACTTCCAGAGAACCATGTAATAATTATTTGTAAAAGTCGATAAAAATCTATTCTGCTCGTTTATCTCCAAAGGGATTTATTCTAACTCTCGTATTGTCTGCAATTCTACTAGTTTAATGTTACTTGGAAGATCATTCACCACTGTAAGGAACAGAAGTTGACATAATATTGAACCCTGTGGGACTGCCTTTGTGATTTCTCTCCAGTCATCACAAAATTTTATATTTCCGACATTGTCTGAGTTATTCGGCACGACTTTTGGCATTGTTTGTTAACGGTTACTTCTAAAACTTAGCGATAAGTGTACCTAATATTCATCAAATGGTACTTCTTTTGTATTAAGTTCACTGTAATTTCGTTTTAGGGGGATTTACAGTAAAAATGTAAAGCTGTATCGGAAAAAACTTTGTTTTTATCAATCTGTTAATCGCTGAGAAACTGGAAAATGTTTTTTGCTAGATAGTGTGGATAACTGCTTCTGACAAACATGTCCAAAGGCGAAAAAAAATTATTTGTCTGTCAGTTATCAGTCTTCATTATGCTGGGAATCTACGAGTTGTTAACTCGTTTCTCGTTTCTTCAATGAAAGAATTATGGTGCTGAAATGTAGACGTAGGTATGGTTCCAGGTGTCGTTTAAGACGTTTCGGTCAGCTAGTCACCTGATAAGAAAAATGTTTCCCTGCAGCGCATTAAGCAACCTTTTGTTTTATCTTCCGCATTTTGTTTCTAGTGTAGCACGAAATGAGTTCCTTGATGTCCCTCAGATTGTTAGATGTTTTCAAAAAATAACAAATTTCAATTAGCTATTGTATCTGAACAAAAATGCGGTAGTCCGCAGGTGAGTGAACGTAGTTACTTAAAAACTCACAGGCTTCGAGAGATCTGGACCAAGGCACTGTAGAATTCGCGAATAACAGGTGATGTCCTTTCCGACCTAAAAGCTTGCGACGCTAGTCTAGACGTAGTTGCATCTAAATCACGACAGATATGTAGCGGAAGCATGAAACATTTTACATCTCAGGTAATGAGACAATCCTCTAACTGCACGAGTTACTACAGATTTGAAACTGCACGAGGTAACGAATAATGGGATTGTGTTTTTCTGCACTGCACGTTAGCACTTATTTAACAGTCATCTCTCCTTTTAGTTATATGTGTGCCTGGAGTAAACTGTAGTCTTCATTTTCACGCGTAAATGGCGACAGTCTTTTCCTGTTACTGTAAAGATCAAGGGAAATGCTTGTCAGTGTCGTTAGAGTTACGTTTCGAGCAAATACGATTTCTATACAGGAACAACAACTTTGAAAGGGCGTTTTTTCTACTTCTGCAATATTTTGTCGAGCGTGTAGTGGCATAAAGTAACTAGAGGAACACAGAAGCGAAATGTTAAAGCAAATAATTTTGCGTATCATTCATATTGCAGAGATTTTTCCTTCATTACAAATGTCCGGTTGAACTGCACCCATAGATACGACATAAATTTTATACATGTGAACTGTGCCCCGCTAATTTAACCATTGTGACGAAACTACTAATGAAAAGCAGTGAAATGTACGGAAAATCTCAAAATTTCAGGATACTACTTTTTTATTATACGTTTTATTTGCAAGGTGGTCACTGTGTTTAATCTTGGAAGTAACGTACTCCTAGTACGTATGACCTTAATCTTGTTTCATGAAACTGTCACCGTTTTGAACTAATAGATATTTCATTCCGCTTTCTTCACTCTACTAATAAACTAAATTCAACAACGCAAATTAAGACATGTGCACAAAAATTACCGATAACTTTGATCAGTCGTAACTCATCGTTGCACCTAGGATTGTCTCACAACCAGAATGGTGTTAAACGCTAAGTAAATATAAAAACGGAGCAAGGTGGCTCAGTGGTTAGCACAATTGACTCGCATTCGGGAGGACGGCGATTCAAACTAGTGTCCATATATCCTCATTTAGATTTTCCGTGATTTCCTAAATCGCTTGAGGCAAATACCGGGATGGTTTCTTTGAAACTGCACTGCCGATTTCTTTCCCCAACCATCCATAATCCGACGAGACCGATGACCTCGCTGTTTGGTCCCCTCCCCCATACCAGCGGACCAACCAATCAATGTATAAGATCTTCTGTAAAAGTTGTTGTGGGAAACTGGCCAATGAAATTTTACGCAAAAACTGCTTTTCTTTCTGTCTCCCATTTCTAACCTTTTTTTTACAATAAAGTATTTATTTCACGATAAAATATGGGATACGATGCCATTACGTTGCACAATGATTTTCCTCTGGGGTCTATCGTAGATACGGAACACACAATGAAACCTGGCAAAATTACGGAATTAATATTGCTTCGGAAAAATAAAGAAATGAAGCGACAGAACTCCAAGTTCTTATAACAGAAGGCGCCATTAAAGTCATTTGACTACGGAATCATATTTTAATCTTTCCCAGTAGTCTACATAAACGCGAGAAGCTTCTTATTAACGTCTTAACACCTTCAATGCTGACAGCTTCGGGAACAAACTGCCAGGCATACCTGACCTTGAAGATTTTTTCAGTACCCTTTTCAGTTTCCGTTGCAGTTTCACAAGTTTTTCCAAATGTTTTCACGTACGTCAGCTGCCTTTTACTAAAAAACGGATGATTATCGCTACTATTATAAAATGATTATTTTTTCGTCGCTGTTTTATGTCTGTTTTTATCTCTGAACACTTATTAACAGGGTTTCAACGATGTCTTTCAGATTCCGTAATCAGCGGCACGTCGAGTCTACGTCACGTTTACTATTGTGAACTTGCTGGTACCATCTGTGATACAGACTTGCAAAGGCTCCTCCCAAGGCATTTTGTTAAATAAAACTCAGTTCATTCTGTACATCATTCATCCGTTCCAGTGTAAGTAAATATTTCTCTACAAAACCACTCAAGAAAGCTAACAATATTTTTCTCCATCCCTTGGTCAATGACTAAATATCTCTCTTTACAAATACTGAATGTAACAACGAGTTTTCATCTTCTTTCTCATAAGATAGTCGGTAGCAGTTCTTAACCACTTCAGTTAATCAGAAGACCATTTGCTCCTCACATGCTAAAAAATCAAGATATCAGAGAATAACAAAACTATTTTTAGTGTAAATGATAAAGTCCTAGATTATAGAAGAAAACTGAACGAACACATAGGAAAAGGAAGAGAGAGTAACTCCCCTTACAGAATAGAAATTGTAAGTGTCAAGGCAGAAGAGATAGAGGAAGATCCCGGCAAAGATGCATTCCACAAAAGTAAATTTTGCCTGATACCTGAGGAAAAGAAGAATAAGAAGATATTTGCTCCTAATTAATATAAATTACGGTTCACTGTCCTGAAAAATTATACTTTTTTGTCAGTAATCATTATTTTTCATCTTCTTCGTAATTGTCTGTGATATGTATTGGTTCTTGCTTCATTTCTTTTAAATGTTGTTGTCCCATGGCGAAATCTCTTATTTTGACAAAATGAAAATACGTAGAAGGAGGTTTATACACCCCAATTAGCAATAATAAAGGAGAAAATTAATCGTTGATGAAAGAAACGTTTCTCATTTTTCAATATGGTATGCCTTGCTATAGACAAGGGAATATTGTGCCTGGTGGAGAACCACGGACCGAACTCAAATCAGAAGTAGTAAACGCAACAACTAAGGCAGAGAGATCTGCGAACTGTTTTAGAGGAAATATGGAAGACAGAAAATATCCCGGAAAAATGGCAAGACGCCTCTCATCTAACCTCTCCATAAAAAAAGGTGATAAAAATTGTATCAACAACTACAGAGGAATATCTCCCCTACCAGTTGCTAGGAACGTATTTTCAAAAATACTACGAAACAAAAATGACAAAACTGGCGACTGAGAGTTAAAATAATATCAAGAGGGCTTAGGAAAAGGCAGATCTCATTTTGAAAAGATATTTAGTTTGGAATCTACAGTCTGCTAAAGATCGCTGAACTCCGAAGAGATAATCGTAAAAAGTATGGATCTGAAGAACGCATGTGCCTGAGTTTACAGGGGAACTCTCGAGAAAGTGATGCGAGAATTTCGTGTTAAAGCTAAATTAACAAGTCTCAGAAGAAAAGTTCGCGAGTGAAATTTCTAAGTCCCTCATGATAAATGCAGGCTTGGGACAAAATGAGGACTTATCACCAGTTCTGTTCAGTCATATGTGACGGAAAACAGCAAGAATTTGTATTAAAAACCAAAAAAGAATGAGTGAATAGTGTATTAAAGTAAGCTGCTGGTATTTGCGGACGATTGTCTTGCAGTTTCTGAAAATGTTGCATATGCAGAGAAACAGATTTAACTTTTCAAACAGAAGAGAGACGAGCAGGATTTATCATTATAATAAAAACAGACCAGAATTTCTTGACATAGTTACTGATAAAACAGAAAATGTCAAGAAGATGAAGTATCCAAGACATATAATTCACGAAAATTGGTCAGATAAATCTTCAATAGATGAAAAGAGAGATTCTCTACATGAAACCGCATATAAAATAAAAAAAATATTTACAGTAAAAATGCATATCCAAAAACGCAGAAGAAATGTCTTACAGCACGGTAGTGAACAGAATGCCTCTACTCAAGTGAACGTCTAGCACTGAATTATAAAAGAGACATGCAATAAATCCCGGAGAGAAGAATAATGAGATACATTTTAACTGCAATACGAAATATATAAAAATTCTAAAGCAGTGGTGAAATTTAACAAAATATGGGAAAAACAACAAAAAATAACAGAAGACTAATATATTTTGGATGTTTATACAATACGAATAATAGTTTGACAAAACAAACCTTTAAGTATTTCTGGGAAAAGAAATTAGCGAGAAACTGGATCCAGAAATTTTAAAAGATTTAGAAATACACAACTTCAAACAGCAGGAAGATTTATTTTCAGAAGGTGTGCGTTAAACTTAGAAGAATTCCAAGACAGAAGCAGTAAGACAACATCTGTGCAATGGTCTGAACAAAGAAAACAAGAGACTGAAATTGTCACATGGTCCACACCAGGCCAAAATAGAAGGGGAGAAAATTGTCACTACGGTGCTTGATTTAAGGAGAGGAACATTACTGATCAACTAGATAACGCGATGTTGGAAGCAAACTGCCGAAAAACTAGTAGAGCCCACTTAGACTGAAAATATGGTGTAGTGTTGTTGATATTGTTTATACTCCCTGATCACTTGGACATAGCTTTGGCGTCATGATCAAATTCAGTATTTCTCCAAAACAAGAAAGTATGAATTTATCTGGTACTGTAAGACTGATTCAGCGATGACAGAGACTCGAAATTTCTCAGCAACTGTCAACAAGAACAACACTAGATAACTGAGTCCATTCCACAAGTAGGCCCGTTGTTTACGTGGGAGGGTGCATCCTTTTAATACGGCTTCTTTTGCATTTCTCCACCACAATTATAAAAGGTGCGACATTAAAGGATAAAACAGGATACTTTAAATAATAAACTGATAGCGATAGTCAGCAGCTTCAGCATTGCGATTTTAAAGGGCTATAAAATTTAGTTGGCAGTCAGTTTGAAGAAGTCGATAAACCAGATCACGATCTTGACATGTATTAACATGACAGCCAGCCACGTGGCTTCATGCCGTCGCTCTTTTTAATGTTTTTAATTTTTCTTAGATTGTGTTGGTTCTGTTAATAACCTTAGAGATTGCTGCTAATATAATTCCTACACATGAAATAATGTTATGCACTGGTAACGAAGACTAGAGAAAATAATATTTTTTCTGTACTGTGCTAATGGAAGCTATGCATCATTGTGGGTGTACATGGCAGTCAGTTTGCCTCCCAGTAATGGGGACAAAGAATATCTGTTGTTATTATAAGGGACAACATTCAAGTATGTAGTTAATTATTTGCACGTCCACGGTGAAAATGAGCTTTAACTGCTATTACGATTGATGAAAGCTGTATAAAAAATTTATTAGGTGTTCTTTATTGTCTGCAAAGAAACTTAACATTGTCGTGCCAGTTATTTGTGGTGAAACGCTTGCTTATGAAGTGCAAAGTTGAATATTTTTTCTCTGTTTAACGACGGGATAGGCCTGGCGTATATTTTTACATGAAGAATATTGGCTGGATGTCTTAGATACCTTTAATTATCACCTTAGCAGAATAAAAGTGAATGTATTACACAGTGTCACCATTGTTGTCTTCCCTCATACTTCGTGCTGTTGTGTCTCCTTGTTCTTAGTGTACTTTCCACAAACAAAACAAGAATTGCGCAATACTGAAGTAATGATATGAGGAAATAACGCGACTTTGCAATGTTTCCTTCCTCGCTTTTTGTTTTAGGATTTCTTACGGATGTAAGCCATTTGAGTTTCTATTTGTACAGATACTACAATATTGCTCCACTTATTCACTTCGGAAAAACCTTCCATTATCAGACGCAATATATGTATATGTTAATGATCAAATAAAATGCGGCTCTACCGTATTTCACAGTCCACCAAATAACACAGCCCTATAGAAAATGTGTCTATTTGCCTTGAAGAAGGTGTACCACTATTTGGAACTTTATACCTAACGTTATTTAGAGATGAAGCAGGTTTTTCCCTTTTTCTTTTCTTTTAAGTTATTGAAGAAGAATCTGGATTCATATCCTATTACCTTACAGTATTCACAAACCAACGAACAGCTTCACTACGATCCAAAACATTACTCTATTTTGTGTTATTATGTCTATCATTTGACTAAGACTCTGTTTCCTGAACAGGTCAAAGGCCATGACAACGTACTATGAGAAAGGAAAAAAAATACATGAATATTCTGCCACATGTTAGCTCAGCTTCAGATCTTAATATTCTCTCACTTCAGTACTTGATAATAGGTTAAAGGAACAGTAATATGTTGAACCAATGGTCACATATATAGAGGTCTAGCGTACAACGGACATTAATATTCGTAGTAAATTACTGTATTATTTTCAGTTCAGGTTTCATTGATGAAGTTGCAATGTAGCAATTACTGAGACGTCTCGATAAACTAAAGACATTCTGATGCAAAATAATTAAGTACAAATTCGGAATTCCGTTCCGGCTGCTGAAGAATATGGAGTAACTTCGAAATCTTGATGTAAACAGCAAATTCACACATTTAATTACTCTTGCTTTACTGATTTGTGATTACATAATAACTCTGCATTTAACGACTGCGAAGAAACACGCTGGAAAATTTAGTAAATTGAACAAAACTTAGTGAAGTTTGGAAACGTTTTTGCAGCTCGTGAGTTGCTGAGGGAAAACTTCAAGTAAGCAGTCGTAGTACTTTATTGATAATTTACCGCTCTTTCTGTGAGCGTCGAAAAACAGTATTATAAATTTTCTCAGGCGTTTGTGATTTAAAGTTTATGATAACACATTTTGACCCGTGAGCTACAGGTACCTTCCTTGCTTGATTGTCTCTGTCCAGTGGGTAATTCTACATATAATGTAACCAGAAAGAAAGCAGTACTTTTTTTATTACACCATTCGTCGTCGTTACCTCATTGATAAGATATAAACCTATTCAGTGAGTGTGTTGTATGTCTTTACAATTCCCGCGCAATTCATACAGATGTACTCATTATCTTTTATCCTCTGACCAAGTGTTCTTTAGTGACATGTACCGGCAATAAAGAAAGAAAAAATCTATAATACTAACTGCGCGGAAAAACAAGTGAAGGTGACTGTTGACGGGGTATTACACCACTATTTTAAAAAACCATTTCCATGTTTCTCAACCAATTTTAATTTCACTTTAAGAATTCGTCCTGTGTTCAAATAAAGCTGCCGGCGTTAATAAAGCGTTCAAGACGTGCAAAATTTTTAACAACCGGTAATTCTATATCCTTTTATGTTGAACAGATAACATAAATAAAAATGGGCGATGAATGATACTAATGTGGAACTGGTAAGTATGGTAAAATGAAGCAATTCGGGTGCGTCAAGAGAAAGAAACGAACGAATACTCGGATCATGGTGAATCGGACAACTCATTACACTGCAAGGCAGAAAGTGCAAGTAAAAATAGATGCAGATGAACTTATTCCATTTCTATATTTCTTTGCACTGGAAATGCTAAAGATAGTAAAAATATTACTTTTAGCCTCATCAATGTACGATACTCAGTGACTAAAATAATAAAATGCTGTTGCCAGTTAAATAAATTTACAAGAGGAAAAAGGCAAATGAACGAGTTACAACGACAGTGCTTTCTACGTAAACCTTCTTTCAAAGAATACTTTTAACAGTTACGTAAACAACTGTATATTAAGAAAAATTCGTGAAACAAACAAACCATATTTCTCTACAGGGGTAGGGAAATGTATGTCAGAGAAGTCGGAAAACATTAGAAGTCGTGTTCTGAAGAAACTACGGTGTGAAGGCGATGAGCTCTTTGGTTTTTGTATAATACAGACAATCTAAGTGAATTTGGAATTGTAAAGAGCTTTTAGGGGCTATTATTAGTTTATTGAATTTTCTGCATTGTTGGGCTTAATCTTTTTCGTTAAAGAACAGGACTGTTTCCCTATTCTTTACTCTTATCATTCCAGATGAACGCCCTAAAATCCGCTTGAAGACTACAATTGCTAGAACGTTCATAATGTACTTTCTGTCGTTGTTTGATGATCCTGCAATTTGAAGCTTCCAGTAAAGAGAAAGATAAAGAAATTTGTAGAAAAATTGCAGTGTTTGTCCTGTGTAACTACAATAATGGAAACAGTAGAGTAACAACGTGTATGTAATGAGTTGTTTCAGACTATTACTGTAATAGGTTGCACCTTGTACAATGTTTTTTTCGACTCAAACACTACAACACATTTTTTATCTTACAAAATTTATCTAAAAAAGAGAAGATTTTCTTATAGGTGCAAGACGGTGTTATGCATAGTTTTAGAGGCCTTTAAGCATCAGATTTGTAATGTTTAGAAAGCATTTTATCACTTGTCAATAATCTGCAGTTAGTTTTCAAGTACTAATATCTATTGCGAACAAATGAAAATAGTTTTCACGGAAAGTAATAAATTTCAGAGAGCAGCATAAAAGTTTAGAAAAGCAGTGAAAGGCGTAATAATGGCTGTATGCTGGCATCGGAAATGTTAGATTTGGTGAGGTGATAAACCAGAAGCAAAGGTGATATATTTTTTGTTTCTCCTTATGACTAGAGTTACTCGTTTATCAGAAGAGGATTACTTTCAAAGAAGTAGAAGACTGTAGCGTAACAACATCAATCTACATAAAATATACTCTCTCGCATATTTTTGCTATAGCGGAAATATTGGTCGTGAGCCACGAGTTTTGTAGGCCTACGTTACCACAAGACTGATTATTTTGGAAAATGTATTTTCCTTGGTAGACATAGTTTTGCAGTTAAAGTGTAAACAGAAGTCGCCTGCTTCACTGTAAAGGAAAGAAAAAGAGGAAATACTTGACGACCCATAGCGACTGCGCGAGCCCATGGTTGGGTAAACTGTCATAAATATACTATACGTTGGAAAATTTCGAAAAGCAAACATTTAGGCTGAGCAAAATATTTTTATAGATTACCATACTCAGTAATGTGAATTTCAGAATGCAGACAGAATATTTTAATTCGAGACGCTTCTCGTGGGTCCAGTGGAAATTACGAGATTTTACGAAATTGTATGAAGAGCTCTTAGTTTATTTTTGTCCATTATTTTGGAAATGTGCACACTTCGTTATTATAACAAAATATTTACATAGAACTACGATCCACAATTCATAGTGTGTGTTTGTTAACAATCGATTTGCTACTTCCAGGCCTCTCTTAAGGATTCGCTGTAAATTGTATTATCCATTTCTTGAAATCTGTAAACGTTAGCTCACGCATTTCTCTTAGTGCGTATTTCCTGATACAGAATCTTGTCTTTATTCCTTACAGTTGTATGCATGCAGATTTTCCTTTGATCCACGCCATGTGCTCCTCCTGCAAGCTAAACGTGATAACTACCATTTTTTCTTCCCCAACGACGACTAATAAGGTCGGTAAGTATTTGATCCCTCAGTTGGCCACAGACTGGCTGTGAGTACACTGGATTCGTCTCTTAGGCTGCTTTTGTCACAAACGCTTAACTATTGCCTGTAAACCACTTTCCACCGAGTCTAATTCAGTGACATATTGTGGTCCTTATTCTTTTTCGTTTTCATCCTGATAGTCCACGAAAAATGTCCTTTATTAAATATTGTTTATTAATGGTTGTCGACTGAATAACTACGATGAAGTTCAGTGTGTTTCAGTATGGATAAAATAACATTTTTTCCCATACAACTTTGGAAACCTAAGCATGTATGGGATACGGACGTATGTTTCCTGCAGGTTGTAAATGTGCTGTTGAATCGAAGGCTATCTGAACGTCTAAAACAGCGAGTCGACGTTGATAGAGACCTTTACATAATTTGTTCGGCAGATCTTTGTTGACATTCACTTACAAAAGTGGCGTATTTTTTCTAGACGTGTTCAGCCTCCGTTAAATCGAGAGAGATGCTTTACTTTCGGACAAGAGCGTATTTCATTTATATGGTACTCCTGGACGTAACGATACCATTGACTTTCATCATTTCTGTTATTGTTGTAGGAAATTGCTTGGACTAAAGTTTCACGGAATTTCTTGTCGCACCAGAGCGGTAGCTCTCGACGACGTTCTCCGTCGCCGAATTTAGGACTTATCTATGGACCATGTGGTGGGACTTTTCTCTTCAGTTGGCCGAATTTTGTCATGAGGACACCACGAAATCAAGGAACTTCCACATGTTACCAGATTATGTGATATATGTCATAAAGAAACACTGGTAGCGATGCTGAATTCGTTAAATGACGGATAAATCAAGGTAAGGAATGAGAAGGTCCTTCAGAGAAGGAACATATGGAAACAATATGTGGAAAATATTGACAAGAAGAAAGGACAGGAAGGTTGGACATCTGTTAAGACACCACGGAATAGCTTCCATGGTACTAGAGGGAGCTGACGAGGGTAAAAACGTTTTCGTGAGGGGCTGCATCAAGAAGGATAATGACTGATAATCCAAAAAAAAAAAACCTCGCTCAGTCCGAGCTATTTCCTATTTCAGAACGTCACGCAGAGCGCTGACGACAAATCTGCTGTTCCTTAACACAGCCTCGTAAACAAACATACGATTGTTTTCGATGAAAACTCTTATTCCATGCATCTGCTTAGTGAGCTTCTGTGCAACAACTTTATCAGAGACAGCGGCAACACCTTTAACGGTGCATGGGAGCTGGTGCTTGATGCTGATAGGCTACGGAGAAAAAAAAACTGTGTTTTATTCACCATATAACGAAATTAACATCACTACCAATGTTTCTTGCATCACAAATATCGAAATAATCTCAGGTAATTAATCGAAGTTCCGTCAATTCGTGACGATTCCATAACGTAGTTCGGTCAACTATTGAAAGTGGCTCGCGGCCTAGAGATAACTCATGGCGGCAATAGAAGTCGTCGAAAGCTTGAGATTATACACAAATCCCACGCGACAAGAAACGTGTGGAGCATTTATACGAGAATGTTTCGTTGAAAAGGTGCGTTCTCATAGGGATCATAGTCTGTTTTAGTGTATTGTCCAAGTGCGCCACAAAAAAAAAGAAATGAATTAAAATGTTGAAAAGGGAGTTTCGAACTGCAGGAAACTCAGACTCACGGAGAACATTGTGGGCTGTTCCAACTGCAGCTGACTGTTGCCTAAGATATAAACGGCCGAAATGCATTCACGTAACAGGCGAGCGCCTGCAGAAGAAATAAAATTGATAGCTATCAGTTCTGCATCCCAGCCGTGAAGTACCAACGTCGAGCGGCTTTAAGGTACATGTCTTTTCAATTTTCAAAAACTTTTAATGAATGTACGTGGCCAGAATAAAGTTAAACGTATATGCTTATTCGTTTTAGCTTTAACGGTTTATATCTTGTAGGAATTTACTTAGGTAGGAGGTTAGACGCATAGAACGTCTTAAATAAGCATCTCCAATCTTATGAATTCCACCAAATTAGACGTCGTGGAGCAGCCCAATGTTCTAGAAAACTGCTATAGTATCTTATATAATTTCCAGCACCGGAAATATGTGACGTCGTAGAGTTCACACCAGTCGTAGAGAGTCTAAATGTTGAGAAATGCAATTACAAGAAACGATATAAATTAAATTTCTCCTATTAACGCCTCTATTATGTGCTGCGTAACTGCCAAAATGTCATATTTCGTCTTTTGATAAAGTTAAATTACTATTTAGTTATTAGCCGCTTCGACTCTTTCGTTACATTTCGACAATTACAGGTAACATTTCTAATTAAGACAATATATTTTGCTGTATCAAAAAAATTGTTCCTACTGAATTTGTTACTCTTTCTCTTGCTGTTTCATTGAGCTTCTATATCTTTGAGAACATATATATATTAACGTTGCTGTATCTGTTTCGTTTTCAGTGTTGGAAAAAGAAATTTCCTGGATACTGAAATCACATTGGAGCCTCTCTCTATCGTTTAACTCCTCTCGAAACAATTATTTCTTCAGGAAAATGAAACCAAATTTTTGCTTAAACATTTTGTGTATCCGAAATAGCTATTTTTCTGGTTGAATAATAACTTATATTAAATGTCGCATGTACAATATTGTAACATTTCTTTGGTTACAAAGGATTTTGCGTTTTGTGTATTATAATTAAAAGACTGGATACTATACTGAAAGTGAAACATTTACTAAATTTCTTTGTCGCAGATAAAATTATGAAGTACAAGATCGTAGTTGTAATTTGGTGTTATTTGCTGGTTTTACTCCATCGACGGTCATGAACAATACAATTATATCCAACTTTCATTTTATTTTAACCACAATAATTATCGACGTATGACAACACAATTTTGTTTTAATCTCTCTGAGTGACAAACCGAGCGAGGTGGCGCAGTGGTTAGCGCACTGGACTCGCATTCGGAAGGACGCCAGTTCAAACCCGCGTCCGGCCATCCTGATTTAGGTTTTCCGTGATATCCCTAAATCGCTGCAGGCAAATGCCGGGATGGTTCTTATGATAGGGCACGGCCGACTTCCTTCCCCATCTTTCCCTAATCCGATGAGACCGATGACCTCGCTATTTGGTCTCTTTCCCCAAATAAACCCCAACCCAATCTGAGTGACAAAAATGTTTCCAAGAAAGAATTCAATATTTCCTCACTCTGTGTATAGCAAGTGTTTTAACGCAATGTCTACTGCAGCCTAGAATCCACAGATTGAGTACTCGCTTTTGTAAATCGTGTTACAATGTTAGTCGCCATACCATCTGCTTAATCAAATCAATTTTATTTAAAAATATTAATTCATTCTATCTTCTCAGCTATATTTCTCAGTCTGTCATTTGCTGATAATCATGTGGTACAAATTCTTCGTTAACAGATGTGTGAGCTTTGCACGTTGCAGAATCTTTAATAGTTTTGTACGTTATTTTTTCATGCTGAATTTTAACTTAAGGTATTGAAAAAACAGAAGAACATGGCATGTCAGTTAACTGTGAAACTATTCAGATTCGTGGTACAGTTTTGTTGCACTATGGCGGTATGATTAAAACCTCGTAACTTTACATGTACTGCTGAAAGTAACCACATTCATTAATCGTATTTCAGATAGTCGGACCTGTGTAAGTTATTTCCCTTTTGCAGTATAGTATCTGTTCAATAACAGCAACTTTCTTTTAAGGTGTAGCTATATATAAAGCTTTTTGAACTAGATTATTTAATATTAAGGAACTAAAGTAATATTCTACACGTATCACAAGATTTGTAGTAGTATTCACATATTGTCGTAAAGAAAAGCACCTACTTTTGTGAATGCATGAAGCCGTATCACAAGGAAAGCGGTGAAAGGTAAAATTAGCAATTCCTATTTGCCTACGTGTGAGATTCCCACACTCACGCCAATGGTGTATTTCGATAACTATGAACTGTAAAGAAATACAAAATTAACTGGTGGGGTCCGAAGGATAGGGAACCAAATATTTATACTTTGATAATTCAGTAATACGGATTTTCGGTTTAATGGTATTGGTATCTCAGAGGTTCGTGACAGTCTGTCCTATAGCACAGGAAGTAAATGCTATGCATTGTTCCAAATGGTATGTTGTGTCCCTCTGACGGAGGTATAAAGTAAGTATTACTTAGTCTGCTCACGTTATACGACTGAATCTTCCAAAAATTATGTTCAGAATCCAACAACAGCTTTAGCCAAGCTCCTTACGCAGCTACTCATCCGTAAGTACTTTATCAAAAGATCACAATATAAAAACGCCTTAGAAGTAGGCTCTGCCAGATGAAGCATTGATTAACTGTGGATAACATGTTATTAGCGATATAACGACAAATACTACAATAACTAGGTACAGCACTGCTTTCCTCTGCGTATTCAGCATTCGAAAATAGTTTCTTATCAATCACAGTAAGGAGAAAACATGCCACTGATGTTCTAAACGTTTATTGTTTTTGATTTATGTAAGTTGCGAAGTGTTTGTGAAGTGTTTAAAAGGTTGCGCTGAGGAACTACATAGAATTTCTCGGCCTTCAGCATTTTCATGTCTCTGCTTATGTATCATATCATACAATTTTTTTCTCTTGATAAATATAGATTTAAATCGCATAGTTTCACAAGGAAAAGTGACATAAATTAGGTCTTCGGAAACACAAAGACTTGTTGAGAAATAGATTCACTATTTTTATATTAATTTTTAAGAATGAGAAGTGAATACTGTTTGTTCAGACAGTATTAAGAAAAAAATAATTAAAGTGAAATGAATCAACAAATTATTAGCGAGGATTGTATAAATCGGTTTTTTCCGGATCATGTGTTAGTAGTACTGTAATACTCTTGTACAGCAAGAAGGCTTTCGGGAAAAGAAAGCCTTCACTCGGATATTAAACTCTCGTTCCGAAGTTTACGTAACAAAATATTTGGCTGAACGAAGGGAGTGTGGATGATGTACACATGTGTTGACATGCACGTGTGGTAACAGTGTTACCGCATCACATGGAACATCCATCGATGGGTTAATACAGAGTCTACGAATCGTTTTTGCTTCAGTGGTGTTGTGTGCACCACTATCATCTTATTATCCCCCAATGTTATAACAAGTTTGTTTTACAACAAAAGATAATGTTACTTTTGTTGATAGCAATAGCTCAAATTATCTATTAAAGTAAGGTACGGGTATCTGAAAAGGTGAAATGAGGCCAATAATTCTGTAGTAAATGCGTCCCAGGAAGGAAGAAAACTAGATAGTGTGAGAGTGGTGTCTTGTCAGAACAATTAAAAAATGTCGTAATTCATGAATGTGAAGTAACTCAATCCTGGATTTTAATTCTAACTTCGTTCGTTTCATACACACTACATTACATTACAGTTTCCATTTTCACGACAAGTTCTCTGACGTATTTACTAATTTCAGGTTCATAATATTTAGCGTATAAGAATATGATTCATGTATTGTTGTGGACCCTTCATTCTTTTAAGATACTGCTTTATTTTATAGAGAAAAATGTTTCTTGAATGCTGAAAAATTGTTTGCGATGTTAAAAACTTTCACATTATCTATTGGTGTTATAAAAAGGCATGCTATTCGATCTCGAACATTTTATTTACACTCTTACTTTCTTTTACTGTTAATACCAGATAACTGTTTTAAGTGATGTTGCAGAATTCGAAAAAGTCTTGAGTTCTATGTCGGAATTAACGCTCAGGGCAAAGAGCAAACGAGGTAATCGTTTGTTAGATCCATATTTCTCTTGTTGTAAGAACTATCGATGTTTCTGATAATTCATTTTATAACGTTCTCAAATAATAACGACAATCGGTATCGATTGTTGGTGTTTTTCATTGAGTTTAAGGTAAGTGAACACGTTTATCATCCCTTAGTAACTTTTTAGCCGACAAATAAACAATTTATGTCGTTTTATTACTTCTCTTTTCTTGATCTTGTTCTTCGTTCCCCTCCTCTATTCTTCTTCCTGTTCTCCGGTCAGGTGGTACCTGCAATTTTCCGTAGTTATATAGTTTTCTTTCATTTCCGTGTACACAACTGAACTGCTTCAGTTCGCCATTTGTGTGTTCTTGCTCCGGTGAATTGTAAATTTACTGTGTAACTGGGATTATTACTCATTAATTGATGCATCCGTGTTTGTGTAGGAATTTCTATATTTCAAAACTATTATCTAATGTGTAACTGTTTCTTAGTATAATTAACAGGGACATAGTACACCTTACTTACCAGGCTTCTAGCACGGAAGAAAATAATGCTAGTGTCTACTTCTGCATATTCCTAAGAACAGCAACGTTATACATTATCATTCGAATAAACTACTGAACCAGTTCCTCGTGATTACTTCAGGAAATGTGGTAATTTTTCCCTTTTGCATGTCATAGCTTTGTTTATTATAGTATGTGTATACAAACAGACAACTGTTCTTGCAGTGACGTTGTCCAGAAATTCCATTTTTTGTGTGGTAATTTCAAATCGTCGTTCTGAAGCCTCACTGTCTTGTTTGATATTTCTGTCTCCAATAGAACGGATGCGGATGTTGCACGATATGCAGTAGCGTAGTATTGTGTACCTTTCTCTCTTCGACAGTTACAAATTTATTTAAAAATTTAAAGAAATTATTTCACCTGAACCACATATTTGCTGCTAATAGTATGTATGATTTTACTGGAGAACTAAGCTGTAAAACGTAATTGGTTATGTAAAATCTTCAATTACAATGAAAAAATCCCCAAATAATACCGGAATATTGTGAGACAACTAAAGCCAAGAAAAAGTTTCTTATTTCCACCTGGTTACAGCAGCACTGACAATTTGTTGTTGCTAGTTTTCGATATATAGAATATAGTAGTAAAAATTTAACAACATTCTCATTTACGACACGTGATTGACAGTCTATTCAGTATTATCCAGGATTACGTATAGCGAAAATTTGCACCGTTTGCCAACTGATAGAATGAAAACTTGTTCCCTACTTATGCATTTTCGCATATTTGTGGGGGTCTTAAGCAGTCTGGGGGCAGCATCATTGTCTCGAAATGCAAATATCGTAGGTATCGAGTTGCGCATTAGACATTTATGTCACTTTTAAAATACGAAAGCCAGTGTAAAAACTTACTAATGCTGCTGAGTTTTGAAACAGCAGGATTTGGAATGAGGAAGATTTTCTGTTTATATGTCGGTGAAGCTCTATCTCCTTGTCGTTATGTTTAAATTGTCAATAGTGAACATTACTGCTGGTATGATGTGTAAGTTGATTGATTTAATGAGTTTTGATTCTGTACTACACCATGATGTAACATGTCGCTATAGAACTAAATAAAATTTTGATTATTTTGGAAGACAATCGAGTGAGAGGATAGTGTGATCACTTACTAAACGTCTTTTAGGAAGCGACTTTAAGCACAGATTTAGCCGGTTTTAAAACATGCGTAGAAATGTCTTTCAGATGGTAATAAAACCCCAATTTTAAAGTTTTTTGGATTCGTCAGTTTAGGAATTAGGCAACTGAAATATTCTTTTACAGTGTGTACATCCTCTAGGGGAAAGCTGATAAAGAAAAATTACAACATATATCTATGTGAGAGTTGCCGAAAGTAAATGAACAGTTTAGTCGATATCGTACTAACTTGTTAATGATGGAGATTACAAAGCAATTGTATTTGGAGCGAAAGTTTAGCGCACCCCTCTGACATTTTGAAAAATAGATTACGGTTGAACTTTGAGTTCCTAAGGGTTTGCTTACAGATTTAGGACCCAAGAAGAGGCAATGATGTTGAGCGAGGCTCCTTCTTTTGCATGTGAACGATACCTTGTTGTACTGTTAAGCTGGGAATCATGTCCAACTCCAGCGTTGATCCTCCAGACGGATCTCCACTACGTGGAGCTAGTTCTACGTAACATTTGCTACATGTGCCACAACGTCTGTCGTCTGAGCAGTATCTGTCCTGATTTGCTCTACAGAAACAAAATTACCTCTTTAAATCATAATTTACGTGTTGTTCGACGTGACACTCCAAGAAAAGATTCACCGGAGATTGTTCCGCTATTAATTAATTTCCCCTAATACACTCTTCTCGGTTATGTGCCCGCGTTGAAGATGAAACTCAAGCGGCTTCACGAGGATGCATTGAACCCGTTACAAAACCTGTCACCCAATAAAATTCTGCAGTGGTGAAGGTGACTCGAACATTGGATCTCTACATCAAATCTCCATTAAATTTAGGTTTTTCACAATTTTCCTAGATCACTTAAATATCGGGCTGGGTCCTTTGAAAAGGACGTGGCTGAGTATCTTTCCCATAGATTCTTTCCCAAACATTGTTATGTTCTATCTCTAATGACCTCATCGTCGACGGAACGTAGCCCAATTCTTCGTTCGTTTCTATACTTCAGTCGCCAACGACACAAATTGGTTTAGGACGGAACTTACTGTGTTAGGTGAGGTTCTAACGAGAGAAAGAAAAATCCTTAAACATTAGCGTCCGTACAGTGTTGAGCGGGCTATCCATACTCTGCAAACCACTGTGAAATGCATGGCAGAGAGTACTTCCCACTGTGCGGTTGTTATTGCTTCTTCCCATTCCATTCTCGTATGAAGCGTGGGAAGAAAGTACCTCTCATATTCGCGATCCCTACGGGAGTGATACGTAAGGGATTTTAGTGTATTCCTAGACTAATCTTTTAAACCTGGTTCTTGAAGTCTTATAATTAGGCTTTCTCTGGTTACTTTATGTCTCTCTTCAAGCGTCTGCCAGTCCAGTTTCTTCAGACTCTCCGAGACTCTCTGACTCTCTCCCTTCTGAAAAACAAACCTGTAAACATTAGTGCTAATCTTTGCTGCATAACTTCAGTATCCCCTGTGATTCCAATTTGGTCCAGATCCTACTCACTTCCGCAACATTCTAGGGTCACACGAGTGTTTAGTGATCAATCTAAATTGTGGACTACATTTCCATAGTATTCTATCAATGAACCGATGTCTAACACCTGCTTTACCTGCAGCTGAGCCTTCCATTTCGTTTCCTTTATTTATTTATTTTGTGTCATCACTCTGATGACTAATCTGATGCGGACCGGCACACTATAGCCGCAGTTGGTTGTTGGATGCAGGCCTATTCGAGTCTGTCTTCCCCTATACTTCATATTCCTACTAACTGTTGCACCCAGGTATTTGTATGAGTTGACCGATTCCAGTCGCTAGTGGTTGATACTATAGTCATGGGATACAAAGGTTTTTTTCGTTTCGTGTAGTGTATAGATTAGAATTTTCGAACATTTGAAGCAAGTTGTCAGTCTTTGCACCACTAATAAATCTTATCAAGATCAGAGTAAATATGTGTGCACAGTTTTTCTGACAGTACGTCATTAAAAGCTTTCCTGGTTTCTTTTAAAAAGACAACATGGTCAGAGTCCTGTCTGATCTATCCTTCCTCAAGTCGTGCTGTATTCCAACTCTTATGACTTGATCTTCCTTTTTTACTACCCCTACATCAGTCGCCAACGATGACGGCCACTGCAGATTTGTGCAGAGTTGAACCAGTGAACCCGTGAAAAGAAAATCTTTGAACAGTTGCGTCTCTATAGTGACCCGGGATCTGGACGAGTGAACAAGTGAAAAAAATTCTTTAAACAGTTGCGGCACTATAGTGACATGGGATGTTGGGTGGGCCTAACATTTGCCGTAACTAAAGCCTCCTGAACTTTGTGTGTCCCGCCAGAAACACTGCAAGCGGTCGACTCTCTGCCGGCGGGCCTTTGGGCTGGCAGTGTGCGCCACTCAAAAGACCGCCACGTCCACGGCCACGTTCACGGCCACGACCGCCGCCGCTGGCGCCACGTTCTGATTGACCGCCGCCACACAGTAATTCGCCGGACGCGCTGACAAAGCTGCCAGACAGACGCGTATCAGCGGTCCAGCCCGGTAAGGGACGACCGCGCAAAAAAAGCAAAATAAATAAAGGGAGACAGAGAGAGACAACGACGCAAAAGACAGAGGTGTGCGGATGGCCAGGAACTGGGCGCAGTGCCGGTACTTTGTTTTGAAAACAAATTGCACGGTTTCAGCCCTCCCTTTTTTTTTGTTTTTTTTCTTTTACATCACGCCCACGGGACAGCGATGGACAGCCTTCGCTGTGAGCCACGCGCTTGCGATTCCAGCGCCGTCTCCAGATTTCGCCAGCGCTTGTGCAAACCGTCTCCTGCCGCTCGGCTGCTGGTTTGCAAAAAACGGCTCCCGCGGCCCGGCATCCCTCCTTCGCGAATAATGATTTCGGGAGGGGTTCGCGTCCAGTCCGGAACGGGTTTGGGCGTGGCTGGACGGTTGGGCTCACCGGGCCGGCTCACTGGGTCACTGACCATCTGGCAAGGGTGGTCCATCGGCTACAAAGCAGCCCCAAACCTGAAGCGCTGCTTCTAACTGCCCCTTTATCCGCTACCCCGAGGGGGAGAGACCTGAAATTCGCACATCCTCTTTTTCGCACGCCGCGTCCTGTCTGCGAATTTTAAAAAAAGGAGGGGTGGTCGGTGGCTGTTGGCCAATTTCATGAGAGGCTGTTTCTAGCGAATGCGGCGGCTGCCTCCTTGCGATTCCGGCAGTAGGTGCAACGCGATGGGACTGAGCAGTGCGGGAGTGAGGTAGAGTATGTGCGAAATGCTGGAGCGGCGCGCTTGTGGCTCTCGCAATGGGAGGGGTTGTGGTCGGCGCGCGGCGCGCTTGCCTAGGCCTAGCACAATATGCAGCCTGTTGCAGCAGTTCGGCGGCGCCGCGTCGGCTAGTGCAGGGGGAACTAGTAGCGCTGGGGTAACTACTAGTCCAGCAGGAGACTAGTAGTGCAGGGAGTTTATGCACTTGCTACTGAATAGTTCTCTCACTCTTACATCTGCTTCCTTACAGAAACTAGTAGTACAGGTAGTTCATACACTTGTCAGTGACTAGTTCTGTCACAGATTACACCTGTTTCCTTACAAACCAGTAGCATACCATAGCGTGCGCTATGAAACCTACGTCCTCTAGCTAAGTTTTGTGAAGTAGGGAACTGAAGTGTAAAGCAATGCAACTGCCGCACACATTCAGCAGCACCTCTGTGTTGTTGAACTTCACAGTGCCAACACTCACTCACTCTCACAGTGACACGGAAACCGAGTGAGGCGGACCAGTAACTATTCTATAAAGGCAAATGACGGGACGATTATTTTTAAATGGCATAGTCGATTTCCCCTCCACGACTTTCCGATACCCGAGCTTGTGTTGCAGTTCTAAAAATCTCAAAAATAGTTCAAATGGCTCTGAGCACTATGGGACTCAACTTCTGAGGTCATTAGTCCCCTAGAATCTATAACTAGTGAAACCTAACTAACCTAAGGGCATCACACACATCCATGCCCGAGGCAGGATTCGAAACCTGCGGCCGTAGCGGTCTCGCGGTTCCAGACTGCAGCGCCTAGAACCGCCCGGCCACTTCGGCCGGCCTAAAAATCTCGTCTCCTCTTTATGACACTTAAACATCCGTCCAGACACACAACTACATCTTCCCATCAACACCACATACACACACACACACACACACACACACACACACAAAGTTGTCCGATTCGGTTTCGATATTATAATTTAAATGGAACAGCTTCTACTACAAGCACGGAGTAATTACAATGATCTTGCAATAAATAGCTACCTGGTCCACCACAAACTCGTACACACACTCTTACATACATACAAAAGTCAACATTTGAAGTTGCCTGAAGATTCAGCTCACAGATTCTAAATTGACATATCTTCCATTGCAAGCCAGAAATAATTACAATCATCTTGGTATCAGTAAATGATTCCTCCATAACACACACACACACACACACACACACACACACACACACACACAAGAAGGTAACATCCTACGTGAAACAATTTGTGTATACTATCATAGACGAACATAGACTCACTCATTCCCTCCCCTCTTCCTCCACCCCTCCCCCCCCCCCCCCAAAAAAAAAACCCACACAGAGTGAGCTATAGTACACTGGACTCAGAACACACAATATTGGTCTTGCCGTATTGTAAACAGCTTTCTTATTACTTCATAAACACATACAAGTTCGTAAACGCACCCTCGCATCCCTCCCCCCTTCCCCCCCTCCCCCACCACAGACACACAAAATTCGGTGACCTCCAAACTGCACAGACTGTACATTCTTCCACAAACATCGACTTAGTCATTACGGCCCATCCCCGCCACCATCCCTCCATACACTCCCCCCCCTCCCACCCACACACACTCAAAAACACAAGTAGAATCACAAAGAAAACGTTTGACATTATTATGAGGACGAGTTGCCATTGGCAAATAATACAACTGAATCGCAAAAATATCAAGCTATTTTTCTAGATTTGTTGTTCATTACAAGGAGCATATGGTGTTTCTGGGGGGGGGGGGGGGCTGCTAAGGAGGACGGTCAAAAATCAATAACCGGCTACTGCACCAGTAACAAAGCTTTTCAAAAGGAGAAAAAAAATTATTCCCGCGCCTCGGCAGTGGCACCAGCCGGAGTAAGCAAGGGACAAAGGAATGAAATATAGAGCTCGCGATAGACGCTGGCGACATATCTAAATAAATGCCGCACTGCTGCGTCGTACTAATTAACTCTTCAGCAGCGGCAGCGGAGCACCTGGACAAGGCCGGGCCTTCACGCGCCGTGAATTACTGCGAGCGGCTTAAAGCCCCCCCTCTGGAAATTGCTTCCGCCCCCGCGGAAGACCAATGACGTGTCCACCTCCCCCACTCCTTCGCGGCCAAGTCGCGGGCTGCGGCAAGCGGCGCCACTGTGCTTTCCGGGAAACGGGGGGCCGCGTAGCTACCTAGCTAGAGCACAGACCGCTGCCGTAGACGAAATTACACTAATTCTGACCTTATGACGGCGACCGGAGGCGCTGCTGGGCGAGAAGGAGCGTGACGCGGGTGCAGTAATGAGGTGCACTTGTTGACTGGTAAGCTAAGCGGTAATAGCGGCCGGCGACGCCGGTGGCGGCCGCGGGGGTGGCGGGGGCGGGAGGCGACGCGGTTTTGGAGGCGGCTGTACCTGCGCGCGAAATTTTCTCGCTGGGAGGGGTCGCCACGCCTACCCAAATGGACGCCAGCTGTTGTTTTTCCATTTGCGCGTTGTTGGCTCGCATCCTGATTGCTTTTTTGCGCCGGAGCGCGCCCACCGCGCGGACCCCCGCCCCCCCACCCCCGTCCCCGCCACCGATACGGCCGTTCTTACAAAAATGCGCGCGTGCTGCCTTGGCGCTCACTTGTCACCAGCGCGACGACCGTCCGCCCGGACTCGGCTCCCTAATACGATCACGCGACTCCGCCTCTCCGTCACGGCACGTCAGTCTGCTAATTGTATCTGATCCATTTGTAGATTATGCACCCCGAGCGAGAGCGCGACATTACATATATTGCGATATTGTTAATTCTTAGGGATTTTCCTTTCACTGCGAAACAGCATGCCGGCCGTCACAAAACTCTTTACTCGTAATATACAAAGGTATTACTGCACATATCTCGCAAAACTGTGAGCTAATTAATAAGGACGTATCGCCATGAGCACGTATCGCCGACTATCCCCCGAAACCTACATCTATCAGGACCATACACAACAAAGCTCGTCATCCCTAGCACAGTGCTCCCTAGCATACTCCGATACTGAAGAAAAGAAAAAAAAATTAAGTTCCATGTCTTCTTTTACTTTCAAGTTATGAGTATAAACATAACTTATATCTAAAACTAACGCTCTTGTGTGAAGTGTCCACGTCATCATGACTTTCCCGGAGTTGTTACGAGTACAGCGTAGAAATTTTTCTTGGAAGCCCTTACACGTCCAATTGTTACGAGTAAAGCGCAGAAATTTGTCTGGGAATCCCTTACAGGTCCTATTGTTACGAGCACAGCGCATAAATTACTCTGGGAAGCCCTTACACGTTCTATTGTTACAAGAACAGCGCAGAAATTTCTCTGGCAAGCCCTTCCAAGTTCTCCATACAGCACTGATCGCTCCCCACGCGATTTCCATATTTTTGGAATTCCGAAGAAAGACATTCGTAGCCGTCGACTTCCTTCGGACAAAGAGATGCACGCCTGGGTAGGATCACGGTTTCATAAACAACCACAAACATTTTTCCATGAAGGCAGTGATCAGTTTGTCTCGCAGTAGACGAGAGTAAAAACAGTTAGGACGATTACTTTTGACACACACTGAGGTGGTTCAAATGCTTCAAATGGCTCTGAGCACTATGGGACTTAACATCGGAGGTCATCAGTCCCCTAGAACTTAGAACTACTTAAACCTAACTAATCTAAGGACATCACACACATCCATGCCCTAGACAGGATTCTGACCTGCGATCGTAGCGGTCGCGCGGTTCCAGACTGAAGCTCCTAGAACCGCTCGGCCACACCTGCTAGCCACTGAGGTGGCAGAAGTCACGAAGTAGCGATTTGCACATATGCAGATGGCGATAGTTTCACGTACATAATGTAAAAAATGGCAGTGCCCTGGCGGAGCTGTAAGTAGTGCTCAGGTGATTCATGTGAAAAGATTCCTGGGGGAAAAGAAGGCAATGATGAAAGGACTCCTGTAATGTTAACCCAACTGAATTAGTGTTCTACAGTCACTAGAATGGTTTTCTCACGTGGATTTCCGTTGTTGCGGTTTATGACGCGAGTGTATGCGCGATATCCTACCAGTCTATGAGAAACAAATGAACAGTGGAAATGGTAGCACGTCGCGATTTAACCGCCTTCGGACATCGACGGTTGTCGGTGAAATACGCGTGGATCGGAGCGTATCGGAGATTCCGCGAGAATTCCAGCGCTCCACATTATCTAAGACAGATCTTCACTATTGCCCAGAAAATTTTTCTGTAATGAGTATTCAAATTAAAACGGGACAGATGAAAAAATTAAATAAAGTGTTTATTATTTCAAAAGTAAGTTAGTACATTTGTTCCACTTTGAGACAGGAGGGTTGGGAGTTCATGGAAAAATGTTTGGGGTTCTCATGATTGTCCCCAGTTACATCCACCGGTCTTTGAATAATCTCATAGCTTGTCACACAGAAACCACGGACTGTCCATGTGTTTGTCTTTTGAACATAGTGGACCACCATAAGTTTTCGAACGCCTCAGCTGTATTAATCATTATATGGCTATAACGTATTTCTCTTCTAAGGTGTTCATAACATGTATTACGTGGTTTACATCATTCGCGGATTTCCCTCTCCTGGAACCATTTTGCAGAGGACTCATGTCAATTGCAGGAGGCAGTGAAATGAAAACGAGACAGATGGAAAACAGTAAATGAACTATCTATTATTTCAAAAGTAGTAGCCATTACTGCTAATACATTTATCCCACTGTGAGACAAGAATGTCAATGGCTTCATGGTAAAATGTTTGCTGTTGCCTATGGAACAATGATTGTACCGAGCCACCTCTCAGTCCGAAGCAAATCGACGGCCACAAATGGATATCTTCAGGGCTCCAAAAGCATGTAAATCGCATGGGCAGAGATCGGGACTGAATAGAGGATATGTAAAGGTTTCCTAGCGCAACTTCTGCAGGGTAGTGGAAACAAAAGGCATGCTATCTCCGAGACAGTTATGATGGCGTTTTTCCTTGACTGCGAGGGCGGGTTGCCCATTAATGTTCTTGAACACAGAGTCACAATTATCGCACAGCGGTACTTGGAGACACTGTGAAAACTGAAGCGAGCCATCAAGTCCAGACGCCTAGGAATTTTGAGAGAAGGCATCATTTTGTTGCAGGATACCGCCCGCTTGCAAGTCGCCAAGGCTATTTAGATTACGCTGAAGAAGTTTCTCTGGGAAGCCCTTACACATGCTCCATTCAGTCCCAATCTCTACCTTTGCGGTTTCCGTATTTTTGGAGCCCTGAAGAAAGACATTTGTCGACGTCGATTTGCTTCGTACGAAGAGGTGCCCGCCAGAATTATAGAGACATTGACCATCTTGTCTCATCGTGGGATAAATAAATTAAGAGTTATGCCGATTACTTTTAAAATAATGAACAGTTTCCTTACTTTTTCAAAATGGTTCAAATGGCTCTGAGCGCTACGGGACTTAACTTCTGAGGTCATCAGTCCCCTAGAACTTAGAACTACTTAAACCTAACTAACCTAAGGACATCACGTAAATCCATGCCCGAGGCAGGATTCGAACATCCGACAGTAGCGGTCTCGTCGTTCCAGACTGCGCCTAGAACCGCTCGGCCACTCCGGCTGGCCTTACTTTTTCCATCTGTCTCATCTTTATTTGACTTACGATTATACATAGGTAAACGCACCACAGGAAGACCGAACGAGACGAAACGATGTCACCTCGCTTCCGCTGTCATTCTGTGTTATAGACTGTCTACTGAATCACATTTCCACTGGTCCGAATATAGGGCGTTTGGAACCCCATTTCTAGGAGGACTCTACAGATACAAAACTCGGCGTCAGGATCCAACAAGCGACTCGTTTGCCTTCCCCTTTCCATGAGTTTTTGGCAACACGATGTGTTTTTCACACTTGCTGCTCGTGTCCCTTTGTCTGCTTATTTGCTCCATACAATCCCTATGGACCTTTCCAATTGGCTTCCGCATCAACACTCGGTTCATCTTCCTTCAATTACAGAGTTCTGACATACGTAGTCGCTTCAGAAAGTAAGTTACACATGTCGTCCCATATTAAGGCCATTGCGCAACAGGAGTGGCTCAGTGTCAGAAGATGGGACACGTTTTAAGTTTCCTGAAGACACAGTTCACCTTTGGTACGTGTAATGGCTATATCACTATATCCGACTGAATTGGCGGGACAACTGGAAACGTAATGCAAAGCTGAAGAATGCAGAACTGTACGACTGTCGTAGACAATACGTCTGTATTCCACACGGATTCAACGTCAAATTCTGGCGGTATATGGAGCTAACGAATTGTCGCATCTAGCCATAGCAAAACGGTGCAAAAAGTTCATAAAGGCTGCCCAGACGTAGGTGGAGCTAACAAGGAAGTTCAGGTTTTGCACCATGTCATTTATGTTACTGCAAGGTGTAAGTACTTCTTTGGGGGAGGGGAGGGAGCAGTTTTCCAACGATGACGACGTTCACGCAACTATTCTCGAGTGGCTCCATGCCCAAAACGGGGATTTGTATCGTCGAGGAATCGAGCGATTGGTACAGCGTGCCGATCGTTTTTGTAGAGATTTGGTAACTATCTTGAAAAATGGTAGTGTCGTACATCTGTGCCACTCCAGAGTTAGTGCAGAATTCGATAAAAGTTACTTGGCCTAACGTAATAATGTATAATTTAATTTTTGAACTCTCCTCATATTTATCAGAGTTAATCACGAAATTTGCTGCTGCCTTCAAAACATTTTCCGTTATTCTGATTCAGATGAACGCTACGTTGATTGCTTTTACTAGGCGTATCCAACACGTTTATCAAGCTGATTTACTGTTCCATCCCTTATGTCAATCTGAAAACTCGCTACGAAAAATGAGAAGTTATTGGCAGTCATCTGCTCCTTCAAGCGCCAAATAAGTTTGTGGCATCATCAAACGTCTTATATTCTTCTTATTTTATTCGATATTGGTGTTATCATTAAATATAACACTCTTCTTGTGTCAGGCATCTCACACGTACAAACTCAGTGACTTAGTACCGCAACAAATCTCTTCATCGTCATATTCCCTAACGCAGAGTTAATTGCTTCCACTACTCCCCTATCAGCTTTTGACGCTGGCAGATCGCATCCTTTATGAAATATTTCGTTTAGGACGGTGACTGGTCAGGTATGGTGTCATATGTTGTGCAGCTGCTCTTCTCTCGTCTTACGTCTTACAGTCTACTCGAAGGATTCGTCGCACCTAGCAGTACAGGATCAGAGAATGGCAAATAATTTTTTTCCATTGATAGGATGCACTTTCCTTAGCTTGCTCTGATGGAACACCCTTGGATACCAAACAGTAATGCTCTAGAAGGAGGGTTATGGTTGTAGCACAGATCTGAACATATGTGGGAAGAAGGTTATTTGTATGGCTAACATTGTCCATGTAGTGGATCTAAAAAGACAATTGTTCTTAGCTGATAATGATCACTTTGATATGGGTAGAGGAGTATGGATATTGAGCAAAGAAGAAAATTCCACTGAAATGCCCAAAGTCGACTTCGAGAATTTTTTCTACGAGCAACTGTTGACAGAAATGAAATGAAATGACGTGTGACGAGGGCCTCCCATCGGGTTTACCGCTCGCCTGGTGCAAGTCTTTCTATTTGACGCCACTTCGGCGACTTGCGCGTCGATGGGAATGAAATGATGATGATTAGGACAACACAACACCCAGTCCCTGGGCGGAGAAAATCTCCGATCCAGCCGGGAATCGAACCCGGGCCCTTAGGATTGGCAGTCTGTCGCGCTGACCACTCAGCTACCGGGGGCGGACGTTGACAGAAAAAGTCAGCAGTTGGTAGAGCACTTGCCCGCGAAAGGCAAAGGTCCCGAGTTCGAGTCTCGGTCGGGCACACAGTTTTAATCTGCCAGGAAGTTTCAAAGTCAGCAGTTCTTGGAATTTCTTGCTTGAATGGAATATGCAGCAGAATGGAGCTCATCTTCAGCGAGCCTTGCAGTAAGAGATTGAATGTTGATGCAGACTACATGACGATGGAGAATCTCCACTCAGGCCGGCCGGAGTAGCCGAGCGGTTCTAGGCGTTACAGTCAGGAACCGCGCGACCGCTACGGTTGCAGGTTTGAATCCTGCCTCGGGTATGGATGTGTGTGATGTCTTAGGTTAGTTAGGTTTAAGTAGTTCTAAGTTCTAGGGGATTGATGACCTCAGAAGTTAAGTCCCATAGTGCTGAGAGCCATTTGAACCATTTTTTGAACTCTCCACTCAGATTCATGGTGGATGTTCCATACTACGCTTTAATGTATACATTGGACGGAGAAACAACGTTGATGGAGGAGTAATGAATGACACCCTGATTTGCTTCTGATGCGTCGCAATACGTGACGAACTTGAAAGCGAATGGTTTTAAATGTGGACACAAGTCGACGAGAGGTAACCCCCTAACCAGCAGCGCAAATAACCCGTTATCGTGGTGATAATCTCATGACGTGCGGAATAAAAAGTGTTAGTTAATACAATTACGTCAACCACATTCTGAACCTTGCTCGATGTGATCAGCTATAACATTCATATCATTCGACAGCTTGTTGTTCTGTAAACTTATTTATGTACACGTCATACGTCCACATTATTATGGAAGAAAATGTGCGTTTTTGTACAGGAGCGAACTCTCAACTTCTTTGTGTTCCATTGATGGATGATATACTACGTAGTGAGGATATTATTCGAATTTACTGGACGGAGTTACCCTCGTACTGCATCTTATTCAGCTTATTTTGGGCGCAACTTGAAGATGTTCTGCTGGTGTCTCAGGATCAGCTAGATCTTTCACAGAGCACGAAGACGTTAAGAAAACGTTCTTCAGGACTTGCTTTAAAGAAATGTGCCCTAGATCGTCCGGGTAATGTTGGTCGTTCACAATGACTTCAAGAGTAATAGGTAACGTGCATTTACCTGTGTTTACCTACCCAAATAGAACAGAGTACCTTCATCGGAATGTTACAGAATAGTATACGGTATCTGAAAGTATATATGACATCGAAGTGTACTTACTTATAAAAAGTGATAACTCCTTCTGTTTTCCAACTACTGACCTTTGGCCCGTAGTTTCTCGATGAGTATAATACACAAATATGCAGCTTTTGTTATGTATTTTGGGAAATTTACTAGTACATAAAGTGAGAGCGTTTCGTTCTTTGGGGCTGAAATTAGTCTCATTTTACATTTGCTCCAAGTTTTCATAGGATTCGAACCTACAGAACAAGTTGATCTGAAGATTTTAACTTTGTCCCTGGACAGTCACATGTTTGCGAGACATGCACATATATTCTAAACGCCAGTCCCTTGTCGATAAAACCAATCTCTTCTGTCACTGACTGTTCGTTTTATTTCCATGTAAATGTTACATGCTATATTGTTCCCGATGTCTTCCAAATTCTTCTTCCTATGCCGCCCTCTACATACGTTTCTCAGTACTTTCCTTTCAAGTGTTGCGTCTGATGACAATTCCTACAACTTTTCTTTTTCTTTTATTTATTTCCTGTAATAATTTTATCTCTTTGTCAAATTCACTGAACATTTTCCTTTCAGTCTATTTTGTTGTTGTCATTTTCCACCTTGTGCACATTTCGGGAGCTTTAAGTCGATTCCTTTCCAGTTTCTACACAGTCAAGCTTTTATTTTAGTTGAGGATCTTCTAACATCTATATTCATATATTTACTGATTAAAATGGTTTTCTTCGTCATAAATACTTGTTTTTCTATTGCAATACTTCACTTCCATTAAGCATATACCTGTATTTTCCTCTGTGATTAGACTACCGAGATAACAAAATTGTTTCTCCCGATCGATTCTGACGTAATACGTTTTTATAATAGGCTTAATTTCTTCCGTATTTTAACGTTCTACCTTTAATTTTGTTTTCCATTTGTTCATTTTTCATTTCCATATTTTAAGAGCGTCTGATGGGATTTACAGCATTCTATTCATTTGTTTGCCAGAGTCAGCAGCTACTACGCTGTCATCAACAAATGAGATACAGCGTATCTTTTAACCATTGTATTTTATTCCCTTTGTCTCTTCCCTCATTATCAGAATAGCTTTCTCAGTGAATAATTTAAATAAATACGAGAATAGGGGACATACTTTTCTAACTTCTTTTCTGATCGTGGTATCGTACTCTACCCTATATTTATTTTTGTTGCTTGGTCCTGATACAGTTGGTTATTCACTCTTCTATCCTACCAGTCCAGAACTATTTTCCTCGTATTTCGAAAAAGTGGACACCGGTACACAATGTCAAAAGCTTTTTCTAAGGCAATGAAAGTAATCCATCTATTTATATCCAATAGCGTGCGTAAGACCAAAACTGCTTCTCTTGTTCCTCTGCCTTCTCTAAATCCATTTTAGTCTTCTCCAGTCTACTACCATAGTTTTCCTTAGGTATGTTAGTGGGTATTTTGGAGGCATGCAATAAAATCCATATACGAGTATTGCTATAAGTGTCTTTGTTATTTTTGGTACGGTAGTTGCTCCTTATTGTGTGGAATCTTCTGGCATGATTCCTCTTTCATGGTAGTCATTTATTACGCAGAATAACTGATGTTTCATGTTGTTACTTCAACTTTTCAACAATTCTGCAGGGACGGTACCAACAGCGGTTGCTTTTGCTTCTTTGAGACTCCGATGGGCATGTTCAAATTCATGTCACGTGGTTGAAAGAGCTTACATTTCTCTTTTACACTAATTGTTATTTTCAATTACATCACTCATTCTTGAAGCCCTTATCATCGCACTGCCATTCTCTGTATTCTTTGCCTGTCAGTAATATCCAGTTAGTAATTTTTACTGCTACTGTTATCGTTATGTGTTTGTACTGAATCGTTCTGAATGTCTTCTAAACGTGATCTCGTTTTTAGCTTTTTCTTATCTTCCGCTACCTCTTCAGCGTAGATTTTGGTCCCTTTCTCTTTTCCTTCTCTGCATGTTGTTTTGATGTGAGTTTTAATTCTTTTATTACCATCAGCGTTGTCTTCCTTCATAAGTTTAGTTCTTTCCTGAACTGAATTTTGTAATTTTATGGACGGAAAATAGTTTAGACATGAACTGAATAGAAGCTTTCGAAGTGTGGTGCTACAGAAGAATGTTGAATGTTAGATGGCTAGACCACGTAACTAATGAGGAGGTACAGAATAGAACTGAGGAGAAGAGGAATTTGTGGCACAACTTGTCTAGAAGAAGGGATCGGTTGGTAGGACATGTGCTGAGGCATCAAGGGATCACCAATTTAGTGTTGGAGGGCAGCGTTCTGGGTAAAAGCGGTAGAGGGAGACCAAGAGATGAATACAATAAGCAGATTCAGTTGTATGGAGCGTGCAGTAGCTACTTGGAAATGAAGAAGCTTGCACAGGATTGAGTAGCATGGAGAGCTGCATCAAACCAGTCTCTGGACTGAAGACCACAACAACAACAATTCTTCTGTCATTCAAGGTTTTCTAGGCTCAATTTTCCTTTATCGGTACGCTTCATTTGCTGCTTCAATAATCCCCGTCTTGATATTACCCCGCTATATTGGGTCATCACTATTAGATGTTTTTTTGGAGCTTCCTTCAAGAATTGCTCTACAGTAGTGGTAAAATGCCTTTACGAACTAAGCATTAACCCCAACGGATTTATGCTATGCATTTGCGAAGCTGTCTTCTTCATTGACATGGTTCTGTAATAGGTTTATAAACTGGTGTACAAGGGTACTAAAGACCTCAGCCCTCCTAATTATGTTGTAGACAAACGTTTGATACCATTAAAACCGGTAAAGACGTATGAATATCAATGCGATTTTGTGTGAAAGTAAATTTCTTGAGGTGATTAGAAGGTCGTATTCCAGAAAACGTCAAAGTTATTTGCCATAGATTAATTAATAAGGGTTAAATGTCCTACAACAAATGGAGTAATTTTTCTTTCACATGAATTGCAGTACATAATTGGTATCTTCTACGTACGGTGTTCATGCTTATGGGATCTTTGCGATTTTATTAATTTATACGTTGCGTCCGCAGATAAGATCATTACTCTTTCTTTTATACTTAACCGAATATACTTACATATTATCTTTACAGGTATCATTGCAATGTGCACAGAAAATTACTTACATGTAGAATAATAACTATACTAATGACACTCATAAGACAGACGAAAGAAAAGGAGGCACAGAGATGATTGGACGCTACAACCGACGTAAATAGACAAGGATGATGAATGAAAGGAAATCTTTGGCAACAAAGGGGTGCTAAAGGAAGGTCCTGAGAAACGATCGGTAGGATTCTAAAAAACATTTAAAAATTATGAAATAGTTACAGTAATGGCCCAATTATTAGATAATTGTCAATTTTATAAACATTGTAATAAGTACAATTCTTATAATACAATGTTAATCTTAAATAGAAGTAATTACGTACCAACAGAAAGACATGGCTAGAATAAAGTGATAATGAAAACTATAGACAAGTTAAGGTATAGAGGAGGGAGAAAAAAATAGGGTAATGCTAGCAGAAGACGTAATAAAATAATAAGCGGTGAGATGGTTGAACAGACCTTTTGTTGCGTATGAGGACTAAGATATTTCATAAATAAAAATAAAAAATGATTTCTTTTTACGTAAGCATTCATAGCTTCCTCGAGTTGTCTTTTCCCAACTCTGGTGACAAACGACTGGACTAGGTTATTTTATTTGAGATGTTTTCATTTTGTGTATTGGTAAGAAAGAATTATCCTGAATACTATGACAACCCAATCTGTCCTAATCACGTGTTTGTCTAGGATTATGGAGAGATGCTTTACACTCTTTCGGTAGTTTTGACGGGCTAGCATCTAGGAATAGAGAGGTAATTTCTTCACGAATAATTTCGCTGATCAGCTTCCGGCGCGGTATATGAAACACCTATGCCTTCCTATCGTCGACGTTCTGACTTACTTTTTGTTCTTTTTGTGGTACTAAACGAAGGATATTCATAGATGATATAGCATGGGGAATACTTTTAGGCCTAGCACATAAATTTTATCTTCGTGTAAGTTAATTAACATAGATAAAGTAATTCGATGTAAGTTGGCACTAGCTGGAATTGCCACGATGTCGATATTCCCTCCAAAACCCAACAGAAGGCAGTGCTATGCACACCACTTGTTATGAGAACATACCGTCTAACGGAAGAAATAAGCTGTGCGCATTTATCCATTACATACGAAGCAATCGGAGAATGAATACAGTTAAATAGTCGTAAGTATACAACCTACAATTCAGATCTAACAATTTCCCTTGCGGATGCTTACCTAATGCCCATCATTTCAATGGGTCTTGTGAAGCCGCGTTGTGTGCGCTTCGAGGAATGAGTTTAGCTATTTTAATAATGATTATGAAGAAGAAAGCGTAGATTGCATTTTCCCCATAGGAAATAGATAAGATGTCACTTCATTATAGGGTTATTCTCTGTGTTCCAGATAAATTAAAAAGATCTGTCTGGTGTAAAGGGTAGATATTTATTTTAATTAATTATGACTGATGACTGATATTAAAATATGTAAGTAGTACATTTAACTTTGTTGTTGTTGTAGTAGTTGTGGTCTTCAGTCCAGAGACTGGTTTGATGCAGCTCTCCATGCTACTCTATTCTGTGCAAGCTTCTTCATCTCCCAGTAACTACTGCAACCTACATCCTTCTGAATCTGCTTAGTGTATTCATCTCTTGGTCTCCCTCTACGATTTTTACCCTCCACGCTGCCCTCCAATACTAAATTGGTGATCCCTTGATGCCTCAGAACGTGTCCTACCAACCGATCCCTTCTTCTAGTCAAGTTGTGCCACAAATTTCTCTTCTCCCCAATCCTATTCAATACCTCCTCATTAGTTATGTGATCTACCCATCTAATCTTCAGCATTCTTCTCTAGCACCACACTTCAAAAGCTTCTATTCTCTTCTTGTCCAAACTATTTATCGTCCATGTTTCACTTCCATACATGGCTACACTCTATACAAATACTTTCAGAAACGACTTCCTGACACTTAAATCTATACTCGATGTTAACAAATTTCTCTTCTTCAGAAACGCTTTCCTTGCCATTTCCAGTCTACATTTTATATCCTCTCTACTCCGACCATCATCAGTTATTTTGCTCCCCAAATAGCAAAACTCTTTTACTACTTTAAGTGTCTCTTTTCCTAATCTAATTCCCTCAGCATCGCCCGACTTAATTCGACTACATTCCATGATCCTCGTTTTGCTTTTGTTGATGTTCATCTTATATCCTCCTTTCAAGACACTATCCATTCCGTTCAACTGCTCTTCCAAGTCATTTGCCGTCTCTGACTGAATTACAATGTCATTGGCGAACCTCAAAGATTTTATTTCTTCTCCATTGAATTTAATACCTACTCCGAATTTTTCTTTTGTTTCCTTCACTGCTTGCTCAATATACAGATTGAATAACATCGGGGAGAGGCTACAACCCTGTCTCACTCCCTTCCCAACCACTGCTTCCCTTTCATGTCCCTCGACTCTTATAACTGCCATCTGGTTTCTGTACAAATTGTAAATAGCCGTTCGCTCCCTGTATTTTACCCCTGCCACCTTCAGAATTTGAAAGAGATTATTCCAGTCAACATTGTCAAAAGTTTTCTCTAAGTCTACAAATGCTAGAAACGTAGGTTTGCCTTTCCTTAATCTAGCTTCTAAGATAAGACGTAGGGTCAGTACTGCCTCACGTGTTCCAATATTTCTACGGAATCCAAACTGATCTTCCCCGAGGTCGGCTTCTACTAGTTTTTCCATTCGTCTGTAAAGAATTCGAGTTAGTATTTTGCAGCCGTGACTTACTAAACTGATAGTTCGGTAATTTTCACATCTGTCAACACCTGCTTTCTTTGGAATTGGAATTATTATATTCTTCTTGAAGTCTGAGGGTATTTCGCCTGTCTCATATATCTTGCTCACCAGATGGTAGAGTTTTGTCAGGACTGGCTCTCCCAAGGCTATCAGTAGTTCTAAGTTCTAATGGAACTAACTTTAAGATGCTAGAATTTGTTTTACTTGACGTATACGTATTAAATACCTTACGTGTAAGCCTTTAATTTACCTTGAGGAAAACCTATCATGCTTCGTCAGTACGAGAAGAAAACAAACACAGTTTCGCGGTCGGAAGCTAATCTCCTACCGCCTACAGAAGACGACAATAGTGGGAAGATGTCACTGTGTGATGCAGCGGAACTCTACCCAATTCCATACGCAAATCCGAACCGGAGAATGGAAAAAAGGAAAAAAATTATCCAAAGTTTGACAGTATGTAAAACTATTAGCATTAAATCAACAATGGTGCCAACAATTTCTTTACTACAGACGCTGTAATTTCATAAATAACGAAATACTAATCGTAATTCACACTGGGCGCTTCTTCAGGGAACCTCGGTGATGAAAATTAAATAAAACTTGTGGAGTGTATCCAACGACCGGAAGATAATGGATATCCACTGCCGCCAAAATGAATTCGGCGGTTGGTGTATTCATTTGCGTAGAAAAATGAAACACTTTACCGATTCAGAAAAGAAAGTATATGGCAGAATATGAGCAGCTAACGCTATTCTTGTAAGGGCTTCCACTGTTGTTGTTATGAATGTTCAGGTTATATCCCTTGCAAGGGGGTTGGTAACATGTAGAGAAAAGGTTGAGACTGTTCTTTCGTCTTGTTACACGTTTACCAGGAAAACAAACTGTTTCACAGCCTGTTTATAACATGGACGAGCGTGGATTTGAGGTGAACAGTGAACGTGGGAAATTTTTAGCAATGGAAGGATCCAAAGACGTCCATTACGTGACATTAGAAGAAAAAGGCGATCCTTATTCCTAATTGCTTGCTGCAATGCCGAAGGGAAATATTTAGAGGGAAAAGTAAGTAATGTTTGAAGATGACATGCCTCCAGATTCCCTCGTTAAAAAGAATGATTAGTCTGCCTGTGTGAATATGGATGTATCTGTGAACTGGACGAAGAAACGTTTCATTCCTGGGAAGGAATCTGGCAAGGTTTTCTAATTCTGGATGGGCACAGGACACACTGTTCTGAAAATCGTGTTTTTGCAACTAAGAATCATATTACCCTCCTCTTCCTACCTAGTCATGCTACGTAGTACTTGCGACCTATAGATCGGGACGTCGTCAGGTTGTTAAAGCGTTTTGGCAACAGGCTAACAACAGTCTTGTTTACAACCATCCGGGGCGCAAAGTTATTCTTCTGCAGTTAGGATACGTGTTGAGTTCTCCATTGAATCGTCCTTCAACTGCACTTCTGGATTTTCTCCCTCTGGGATTTACCAACATGACCCATCCAAAATCCTACACCACACATTTGCAACATTTGACAAAGCAACTGGCGATGCAAGTGATACACAACTGAAAATGGCAGAAAATGTAAGGCCAACATGCAATGTACAGCAATCCAGTAATCCTGCTGTACCATCCACAAGCCGTGTTGCAACTCCTACTCCCGCACCAGGACCACACGCATCCAATGCAGCGGTGCCAATGTGCACTGCAAGACCATCCAGAAGAGCTGCAGGACAATCCATAAGTCCCGTAAAACAAACTAATAATTCCTCTATTGAAATCATGATTTCTGTTTCTAAAGCTTCAGCATTTATGTCAACCAAGAGACAACTGCATGTTTCAGATGTTCTAAATAGCAGTCCAAAAAGAAATAAGATGAGAGACAGAGCAAAAAAGTATGGATCAAAACGCCGTCCTCTGCGAAGGAAGGAACTGAGACCACCAAGCAGTTCATCTCCAAGCAATGAGAAATCCTTACATATGTGTAACACGAATAGAGAGAAAGACCGACGACGATATTTATCTTGACTGTAAGGGCTCCATTTATGTCAAGAAAGGACCAAAGAGTGAGTGGATCCAGTGCACTGGATGTAGCAAGCGATTGCGTCAGGACTGTGGAAATGGTAACGACTGTTGCAGTATTTGTAAAGCATGAATCAGATAATACTGAACAGCAAATGAAGCCTTAATCTACCAACAACCAACGGGTAACGGCCAGATTTTTTTTTTAATTTTTCACCATCAAAATAAATTAGTTTTGTTATGTTATATGTAAATAATTCTCTAATTTTTTTCTTTCGCACAGTAGCGTTTTCCCCCAATGAGTGTCAGAGTTGTGCGTGTGTGTGTGTGGTTTTATCTGTGTTTATATGAGTCCAGTTTTGTACTGTTGCTTACGCTTCGGAATTTTTAAAATTTTGCGTCTTAAATATCTTCAACATTACGCGGCGCTGTCAGCAGCTGTATAAATATTAATTTTAATTTTAATAATCAACAGCCTCGGTTCAACTGAGACTGTTGATTATTAAAATTAAAATTAATTATCTGTCTTATTTTACGTGGTTCCCTTTGTTTTTGTATACACTTTTAATGTTAAGATTCTGCGAACTCTTCCTGTATTCTCACTTATTTTCTTTTCATATAATTGTTTACCTTTCTATTTCCTGATAGCTTTCAGTATAGTCTTTCGACAGTCACACGTGTTATTGAAGTTAATCCTTGCTATTAATACGTGGTACGGGCGTCGCATATTACCAATATGGCTACACGCGACTGGCGCTCAGTTGATGGTGGTAAGCGTTTTTTATAGATTTTGTGCTGTCCGCAATTAGAACTTCTAGCATTACAACAAACTGTAAACAGCAGTTTGCACACAAAAAAAGTTATTGCAGTCACATCTGTTGCTGACCTAATATCATAAATACCTTCTTGTTCCTTCTTATGTTTGGTTTCAACTCTCATTAATAACACTGACTAATATATTTTGGAAGCGTGACAATGGGGCGGGCTGTCTCTTGTCAGTGGCAGTACCATTGTATCTTGTGCCTCAGTTACGGGAATATTCATGCTGCGGTCCTTAACCGTCAATGCGTTTAAAGTATTTTTTATGAAGTCTTGCGGAATGTTAGCACACTTCGCCCTAAGAACAGTTTCATTGTTTTTCCCAGATATCGCTTTCTTTTTAAACATCACGACTGACGCGTGGCAGGTGTAGGATGGAATTAGACAGAACCTTCTATTTGTATCCTATTTCTTAAACGTCCATATCGCTGCCAAGAGGACAGCATACTCAGAATAACACTCATGTCACACCATCCACTATTCTTTCGTTGTATGGTTTTGAAATTCTGAATTACTATTCACCGATGCTTATTATTTATTCTTATTACTGGCCACGCAGCTCGTGACTGAAGACACGAGGGCGAATAATTTTTGTAGAAGGAATCAGATTGGATGTGTAGATGGGAGGATACGTAGCATATGTATAATATTAAGCGTTGTTCTTGAGGACCTTGATTTACTGTGTTCGTAGTTAAGTTTGAATTTCATGTTGTTGTACAAAAGAGAACTCATAAATAAGTGGATAATTCGTTCTTATTCATTGCTATAAGATTATGGTTTTTCATTTCTAGACTTCTTCGGCATCTCGACTGTGACGAGCCGCCTGTGGGGGCCATCATGGGACCGCACTGATAACCAGCTCAGTATACACGCCTAGAAGAGGAAGCTACTGACAGGTATGTTGCGAAGAATGCAACATATTGCAGATACAGTGTCCGACTTTGAATAACTGGACGATCTTGAGTAGGCTCATAATGTCGCAGGATCGCTGTCATCTTTATGCACTGTTGCTGTCACGAAATGTTGTTCTCCTTTACCATGCAAATAATCATCATATGTCGTCTTAGTGTACCCGTCTTTCGTATACCCTGCTAAAGACAGTGGACTGCAACAAAATTATATGCTTCAGTACTTACTTTTTCACTAGAGTTGTTTAAATATACTAAATAACACTCTTCTTCGGAAGCATACACAGAAAAGAATTTCGACAAAACACATCGCTGGCTATTAAAAAGAATTCGTAAAATTTACAAAAACAAGAAATTTGCAACTATATTATCCAATCTGTGTGTGTTTGTTTATATCGTAATTTATGGATGTTAGAGAATATATTGAATTTATTTCGTGTAGAATGACAAAAATAGTGAGTGATTTACTTCATGGACACTTTTACTTCAATCAACGCTTATTTCCTCATTGACATTAACGAAAGAGTAAGGTATATAAAGTTGTGACACTCATTGAGAACGGCGTGAAGATATTATCACTTCGACATCACTTAAAATGATTATGAAATCATATTCATTAAATATTTGAAAATAGTCTCTAATCATCTGTTTAGCATTATCGCCCTCTTTTGGCAATGTAATTGATTTGTGATCGTATAAGAAACTCTAGTAAAAAATAAAATTTCGCTGTAGTAATGATAACTAGATTACTGTCATTCATTACTTCAAGGATGCAACACGCATGTAATATTACTCGGATTTAAAAATTAGCTACTACTGTTGTTCATGTGTAAACACATGTATCAAAACTTGTGATAAGAAAGACCACGTGACTCATAGCTTCTTCTGCAAGCTACATATTAAACAATTCCCAGATAGGCAGAAGTTAACTGAAATGCTTCTGGCTACCGGAAGGGCAATACATAAAGCTTTCAGTAATTACCGCAATAAAATGTTACCTCAAAAGCTTTTGCTCATACGTTAATACTTTCAGTGCCACATAAACTAGCGTCAAGATACTTGTTGTCTACACGGAAACGAAAACAGTAAATACCGAACAAATCTCGATTTGTTAATTCAGTTTCCAAACGTTACTACGTAAATCTTAAAATTAAATGTTTCCCTCAGGCATAGCTGAAAATGTTAAAATAGCCAGTCCTATTGGTATTGAAATGCATTTGAAATCGCTGAAACTTAATAAGAATCCAATGGAGTCCCTGTCAAGTCCTATACATAATCTGCACTTCAATTGGTTCCGCCCTTGTGCATCGATCCTATATCACTCGAAAAAAATACGAGAGAACCACATCACAATCTGAGTTCAAATATTATATCCCACTTAGAATCAGATAAACTTCTCGGTGTCGGCGGGACGTTGAACCCAATCTTCCTTCCTAATGACCAGTAATTGACGGTGGTCAGTCTTCATTGTTTGATAGACTGGAAAAAGATTTATCGCTTTTCCATAATGCTCCGCCTTGTTATAGCAATTCGATATTTTCCATTATAACTTAAGACGAAAGATTTCCGCATTTTGCAAATAGAGTTGTGTCTCTTGTAATATTCCCTTCAGATGAACTACCACGGTATCGCTGTAAATAGAACGCTTTCAGCCCTCAGTGCATTTCTCTCGTTTATTCATTACTCTGATCATTTGATTCAACAGAGCCACTATGTCATTGCCGTTTTCCTTTACATTTTAGAAAGGTCTCTCACAATCGAGCAAAAAAATCGAAGAAAAGCTACAGCTTCGATTCTCAGGCACTGTAAGTATTGCGACGTCTACCTGAAATCGTAGGCGATATTTGTTCCTGGGGCCATTTGGTATGCCCCTGTATAACTGGTTTCCGTCCTAGTATTCTTCGCCGGCCGCGGTGGTCTAGCGGTTCTAGGCGCGCAGTCCGGAACCGCGCGGCTGCTACGGTCGCAGGTTCGAATCCTGCCTCGGGCATGGATGTGTGTGATGTCCTTAGGTTAGTTAGGTTTAAGTAGTTCTAAGTTCTAGGGGACTGATGACCACAGATGTTAAGTCCCATAGTGCTCAGAGCCATTTTGAACCTAGTATTCTTCTATAGTATATCGTCTACACTAATTGTTGTAGTATCACTTACACATTGAGTAAGCCCCTTTAGATCAAGAGGCTGTTCCTCTCGGGAGGTTGCCAAAATATCTGGCATTTCTGTGAGTCTGAGTAATCCGTCGGCCCCGAGGCGATTCGAAATATTCCATTAATAATCATTAGGATTCAGATCTTGACTATGAGTAGGCCAGTATTCCTGGATCGTAGTATCAATCACTTGCAGTATCAGGACTATTCTTTTCTACCAATCCGACATGATTAGGGGAGTGAAAAGTGCCCTAACACTTGCCCACGTCAAGCAGCACAACAGAAGCCGCCCATCAACATATTTCGTTGGCATTGTGTAGTTATCACATATAATGATTCAACCCTGGGCGAAGTGTACGGGGGTTGTCCAGAAAGAAAGTTACGATCGGTCGCTAAATGGAAAACACAGTGGAAATCAGAAACATTTTATTTGCAAGAGTTAGCTACACTTTCCAGATACTTCTCTACATAGTCGCCGCTCCTACTTAGACATTTGTCGAAGCGTTATACCAAATTTCCAACACCATCCTCATAGAACGCAGCGGCCTCTGCCTTAGGATAATTCTCTACGCTGGTCTATAGCTCGTAGCCTGAGCCCAAGTGTTGTCTTCGTATCCAGCTTTTCATGTGAACAGAGATGACACTCAGGACGAGCCAGTTAGTGCTGTGTCGTGGGCGATCGAACACTTCCCATCGAAAAGGCTGCGGGATCGTCTTCACTGCCCCTGTAGAGGGCGGCTGAGAATTGCCATGAAGAAAGAACTGTGTGGCAGTTGTGTTAGGTGGGCTGCATTCATGAAGGCGAAGCCTCTCAGCGGCCCGTCCTACTTGGCGGGAGACATCTTTGTTCTAGGCACCTTTACTCGCTCACAGTGCGCTCACAACTGAAAAGAGCGTCTTTATGCTATCGACGGTCATAGTAGAGACACTATCCAAAACATCTGTGCAAAGCTTTATCGGTTTTCACTGTGGTGTCCATTTCGCAACCGATCGGAACTTACTTTCTGGACAGCATTCGTATTTAAGCTTTCCTTCAGTTCCGTAGTTCTGATTTTATACTTCACATAAGGTAGCGCCACAGTTTTCCGGATCCATGCTGAACCTTCAAGTCAATATGTATGGTATGACAGGCAAAGTTTGTCTGTGGACGTTGCTTTAAATTTGTATTTTAGCTGTAGATCATAAACTGTTGACTCTATGGGTTTTTAGGAAAGCTGCTAGTCCACACTCCGACTGTGTGGCGTATTTAGCAATAGAGCTAGACTCACATCGTAATTTAGTTATGATAAAGAGAAAGCTAAAACATAAGAGAACCACCAGGAAGAATTAATACACAAGAAAGTGATGCCAAAAAGTAATGAGAAATTATCATATGCCTTCGTTTTATGAAGAAAAAGGAACAAGGAAATTTATATTATGTACGTCACTTTAGGTTGAATGCACATCACTGACAAAGGTAATAATAGTAAGCCAAGTGTAAACATAAGGAAGGTGACAGAATAGCCCTTGTGGATAACAATAAATACATCAACTGACGGACGAAAGAAGGAGATTCCAAATGTTTAAGAAAAGAAAGATATGGGACAATGGTCTTTATTTAGAACTGACATCAGTAAGAAATGTAAGGGAGATGAAGCGAAATGGCTGCGATGTAAATGTGGAGACATCGAAAAGGAAAGGACGTCGGAAGGAAAGATTCAGTGTTTAAATATTCAAAATACCGTTCTAGAACTGAAAAGCAATTGCTTCAGGATAATGTGCAAAAGAATGGAAAAGAAAACAGAGGATCTGTAGGATGACGATCAGTTTGGCTTTAGCAAAGGGAAAGACGCTCGGAGGGGCAGTTCTGACGTTACGTTGATAATGGAAACAAGACTTAAGAAAAATCAAAACACTTGAGTAGGTGTAACCAGCCTAGAAAATCATTTAATTATAAAACCTTTGCTACAGTATATTGAAAAATTCAGGAGAAATAGTTGTACGCTTAGGAAAAGAGGGTTTTATGCAAAATGTTCAAGAACCAAGGAGGAGCAGTAAGAGTAGAACTAAGAGAAACGTTCTGTGATGAAAATGGGTGAAATGCATGGATGTAAATTTTGTCCTATATTGTTCAACTGTATGTAGAGGAAACAGGGAGGTAAATAACGAAAAATTCAGAAGTGGGATTGATATTCAGGTTGAAAGGCCATCAAAATAGAGGATCTGTCGTGCAACAATCAGTCTGGCTTTATCTCTTTCCTCTGCGAAATTACACAACCTGTTGAACTAAATAAACAGTCTACTGTGTACAAAGTGTAAGTGTGAGTAAATAATATAAAGTGTAAATTAGTGATAAGTAGCCGACGTAAGATTAGCGATAAATTTAGTCTAAAAATTTGGACAACGTAGTTGGGGAAGTGACGTTGGAAGCAAAATAACACGTGACCAACAAAATAAGCACGACATCGGAAGCAAACACAGGAAAAGAAATCGTTCTTTCTTAAAATAAGGCGCTGATTTCTAATACGGACAGTAAAGTCGAAAAGTAGTTCCTGAATATGTACGCTTGGAGCATAGCTTTTTATATGGATGATACACGGACTGGCTTTAAACTCGATAAAGCGACGATGCCAACCTTTTATATGTAGTGTTGTGTAAGGATGCTCATAAAAAAGTACACTAGTTAGAAAGTGTAGGTTTTCTTGACAATCGTCGAAGAGAGATGTTCATGAGAAACAGTAGCTATAAGAAGGGACAGAATGATAGGACATGCATACGACAAGAAAATAGCTGCCATGGTTCAAAACGCTATTGTAGAGAGTAAAAGCTGAGCTTCAGCTCCTCACCTAGCGGCCTCTCCTTTGAGTTATCACAAGGCTCATGTAATGTCATAATTGTTGTTCAGATATCTGTTCAATGCTTCTCGTTCTCTTTCGTACACCCACTCTACATCTACATGATTACTCTGCAATTCACATGTAAGTGCTTGACAGAGGGTTCATTGAACCATAATCACATTACCCCCCTACCATTCCACTTCCGGACAGCAAGCGGGAAAAACGAACACGTAAACCTTTCTGTTCGAACTCTGATTTCTCTTATTTTACTTTGATGATCATGCCTACCTATGTAGATTGGGCGCAACAAAATATTTTCGCATTCGGAAGAGAAAGTTGGTGACTGCCATTTTGTAAATAGATCTCGCCGCGACGAAAAACGTCTTTGCTTTAATGACTTCCATCTCAACTCACGAATCATATCTGCCACACTCTCTCCCCTATTACGTGATAATACAAAACGAGCTGCCCTTTTTTGCACCCTTTCGATGTCCTCCGTCAATCCCACCTGGTAAGGATCCCACACCGCGATGAGAAACAGAACTTTGACGTTAGAGAAGAACAGAAAAGGTATGAGATAATCGTACATTCAGACCTAGGAACCATTTTTTGTAAACCACAGCCCAGGATTAAAATATTCATCGTCACTGGATAATTGTTTGTGGCGGTTAAAAGAATGAGCCAATATACGAAAATGCCAGAGTCGGGAGACAAGCTGAACTTGTGTGGGAATGTGAGGACATAAATTATGTGGAACACTTATAGGACTATAGCTTATACAAGGGGGATTCACTTGGAACTATGACTGGGAATATTATTTAAATGATACGTCCAACAGATTTGGAGTTCCCACTGAAGGGTAGTACATTGGTGCCTCTCGGATTTTGCAGCAATGAGGGGAAATATGTTTAATTGAAAAAAGTGTACATTTCTTAAATACAATGCCTCTATACAGAATGAAACTCGTAGTAAAGGTGATGTAAATCACAGTAGAGTTTTTGCAAGTTTATAGAACCAATAGCTCAGACATAATCAACAGTATAAGGTCCCGAGTTCGAGTCTCGGTCGGGCACACAGTTTTAATCTGCCAGGAAGTTTCAGTATATTCTACTACTCACGTCCAGCATAATAAAACCATCACATGCCAACTGTTTCTGTTAATAAATAAATAGCCACTGGAACGCCAGCACGCTTGAATTCTACGTAAGAGATACACTAAAGTGTAAATATCTCATAGAACAGCTTTTCGCAGGTGGCTCGCTGAATGTCGACGAATACCAGTACTTCCTAACATGATATCTCTCACGACAGTGATCATCCTGTTACGGATAATAACGAGCCCGTTTTACTGGAGTGATGCCCACTTATTCTGCATGCCACTCCGTAACGTATATCGAAAAACTACTTCTTACCGCAGAAACTGGAAGTTGATCACCCAGTTCTCCGATCTGATAAAACTGGCACAGTGCGTGAGAAAGAATGAACAACGTTGCTTACAAGAACTCAATGACAACCCTAGGAGATATGAAACAGAACAGTATGCATAGACTTCTTACATGAAATTTTATAAAACATGTAGAGATAGTCACGCATAAGACTAGAAGACTTGTATGGTAGGCATCTACTGCAGCTAAAGGTTCATCAATTTGAACCGCCCTGAAAGAGAATACGTATTATACCACAGATGATTCTAGTGATTCTAATGGTATAGATAACACTTGGGAAGAGTTACGGCGATAAATCAGGAGATACTTACACTGAAAACTAGCAACAAACTGTACCATGATGTTAACCACTCCTACACCCAGTTTTTCAGTGCAAAGAAGTATTTTTTCTATTTAATAAATGAGTATTGTTCTAGTAAATATACTTCCAAACATTTTTAGAATTTCTGAAATGTCTGTATAAGTTAATTTTGTTACACCTCCTGTATTTCAATTCTGTTGAAACAACATGTTCGTTGTACATCTTGTTTCGCAAACAATTCTCTGTGGTAATTTTAGATGATGCGGATTGAGTACACTGAACAGGAATCTAGCAACTTGCGAAGTTTTCTAAATGCATTGTTGGTTTCTCCGGAGGTAATTAGTGTAGTACTAGGGGAGATTCCCACAATTCTTTAAATATTTGTTGGATTATGATATTTGAGTAATCTGTATAATAAATAAACTGCAGACGCTCACACTTTTATGAATATGATTTTATTCATAAGTGAGTACTGAAAGCTTTATATTGCACCAAATACCCCTCTCCGTTGCTTTTGATGGTTTAGTCTCCGTAAACTTGAGTAAAGAAAGTGATGGGTTGATAGAAGACTTCCTAAGGCATCAAGCAAAAGTTGTTTTACAAATGGAGGGCAATATGAGAATCAGAAACGTTGGTGTGATTCCAAGCCTTAATTATAGTAAGCAGGTTGAGGCGGACATTGATTTTAGTTGTAATGTTGAGGCCTGTAGAGATCAGAGCAGCGTTAACCATTTCGGCGAACGTCTTAGGACTGAAGAACCACACCACAATATTGTTCAGTGGGCACAATCTTTACAAAAGTTGATATGTAGACAGACGTGGCTGTAGTACAGCTGTAAGGTTTATAATTTAAGCAAAAACAAGTCAAAAGAATAGTTTACAAATTATTTAACTCAAACCATTATCGATTTAGGATTTACTACAAATTATTCTTCAGATAGCTGTTACAGATTTCCTTTCTTTCCTGCTGGAGTCTCGTTTTGGTGTAACGCTGTGGTGGATGGTGCTGTGTGAAGAATTTTACACGTATTTGTGTTAACCATTATAAAGTTAATACAGTTTTGTACATGCACTATGTAATTCTGGTAGACTGCTACAACACAGTTTTATGTTTTACGGCAGCATTCATGCTCAGAACTTGAGAAACATTGCCTAGTTTCACAGGAGTAAGAAAATAACAGTTTAGAAGTGCTAGAGTAGTAAAGATGATGAATTACAGGGCCTGTATAGAGTATATGGGCAAAGTGAAATGTATTTTTGGTAGAGAGGTGAAATCGATTTAAAAGTCGGAAAGAGAAGTAGAACTACGTACAATAAGTTCTATTATGGCATTCAGCTGAATAGCTAAGATTATACAAACAAATCATCTACATAAATGATAAAAGGTTTGTAAATGTGAACAGTCTGGTTGTCAGATTTAATGTGTGTTAAATTGTGAATTGATGATGGGTGTCTCCATTGAATAGTACCACCACGAAAATGGGCATTAGATGACCAGTACTGAGTAAAATACAACACCAAAATAAAACATTTCATCCTTCTTTTGTTCAACAGTAGTGAAAGTTGCATTCTGTAACATAAATAGTACTGTGTTATATTTTACATTTATTACTCACTTGTAAACTAAGAAATACGCTATATTGTTACTACATTGAACAGAACCAGCATTAAATATGAACATTAGATGACGAATGCTATACATTGTTCAATAGCACTGTAAGGTAATGTTTTTGGTTACAGTTATAAACTGAGTTTGAACACTGAATATAAAAATTCATCGCGTATTATAAATACTAAAATATGTTTTAGTTATTGGTCTGTTATAATGTAAGAAATTAGCTGTATCATTTTTGTTTATGGGCCTATGGATATCATATAACTACGATTTTATTACAGTAAAGTCGTCGTATTCACACAGAATGAGAAGATAGGAAATTAAAGGGATCAACATTTAAGTCGTAGTATGGTCATCTTGGACTACAATAGTATAAGGTAAGGGGACCTCTTAGAAGTTATTTAGGAAAGTGGTGTAGGCTGTCTTCGTCTGCTCATTCAGAACTAGATCCGCAGATGCTGACCTTATGCTTAATTTCCTCTAGAAGAATCATTGTGTCGCTCTCAGTTGTAAGGTAGAGAATCTGCAGGTTGTTTTCTATGTTATCTACGGTATGATTATTTTCTGCACGATGGCTACCAAACGCTGGTTTGCTTAATACATTCTGTCCCAGAGCATGAAGGTGTTCCTGAAAGCTGGTTTGAAAAGTTCTGCCTCTTTGGGCAATATACAATTTGGAACAGTTATTATATTTCAGTTTATAAACTACTGAGATTTTTATGGGAGGGGGGGGGGCGGCAGCAAATTGTGGAAGTGCGTATACTTTATTTGTTGAAGTATTTCATCGGTGGAAAAGGCGATTTTGACATTCTTCTTTTTGAACAGGTTGGAAATTTAATATGAAAAGGGGGCTACATAAGGTAAGACTACATATTGTTTTTGGATATTGTATCCTACATAGTTGCTGTAGATGTCGTTTGTTGCAGGTATGTATTGTTAGCAAAGTTTGCTTTAATTTTTCGAGAGAGCTTACCTATTATGTTAATTTCTTTTTGCTGTTTGGTAAGGCTGATGGTACCTTCATGCATATGACGAAGCACTGACCTAAGTTTAACCATCTTATGATGGTTCAGGTGGCAGCATATATTATTGTTCGTAATAGCTGCGATTATTGGCTTCTGGAATATGTTAGAGTGATGTTTGTTATTCGGGTTGATTATTTTAAGGTATAGTAAATTAATGCCAATGTTTGTTTCATGTTCAGTGGTGATTTTGATGTTATGTAATTTGCTTATCTCTTAGTTCTAAGACACCTAATTCACTGTATTTACCGTTAAACGGTATAAGAGTGTCATATACGTATCTCTTACAGCAAATTGTTTCACCGTTTATTTGATTGACGGGTAGAGCTTTCGCTCCAAATGGTTAATGTAAATGTCAGATAAAAAGCCAGCGTACTGATCCCCATTGGAAGTCCATCATTTTGTTAATAAACTTTGACATTAAAAGTGAATTAATTATAAGACAGTGCAAGTGGGTAGATCTCTGTTAACTCAGATCTTTTAGGTAGGGCGAACTTTCTGTGTTTTAGGTGATTATTCTGTATTATGTCATATTTTCTACTGCTGGGACACAGGTACGAAGGTATCAATATGTAGTAATACAAATCTAACGACTGATGGTATGTGGCTGTCTTTAATGAGGTCAAATGTGTTTTCAAATGTGTAAATGTTTTCAGAATTGTAGTAAATGGTGATAAGAATTCTCAGTATTCTGCTTATCCTTATACTGAGCTGTTTATTGAATTTGCATCTTGATGTATAGGACAGTTGACTTTGTGGATCTCAGAGTTGTGAGCAATGTTTCACTGCAGTTGGTACACAGGGCAGTTGACTTTGTGGATCTTAGGCTGTGAACATTGTTTCAGTGCCAAATTTCAGAGTTCAGATTTTAGTTTTGCTGTGGGTGTGGTTATAGTTCTGTAAAGTTATTCGTCTTAAAAAAAATTCTCGAGTTGTGTCATCGTATTCTGTTTGACACATGATTACTGCAGACTTTCCTTTAACAGCCTTCGCTATGAACGCTTCGCCAATAGTTAGTGTATTGTTGACATGTTTAAGAGTTTTGTGTTCATTGCTAATTGTATTATTTGCTGAAAGCATGTGTTTATTAATGAGGTCGTTGGCATTATATGCCAAGTTCTCTTTTGTCATTAGACTCTGGTTTAGCGGTGCCATACCCAAATTTTATGCCCTTCCTACAGAGTTCTGGAGTAATGTAATGCTTGATGCCGTTGTTTAAAAGCTCAAGTTCATTTAAATTGAAAAAGACATGAGTTGCATTTATCTCTGCTGGAAAATATGTGCTGTTGATGCTCTGCATTTGTTTGAGAGTCCTGTACTTTCATTATTTATGGGTTCATATTTCTTCTTAGACCTAGAGGAGATTCTTCGTTGCTTTTTCGTAAAATCGCATTGTGTGTGGTGGAGTACGCAGATGAATTGTGGAGGTGACAGGTTATCTCATAATTACAAATGCATAGATTGATGTAGCTTTTCTTTCTTTTTTTATTGTAGCTTTATTTCAGTTTTTAACCAAAGAGTTTCACATTTTGCTTCTGGTAAGTTAACTGCTTTTGTTGGCAGTTGATTTTAACGTAATGTGTGTCACTTTCTATAACAGGCATCTTTTGTTGAATTTTATATATAGAAAATTTCCATTACATCAAGCTTACGTTTTTCGAAATCATGTAATATTCACATTATCAGGCTAGATAGCCTTAATTCTGTCTTGTCAAAATATACATGATGAGAAACGTAGCTGTAGTACAGTGCTCGGGTTTATAATTTAAGAAGTTAACAGCCACAAGTATGGTTTAAAAGAACTTTATCTCAAAGCATTACTGTTTTCGGTCCATTAGAGCTATTGCAAATAGAGGTGGGCCACAGAAGAAATGTTATAAGCGAGACTTAATTGTCGATTTGACCTACTTTTCAGAAGAGTTATTTACCAGTTGTATACCAATGAATGCTGTGAATTATGCTATAGTAAAAAATGAATACTACTCAGTGGCCCTTTAAACTATTCTTCTTACAGCCCACTACCTACATCTCTTTCGTTTCAGCTACATTTTAGTGTGAACAGAGGAAACTTAATTTCGTGGCTCACAGAATTGGCGTAATGTGTGCCAGTCAGTCTAACACCACACTCTTTACTTCGTATTTCAAAATACGTATTGACTCCAAAGTTTTTTGTAAAAGAAAAGTACCGGAAATTTGGCGAGAAAACGATGCTAATGTGCAGCTCTACATCGATGGCAGGTTTTTCTGATCCTACTAAGCATTCAACATTTCATGTAATGCTGTAGACCAATGCAACTTATGAGTATTCGCAGTTCTGTGTGGAATTTTTCGGAGCACCTGTCTGACGTCAAAAGTTTTCAAGGAAAATGTTAATGGTGCGTTTTAGTGTTCCTTTAGTCACATGCAAACCGCCCTCGAAGAATTTATGACTTGGGAAATATTGCTGGAGACGAACCTTAAGCGGACTGAGACCCCTACAAAGGAATGATTGAGACCTGTGTGTATCCTGAAGATCTCAGTGCCTCAGGATCAAACTAGACTGATGCTTGTTATTCACAGTATCAAAAATGCTGTGCTTTCTAGGTATAGTTGTGTACTTCACTCATAATGTGCTTCTCACAGAATGTGGCTTTAATTCAGCTACGGAACGTGCTCTGCAATTAGACATAAGAGGAGATTAAAACACTGCGTTGGATCGAAACAGTTGACAAGTACTTTTCAGACTCTGAAGAAGATTTACCTCTGATTTGGTATTAATACTGTGTTACAAGTGTGATTTGTAGTCTTATGTTCATTGACCATACGATATTTTCGTTTCCATTCCTCTGTGTTAGTCTGGTTCACATACTGCAAACCTATCAGCTGCACAAGTTTGTAAAGTATGTTTACTGTACATATTGATTCACTTATATATTAGTTCATATAGCTTTTATTCTATTGACAGTAAACGAAATCTGGCTTAGGAACACTTGAGTATCCCTCAGCATAATTTACTTTCTATTTTAATTACATATTATGATCAGAATATAAAGTTCCATACCACCTTGCATGCACCGATATGTATATGGAGATTCCGTGTTTGCTCTGTTCGCTAGTATCTGTTTTAGCTGTAACATCAGCTACGCACTTGACGTGGTCGCTTGCCGGAATATTGAGCCCGTTGGATACTGATACACCTGTGAACAATTACATAATGGATAACGTCGGGAGAACAGGAAGAATCACAGCATTCTTATGTATCGTAAATATAGTGTTTCCAAAACTATACAGACGGTATTATTCGATCAATATCATCATATACATTTCTCTTCCGCAAGAATCAATATGTCTTACCCTAAACTATCTGACTGTAGAGAGCTGTATGTCAGAGCGAAGAGAGAGGCGATGGCGTGGGCGTCTCAGATCATCATTCAAACTGCTGAATGAATTTGGATAACAATTCTGTTTTCAGGTAGAAATATTCGAACCATTTCGGTATTCTGAAAGTTAAAGAAAATGTTCAGCTGACGCACAGTAAAAATCCTTCTGTGTTATTTATCTATAATTGCTTAAATGAAGGCCAGTGTTTCAATTTATGTGTGATTTTTCGTAAGGTCTATCATCTCGTCTAGCCTCAGTTATACATATACATGAAACCAAGAAACCATTAAAAATACATCGTGAGAAATGATGCAATAAATTTTTGCCAATAGCTCACTTGAAAACATCGGTGGTAGTATTAGATTTTACTACCTTGACAAAAGGTAAAAACAAAAATAAATGATAAAGGAACAGTATCAAGCTTCCATGAGAAAAAAAAGACGCAAACGGAGGTGTTCTGACATGGTGTGTAACTACAAAGTTCCCAAATATTGCCTGCTATTGGCCCGACTCTATTAATTACAATCTGTGTTGCTATTAGGTAGCTTACTCGAAGAGTATTCATAAATGCAAATGAAGACATCAGGTACTAATGAACGTTAACTGACAAAATATAAGAAACAGCATAAATGATTTGTTCAGACTTTAAGCGATAAAATTCAGTATTGAAAGTATGTTCTCTTTGCAACTGAAAATGGTTAAAAATATTATAGAATGTTTGTAGATCAGAGGTTGAAAGGAATTTATCTAATTAAGTCTTTGTAATTACGGGAAATACGATTCTCCTAGAACAGAAACACCGATGAGGTTAGTGAAAGTGAAGAATGAGGCACTTAAAATAAGTGGTAAAGAAGTAATGGTGTTTCTACCACCAAGTATGCTGATTCGCATAAATAATCTTACTGTGGTGTTAGCATTCGCTAGTGTTTCCCTTTCTCTTTAATTCCTGTAGCCTTCGTTCTTTGCTAGATGGTCGATCCGCTGCCCCTATTTTCATTCCTTATTATTTCTTTTGACTGTCCCTCATACAGTTGTATGAAGGAGAGGTGACGTACTGTTGTAGTAGGTGCCCTATATATCTTAGTAGTTAAGAAATTTAAATCAGGAATATTATACTTTCACTTGAGTCATTTATTAATCTGCCGTCAAATAGCACTTTTTAAATTTCCGCTAACAATATACCTGAACAGTTGGTTTCTCTTAATTACGTTCCAATCAATATGACATCACGTGCCACAAGAAAGTGCTGGCTAGACTCCGCTTAGGTCTGCTCCAATCATTCGACACAAAAATGTTGCTTTTATTTTAAAAACTGATTTTGTCTCGAAATTAGTGACGATTTGGTGCTGCTATTTCTCACTTTTCTCCAATACCGCTGCTTCATTTGCGCTTTTACGATCTGGAGGCTTTAGCTTACACGAAGTCTCCTAGCACTCTTTGAATATTAGTCTTAAACAAGATAACTTAACTCGTAATTTTTTACCTTTTTTTCTTTTTTCCCACATTTCAAAAGTGCGCCTTCTCATCTGGAAAGTCATCATACTTTGCTCTTTGTTACTTTACACCGGCTGCCTTCACTACTTTGAAGTGTTCCTTCTTGCCTTTGATCAGTTGTTTTTTATGTACTTCTTCATCATGAGGCTTTAGTTTGCTTCTCTTGCTCCGCTGCTTCTCCTAAATCCAAACTGGCATTGACTGAGTATAACTTAAATCTCACTTCTCATTTGAGTATTTTTCACTTCCATTGGCTGACGGTTTCTTTCGTAGTGCAATCCTGGAAGTCCACGGATTCGTTTCGTGTGCCATACATATCGGACGCTAGATTACATAGTGAATTGTGTAGTTTATCTTTAGCCATATTCAGGATCTCTCATTCTCCAAGTTCTTAGTTGTTCTTCACTTTAGCTAGACATTATCCAAATCGATCCTCTTTTCTCCTGCCCACATCTCTCCATCATTTTCCAGCACTTTCTTATATCCGACATGTAGTTTATCCGTGTACTGTTGCAACATCACACTATTATTGTTTCCATATTTTTATTCAGATTTCAGTCTTTAAAACTCTGTGTCTTACCCTGCTTCGCCCTGGAATAGCAGTGGAGTAGAAATGTCTTCAGTGATGGTTCCACTTCGAACTGAGTCCCGATGACCAGGAAACACGTGTCTGGAGACTTCCCTGACAGTGATGGGATACTAACCGCCATACTGCCCGACAACCAGGATGGATTTTGTTTCGTAGCGGGAGCCCTTTGGTTGTCATCCGCGGTCCCCTTGCAGCACAGCGGTACGTCAACGATATTCTACACCCAATCCTTTGTCCTTCATGGCAAGCCATCTGGGGCCTACCTTCAAGGAGGATAATGCTGGCCTTAAACGGACTGAGACCCCTACAAAGGAATGACGAGGTTTTCTACTGCTTGGTTCAAATGGTTCAGATGGCTCTGAGCACTACTGGACTTTACTTCTGAGGTCATCAGTCCCCTAGAACTTAGAACTACTTAAACCTAAATAACCTAAGAACATCACACACAGCCATGTAGGAGGTAGGATTCGAACCTTCTACTGTTTGTCTTCGTTCCTTCCATGTCCAGCAATGTCGCTAGATCTATCACAAATTGAGAACATTTGGAGCATTAAGGACTGGGGCCTCTAGTCAGCTCGGTATTTTAAAGATCTGACGCGGCAGTTGGACATAATATGGCACTATATCCCTCAGGGGGACACCCAAAAACTTTGTCAAAGAATGCCATGCCGAATAATTGCTTGCATAAGGGCCAGATGTGGACCAACGCGTAACTGAACTGCTCAATTTCTGAAGCTCTTTCTCTTGAATAAACAATCTAGTTCTTCTGAAAATGTAAGCGTTTGTTTGTATGCATATGTAAATCACATCTACTGATTTCCGTTCATTCGGATACTTGATTCATGGTGGGTCGTTTTCCTGTTTAGAGTGAGTGTCACACATAAGTCGAAAAATATAAACACACACACACCAGTTGAAAAATGTAAACAAAAACAGAGGTCCAGCGAGATGGCACTAGACCTCGATAAAATTTTTTAAAAAATCACAAAAAAACAAAAATAAACCATGCTATATGCTAAAATCTACGACATAATCGCAAACGATGGTATTAATCTGCATAACTTGACACACATATCTGCTCTTTCTCTCGTGAGTGGCATATATATCAGTCAATGGGCTCGAAGCACCATTCGACCTCTCCTAAGAAAGAAAAGCCTGTAATCATTGTGTTCTCACAGTTAATAAATCTCTCGAACATATAGATGATGATCAAATTATTGATTACTCAAAATAAACGTACATGATGAATATCACATACAATAAAATAAAAAGTAAAACGAAATATGAAGTATAGAATAATGAGGCCATAATATTTACATCATCAGACTTTAGCAAAGCTTTTGATACCGTAAAATTGGACATAATACTCACAAAAATGCTTGAGCTAAGTTTTTCAGATAATGCGGTGAAGTGGTTTCAGAACTTCCTGAGAAGCGAACTGAACTGTGTCAGTGGGAATGAGTAGACGTCCTGGAAGTAAGTTTCCTCTGGAGTGCCACAGGGGTCAGTACTGGCCTGGTATTGGTCTGTGATTTCTCGGTCACCTCTCGCCGGTACTGTACTGTAAATATCACTCCAATGCGGATGTCCTCCATCTGTATTGTCAGTTCTAAAGCTATCATTGATAGCATTGTACAGATGGGTTAATACCTGTTTCCAGTGTTCAGTTAGCGCCAATCCTAGGTCTAAAACAGTTCCCAAATAATTGTAGTTCTCATCAGATGATAATCTTCTCAACGGAATTCCAATGACGTATCGGCAAAAGTTGCAGAACCTGGACGTAGCTTTGGACGACCACTAGAAATGGGCAGGATATACAGTCGTCTTAAGGCCACTTCCAGGAAAACTCCCATGCCCTGCAAATATTTCTAGGCATAAAACTGTTCACAAGTATCCGGACATATATTAGCGAACGTTAATAAGTTGTATGCTCGTCCTTCGCCTTTATGAGGGCCTGAATTCTGCAGTGGACACATTAAATGATGTGTCTGGGTGTCTGTGGAGAAGCAGCAGCCTACTCTTCAGCAGTAGCCGAAACTAGATGAGGTAGTGATGTTGCACGTCGGTGTCGGAAGCGAAGCGGATGTTCTATCTCGCCGCAGAACTATGCCATTGGGTTCATGCTGGGACTCTGGGCATGGCCTCACATGTGCCGACTTATGATAGGGCACGTTGTCATGCAGCTAACTCTATGCATGCTGTAAAATGTGTTAACATCTCCCGCCTTTATCTTTTTCTTAATTGCCTCCATACCGTAACACCACCTCCTGTGTATTTCACTGTATGTACTACAGATGAGGCCAGGTAACGTTCTCCAGTCACTGGCCATTCCATCGGATTGCCGCAGGGAATAGCTTGATTCATCACTCCAGATCCAGAGTGCAGTGCCACCGCACTTTACACAATCTTAACTATCACTTTCCGGTGACCCAGAAATTTATGGCTCATGAGGAACTGCTCGACAGTTGCAACCCAATGTTTTTAACTCCATACGCACAGCCGTTGCACTCACTGGGCTGCTGGTAGCACTTCGTAACTCAAGAGTGATTCCTGCCACTGACTCCAAGCGACTTTTTAGAACCACGCTCCCCTATCCTCGACGGTTCGTGTCTATCTGTACATGAGGTCTGTCTGGTCTTGGTTTGGTTGTGGTTGTCCCTTTGCGTTTACACTTCACAACAGCAATAGTCAACTTCAGCAGCTTTAGCAGTGTTGAAATGTCCCTGACTGAGTTGTTACTCAGGCGACGTCGAATGCCTGGTCCACGTCGTCCGCACCGACCCATTCTGGAGTTACTGCCGCTCCGCTGACAACATAATATTCCCAGCCTCCTTTTACACTGGCGCTTCCGCCTCTCTCCAATTCCTCATTACATAACATTTCCAGATACTTTTGATCATATACAGCATCCGCTTTATCGGAAACATAATCTTATGAAGTCACTTTTTTCTGTAGAGTCTTTACTGCAATGTTATTCAACATGGCATGAGAAATATAAACTTTTCTCGGCTAAACCTAACTACTACAGCATCCACCTGGTGCAGCTAACAAGCTATGTGGCTATCATGTGCTCTACTTTTTTGAGTTATCATTGTTAGTGTGCACACACGTCAGCGCCTCGCATTACAAATGATGTACGTATCATCTGATAACAATCATAATATCACACTCATTACAACCCTCGCCATGGACATCCATAAAACAACACAAGTCTTGAATATTCATATGTGTTGCTGCTGTCCGACTCTGTGGTAAGTGATAACGTCCTCTGCTCTCTGACCACGATCCACAAACCCACTGCATTTAAGAAAAACCCAAATCACAGCGACACGTAAACTATTTCCTGAGCAATTAGCATTTTGTCTGGCAATCGATGAAGGAATTCACTTCTCCTACCAATAACTCGTCTTTCTGGTCTCGTCTACCAGTCAGTCGCCGCCTATTTGTGCTTTTGTTGAGGACTTATGTTCTACATATTCCTCCATTTCTTGCGTCACCATCTCATGTCCTTTGGCGCAATATCTCACCGTCTTAACTTACCGTCCTGTATTTTTTACGTGTGTTTCTACTTTTCACCCAGAAATACTGAGTGAGCGAGATAAGCGATTTTTGTGTCTTGTTTGGAAAGAAACTTCTTCCATTCATTCACAGTATTTACTTTTGCCAAAAGTAATGCCCACATCACTCTTAGTCTTCACGCCTGTATTCATTACTGCTCCGTTGTGTCTTGGGTTTCTTAGTGTATAACTGACACTGGTGCAAACACAGTGATGCACAGCAGTATGGATAATTTTTCCTCTGAGGAACTGCGCGATATGATTCTCTTGTATAGGTTTAATGAATGCGATTGGCAGTGGCACTGCGGCAGTCGCCGTACTTTTTCAACAGCTATGAAGATATTTTTACATAAAAAATAGAGACTGGGATAACAAACGGAATAAGTAAAAGCTACTTTCTATTAAAAAAGATTTCGGGCTTGCAGCCGGTCGTCGTTAGCTTCCATTCAGAGCTACTTTCTCTTTAACGAGCCACCGGGCACCACTGGTCTCGGATTCGAAATGTTTGGAATAACTTTTCTGTACATCCTTAGGAACGTTATCGATGTTGAGGGAGCTCAGATTCACAATGCGTGAACTGCTTTTTTTTTTTTTAATGTAACTGTTATGGTTGGCACTATCTATATCTCTGTTAAATAAAAATAATGGTTCCATATTAGAGGAAAGAAATCTTATAATTGCTCAATAAACGTTCGAGTTAGGTAGAGGTACCAAAAAATGTGTTTTCCTAGCATTCACAATTTTCTTTAAAAATTGTCATTCATGGTCAGCAATCACTTCCTGCAAGACTGACAGATCCCACTGATAAACAGGGAAACGACCTTGTTGGAAGTCGTGAAAATTTGCACTGGTACCAAAACTGTGATCTGACTCGACTTCACTGAAACGACATTCAACACGTAAGTATTTCATGAAGCTCGAAACTTTACATAATACTATTACTCATGAGATGATTTCAGCCCAGGTGGAGATTCTCTGCCAACATGGTGACGTCATATTCCATGCGACACGAGCAGTGTTCAGGCGTAGATAAAGACCCTTTATTCGTAACAAACAGATTTTTAATTTCAGTCCCGGCACTTGGATTCGTTTACTTACTGTAGAGGGATGCTGAACAGTTTCTTCGCGAAACCTTTTCCGAACTGATGTGTCCGTCTGGAATACAGCGCTCCCTCGTGTCTGATTTTTCACGCCTTTTAGAGATATGTTGGAGATATTTTTCTTAGGACTTAGTCGAAATACATGTAGTGGTCTCGTTTTACTGGAGACCACGGCCTCGGGGGCAGTGGTTTTAGGTATAGCACTCAGAAATTCTATGGAACTTGAATGTCGGGCTTCGTTTCAATAACCCAAGCAAGACACTTCGCATTCTCCTGTTCTTCGATTAATTTATGGTACTCCTACCACCCTGCAACAAAAAAAAGCAAACATATTTTTCATTTATGTTGCTTTTATCTCTTAGAAAGGCAAAACATTTGGTCATTACCTTACATAACAACAACTTCTTGAATTGAAGCATCAGACAAACTTTATCTTTATTCCCTAAGTTACATACACGACACTGTAGTTCATTTTGGAACATCCTGTACAGGAATATCTCGCGAAAAGAAATTAGATTCGAACTCACACGGAGGGTTACCAACAATCTTTCTCCTCGTGAACCATTCAGGGCTGGAACAGGAAAGGTAGCAGCTGTAGAAATTTAGTGGTGTCTAGCAAATCGTAGCAACACAAGAACACAAGGTGGTGCAGAACGGAAGAAACCTGACAGCAGAAATCAATGGCATTGGTAATACCGCGCCACGTTAATGCTTTCGCGGTGCGGCCGTGCGCGCCTGCGCCAGGACGCAATATAAATAAAGTCGCCGTAGTACGGGCACCGGGCTCGCTAATACAACTGCCGTATTTTCAGACGAAATAATTGAGATTTTTTCCACCGCCCCTGCATTCGCATCGAACCCTCGCTCTATCTCTCTCGGTCTCTCTCCCTCTGTTTTTTGTTTCTTCTCTTTTTTTCAATACCGTACCGCCAGGGGGATTCCGAATTACGCCCTTCCGGTAATTCTGGCCAGCAGTGCGCGGCCGACGCATTGCGGAGCCGTAGGAGCTGATGATGATGGACCAGGCGCTCGGCGCCGGCTGCCAGCCACTACCTACCTGCGCAACTGCACGCACGCACACACACACACACACACACACACACACACAGACACACACACGAACCAACACGCGCACGCATGCACGCACATGCGTGAGCGTGCGTGCGTTCGCGCGTACCCGCATCCGCGGCGGGACCGCTCTTGCCCCTGCCGCGCCACCACCCGTCGCCGGGCATTAATCAAACGGGCGAGTTTGATAACCGGAGGACAGCTCCCATCGCGCTGATTAATCGCCGGCCAAGACGCGCCACGCCGCCCTCCCTACCTGCTCTGTGCACGCGGCGGGCTTCGCTGCGTACTGGCGTCGCGTGTAGTGTCTGGGAGTGTTGTGCGTCGCTATACCCACCTGAACGTCTTAGTTTTTATAGCTGTTCAAAGAAACGCTTACAAGAACACTCTGCTGCTGGAAGAAATCTTGCTTCTTGTTCATCTGAGATGTAAAGCGCCACGAAACTCCCGTCATTTACGTAATGCGTGTTTACAGTGTTACTACACTACTGGCCATTAAAACTGCTACACCACAAAGATGACGTGCTACAGACGCGAAATTTAACCGACAGGAAGAAGATGCTGTGAAATTCAAATGATTAGCTTTCCAGAGCATTCACACAAGGCTGGCGCTGGTGGCCACACCTACAACGTGCTGACATGAGGAAAGTTGCCAATCGATTTGTTATACCCAAACAGCAGTTGACCGGCGTTGCCTGGTGAAATGTTGTTGTGATGCCTCGTGTAAGGAGGAGAAATGCGTACCATCACGTATGCGGCTTTGATAAAAGTCGGATTGTAGCCTATCGCGACTGCGGTTTATCGTATCGCGACATTACTGTTTGCGTTGGTCGTGATTCAATGACTGTTAGCAGAATATGGTATCGGTGGGTTCAGGAGGGTAATACGGAACGCCGTACTGCATCCCAACGGCCTCGTATCACTAACAGTCGAGATGACAGGCATCTTATCCGCATGGCTGTAACGGATGGAGCTGCCACGTCTCGATTCCTGAGTCAACAGATGGAGAGTTTTGCAAGACAACAACCATCTGCACGAACAGTTCGACGACGTTCGCAGCAGCATGGACTATCAGCTCGGAGACCGTGGCTGCGGTTCCCCTGGACGCTGCATCACAGACAGGAGCGCCTGCGATGGTGTACTCAAAGACGAACCTGGGTGCACGAATGGCAAAACGTCATTTTTTCGGATGAATCCAGGTTCTGTTTACAGCATCCGTGTTTGGCGACATCGCGGTAAACGCACGTTGGAAGCGTGTATTCGTCATCGCCATACTGGCGTATTACCCGTCGTGATGGTATGGGGTGCCATTGGTTACACGTCTCGGTCACCTCTTGTACGCATTGACGGCACTTTGAAAAGTGGATGTTACATTTCAGATGTGTTACGACCCGTAGCTCTATCCTTCATTCTATCCCTGCGGAACCCTAAATGCACGACCGCATGTTGCAGGTCCTGTACGGGCCTTTCTGGATATAGAAAATGTTCGGCTGCTCCCTTGGCCAGCACATTCTCCAGAACTGTCACCAACTGAAAACGTCTGGTCAAAGGTGGCCGAGCAACTGGCTCCTCTCACTACGCCAGTCACTACTTTTGATGAACTGTGGTATCGTGTTGAAGCTGCATGGGCAGCTGTTCCTGTACACGCCACCCAAGCTCTGTCTGACTCAATGCCCAGGCATATCAAGGCCGTTATTACGGCCAGAGGTGGTTCTTGTGGGTACTGATTTCTCAGGATCTATGCACCCAAATTACGTGAAAATGTAATCACATGTCAGTTCTAGTATAATATATTTGTGCAATGAATACCCGTTTATCAACTGCATTTCTTCTTGCTGTAGCAATTTTAATGGCCAGTAGTCTATGTACTCCGAGGACTAAGAAAGCTGTCTCTTGTGGCGTGCTGTCAGTGATGCTGGGTAAGCCACTCGAAATGACTCCAACAGTGTATTACACAATAAATAATGGCGGTATGTCGCTTACAAAAACTATAAAAGTGGAGTTGATGTGCACAGGGGATTCATGTGAAAAGGTTTCAGAGATGATTATGGCCGCACACTGGAATCAACAGAATTTGAATCCTGAGTAGTAGAGAGGCCTAGAGGTATGGGACATCAGTTTCGAAACTCATTAAGGAGTTCAATATGCCGATATCTACAGTGTCAAGAGACTGCCGAGGATACCAAATTTCGGGAATTACCACTCGTCACGAATAACGCTGTGGCAGGAGGTCTTCATTTAACGACCGAGAACAGCGTCCTTTACGTAGCGTCGTCAGTGTGCTAACAGACAAGCGACACTGCGTGAAATATCCGCAGAAATCAATGTGGGACGTACGACGAACGTATCCGTTAGGACACTGTAGTGAAATTTGGTGCTAACTTACTCTGGCAGCAGATGACCGGCACGAGTGCCTGTGCTAACAGCACGACGTCGCCTGAAGCGCCTCCCCTGGGCTTGTTACCATATCATTGGGTCCTGTAAGACTGGAAGACCGTGCCTTGATCAAGTAATTCCCGATTTCAGTTGGTAAGAACTGTTGGTAGGGCACGAGTTGTGGCGCTGACCGCATGAAGACATGCACCGAAGTTGTCAACAAGACACTGTGCATGCTGGTGATAGTTCCATAACGGTATAGATTGTGTTTACATGGAATGGACAGAGTCCTCTGATCCAACTCAAACCGTCATTGACTGATACCTGGAGACCTTTGTAGGCATGCATGGTCTTCGTGTTCCCCACAGCGATGCAATTTTTATAGATGACAATGTGCCACAATTGTTCATAATTCATTTAAAGTACATTGTACACGATCCGATCGTGTGATTTGGCCGTCGAGGTCCCACTAAATGAACATTTATAGGCTGTAATGTAGAGGTATGTTCGTTCACAACACCTTGCACTGGCAAACAGTTTCGCAATTGTGAATCTAAGATCATCAGTCCCCTCGACTTAGAAATACTGAAACCTAACTAACCTAAGGACATCACACACATCCAAGCCCGAGGCAGGATTCGAACCTGCTACCGTAGCAGGCACGCGGTTCCGAACAGAAGCGCCTAGAACCGCTCGGCCATAGAGGCCAGCAGGACTCAATTTTGAACGTAAGTGGTCAATACTTTAATACAATCTCAGTCTGAAGCTCATACATACAAATAGCGACACAGTATTTGAGTATGCTGGATACAACAACAAATTCGTCAGTTCTGCCTCGTATGGCGTCTCAACTAACCCACGGTGATTGAAGAACCGCTGGTCACGACTCCGTTATAAATGTGACTCTGTGATGAGATTGTTGATGAGGTTATCTCGATCGTGGATTATAATACTGCGCTGATGAAGAGAGTGGAGTCGCGTGGTAACCCACCTGCGGGATGTACGGCCACAGGAGTTTCTCCGCCGAAGGAGACCTCTGTTAAGCAGCTGTCAAGACTCACTCTGCTCACTGCTTTGCAGGCGTGGCTGGCAACTCGCAAGACAGCACTGTGGGAAGGGATGTAGCCGGCAGAGGTAGCCGGACTATCCAACCACTACTGTTTCATCAGTTGCAGCATAGTAGTAGGAAAATTCTCTGTGATCCAAGAAAGAATTTTTATGTATTCTGGTCACGGACAACGATGCGGTATACGAGGTAACTGATGCCGATGTGTGATGTTCATCTTCAAAAATTTAAACTGTGAGACAAAGGCGTTTTGAGATATAAATACAAATGAATATTGATATACAAAGTGCAACAAATTTCTAAAGAAGGCAATTAGGAAACAGGTTTACGAGTAAATGACACGTTCAGATACCAGAGTAAAAATATTAATTGCTCTTCAATCACACCGAGCCAACATAGATGGCCTGACACTATCGGTGGGTATGTAAATGATTAGTACGGAAACTGCCTGTGACGAGTAGAATGACCACAATGTTGCATTAGTATTGCTCATGTTTAACGCTGCTACCAAGCCTTGTTGGGTGTATAAGGGGTGTGAACAGCGCCAGATTTTGAATTATCAGTGCGAGGGACATGGACTTGCTAACATAATCGAGTGTGAGAGCGTTGTGAGCACCTGGCAGAGTTTGAAGGGGCGTCAGAGTGGATCTCCATTTTGTTGGCTGGTCGAATCCTGCAATATCCAGTTTTACGGGGCATTAGGATGCGGAAGTGGCGTGATGTTGTAGTGCTTGGGATCGTGGGGACACGCTCCGCTTGACTAAGTCTGGCCACCACAAGAGAGGTGTGTGTGTGTGTGTGTGTGTGTGTGTGTGTGTGTGTGTGTGTTGTGCGACAGGCACATCATAATCCTTCCAAATCTGCTCCAGACGTCCGACAACAAGTAATCGACTGTCCGCGTGATGTTGAGGTACTCCAGTGAACAGAAAGATCCCCATATCTGTTTCCGATATAAAATTTGTTGCAGCAGACCGGACGATTACTCAGTCCCAGTACGAGTACGCAGGATATCAAGGACGAGATGCAACAGCCCGGGGCCAGCGTGTCTCACGAGGGGATACAACGGTTTCCCAACAAAATCAGTAAATGGATCCAGACCAGGTGATGGCAACACCATAGTGATAAGTGGGTTCACACTGTCAAGAATTTTGTAAATTTGAAACCATCTTATAATCCCTGAAATAAAATCACATACCATTTCGACCCCTTAAGTTACATTTCGTTTCCTCCTCCCCTTGTGACTGATTCACATTTTTGTCAGGCAACGTCTGTTAATATGGTACAGTCAGAAAGTAATAAGCCTAAAACGATTCTTCGTTTTATGTAAAAATCTAATAACGTATACAGACTATTCGAACAGGCACGTCCTGGCTTACTGAGGCGCAGCGACGACTTACATTCCTCACAATGCGCCACGCTAGACGTCGCTACAGCATATCCAGCTGACGTGAACTTTTCAAACATACGTATATGAAACAAACAAGTGGTCAAAGCTGTATCAAAGACAGTGTATAAAAATTTTTGTAAATACGCTCAGTAGGATATTGTAATACAGACATCAAAGAAAGTTTTGCATCACCTCGGTTCCGAGAATTCCGCAACCTGTACAGAAAATTGGAATAGAGATCAACATAAACACAATTTCCGCACTTTTTATTGCTCATTAAAATCACACGTTGCATGTTGTACCACCATACAGCGGGACCTTCAGAGATGGTTGTCCAGATTGCTGTACACACCGGTAGCTCTAATATCCAGTAGCACGTTCTCTTGCATTAATGCATGCCTGTATTCTACATGTCATTTTTTTTTTGTCATCAGTCTACTGACCGGTTTGATGCGGCCCGCCACGAATTCCTTTCCTGTGCTAACCTCTTCATCTCAGAGTAGCACTTGCAACCTACGTCCTCAATTATTTGCTTGACGTATTCCAATCTCTGTCTTCCTCTACAGTTTTTGCCCTCTACAGCTCCCTCTAGTACCATGGAAGTCATTCCCTCATGTCTTAGCAGATGTCCTACCATCCTGTCCCTTCTCCTTATCAGGGTTTTCCACATATTCCTTTCCTCTCCGATTCTGCGTAGAACCTCCTCATACCTTACCTTATCAGTCCACCTAATTTTCAACATTCGTCTATAGCACCACATCTCAAATGCTTCGATTCTCTTCTGTTCCGGTTTTCCCACAGTCCATGTTTCACTACCATACAATGCTGTACTCCAGACATACATCCTCGGAAATTTCTTCCTCAAATTAAGGCCGGTATTTGATATTAGTAGACTTCTCTTGGCCAGAAATGCCTTTTTTGCCATAGCGAGTCTGCTTTTGATGTCCTCCTTGCTCCGTCCGTCATTGGTTATTTTACTGCCTAGGTAGCAGAATTCCTTAACTTCATTGACTTCGTGACCATCAATCCTGATGTTAAGTTTCTCGCTGTTCTCATTTCTACTACTTCTCATTACCTTCGTCTTTCTCCGATTTACTCTCAAACCATACTGTGTACTCATCAGACAGTTCATTCCGTTCAGCAGATCATTTAATTCTTCTTCACTTTCACTCAGGATAGCAATGTCATCAGCGAATCGTATCATTGATATCCTTTCACCTTGTATTTTAATTCCACTCCTGAGCCTTTCTTTTACTTCCATCATTGGTTCCTCGATGTACAGATTGAAGAGTAGGGGCGAAAGGCTACAGCCTTGTCTTACACCCTTCCTAAGATGAGCACTTCTTTCTTGATCGTCCACTCTTATTATTCCCTCTTGGTTGTTGTACATATTGTATATGACCCGTCTCTCCCTATAGCTTTGCCCTACTTTTTTCAGAAACTCGAACAGCTTGCACCATTTTATATTGTCGAACGATTTTTCCAGGTCGACAAATCCTATGAAAGTGTCTTGATTTTTCTTTAGCCTTGCTTCCATTATTAGCCATAACGTCAGTATTGCCTCTCTCGTCCCTTTACTTAGTCAGATGGTATATCGTCAGACTCATATATTCTACACACCAACGTGAATAGTCGTTTTGTTGCCACTTCCCCCAATGATTTTAGAAGTTCTGATGGAAAGTTATCTACCCCTTCTGCGTTATTTAACCTTAAGTCCTCCAAAGCTCTTTTAAATTCCGATTCTAATACTGGATCCCCTATCTCTTCTAAATCGACTCCTGTTTCTTCTTCTATCACATCAGACAAATCTTCACCCTCATAGAGGCTTTCAATGTATTCTTTCCACCTATCTGCTCTCTCCTCTGCATTTAAAAGTGGAATTCCCGTTGCACTCTTAATGTTACCACCGTTGCTTTTAAAGTCACCAAAGGTTGTTTGGACTTTCCTGTATGCTGAGTCTGTCCTTCCGACATTCATATCTTTTTCGATGTCTTCACATTTTTCCTGCAGCCATTTCGTCTTAGCTTCCCTGCACTTCCTATTTATTTCATTCCTCAGCGACTTGTATTTCTGTATTCCTGATTGTCCCGGAACATGTTTGTACTTCCTCCTTTCATCAATCAACTGAAGTATATCTTCTGTTACCCATGGTTTCTTCGCAGTTACCTTCTTTGTACCTATGTTTTCCTTCCCAACATCTGTGATGGCCCTTTTTAGAGATGTGCATTCCTCTTCAACTGTACTGCCTACTGCGCTATTCCTTACTGCTGTATCTATAGCGTTAGAGAACTTCAAACGTATCTTGTCATTTCTTAGCACTTCCGTATCCCACTTCTTTGCGTGTTGATTCCTCCTGGCTAATGTCTTGAACTTCAGCCTACTCTTCATCACTACTATATTGTGATCTGAGTCTATATCTGCTCCTGGGTACGCCTTACAATCCAGTATCTGATTTCGGATTCTCTGTCTGACCATGATGTAATCTAATTGAAATCTTCCCGTATCTCCCGGCCTTTTCCAAGTATACCTCCTCCTCTTGTGATTCTTTAACAGGGTATTCGCTATTACTAGCTGTAACTTGTTACAGAACTCAATTAGTCTTTCTCCCCTTTCATTCCTTGTCCCAAGCCCATATTCTCCTGTAACGTTTTCTTCTACTCCTTCCCCTACAACTACATTCCAGTCGCCCATGACTATTAGATTTTCGTCCCCCTTTACATAGTGCATTACCCTTTCAATATCCTCATACACTTTCTCTATCTGTTCATCTTCAGCTTGCGACGTCGGCATGTATACCTGAACTACCGTTGTCGGTGTTGGTCTGCTGTCGATTCTGATTAGAACAACCCGGTCACTGAACTGTTCACAGTAACACACCATCTGCCCTACCTTCCTATTCATAACGAATCCTACACCTGTTATACCATTTTCTACTGCTGTTGATATTACCCGATACTCATCAGACCAGAAATCCTTGTCTTCCTTCCATTTCACTTCACTGACCCCTACAATATCTAGATTGAGCCTTTGCATTTCCCTTTTCAGATTTTCTAGTTTCCTTACCACGTTCAAGCTTCTGACATTCCACGCCCCGACTCGTAGAACGTTATCCTTTCGTTGATTATTCAATCTTTTTCTCATGGTAACCTCCCCCTTGGCAGTCCCCTCCCGGAGATCCGAATGGGGGACTATTCCGGAATCTTTTGCCAATGGAGAGATCATCATGACACATCTTCAAATACAGGCCACATGTCCTGTGGATACACGTTACGTGCCTTCTGCATCCTCATGTCGTTGATCATTGCTCATTCTTCCGCCTTTAGGGGCAATTTCCCACCCCTAGCACAAGAGAGTGCCCTGAACCTCTATCCGCACCTCCGCCCTCTTTGACAAGGCCGTTGGCAGAATGAGGCTGACTTCTTATGCGGGAAGTCTTCGGTCGCCAATGCTGATTATTTATCAAAATTTAGGCAGTGGCGGGGATCAAACCGAGGACCGAATACGTTTCGATTATGAATCAAAGGCACTACCCCTAGACCACGGGTATGTATGGCATACTATCCACAATTCATCAAGGGACTGTTGGTCCAGATTGTCCCATTCCTCAATGGTTATTAGGCGTAGATCGCTCAGAGTGGTAGGTAGGTCACGTTATCCATAAATTGACCTTTTCAATCTATCCCAGGCATGTTCGACAGGGTTCATGTCTGCATGTCTGGAGAACATGCTGACCATTGTAGTGGAGCGATGTCGCTATCCTGAAGGAAGTCATTCACAAGATGCGCACGATGGGGGCGCGAATTGTCGTCCATGAAGACAAATGCCTCGCCAATACGCTCCCTATATGGTTGCACTATCGCTCAGAGGATGGTATTCACGTATCGTACAGCCGTTACGGCGCCTTCCATGACCACCAGCACCGTACGTCGACCCCACATAACGCCATCCCTAAACAACAGGGAATCTCCACCTTGCCGCACTCGCTGGACAGTGTGTCTAAGGCATTCAGCCTGACCGGGTTGCCTCCAAACACGTCTTCGACCATTGTCTGGTTGAAGGCATATGCTACACACATCGGTGAAGAGAACGTGACGCCAATCCTGAGCGGTTTATTCGGCATGTTGTTGGGCCCATATATACCGCGCTGCATGGTCTCATGGTTGTAAAGATGGACCTTGCATCACGCAACCTCTTAGTCACAGTTGGAGTCGTAACACGACGTCCTGTGGCTGCACAAAAAGCATTATTCAACATGGTAGCGTTGCTGTCAGGGTTCCTCCGAGCCATAATCCGTAGGTAGCGGTCATCCATTGCTGTAGTAGCCCTTGGGTGGCCTGAACGAGGCATGTCATCGACAGTTCCTGTCTCTCTGTATCTCCTCTGTGTCCGAAAAACATCGCTTTGGTTCACTCCGAGACGCCTGGACACTTCCCTTGTTGAGAACCCTTCCTGGCACAAAGTAACAATGCAGGCGCGATCGGACCGTGGTATTAACCGTCTAGGCATGGTTTGAACTACAGACAACGCAAGCCGTGTACTTCCTTCCTGCTGAATGACTGGAACTGATCGGCTGTAGGACCCCCTACCTCTAATAGGCGCTGCTCATGAATTATTGTTTACATCTGTGGGCGGGTTTAGTGACATCTCTGAACAGGCAAAGGGACTGTGTCTGTGTTACAATATCCATAGTGAACGTCTATCTTCAGAAATTCTGTGAACCGGGCTGATGCAAAACTTCTCTTAATATGTATATATGATTTGGAAGATTGTTTGACGGAAGTGACATTACAAATCAGGTTGTAAGAACATAACACTGTATTACTTAAGAAAGTAACTGAATTGAAACAAGACCTCCGCAACAACCGTCCTCTACCTGACAACTTCAGAAAAATTTACCATTTAGCATCCTGTCTCTCCGAAACCTTCTCGGTTCCTGACGACCCTCTTTTTGATTATTCCGTATTCCCAATATTCCAAGAACTCGCAAATACCACCGACTCAAGCCTGGCTTTCAGGTTCCCTACTTGCACGGAAACCACAAATAGAATTAAATAGACCAATAATAGCACACGACATAAGAAAGTACTCCACAAAATACGTGAGGCTTCTCCTGGCGATGTTCGCGTTAACTAGTTAAACGTAAAAAAAATGCCTCTCTGTTTTCTTTTCTGGTTCCCCCCGCAGCCCTTTATAACATGGCCCTCACTACAGGTTGTTATCTGACTGGTAAACCTCCAAATGGAATAAAGATTCATTCTAAAACCAAGATAATATTGTTACTTTGCGATGACTAGATTCGACAAAAGCTTGCTTTCATCAGTTGATAGATCAGATGATATCAGCAAGCATTTATCAAAACCGGTGATCTTGAAATAAATAACATTTAATGATATTGGCATTAGAAGAAACCTGTTTCCATTAAATCGACAGATCCCCCCAGTCACATTAACGTCTGTAACCTATATAAACCTCCAAGTACCTAATTTTCCTCAAACAATACAGATCCCATACTGATCCTTGCACTTACAGTAGCTTCAGTTTCACCTCAGTGTTCGGCGAGGTCTTTGAAGACATCCTCCACAGATGTATCTGTGAACATCTGAACCAACAACACCTCTTTGCTGTTAACTATTGTGGCTTCCGTCCTAGCTGTTCCGACTATCTTCAACTCCTGTACCTCACTTCTCTGCTGTCTCCACAGTTTAATAACAAAAAAACCTCTATATTTTAATTCCTGCAGAAAGCCTATGACCGCGAATTCGGTTTCGGACTTATACACTTGCAATTAACTATGTCCAACTTACTGCATACGTACTATGTAACCTCCTATACTTGGTCAATATTAATAACAGGAATTCCCATACCTACCATCCCACTGTAGATGCTCCCCGAGACTTCGGCCTCTTCCCACTCATTTTTATTGTCATCTAACTCGTTTGGTGCGGCCCGCCACGAATTTCACTCCTGTACCAACTTCTTCGTCTCAGAGTAACACCTGCAACTTACGTCCTCAACTATCCACTCAACGTATTACAATATCTGCCTTCCTCTATATTTTTTTCCTTCAGCTCCCTCCAGTGCCATGGAAGTCTTTCCCTCACATCTTAACAGATGTCCCATCATCCTGTCCCTTCTCCTTATCAGTGTCTTCCTTATATTCCTTTCCTCTCCGATTCTTCGCAGAACCTCCTCATTCCTTACCTCATCAGTCCATCTAATTTTCATCTGCAGCACCACATCTCAAATGCATCGATTCTCTTCTGTTCCGGATTTCCCACAGTCCATTTTTCACTACCATAAAATGCTGGGCTCAGACGAACATTCTCAGAAATTTCTTCCTCAAATTAAGGCCTGTGTTTGATACTAACAGACTTCTCTTGGCCAGAATGCTCTTTTTGCTATTGCTAGCCTGCTTTTGATGTCCTCCTTGCTCCGTCAGTCATTGGTTATTTTACTGTCTAGGTAGCAGAATTCCTTAACTTCATCTACCTCGCGACCCTCAATACTGATATTAACTTTCTTGCGGTTCTCATTTTTGATACTTCTCATTACTTTCGTCTTTCTTCGATTTTGATCTCAATCGATATTCTGTACTCATTAGAATGTTCATTCCATTCAGCAGATCATGTAATTCTTCTTCACATTCACTCAAGATAGCAATGGATTCAGCGAATCGGATCAATGATAGCCTTTCACCTTGAATTTAAATTCCACTGCGGAACCTTTCCTTTATTTAAATCATCGCTTCTTCGATGTATGGACTGAACAGCAGGGACGAAAGGCTACATCATTGTCTTACATCCTTTTTAATATGAGCACTTCGTTCTCGGTCGTTGACTCTTATTATTCACTCTTCGCTCTTGTACATGTATATTATCCATCTTTCCCCGTAGCTTACCCCTATTTTTCTCAGAATTTCGAACATCTTGCATCATTTTGCACTGCCGAAAGCTATTTCCAGATCGACAAATCCTATAAACGCTTCTTGATTTTTCTTTACTCTTGCTTCCATTATCAACCGCAACGTCAGAATTGCCTCTCTCGTATCTTTACCTTTTCTAAAGCCAAACTGATCGTCATGTAACACATCCTCTATTTTCTTTTCCATTCTTCTGTAGATTATTATTGTCAGAAACTTGAATGCATGAGCTGTTAAGCTTATTGTGCGCAAATTCTCACACTAGTCAACTCTTGCACTCTTCGGAATTGTGTGGATGATATTTTTCCGAAAGTCAGATGGTATGTCGCCATACTCATACATTCTACACACCAACATGAACAGTCGTTTTCTTGACACTCCCCCCAATGATTTGAGAAATTCTGATGGAATGTTATCTATCCCTTCTGCCTGATTTGATTTTATCTGATTTCGGAATCTCTGTTTGACTCTGAAATTAAACTAACTCTCTAAGTATTCCTCCTCCTTCTGTGATCCTTGAACACAATACTGAGTACTGGCTATTTTGTTTTCGGTCACCAGTCTTGTGACTGGATTGATGCGGCCCACCACCAATCCCTCTCCTGTGCCAACCTCTCCATCTCAAAGTAGCACTTGCAACCTACGTCCTTTATTATTTGCAGAATGTATCCCAAACTCTGTCTTCGTCTACAGTTTCTGCCTTCTAAAGCTCCCTTTAGTACCATGGTAGTCATTCCGTCATGTCTTAACGGATATCCTATCATCCTGTCCCTTCTCCTTTTCCCTCTCCGATTCTGCGTAGAACCTCCTCAGTCCTTACCTTATCAGTCCATCTAATTTTCAACATTCGTCTGTAGCACCACATATTGCATGCTTCGATTCTCTTCTATTCCAGTTTTCCCACAGATAATGTTTCACTATCACACAATGCAGTACTCCAGACGTACAGGCTCAGAAATTTCTTCCTCAAATTAAGGCCAATATTTGATGTTAGTAGCCGAAATGTATTACAAAACACAAAATGTCTTTCTCCTCTTTCTCTTCTACTCCTTCCCTTACAGTAGCTTTCCAGTCCCTCATGACTATTAGATTTTCGTCTCATTTTACGTACTGTATTACCCTTTCAATATCCTCATATTCTTTTTGTATCTCATCATCGTCAGCTTGCGACGTGGGCACGTAGACCTGAAATGTCGTTGTCTCTGTTGGTTTGCTGTAGATTCTAATAAGAACAACCCTATCACTGAACTGTTCATAGAAATACACTCTCTGTCCTGCCTTCCTTATCATAACGAATCCTGCTTCCGTTACACCATTTTTTGCTGCTGTAGATATTACCCTGTACTCATCTGACCAGAAATCCTTGTTTTCTTTCCATTTCACGTCACTGGTCCTTCTATATCTAGACTGAACCTTTGCATTTCCCTTTTCAGTCATCCTTGCTTCCGTAGCACATTCATGCTTCTGACATTTCTCGCCATGGAGCGAGGAACGTTATCCTCTCGTTGTGATTCCAATATTTTTGTCATGATCACCTTCCCCTTGGCAATCCTCTCCCGGAGATGCAATTGGGGGGCTAGCATTGCGCAAAATAAAAGGTAGCTGAAATTTAACACCATGAATTACAATTCTTTAATGTTCTATCAGACCTTCAGTAGAGGCTCTGATCATCTTAGAATTGATGGTTGGAAAACACTCAAATCTCTAGTCGTAGCATCTTTGTATCCCCTATACGTCCCTAATTATTCACTGTCAGACTGAGTCGTTCGTCTATCATCCTCATACGAGCACCAGGCATCCAGGTCGAACGTCAGTATTCAGCCAGAGAGTATGATACGGCTAAGGCTGTGAATCTTAAAACACGAGGATGGCTCTCTCCTCCCCCTCCCCCTTCCCCATATGTTTTGCATTTTCTTGAATAGCGTTGTTCCTCGTTTCCATTTTATCATCTCCATTTGAAAGCTGCTGCTTTTAAGTTAGAGTGTAACCTAGCAGTCTTACCAGGTATGTTGGTGTACTACAGTACGACAAGGTTTAGCCTCTGAATCTTACTCCTGGTTTTTAATTTGCCTGTCTCCCTGTGTGTTGTGTAAGTGAAATGGAGATGTAGCTGAATTCTATGGATTTGAGCTGGGGCCACATTTCTTGAAATATTTGTCCATCACTTCCATATCAGTAAATAAAATTCTGTCAGCGTCAGAAAAGTTGTAGGTGTGGGCCACCTAACAAACATCATCAGCATACACGAATTTTCTTGAAGACGTTTCTGGCAAGTGTTGTGTGTACAGACTGGAAATGAGGGTATCCACAACAGATCCTTGAGATAAACCATCATTTAGAGAGAGGTTATACCCTCGCTGAAAAGCATTACAAGTCTTTTAAAGGCAGTCTGCATATTAAAATCTTTTAGCAATTGTGGAGATTCGTGGAAACGTTGGCTACGTTACGTGTTAACCCCGCAAACAACGATACCTATGAAAGTAGTCCAGTTCCTCCTTACCATGCCAGAGATTTACTTAATGTCTCGTTTTCTTTGTTTGCTTGTGTAAGTGATTATCATGTAGACAGAAGTACGTTATTCATAATACAAACTACTGTGTCAAGATCGACGAAAGACTACAAATATTAACATTAGACGTTTCAACAAATTATTGCCATCTTCAGATGTGGTAATTAATGAACAGACATTTTCGTCGTGATGTATAAACTCGAATTATATACATACCAAACATCAAGATAAAGTATGTCAATAAAATATGCATTATGCTAGCATGTGAAAAAAGAAGACAGTTTCTAAACATAAGAGAGACAGTGTTTTTCACTATCTGATAGCATGTTCCCTATTTTAATTACATATTTTATACCATTTCATCTATGTTGAGTATGCATATAAGTAGAGTTTATACATCATTGCGAAGGTGAACTGTAACCGTAACCAAAAATCAGGAAAATCGTAAGGAGCTACTACTATTTTATTTAAAAACTGTAAAATTTTGAGAGTTAGCGCACATATTGAATACTTCTGACATATTTTTGAAAACGTAACTGCAAAAATTTTTCTGAACCTACGAAAATTATTTTTTTACGTCCTAACACACACAAAGTCAGGACACGAACTAGGCCTCTCACGCACGGATTATCAGCCCGACATTGAAATAGATTTCTAATACATTATTTTCTTCCTCAAGACTTATCTTACACAGAATTCATATAATATGTGTAAAAAAATAGTTTCATAGACCAATAGGGAGGTGTCCTCGTTTGAGGACAAAGAGCACGAAAACTAGTACATTTTACACAGAACATTTATTAGTAGTATCAAAGAACACATGAAGAGTGTACACTATTAGAATATTTATCAACAATTTCAAGAATACATGAAGAGCCTGCACTACTTTGTATCTTGTCTACAGTGAAATTGTTTCATGCACTGAGAGCACACAGCAACTTTACACCGTTCACAAATGTAACGGGTTTTCCTACGGCAGTCCCGATCGTGACACCTAACTTGGCTGGCCAGTGTGATCCACCATCAAAGCGTAATTCTTTGGATACCGTAATTCTTTGGGTACCGCATGACGGTCTCTCTTTTTTTATTGTAGAGACAGCAATGGGCTTTCATCTGAATTCCTTCCTCTCTCTTGTAATTTCTGCTTTTGATTTGTATATCATCCCAGAGGCGACTCTACTCCTGCATGCTAACAAATCCATATTTTCTTTTTCACTCAGAGTATCCATGAATTTACTGCAGTCAAAATTGTGGTTGAAAACCCTCATGCACCACCTAAGATTTCTGGTGTCATGTCTACAGACGGCCACCAAAGAATCCATTAGGTCAACTCCTCCCACGTTCTTATTGGAAATTCAAATGCGGTGGGGTCTTTTGATCTCTAGAAACTTCTTTTCCTTTCGACAAAATCGGGTGGCAACCCCTTCTGGTTCTCTTCCAGCATATGACGATACAACGGTTACAGGTGAATGGTCAATCCATCTCGTGACAGTGAAGCCTTCTGTTGATGTCAGCACTGCAGAACTGACACGTCCCTTCTTTTGTAATTCTTTTGCAGCCTTCAGTTTTTTACCTGCTCCCTCCACTGTGTTATTGCGAATGGTACCAATATACCATGTGTTTAGCTTTTTCAGCTTTAGCACCAAGGGAATGCTACTGAAGAGTTTGTCAGCATAGACTTCGTGGTTCTTTTCATGAATGTCGTGACACAGACGGCAAACAACATTTCCTGCTGCCCTGCATTCAGATATATTACTGCGTCCTCCTCCAGCGCCTTGAAACAGTTCAAAGCAATACACAAAACTAGACACACCTGCACGCAACCACATTTTGTAGCCCCATTTCTTGAGCTTTTTGGGAAAGTACTGCTTCAATGATGATCTCCCTTTGAACGGAATCACCATCTCATCAACACTGTCAAATACTTCAGGTTCGAGAGCCTTGTGATAGGTATTATTCTGGGCTTCCAAAATTGGTCGTAATCTGATAGCTTTATCAGTATTGTCCGGAGGAATTGTAGAAACATCTTTGAAATGTAGGAAACGGCGCGCAGTTCTTCTTATCTTCTGCACGACATAGCATCAGCAATCAAGTTCATGCGTAAGCCAGTTTCCTCAGACCAATACTGTCGTAATGAGTGTTATTCCAAAATATATCTTCAGTTCAGGAACAGAAGTAGAGAAATATTCTTTTCCTTTCTGATGTGCACATAAGTTTGTCTGCTCAACTATTTCAGCTATGACTTTCTCTGGAAACAGCTCCATAAAGAAATCGAGGGGACTTTCTCCAGTAATGCACACTTTTGCTTCTCCAGTAAATGGCGGCACAATAACTGAGGTGTCCAATTCACTGAACCAAATCACATTCCTTTTAGGACATTTTGTTGATATTCCTCGTTCAGAAGGATCTCTTCGAATTTCACTTTCAACCTCAGTATGATTTGTTGTACTTGTTTCATTGTTGGGAATATTTTCACTGTATAAGTCATTTGTTTCTGAAGATATATTACAAGTATCAGCGATGAGGTCCACTTCAAATAATGGGTCGTTGTCAGAATCATCACTCCAACCCAAATCATAATCTGCGTCAGCTTCCAAAATTTGTAGAATTTCTGCATCAGTTGCAATCAGGCGAAAGTTCATACGTGTTTTTGAGTCTGTCGTCCTCGAATATCTTGGCTGATGAATGCAGCCTGTCTGTCATCCGAAAGGAATAATATAGATTTACTCACTTTTTGGAAACTATAAAATTGTGTATGCATAACAAATTAATTTTGTCATGTTTGGCTACAGCCACTATCTACATTAATATATATCAAAACCGACTGCGTGACTGAGTGCTACATACAGTAAAATAGGGTACTGTAAAACAGCAGAGGACAAGAAAGTCAGTATTCTGTATGTACTGAAGACGGTAGTGTGAAGTCATCTTGACGGATAAAGCCCTCAACTGAGGACACAAGTAATTTTTTATAAAAATAAACATTTATACGATTCACATATCTGCAAAAAGTATCATATAATCTGTAATAAGTATTAACAAACTTATTATAACAGATACCTCTCCAGAGACAGTAGTAATTTTCTCACAGAACAACGTTAAACTCTCACAACACAGCTCCGTGGCTATACTAAGAATGGAGTGACGAATCCAAGGTTCCCGCGCGCCAAGCACCAACACTGCCATGTAGTAGACGTTCTTGCAACTATTATTACTCGACATATAAGGTACGTGTGCATTTACGGTCAACTCAGATGTCAAAGATGACAGAATTGAGCCGAAATTTAAGTGACCTCATTTGAGGACGCGACGCATGAGAGGGCTTGATTCGTTAAAGAGCTTCATACGAACATTTCGAATTAGTTCAAGCGCCTCCGGTTTATGAGCACCACGTGACGGATTAGAGACCACGACGTTCCATAAGGCCCACCCAGTCTACTCGCAACTCATCTGCTGGTTATCTATGAAGTATTTTGTTATTCATCTGGATGACACTTTAAAAACAAGCATGTTACAGAGCAGTGCATCTTCGTAAACATACTCACGGCTACGCTTTAATACATATATAGAGAGTTTGAAATCAAAAATTGAAAACCAATACGAATGACGTACGCAAATGCAGCAATTGAATTGCGTACAGGTCTAGGCTTCCGGGGGTATGAAATATGCACGGCGGCGTTCCTTAACATTTAGAGGTAATGGAATACACAACAGGGAAAGCTGACATGTGCACGTGCTGCTGGTGGAGGTGGAGGAAGAGGCGGGTACCGCGGGTGGCCGCCAGAGCGCACTGAAAGCAGCGCCGCGCCGCTGCCAGGTGCAGGTGGCCGGCGATGCATCACGGCCAGGAGCCGCTGCCGCTGGCCGCCATCAATTCCGCACAAAGCCGCCAGGAAAGAGACAGAGCTGCAAATCAATCCAAGTCAGCAGTCATTACCCCGTGCCGCGTCCGCACTCCCCCGTTTCCGCAGGTCTGCGGGAGTCGGCAGCGCCGGGACGCGACTCTGCAGTGCCGTTGCAGAAAGCACACCAGCAGGGAGCTCTCTGCGCGGTACGCAGGCGACGTTTCGGCTGCAGCCTAGGCCGCCATCTTCAGATATCCCTGCCCACATTTTAACGATAACAGACTGAATGTGCCTTCGGAATGAGAGAGGTTAATATATTTATATTTCGAATGATGAGAACACATACACATCAAGTTGTAAAACTATTGTAGACTTTTATAAGTAGCAGTACACTGCGGTAGTTTTCGTAGCAACCTTGGTCAGTTAAGATGGTAACCGTGTTACCCGTATGTTCGGTGCGTTGCACACGTATCGGGCGTTACCTCATTTCGACAGCTTTGTTTGTGCATGTCATCAGTGTCTTACTAGATTCCATTATAAACCGGAAACAGTGAACTGTCTAGAAACTGAATGAGGATATGTAAAGCTCCAGATAACCTACAGAACACTTTTGTTCTACATAGCTATCCTCGCGTCTGTTACTTAAAAATACATAGTATTTATAGGGAAATTGAAATTGTCAGTGCCTAATTCAGGTTTTATTCGGCAACTGTCGATTTGTAACGTGAAACAGAAGGATTCTGTGGTAAATATACAAAAAAGAAAAAAGAACAATTTATCATGTAGCACTAGAAAACGAAATTTCCTAAAGAAGAGGTAAAATAAACTCAAATAAAACAACAGAAATTTATCAATAGTTGCTTCAAAACTTCTTCGAGCATATATAAAATATAATTTAGTTGTTCATGAACAACTTTCGCTCTAATCAATGTGAACAGGAAGCTCTTCCCTCTGATCACGTGAAGGATATTCTATTGCGAACAAAAATAACAGTAATAGTTATACAACTTTTCTTATGTTTGAGGTGTAAACTGTACTTCCATGAAACGTAATTGCTTTGGCTACACAAAAGAGCAAAAGTTGAGCTATCAATTAATTTTTATTATTTATAAAATACAATTTATATTTTTCAAGGGTGTAAAATACAGAATGGGATAACACAGAACCATGTGAAGTTCTGATTATGTCGAAAACATACAAACTACAAAGATTCGGTCTCACGCATTCATATATATTTCTTTCCCTCCCAGTGCTACCAATCCTGCCGGTAATTGTACCATTTAGTAAGTCATTCATGTACGGTACCAAAACAATTGAACCCTAGTTTTGGTAGAACTCAACTCTAAATTCATATATATAGCAACTGTGGACAAATGTGCACAGTCGCAAGCTCTTATAATCTCTTCCAGAGATAGTTCCCTGACCCATTCAGTCTCTTCATTCGATACTTGCTGAATATTAGTGGTAGTTCCTTTGTACGCCCAAAGAGGGCAGTCAACAAAGATATGGTGGATTGACCGTCAGGGGGGAACACAGTTAAGTATCCACATCAGTCCCGACTGGTTACAATAAGGTTCACGGATACCCCACACACGTGTGGGAAAATCGAATCCTTGTATGGGCAAGGAATGGTTCTCGACTAGATGTTTGTTGACTGCTCTCATCAGCTTTTCCGTAAATGGTTGACATTGAAACAGAACTCAACGAGTTTTTTTGCTGCGCGCCACGACAGTTTCCTTGGATTCAGACATTGGTATCCTACTTGTGCAATATCCCGACGAGCAGGGATCTGAGCATTCCTTACAATTTATGCGTGCATGTAGGCGGAGAAAATCAGGTGCTAAATAATCGTTGAAATTCGTGGTGAGAACCTCCAGTTGTCTTTTATTTTGTACAGTGCTACTAGTTTCGCTCAAAGACCATTGTCTAGCTTAGCTAGCATAAATGGCAGGATTGTTATAACATGATGTAAACAGTTACAAGTTACTGTTGCTGACCAATCATAGCAGCGTGACTCAAAGTGACTCTGGTTCACTTGCAACAGCAGTTTGTAATTGTTAACATCATGGCATAACGTTCTTACCATTTACGTCTGCTAAGCTTGAAAATGGTAATAGCATTTTTTTATTAGTCTTCTGATTGGATTGATGTAACCCACCAAGTATTTCCCTCCTGTGCCAACCTCTTCATCTCAGAGTTCCATCTGCAACCTACGTCCTCAATTATTTGCTGGATGTGTTCCGAACTCTGTCTTCCTCTACAGTTTTTGCCCTCTACACCTCCCTCTAGACCATTGAAGTCATTCCCTGATGTCTTAAGCGATATCCTATCATCCTGTCTCCTTGGCTTGTCAGTATTTTCCACATATTCCTTTCCTCTCCGATTCTGCGCAGAACCTCCACATTCCTTACCTTGTCAGTCGAATTTTCAACATTCGCCTGTAACAACACATCTCAAATGCTTCGATTCCCTTCTGTTCCGGTTTTCCGACAGTCCATGTATCACTGTACTCCAGACGTAAATTCTCAGAAATTTCTTCCTTAGATTAAGGGCGATATTTGATATAAGTAGACTTCTCTTGGCCAGAATGCCTCTTTTGCCACAGCTAGACTGCTTTTGATGACGTCCTTGCTCCGTCCGTCATTGGTTATTTTACTATCTAGGAAGCAGAATTCCTTAACTTCATATACTTCGTGACGATCAATTCTGATGTAAAGTTTCTCTCTTTTCTGATTTCTACTACTTCTCATTACCTTCGTCTTTCTTCGATTTACTCTCAATCCATACTGTGCACTCATTAGACTGCTCATTCCGTTCAGCAGATCATGTAAGTCTTCTTCACTTTCACTTAGGACAGCAATGTGAATCGTATTATTGAGATCCTTTCACCATGAATTTCATTTCCACTCCTGATCCTTTCTTTTATTTCCATCATTACTTCCTCGATGTACAGACTGAACAGTAGGGACGAAAGGCTACATCCTTGTCTTACACCCTTTTTAATACGAGCACTTCGTTCTTGGTCGTCCACTCTTATTATTCTCTCTTGGTTGCTATATATATATTGTATATGACCCGTCTCTCCCTATAGCTTAGCCCTAGTTTTTTTAGAATTTCGAATATTTTTAACCATTTTATATTATCTAACGCTTTTTCCAGGTCGACAAATTCTCTGAAAGTGTTTTGATTTTTCTTTAGTCTTGCTTCCATTGTTAACCGCAACTTCAGAATTGCCTCTCTTGTGCCTTTACTTTTCCTATAGCCAAACAGATCGTCACCTAGTGCATCCTCAATTTTCTTTTCCATTCTTCCGTATGTTATACTCGTAAGCAACTTGGATGCATGAGCAGTTAAGCTGATTGTGCGGTAGTTTAAGCACTTGTCAGCCCTTGCCGTCTTCGGAATTGTGTGGATGATATTTTTCCGAAAGTCAGAGGGTATGTCACCAGACTCTTATACTCTACACAAAATCGTTAATAGTCGGTTTGTTCCCACTTTCCCCAATGATTTTAAAAGTTCTGAGGGAATGTTATCTATACCTTCTGCCTTATTTGACCGTAAGTCCTCCAATGCTCTTTTAAATTCTGATTCTAATAATGGATCCCCTGTCTCTTCTAAATCGACTCCTGTTTCTTCTTCTATCACATCAGATAAATCTTCCCCCTCATAGAGGCTTTCAATGTATTCTTTCCACGTATCCGCTCTCTCCTCTGCATTTAACAGTGGAATTCCCGTTGCGCTCTTAATGTTACCGTACTTGCTCACCCAAGATTGTTTTGACTTCCCTGTGTGCTGAGCTGTCCTTCCGACAGTCATTTCTGTTTCACAGTTTTCCTCCGGCCGTTTCGTCTTAGCTTTCCAGCTTTTCCTATTTATTTCATTCATCAGCGACTTGTATTTCTGTATTACGGAGTTTCCCGGAACATTTTCGTACTTCCTCCTTTCATCAATCATCTGAAGTATTTCTTCTGTTATACATGGTGTCATTGCAGTTACAATCTTTGTACCTACGTTTTCCTTCCCAGCTTCTGTGATGGCCCTATTTAGAGGTATCCATTCCTGTTCAACTGTACTGTTTACTGCACAATTCCTTATTGCTGTATCTTTAGCTTTAGATAACTACACGCGTATATATCATCAGTCCTTATCATCAGTCGTATCCCACTTCTTCATGTTGATTCTCTTTAATCTCTTAAACTGCAGCCTACTCTTCATCAAAACTACATTGTGCTCTGAATCTATATCAGCTCCTGAGTACGCCTTACAACCTAGTACCTGATTTCGGAATCGGTGTCTGACCATGACGTAATCTAATCGAAATCTTCCTTACTACACGGCCTTACCCAAGTATACCTACTTCTCTTGTGACTCTTGAACTGAGTATTCGCTATCATTAGTTGAAATTTATTACAGGAATTAGTCTTTCTCCGGTCTCATTCCTCGTTCCAAGCCCATAATCTCTTGTAACTGTTTCTTCTGCTCCTTCCCTACAACTGCATTCCAGTGCCCCATGATTATTAGATTTTCATCTTTCTTTATGTAGTGCAAAACCCTTTCAGTATCCCTATATACCTTCTCTATATCTTCATCTTCTGCTTGAGATGTCGGTATCTGTATGTGAGCCGTTTTTGTCGGTGTTGATTCGCTGTCGAGTCTGAGATTTCAGTAGAATGCCGCAGTGATCGTTTCCCCTTACAGGTGTTATCTGTTAGAGCTACACTATGACAGTCCAAAAAACAGAATCATCACCTTGTCCGATCATGGCTGTCCTTCACCTTTATCACCTCATCTTTACCTTGGGGTTTGTGACGTCGGTATGTATACCTGAACTAGCGTTGTCGGTATTGGTTTGCTGTCGATTCTGATAAGAACAACCCTATCACTGAACTGTTCACAGTAACACACTTTCTACCCTACATTCCTATTCATAAGGAATTCTACTTCCCTTACATCATTTTCTGCTGCTGTTGATATTACCCTGTACTCATCTGACCAGAAATCCTAGTTTTCTTAACATTTCACTTCACTGACCCCTACTATATCTAGATTGAAGCTTTGAATTTCCCTTTTCAGATTTTCTTGCTTCCGTAGCACGTTCAAGCTTCTAACAATCCTCTCCCAGACGAAAAGAACGTTATCCTTTCGTAGTGTATTCAATATTTCTTTCACGGTCACCTCCTCCTTGGCAGTTCTCTCCCGGAGATCCGAGTAGGGGACCAGCATTGCGAAAAATAAGAGAAAGCTGAAGATTTTCACCATGATATACAATTATTTAATGTTCTCCAGACTTTCAGTAGAGATTCTGATCATTTTAGAACTGATGGTGGGACATTGCTCAGAACAGTAATCATAGCGTGTTTGTACCCCGTATACATCCCTAATTATTCACTGACTGACTGAGGTGCACGTCCATCTTCCTAAGTAAGAGCACCAGTCGTCCAGGTCGAACATCAGGATTTTGCCCCAGAGTATGGTAGGGCTAACGCTATGAATCTTAAAACAAAAGCATTGTCCACCCATATGTGCCAGCAAGTCATTGAAGAGCGTTGGTTCTCGTTTTGATTTTAGCTGCTCCGTTTGAAGTATGCTGCTTTTAATTTATAGTTTTACCTAGCAATATTACTAGGTACATTGGCCTCTGAATCAGACTCCTGGATTCTAATTTGCCTATCTGCCTGTCTGTTGTGTAGGTGAAATGGAGATATTACTGCATTCTGAGGATTTGATCTGAGGTACCATTTCTTGAAATAATTATCCATAACTTTCATATCAGTAGATGAAATGATTTTAGCGACAGAAAAGTTGAAGCTGTTGGCCACCTAACAGACGTCATCAGCATACATAAATTTTCTTGAAGATGTTTCTGGCAAGTCGTGTGTTCACAGAATTGAAAAAAGGGTATCTGGAATAGGTCGTTGAGATAAACCATCGTTCAGGGAGAGGTTATACCCTTGCCGAAAAGCATTACAAGTATTTTAGAAGAATTTGCATATTAAAATCTGTTGGCCAATGTGCAGATTCGCGGAAACGTTGACTGCGTTACATGTTATTACGCCGCAAACAACAGTAACTATTGTCTTTGTTGCCTTTTGCTAGTGATAATTATTTAAGCAGAAGTGAGTAGATTATAATACAAACCACTGTGTCAAGATCGCCGAATGATTACAAATATTAGCATTACAAGTTTCAACAAATTATTGCCATCTTAAGATGTGGCAATTAATCAACAGACAGTTTCGTCATGATTTATAAACTCTAGTTATATACATACCGAACATCAAGGAAATAAAGTATATCTATAAAATATGTATCATGCTGGGATATGATAAACGAAGACACTCTCTTAATATAAGAAGACAGTGTTTTTCACTATCTGACAGCATGTTACTTATTTTATTTACGTATTTGATACCATTTTTTTGATGTCCAGTATGCATATATGCAGAATTTCCATCATGACGAAATTGTTCTTCGATTAATTTTCTGAAACTGGTAAATATTTGTATTGGTTAGGCGACCTTGACGAAGGTCTAATAATATTATGTCTAATAATATTATTATTATTAAAATCTCTGTTGACCATTTCCGAAATTCTTATACGCTGAATGAAACTAGCTACAAAACGCAATCTCCTTTTTCCATATTTTTTGCACACCTACATTGATTGTTTAAAATGTCTTCTGCCTTCGCCCTGAGAAGTCCTTAAGCTCTGAATTTTCAATTCAACACCGTAGGGGACTGGAGTAATTGTTCTGTAGCTGTTTTCAGACTAATAGATAGATACATCGGGGGAAATGCCTGGGTAACAACGTATCTATCAATAGAATCGCTGTGAACTACTACCATTTCAACTTCTCATCCCTGAACCGAATATTTATCAATATACTAGCTAATGTCAATAGAAAAGAGCCTGTGTAAGCGTACACGTTGAAACTCAGACAAATTAAACTTAGACGCACAGAATACGTAATTAATGGGAGTGAAATTCCCTAGTAATCATTTTTCAGATTAGATTGTTTTCATTCCTGAATAAGCATTGACATATTTGGCTTGAGTTAGTTTCAGTGCATATCATCTCAGAAAATTTGTACACCTAGGATGAGACATATTTAAAGGTGAGACATTTTTTCGCTATGAGGTGGGAATATGTTCATAAATATGAATATTCAAGCATGTAATTGTAAGTAAATGTAGTAAAGCAATGAAGTGATAGTATATGTAGTTACTCACTGTAAATAATGTGTTAAGTATATTCACCATTCACGCATGTTCCTGTAGTGCAGTCTGTATTAAAAATTCTAAGATGAGGTTCCAGGAGACGAATTTAGACTCCTATCATGTGAGAGATTCTGTTTCTCTTTCTGGCTCTGCATGGTCTGTAATTTATGAAAGGTGCAGTAATCAACATTTTCACGCAGGTCATCAAGGTAACGTGCTTAGCAAAGTATGCACCAGCCAGCTGCTGCCATCAACCGCGCAGCTGAGCGTTCTGCACACCAACTAACCCCGACAGGCAAGCAGTGACAATCTAGCTCTTTTATTGGCTTCATCTTATGCTGAGACGTGATTTCTCTACAGTAATGCGTTAGAAACTCTACAATTCTTAGTGGTACACTGGCTTCCCCGTCGGCCTTTTCTCTTTCTTCCACCATGTCATGGGTGTGATGCGGGTTTCCGCACGGTAGGGGCTGTGTGTCTACCAGTAAGGTACTACTGCGGTTTAATGTGTGTTCAGCTACTGGGCCTTGATTTGGCGTTCTCACATCACCGTTCTCCGTCCTTCGTTCTGCAGAATGGTATGACAGTAAGAGTTTCTGTATCAATTGGAGAAATGATAAATTTCGTTGCGGTGAGAATGGCTGTAAATTGCTTAGAGCACATGAAAGCTTTTATATATTGCCAAAAGCTGTTATAAAGATTGCATCTACAGTTATATAAGGTATGCTGATGTATTTCCTCAATGAAGGGGTAAACAGCCTGACAAGACACTGAAATGCCGTATTCAGCGAGCAGCTGCATGTAACGTTGCATAGCTAACGACCAGCACAAGGTGCAACTGTAGTTTTTAACTTTCAATAGAGACAACACACTTCAAGCTGCAAGTAAAAGACTGCGCTGCGTATAGAGACCAGCGTACGTCGTTACTTTTAGTTGAAAAATTCGCAGTGTACCCACGCAAACTGCAATACACACGCACCGACACACGCGACATTACACAAGAGTGGTGACACCGGCCACTGGGCGGTTGACAGAAGCGACAGTCGTTAAAAAAACATTTCTGTATGCACAAACAGCAATTAAAGCTCATAACAGCAGGATTATCCTATTTAGGAGCAAGAAAACTTGACAGATACTGAAAGCTTCATGCCTCGACTGTAAAATTACTCCGTTGTTGATCCGAGAGCAATGACCAACCGAACATTGTAAGAGACTACTCAGTGACTTTGTTGAGTTCCAACTATAACATTTCAAACAATTAGTACACTTCATGAACAATAGCAGCTCGAAGAGATAACAACTTCGTCCATTATAACGCGGCGAAGAAGAATGAATAAAACATTTTTTTTTATTTCACAAGGGAGAAAACGAAATTTGGCAGCTGATTTGTAAAGATGACATGCATCGCTGTAGAGGATTCTGACAGTAATTTAATATCGACATTCGCGACGATCACTGCCAATATCCGACCGGTCGGAAAGAGAACCAAGAAAGAAAACTATTAGCTCTGTTGACAACTGACTGATCTCTTTGCAACGAAGATGCACGTCTACATGTATACTGCAGAAACCATGTTACGGCGTCGCACTGGATTCTTCCGGTAACACTACCTTTTTATCTCATTCCTGTTCCATTCATGACTGACGTGTGGGACAATTTACTGTGATTTTCTTTTTCTTTTTCGCCATGATCTTTTCGCGAGTCGTGTGTGGGAGGAACTAGCATGTTTTTGTTGTTGTTACTTAAACTCTCAGATTTCAACAGTAGATATTTAGATAGGAACTGGGAATAGTGATCATGTAGCATCTTAGCAGTAGTGATTACCGATGTGTGTTGGAGACAAGAACTGTAAGCTGATTCCAAAGATTATGATGGATGCTGTGTCACATTTACGAAGGCTGTGATGTTAGAAAGCTTCTTAGTATCTTAAAATGGCCTCTAATAAGCTAATGTGTTAAAAATTTGTAGTCTCTGCAGAACCATGATTTTGATCTTAAACAACTCCACACTAGCTGCTTTTTGACTTTAAACAAGTCAGTAAGGGGTGTGTGGTTGCTTAAAATAAATATTCCAAGATCTTGTGAGACTATTCAACTGCCGTGCCGCAGCGAGTGTTGTAGTGAACACCCCTAACTGTGTTGCGAAATCGTGTGTGGTGACTGCAACTCAACAAGGCCCTGGAGCCCCCACAGGGTTCGTGAGGCTACTTAGCACCATTCTTAATCAAAATTTAACACAAATCACTTTAATAGACACTGCTGTCCCGTAACTGGAAAAGAGTAACTTATCCGACAAAAATTGATGCTACTTTCCATTCGGATATGCTCGAGATGTAAATCTGATACAAAGTATATAGTGGCTGATTGTAATCTAGACAAACGTAAAATTCTGTATGGAATGTAAAAATATAGTTGCCTTTTATTATAAGCTTTATTACGAGGGCAGTTCAATAAGTAATGCAACACATTTTTTTTCTCGGCCAATTTTGGTTGAAAAAACCGGAAATTTCTTGTGGAATATTTTCAAACATTCCCGCTTCGTCTCGTATAGTTTCATTGACTTCCGACAGGTGGCAGCGCTGTACGGAGCTGTTAAAGTGGCGTCTGTAACGGATGTGCGTTGCAAACAACGGGTAGTGATCGAGTTTCTTTTGGCGGAAAACCAGGGCATCTCAGATATTCATAGGCGCTTGCAGAATGTCTACGGTGATCTGGCAGTGGACAAAAGCACGGTGAGTCGTTGGGCAAAGCGTGTGTCATCATCGCCGCAAGGTCAAGCAAGACTGTCTGATCTCCCGCGTGCGGGCCGGCCGTGCACAGCTGTGACTCCTGCAATGGCGGAGCGCGCGAACACACTCGTTCGAGATGATCGACGGATCACCATCAAACAACTCAGTGCTCAACTTGACATCTCTGTTGGTAGTGCTGTCACAATTGTTCACCAGTTGGGATATACAAAAGGTTTGTTCCCGCTGGGTCCCTCGTTGTCTAACCGAACACCATAAAGAGCAAAGGAGAACTATCTGTGCGGAATTGCTTGCTCGTCATGTGGCTGAGGGTGACAATTTCTTGTCAAAGATTGTTACAGGCGATGAAACATGGGTTCATCACTTCGAACCTGAAATAAAACGGCAATCAATGGAGTGGCGCCACACCCACTCCCCTACCAAGAAAAAGTTTAAAGCCATACCCTCATCCGGTAAAGTCATGATTACAGTCTTCTGGGACGCTGAAGGGGTTATTCTGTTCGATGTCCTTCCCCATGGTCAAACGATCAACTCTGAAGTGTATTGTGCTACTCTTCAGAAATTGAAGAAACGACTTCAGCGTGTTCGTAGGCACAAAAATCTGAACGAACTTCTCCTTCTTCATGACAACGCAAGACCTCACACAAGTCTTCGCACCCGAGAGGAGCTCACAAAACTTCAGTGGACTGTTCTTCCTCATGCACCCTACAGCCCCGATCTCGCACCGTCGGATTTCCATATGTTTGGCCCAATGAAGGCCGCAATCCGTGGGAGGCACTACACGGATGATGAAGAAGTTATTGATGCAGTACGACGTTGGCTCCGACATCGACCAGTGGAATGGTACCGTGCAGGCATACAGGCCCTCATTTCAAGGTGGCGTAAGGCCGTAGCACTGAATGGAGATTACGTTGAAAAATAGTGTTGTGTAGCTAAAAGATTGGGGAATAACCCGGTGTATTTCAATGCTGAATAAAACAACCCCTGTTTCAGAAAAAAAAGTGTTGCATTATTTATTGAACTGCCCTCGTATTTGCTACTGGAACCAGTTCTCTTATACAATTAGCTGCAATGAACGACTTTTGGGCTAAACGACTTCAGCCCCGCTTGTAAGTGACAGATCTCGATTTATTACAAGGATTCTTGAGTATAAGGTTTGTCTTCGAAATAGTGTAGTTAGAATGTGTGTAGTTCAATACTCCTAAAGGGTGTGCAATATGTTTGCTTTGCGACTAAAGCGGGCGTCGTGCATGTACAAAGAGGAGTAGCGTGAATGGTCATATGGGTTTCTGGCTCGCGGAAAACTGGAACGTAACTGCATAGAAATCTCTAGTGGTTGACTGCGATCAACCCCGAAGTTGTCCCCGTACGGACTGTGAAGATAATTCTTCCTTAAGTCAGTATTTTGATAGACTTCACACTGCCATCCACCTTTTCATAGCTTGCCCTAGCCTTTTCTTCTGTAAATAGCCACTACATCCAGCGTCTGTTGTCTGTTTGTCGTCTCCTAGTCTGCATGCTCCTTCCAGCGCGATGTTAGCTATTCCAGTGTGCCTGTACGTACAGGGTAGCCCTATGGCAAAGGCTTAGTAAGAATTCACCCCCTTGATGGATCCGTGAAAGAATTCTGATAGTGAAGGCAATAAGAAATATCTTGTGCCATCACCTTTTTATATTTATATGTTTTATTTAGAGTACCGCATGTGTTATGACTTTTTGACTCACAAGAAATAGAAATATTACTGAACTACTGCAGGTCAACATTTCAACACAGCTATCCAGCTTAATGTCATATGAATACTATTCGGAAAGTGAGGAACGATCGGTCGCGAAATGGAAACCACTGCGAAAATCAGACGAGATTTTTCACAGACGTTTTGGGCAGTGTCTCCTGTATGCCCGTCGATCGCATCAAGACGCTCTTGTCAGTTGTGAGCGCACTGTGAGTGAGTAAAGGTGCCTAGAACAACAATGTCTCCCGCCAAGTAGGAGGGCGTGCTGAGAGGCTTCGCCTTAATGAATGCAGCCCACCTAACGCAACTGCCACGCACTTCCTTCTTCATGGCAATTCTCAGCCGCACTCTGCAGGGGCAGTGAAGACGCTCCTGTAGTCTTTCCGATGGGAAGTGTTCGATCACCCACTACACAGCCCTAATTCACTCGTCCTGAGTATCATCTCTGTTCACATCAAACACTACATACGAAGACAACACTTGGGCGCAGGCTATGCGCTATAGACCAGCGTAGAGAATTATCGGAAAGCACAGGTGGCTGCCTTCTATGACGTTGGTGTTGGAAATTTGGTATAACTCTCCGACAAAAGTCCAAGTCGGAGCGGTGACTATGTAGAGAAGTACCTGGAAGGTGTAGCTAAATGCGCAAAGAAAACACTTCTATTTCGCGACCTATCGTTCCTTACTATCCGAACAACCATTGTACAAATGACAACAGCTACACACGAATACAGGTTACTTTATGTAGTTTATCACATCACTCCTCGTTGTCGCGAAATCTTCGAAAGTAGCCTTGTAGGCACGGGCGGGACATGTTGACACAGCATGAGCAACCCTCTGTCTTTCCGCACCACAGTCACAACATGGTAATGAATATTTCTCCATTTGCGTATAGTGTCTTTCGCGTCTTGTGTATCCCGTTCGGATGCAGTTCAGAGTACCAAGAATGCGCGAAGTTGGTCAAATCCAGAGAGTTTCTCTTAGGACAGTTTCAAGCACTGTGGAGGATACTTTTGTTGCCAGCAGACGTTTCCATTCATGCACGGCATTGAATGCAGTTTCCGTAAGAGTCTTAGGTGTTATAATAGAGGGATAGCTTGACCTTAATCGTTTTCGCTCAACAGGGAATACACCGTTCAATACATATTTATAATTTGAAGAGCATGACTGTAAATGTAGGATCCTATATTTTGCCGGAAAAGTCATTCAGTGTACATAATTGCTTTAGATTATATTAAAATTTTTCTTAAGTTTTCTTTTTGTTTCACTTTGTCCGTCCCCATACGCTTATGAAGTGATGAATAAATAAACGGAAAAAGCAGTTCTCACGTTGTGTTACATATAGTATGACAATGAATAGAATGTAAAATCTTGGAACAGAGAAGTGTAGGATTTTAGCATTTCCTGAAAATCGCTCCCGATCGTTTTAGACATCATGCAGAAGGTGACCGACGACCAACATGTGATCCCTCCCATCTAGTTACACAGCTATAGGCAACTATACCTTCATGGATAACTTACAGGAGTTATTGCTTCCTTCAGTCAGCCAATCACGAAAGAAGTCTGTTTAGTATGACAACGCTGTGCTTTAGAATGCTATTAGGTTTTTAGGTGTTCAGGGCTTTTTAATTAAGTCTGTAAGATACCAAAATTTTATTCATTTAATAGTCATTTGATACTGAGACGAAAAATGTTGAAAAGGGTCATGCGAGTAAGTAAAAAGAAAGATATCGTAAGAGTTCTGTGGGAGCTTAATTCATTTTATCCTGGAGTAACGTATTCTAGGTGATATTTGGCTAAAGTTATTGCACGAATATTAAATTTTCGCTAAAGTTACTGCACGAACAGATTCTTCGATTTTCCATAGATAAACAAAGCGGTACAGTTTTCCCTCGTCTCCAGGGATAACACATCTCGACCGAGCTATACATGAGAGGCAACTGTAATGAAATATGGTGCAAACTAGCATCCATGCTAACGAGAAAATGAACGTTCTACAATTTCTACAAATATCTGGGAGGTAACTGACCGTTCTATCTGCCGTCTACTTTCTGCTTCACTCCTGCATTTAGTAAGCATAATGTTACGTTCAGTAATGTACATTAATACATCGAAAGTTCTTTGCTAACGCACCTGTAATTTTTTGCTCTTCTTGTTTTACGAAGTTACGTTACGTGGAAAATCTAAGGTAGTCTCAGAGAAAGTGAATAACAACAACTAGCTAATTTTCAGTGTGTTATGATTATTTTATTATACAATAACCGATAAAAATACTATCATTGGCATAGTTTTTGGTATATGCAAGTTGTCTAGCATTGTGGGAATGCAACTGATTTCACCAGTGAGATGTGTAAAGATCACCTCAATCTTCTTGGATCTCATTCATTTGCTGTTAACATATGCCACCAAGCTGTCCTCGGGATGCTCCTTGCCCACACGTTTCCTTCAGTGTTAATGCACGTGTAATTCTGGTCACTTTAATCTGGACTAGGGTCATCTAATAAATACGTCGTCGGTAATCGAAAAATTTTGCCAAATAAAATTTCAAAGAGTAGAGGGAATGAATAAGATTGCATCTTGTTGCTGAAATTACTACTGCTTATAAGGAGAAGTTACTAAAAATTGAAATATACCTTCTATAATACAACATATATTACAGAACATAAGACAAACCTAACAACAAATGTTAAAAAATGTTACGCGAAAATTTGCACTTAGGGAAAACACAATGAAAACTAAATAACTTACTGAGCATATTACAGTCCACACTGCAGCATTATTTTAAAAATAACTTCTTCCGTGTGTTAATAAACAAACTGTTACGTGTGTCGTAGCAAATAGCAAAACAGTTCACTGTTGATGACGCTGCATCGCTACATAATAACTTCCAAGGTGTTTCACTACATTTTCTTCAATGTAATTGGAAGGGTATAAGAGCCGTTGCTAAATTAAATTTAGTGACACTAAACACTTAATGAAAAGCTTCTTAATACTTTTTCATTCATTGTTCCCATTCATTGCACGGAAGTATGCGGAAGAGTGAATGAAGTTACTGTTATTCTTCTCTGTAAGAAGGGTAGAAAAAGAGACTTCATTGATTAGCCTGACATCTACATCTACATCATACTCCGCAAGTGACCTAATGGTGTGTGGTGGAGGGTACTTTTCGTACCACTAACTATGATCTGTAACATGTTATGTCGACTACAATTGTCTTTGGTGACTGCAGCTGTTCGCTTTAAGGAAAAACACTTTTCTGAACTAAGGAACCCTTCCTCTGCCTATATGATCCATCCACCCAGTAATAAACAAAGCTACATTGAACTTTTTGTGAACGCTCCAGTAGCCGGCCGAAGTGGCCGTGCGGTTAAAGGCGCTGCAGTCTGGAACCGCAAAACCGCTACGGTCGCAGGTTCGAATCCTGCCTCGGGCATGGATGTTTGTGATGTCCTTAGGTTAGTTAGGTTTAACTAGTTCTAAGTTCTAGGGGACTAATGACCTCAGCAGTTGAGTCCCATAGTGCTCAGAGCCATTTGAACCATTTGAACGCTCCAGCGTACTGAACTAGATATCTCTTATTGGAATTATCTCACATTTGTGGGTAGTGTAACTACTTCTCATTGGTTAGATAGAGTAATAGTGGAAGTAAACCCGAGCAGTAAACGGGAGTCTTGCGAACCAAGTATCTTTAGTTGAGCGCCCATTCTATGTTAAAGCTAGAAGTTTAATTCAAAGGTGGAAAGTGTCAATTATTCCATTATACACCATAAACGCCGACTCGCGTGGCGTAATATGTGTGCAATGTGCATGGCTCCTTTTAGGTTAACGGAACGACGTATCCCGAAACGTAACGCCGTTGCACGAGAAATGAACTGTTAAAACAAGTCACATATCAAATATAGATTGAATGAGTATATTAAAAACTAGTTATTAACTAATGAAACGTCCGCAACCAAATTCCAGAAATGGACCCTCTCCAAGAATGTGTAATAATGGGAAGTGAGAGTTGATTGAAATCTGAAATAGAAAGCAAGTAATTATTCAACACCAAGTGGAACACAATCTGAAAAAATACCCAGAAAACGGAAAATTGTAGCAAGAAAAACAAACATGACGTCTGTCAAGGTCCAGAACCAGTTACAATGAGTGTACCTTGCGTTGGTGCATACCTGGGTATATCTACGCGCTACCAGATTCGTAAACATTAGTTGTAGAGTTATCCAAAGCTACTTTATTGGTAACATCACAGGAATTTCCCGATGATACGGTATTCGTGGAAGATAGTTTAACCAACCCAGAATTGACTGACAAAATATGAACGTTTCTTAAGGTGATACGGGCAGATGGTAATGCGAATTAACTCTGAACTTATCAACAGTCAACTATCTCGTACTGCAGTTGTCCACACGCAGCTATGACAGTATTACAGTAATGGTGGTCACCAAAGGCAAAAGGATCATTGAGAAAGCTCGGAGAGTAATTTGATTTGCGTAAACAGACTGATAGTGATTAACATCCCACAGAAGAGGAAACTTGAACACTTACATCAATGCCTGCAAACGTACAAGATTTACACATATTGTTGGGCCGATCTAACGTTGAAATTTGGAATATTAGAGCCGGCCGAAGTGGCCGTGCTGTTAAAGGCGCTGCAGTCTGGCACCGCAAGACCGCTACGGTCGCAGGTTCGAATCCTGCCTCGGGCATGGATGTTTGTGATGTCCTTAGGTTAGTTAGGTTTAACTAGTTCTAAGTTCTAGGGGACTAACGACCTCAGCAGTTGAGTCCCATAGTGCTCAGAGCCATTTGAACCATTTTTTGGAATATTAGAAACCAAGAACGATTAATGTGAAACACTTTATTTCATGACCAGCTGTGGTTTCCAGATTCTCAGATTCTCAGAAATCTAACAATTCATCAGCCTCTTTGGACAAACTGAGAACATGGAGCATGTTCTAAGTATGTCGACAGATTCTCAGAAATCTAACAATTCATCAGCCTCTTTGGACAAACTGAGAACATGGAGCATGTTCTAAGTATGTCGACGAGACTGATTTGTAGTTATATTTATGGAATATCTGAGAATATGAAGATATATTGGTTTCAAATATTACAAACATATAAGAGTTGTACTTAATCATACTATGTATGGATATATATGTACCCAGTAAGGCAATAAAAGACGTCTAAGACCGACCTTTGTTCAACAATATCATCCGGAGAATGACGCGGAAACAGAGATTGTTGTATTATAGGTACTAAAGTGAGGGTACGAAATCCGATAGAAAACCTTTTATGTAATTAATTCTTGAGATTTTCATTAAGCATACAGCAAAGTGACTCCCTCAGGAAAGCTGTCTCGCGACATGGTAGAAAGTTGTAATGCGATATTCAGTCGACGAATGGACTACTTAAATTGTTCTGTGGAAGCTGAAGACGAATGAAATTATAACAAATTTCTCATTTAAAACTGTGTTTATGTCCCAGAGGATCAGTACGACAGTAACGTTTGACCGTTCCGCAGAAACGAGACATACTGAAGCGACCACGCCTTTGTGCAGAGAGAATTCACAGTGAACAAGGCATCAAAAAGGATTTCTGTAAGGTACCGCATGCAGAACGTAGCGGAACTATTGCTTTTCCGAGTTCATGTTTGTAGAGAACCTCTCGCACATCGAACTGTTCTTCATGACTGGAAAATAGCTGCTTATGCAAAGGGCGATAGAACGGATTCACACCAGTACGTAAAACGTCTGTCTGTTCCTGAAACAGAACGTACCGTATCCCCACTCGATATGGTGCTGACAGTGGATGCAGATAAATGCCAACTTCCTAGATCTCTAAAAGGCGCCTTACACGGTACCACAATGTCAACGGATGATTCAGATACGACCATACAGATTATCTTCAGATATGCAATATCATCTCAGAACTATCCGGACATGTCTTTGTGATACGGAGTTAAATAGTAAATGTCACGAGAGGTGATCAATTAATATAAAAGGAGGCGGAGATATTGTGTTGTGAGTAGAGAAGAGGTAACAGTAAAACGAGTCGATCAGTACAGCCGAGTGACTTCGAACGTGGACTTGTCATTGGGAGTCACCTGACTAACGATTGCATCAGGGACATTTCAACGTTTCAAAAAGTGCCGAAGTCGGCTGCTGGTGATGTCACTGCTAAGTGAAAACGAGGAGAAACAAAGAAAATTAAAACAAGAAGAGGCAGACGTCATGCACTGATGGCCAGGGACCGACGAACATTGCAGAGGTTCGTTGTAAAAAATCGAATGGTATCAGTGGAGGAAATCTCTCGTGAGGTCCTAAGTGCTACCAGAAGCCCACCAGTACAATGACTGTACGTAAGGAGTTTGTTACAGTATTTGCGGTATTTTTCGTGGTTAGAGTGTTGTTCCCTTACCGCACTTAGAAAACACTGGATGCAGAAGGATACGAACACACTTTACAGTATTGTGTACCACGTACTGTACAGGAAAAGTGTGGAGACGATGACTGTTTATGTCAGCGTCAACCATAATGCAGCATTTTTGAGGAAACTGTGGATAATAACATTCCCGAAGTGAGCTGGCCAGCACATAGTCGCTACCCGAACAAAATGGTACGCCGTTGGAATGAGTTAAAATGTCGATTTCGCTCCGGACCTAACCTTCCAGCATAACTGTTTTCTCTGCTTTCGGCTCTTGGTGTAGAAGGGCATGTGATGTCAACACAATACATACAGCACGTCATTGAGGTGACCCCATCAGAATTTAAGCCATCATAAAGGCGAAGCGTGGACACCACGTACTGATGTTCATTAAACGGTGCGAGGATGCTTTTGATCATATGATATATACGATTGTTCAAGAAATATTTAACTGCATGTTTTGAAAAGAAATGAAATTCATGTCGTGTGTACCTCGAGGAAGTATAATATACGTAAAATCACAGGAGGAAACTCCACTTCAAGAAAAGCGAACCATAGTTTGAGAGGAAATCACGACAGCTGGCATCGAAAGGTTTGAGAAATGCAGTACTAAAGTGCTCACGTCGTAATAAATCGGTAATGCCCATACAAAATTATAACGGAAGTTCTTAGTTAACTTAAATGAGAATTTTTTGAACAAAGAGCTATGTCGTTCTCGTGAAACTTTGCTGGGAACACATAAGGAATCAGTATACAAAAATTACTATGCTGTTGCTATGCCGTAATAGTATATCGCGTGCGTGGATCATGGGAAAGATAAGAGTAGGGCACCCATCGAGCAGTAGGTACAGTCTTTTTCCCCTTGCTTAATAGGCGAATGGAACTGTACAGAAGCTTTCTAAGTACCGTTCTCGATACATTCTACACTTGCTTGCCGCTTCTATGGAGATATCTGACATTAACGAGTAGATGAGTTAATTCAAATGTATGCACTGCCGAGGTACATGTTTTAACGGCTCTGTGAGCCATCACCAAAGATGGACGGCAGAGCAGAGAAAACAACAATGAGAAAGAATTAAAATCTGCTGGAGAAGTCCCTTTGAAATAATTATTTAAAGCTAACGATAAAGAAATAACTTTTCAGGAGGGCCTTAAAAGTGTTGGCGCAATTCGTACCCAGTCGTCTATGATTTATGCCTCATAGGCAAATTATGGTCTTCCCGAAACGGTTCATATGAATGCCTAGAAGGTTGTTTCATGTACGTCACAACCGATGTCCTTTGCCATTCGTATCGAATCCGACTCTGGAATCCAATGACTGTACAAAATTTCGTTCATAAGGCATCTGCAACTGAGCATCGCGAAACTAGGAGATGGAGGATGACACCAAATATTTATGTTTATTTGTATTATAACAATCCCCCACTGTACGATTGTCAACGTTCGATCGTTACAGGAGATTGTGGCTATCACACTATTCTTACCATATTTAATGAGAGCTTTGCCACCATATTTATACTGAGTGACCAATGTGGCTCTCGCAAAGGTGAAGAGGGATATTCTCTGCACACTGATGTTACTGCCATCTAGTTGTGTGATGTTGAAGCACAGAGTGACTCAGGAACAGCATCTACGAAATTTTGCGTTTACCACTGGCTATGCAATTAAAAATGCTGATGACAATTAGTGTTCTAGTTATAATTCACATACTCATTCACAGATTCATCCAAGTTTTGTTATACTTCTGCTTGAATACTCTTGCGTAGTCCTTCTGAATACTCAAGTAGAATATTCACTACGGAGCTTTGCTACTGCTACCTAGTAGTGTGATGATCAAGCACAGACGTGTATATAACTAATTGCAGATTCAAGCGTCTACATAATAACAGGAACTCAAATTAGTCGGTACTGCCGTAATAAAGCAAACTGTCTTCATAAAATTCTACCAATTTTTATTATGAACTTTCGTATTAAAATCCACGCAAAGTGAATAATTCTTCCTTCTGAGAGCTAAAGCAGAATATTCTATGTCTATCATTACTGCTGTCATCTAGTGGTATGTCGGACTACTGTAGAGCTACTTCCGCTACTGAATCGTAAAAACTCTTTGCTTATCCAGTCGTTATTAGCCGTTAATTGTTCACACCGTTGGGTCTTCAAAGCTATATCTATGTCTACCATTACTGTTGCCATCTAGTGTTACGTCGGACTAGTGTAGAGCTAGTTCCGCTATTGATTCTTAAGGATTCTTTGCTTACCAAATCGTTATTAGCTGTCAATCACACACACCGTTGGGTATCCAAAGCTACTTTCTTTTTTTGTAACCAATAATGAGTCGAAGGTTGTTCCTTAACTTTGGTATCACGTTTCACGGGTTTCATCATGAGTACCCATGTCTGAGAGAACCGAATGTTGGAAAGACCCAGAGATGTTCATGAAATTATATTGTTATTAAGCAACTGTATTCTCGATATTAGTTATATCCCTACAACACAGATAAATCAACATTTTACTTTATCACAAGGAAAGTCTTTACCACAAAAAAAAGCATCTTTTACAGTTACACGGTTTCACGGACTTTATACTGTAATATAACTTACTATGCTTTCAGTGAATAGTAACTGATCTAAATAAACCTGACAGATAAGTACTGTAGGTATTGAAGCTTCCTTTAGCATGACCGTCACTCCATACAGATTGTACATTCTTGGAGTACAGATTTTCCCATGAATTATACACGTGGAAAAAAGGAAGGCATACTTCATAAACAGTCTTCTTCTTTTTCACCTCATGTATTGGGCAAAGTGCCTGTTACTGTACTCCATCTCCTGAATGGTCTTCCCACATTTCTTCTTCCGGAGTATTTACAGCTAACAGAATCTAAATTTCGTTTACTACACATGAATGGTCACAGTTTTTCTATGTCACCAGACGACCGGTTTCCGTATATAATGACCAATTTCAGATCTGTTCTTCAAAAGCATGCTGTAATATACCATAGAGGCACCGTCAAGTAGTGAGCACAAAATCAGCGCCAACATCGTCAAATATACACAAATAATAGCATACACAAGAGTCATCTCGTCAGCTGCTGCTCAGCGATAGCATCACATGTTTACGATGTCATCTAAGTCTTCTCTGATACAAATGTCACTTTCATATAATACTGTGCTCTTGCTGTAGTCTCAAGAGATTGATTCTGAGTTACATCTTATATTTACATGTAACATTTGAGTATCTTCACACTGTAGTTAGAATACATACCTCATTTCAAAGTATATTTCTAAGTGCTCCAGTCTCTTTTATAGTGGCCTGAAGACTGTTCTTCACTGATTACTTCACAGTGTCATTCACAAGATGTGATCCTTATTTTCTATTTTAAAAGAATGCATGTAATAAAAATGTAGTTCCGATGCTCGCTTTGAGACAAAGTTTATAAGGAAATGTTTATTTTTCTTAAAAACTAATATATATCTTCGGATGTACGTAAGTAATACAGGTATAGAAAAATAATAAAGTAAACTTCTAAAAATTCCTTTATTTTTGAAATTAAATTAAGGAACTGAAATTTGGTTAAAGAAAAAGAATATACAAGGAGTGATCAAGAAGTTTCCGCCTAAGGGCGTTTGATGCCGCTATGGAAGCACCGATAGTTAACAAGGGGTTAGTGTGGCACTCGTACGGCAACTTTTTGATCACATGTTATATGATGGAAGAAAACAAGTTAATTTTTGGCGTGACTGTGCTGCGTCTGTGTCTTGAGTCAACATCTGCAAAATCACATTCAGGTTCATCGGGGCAGTTTCCTTCAATGTAGTGCACTTTTCTTCCTTTTGGAAATTACGTCTGTCGCATGTGAATTATTATCACAAGCAACCTCAAATCGTACGAGCCAATTCTTTCACTTCACATCTTGCGGCTGACTGTATAATTCAACAGTGAGATAATATGACGAACACGTTCAGTCTACATCTCATAAACATCTGTCATCTCTCGATATTAACATTAAAATGCAGCTTTTGTTTACAAAATGAATATTTAGTCTATGGAAAAAGTAGTTAAAAGCGAAGAGAGTGATATAGATTCACGGTTTTAATATTGGAGACGTTTCTTGTGTTAATGCAGTATATATATTCTTTCAATGATGTTAATTCTTTGGGGCTGGGAATTGACGCTCAGAATACTGACGACGTTAGTCAGTGCGGAGAGAACATTTCAGCTGCTTTTTTAAACAAGTTGCAGAATGTAAGCTAGTAAATTCGTGGTCGAAAAAAGTGTATTCCACATCAGTTTAAATTGTAAATATTCTAACAGTTAATACTCTTTTGCACATCTTTTATTCTATATAGCAATGAATTTTGGAAAAAAATAGAAGTAGGCAGAATTGATGAATGAAGAGCTTCTACAAGTATATGGATTTCCTCCGTCAATTGATGTGAATATTGCGACGGTTACTTCACACATGACGTAGATGATTTTCTCCAAGTTTTTATCCCACCTGTAAAGATGTCGTTTTTGAGATTTTTGCGGACGTTTGGTTTCACTGTTTACGGTGCTTTTCCAAAATTTTACCAACTCTTTTCTTTATAAATGACGTTCGAAGTATTTATAATTTTTATTTTGAATATAAAGTAAAGTCCTCACCTTAGGGTATCTAATTCCGAGTCAGCTGCATGGTCTCATCGCGAATCTGAGTTTTCTTAATCTTGACTGTGTTACTGCCAAAAAATTTGCGTTGTGTTGAAATAACGCAAATGTAACACCACCTTTCTATATGTTCCCTTGTAACAAACAATTACCACTAGTAGGGACTACGGAGGAGCATCGCTGAAATTTGGAGTGTTCTCAGTTGTTTAGAGCATTTATCCACTTACAAATTACTGTCATATGCAGCTCAGTGTCTGAAGTGCGTTTCTAAAATTCTAGTTTTATTTGGATGTATATGTATTTTATTTTGAAAGAATTTTGTTTAAAGCTGTATGGTATTATACAGCTGTTTAACCCTTACGAATATTTTCCACATACAACTAATGCAAATATTAAGTTCTTGTTTTGTGGGAGAGTAGGTTACTGTATCATATAGTTTCAGTATGAGATATGTACCAAGAGTTGTGTTATAACATGCGAACATTCGAGATTTAAGTCGAATTGACATGTCTACATGCCACACGCTCTTAGAAGACAGTTTTTCAACCACATGTGATGGAGGAAACATATGTATAACTTATATGCGAAGGACATGAATTTGTAGCCGAACGCAGTTCTTCCACCACCTTCGCAAGGACGAAACTCCCAAGTACGTCTGGCAGATAGTTTAGCAAAATAATTTAGTAAATATTTTAAACAGAGAATCAGTAGCAAAGGTAAGACTGTTTGATACCAACAGATTCGGTAGCTGCATCTCTGTGAGTGCGTTAACGCTATACTGTAATTAATTCAAGTATCTTATTGTGTGTGTACCTTAATGTGAAAGTTTTCGACTGTAATGTTTTCAAAATCCTACCTCAAGCATTATTGTACAAAAGCTTCGAAGAACTGAAAACTTTTCTAAATGGCAGACTTTGGAAACTTCTGCAAAGCAATAAAGCGTTTTGTTTTTTGTTTTTCTTCTTTTTTTTTTGGAGGGGGGGTCACTGAATGCTTTATTCTGTGCTCTGTATGTCTCAAATTATGTCTGATCTTCGCAAAAAGTATGTTCTTTATCTTGAGACCGCTCCTCTTGTATCTGTACACAATCAAATCATGACACCTCGATTTATTTCTGTACACCTTTGATGAAAATTACTAACTGCATTTTACTCGGTGTTAGGCAGTCCAGCGTCTCTGAACTTCTCAGAATTATGGGCTGAAGAAATATCATTCTCTGAGCCGTAACTCGTCTAAATTATGATCATTAAGTAATTTTTCGGAAGTGAAAGACATATAATCGCTGGGTGAATTTGGTGACTTTGTTCTTCGCATTTCTAATAGCACTCACTTACCTGACGTAAATACCATTTCTACAAGTCACCTATCGAATATTGTTGAAAATTTAAATTACGTTTTAGCACTGAAGGTGTTCTTTGAATGTCATTTACCCCTTACACCTATCCAATAAACTAACGGAGAACTCGAGAATCGGCCAACCTGGTCTTTTTCCTGAAACTATTGCACTCGCACAGAATTCTTCCATTCAACTCCAGTCAAACGTATGCCGTCCCTACAACTAAATGTATGTTAGCATTTCACTTTAAACCAAGGGCGCCTATACTCCGGTGGAAAGAGGGGACACGGCCATCCTTAGCTCTCAGGAAAGGGAAAAAAATTAGTGTACTCAGGTGGTTTTCTTCCAGCTAAATGATTTAAAAGTTGGTATGCACAGGTTTTTAATAAGATAAAAACTGGATACTTTTATGGCTGCTTAAAAGTCGCCATTAGAAATATTCCACATCCCAAAGCCCAGCCTTAAGTGTTAAGGTGTGGTCGTGTCTTCCATTGTGGGGGCTTGCACCTCTTGTTGTTTTGCTTGGCTCTACCACAGCACAGGCAGACATTTCTGTTTTAAGCACCTTATTGCTTCCCACTGTTGAAGAGCAATTCATTGATGGCAATTGGATCTTTCAACACGATCGAGCATCTGTTCATAATGCACGGCCTGTGGCGGAGTGGTTACACGACAGTAACGTTCCTGTCATGGACTGGCCTGCACACAGTCCTGACCTGAATCCTGTAGAACACCTTTGGGATGTTTTGGAAAACCGACTTCGTGCCAGGCCTCACCGACCGACATCGATACCTCTCCACAGTGCAGCACTCCGTGAAGAATGGGCTGCCATTCCCCAAGAAACCTTCCAACACTTGATTGAACGCTTACCTGCGAGAGTGGAAGCTGTCATCAAGGCTAATTGTGGGCCAACACCATACTGAATTCTAGCATTACCGATGGAGTGCGCCACGAACTTGTAAGTCATTTTTAGCCACGCGTCCGGATACATTTGGTAACATAATGTATATTCTTCAAACAAAACACCTCTTAGGAGACCAAGAAAAATTATTATCTTTTCGATTTTATGAGTGGTTGCCACGGAAATATTCTGTGTTTACATGAAAACCACTGAACTATGTCAGCATGAAGCGGATACCACTGAACTAATCTAAGTAGTGCACAGAGGAGATAGGGGAGAGTCATGCAATATCGGCCGTCTTATGTTCTGTGTTTTTACCGTGTAACTAAAGTGGTTAATCGGAATATTAATATACTTTTCTCTTACCTCAAGGCATGTACTGTCAACAGCACTAAGTATTTCTTTCTTTTTATTTATAGTACTTAATTATAGCGAAAATAAAAGAGAAGGTACTGCAAAACCTGTAGAAAGCCTGTTTCGGGATCGGCTATTATCTCTGCTGTGTTAATATCGGTTGTTACTGATACACTGCACTGACTGCGCTGATAGTTACTGATTAAGAGTCGGAGACATAAGCTCGGGAACTTTAGCTCACAGTTTTATAAAGATGGCAAGTAAGATATAAAATATTCTCCTGGTCCACAGTTCCAACATATGCCCAGCCACAGTTCTTGGTACACAGTGCCCACTCTTCTTCAATTTATTCCAAACACATAATGCACTTTTTAATCTCTTCTGTTGACCCATTATTTCCAGTAAGTTCAAATTTTCTTCGCTGCTTTGTAACTGGCATTCCTTGGCCACCCTTTGCGTGTTTAGTTTATTTTGGAACACCCGACGTACGTTCAGCTTTCTTCAACTTTCTTCCAAACTTTTTTCTGCTTTTAATTTTTTACATTTGGTGGCGATGTTTTTCATTTATAATTGTTGAAAACGTGTCAGCTGGCTCTCTTATTGTCATTTTTTTTACACATTGGGTTGCTCAGAGCTCTTTTCATGTATTCTTCACTCTATTTTCCTCTTACTCTTTTCTCGTTTTCCGCTATTTCAGTCTGAAAAGAAGTAAAGAGAAGAAAATATAATTTAAAAATGGAAATTACTTCTGGCCGATACTGAGGGACAAACGGGCGGCTGGTACTGCAAAACAAACACGCAGTGGAAGCTAGTCATATTGAACATTCTCTTACAGAAAGTATAATGAAACGTTTGTTACATGTCATTCCTTACGTACCGTAGATAACTGAAATACAACAATGAAATTAATCATTTGCCTTAAATACTTATGCCATAGGCTTTAGAATATCTTCCTTGCACTAACAGCTACAGCAACACCACCAAGCACTAAGAGGAGACAAAACACTGAACAGAGGAAGAAGGTATCATAGTCTGTTTCACAAGGATACGCAAGCTTGCTTCTCCTTACTGAAGCCTTCTGCCATTAGAAGGTGGAAAGGGAACCCCAGTAGCGATCGGTACCGTGTGCCGGCCGATACTGTACGACCCTATCCTAAACATTTTTGTTATTAGGTAGTTTAATTATTAATCGCATTTCAAGCTATGGAAACGTAAAAGTAATAATAAATGGTTTGTATAAAGGAAAACATTCTTTCCTTGTGCATCTGTGTCTTTCTCTTCGTTTTATGAATTATTCCTTGCCCTCAGTAAGCATGAATTACAAAAATCAAGAACATAACTGTTTCAGACAATATGTAGTTCCTTTTCTATTATCTATTATTAATCATATCAATAACATATGGACGAGAAAATCAGAAGGAAAGAACGCTGTACGCAGTTTGCAAATTTACTTTTAACAATCCGACCGGGTTAACGATTTCATTTTTGCACACAACATTTTAATGAACAAATTATTAAATTTCTTTCTGAAATTCACAATCTGTCTAGAGTACTGCCAGGGAACGTATCTTAGAGGCAAGACGATTACAGTAATCAAAGAAGAAATGTACATAAAAACGCAATTGGACACAGAGAAATATAAATTGTGTCAATCATCCCAGGAAATCTTCATAAATTACATTTTCGCGTATTGACACAATGTGTACAACATGTAGGAAAGTTTGAGCACGGGACAAGTCTTACATTATTTAGTAATAATGTGTGATATAGATGTAACTGAAATTGTCGTATACTTCCGATCTGCCCAATCAATTGCACGGGGTTACAGAATAAGCTTTTTAATTGAATTAATAAGAGGCGAAATGAGAATGTACTGAATGTAAAACCAAACGCAGTGTTCTAGAAATAATAATGAAATAAGACAGGAATGAACAGTTCAGTCTACACGCTGAAGAAGCAATGACGAAAATAAAAGAAATATCCAGAAATGTGATTAAAATTCATGGTGAAAGGTTGTCAGTCATAAGATTCGCAGGTGCCATTGCTATCCCAGTAGAATTGTAGAAGAACGGCGGGACCTATGAAATGGAATGTACAATATATTTAGTTCACACCATGAATTGAGGAAAAACTAAAGAAAGGTGAAAGTAACAAAGAGTAGCAGCAATGAAATTAGTGATAATCAGAATATAAAAATTGGGGGTCACAAAGTAGACAAAGCGAAGGAATTCTGCTACCTTGGAAGGGAGATTATGCATGACGGTTGCAGGAAGGAAGATATAGAAAGGCGAACAGGGTATCCTCGCAAAAAGGACCTACTAGAATCAAACGTAGGACTTAATTTCAGAAAAAAATTTCTGATAATTTACTTTTGGAGCACAACTGAATATTGAGGTGAATATGGACTGTGGGAAAACTGGAAAAAATAGAAGCGTTTGAGATGGGGTACTACAAAAGGACGTTAAAAATTAAGTGGGTGCGATGATCGCATTGTCAAATTACTTTCATGTGAAAGGAGTCGTCTGTACCTAAGACGTATTTTAATACAGTGCTTGCACGAACCTTCTTTTGTACATTAATCTAATATTTCCTTCACGTGAATTAAGATATAACAGGAACGGTAGCTGCTTACAGGATACGGAAATTTGCATTGCATGACAACGGGAATGAGGCAGTAATTGAGATTCAGTAAGAATATAAACGGCTGAACATCAACGTATTTTTGGTTTCGTACTTAGCGGAAGATTAAGTAATGGTGTGTTGATCGTAAAATTAGGATATCTCAAAACGTTTTGGACGCAATCAGTAAACCGAAAGACATCACCATGTTCTATGAAGTAGAGGAGTAGAGAAATTGGAGTCGTTGATATAAATCCGTTGTAGAATATTGGGGTCTGACATATAGCAAGAAACGAATGTTGCACTTGAGAATGACTTCTACATGCATTATTTAACAGGAAGATTAAAAGTTTTCAAGAGGAAAATGCAGCAGTTCTCGTATGGAAAACAACTACTTACTGTTCTCTCCTTCAGAGCGAAGAGAGATGAGTATATAAAAATAAAAGCTCGAACTATCAGAAGAGTAGTTGTATTAAAAGTCTTGGAAGATCATTTTACGAATAACACTTTGCCACAATTGAAGTTATAATTATGAAGTCCAGCTGAATCTGAAATACCTAACAACGCTAAAAATTTTATTTGAGTGCCGTTTGTTTTCAGCGAAATTTAATCTGTATTTGACGCAAGTTCATAAGGAGCTTGTTCCTCCATCTTCAACTATTCCTTAAGGGGAGCTGATTTAAAATGTGAATCATTTATGTTAAAGGCAGTCTGTATGAAATATAGTCCAAAACTGTAATCATTGATGTAAACTTGGAGGAAGTACAAAATACGAAGAAGAACACCCGGGAATCAAATATGTTTAAAATAACTGATATCACAGCAACATCATAAGAATAAGTGCGGATTATTTGACGTTAACAACAAACAATACGAAAGCTTTATGTAAAATGCGTTTTGCGTTTATTGAATATTGACGAAAGGGAAAATGCGTAAATGTCGATTTCAGAATTCAGCGGGCACTGTGGGCCGACATGTTGTGATGCCGACGGCGAGAATGAAGTGGTATTTATAGTAGTGGATAGGAACTAGCACACCTACACTAGAAAAAGATGGAATTGGTTTTATCTGTTTGAGAGTTTATGTCTAGTGTAACCCTAGATAGAAAGGGATTTTCTTACCGGTAATCTTGAAACAGTAAAACAGTCACACAATACTTGACGAATGCCACACGAGCGTGACGAAAAAAGAAGACATCAAGATAATACACGTGCCCTTAAAGGTACTTAGGTAACAGAAAGAATGAATGAAATGAAGGGCTAGCTAAATAAATATGTAATTAGAAAATTTTTTGAGCCTCTTGGAAAAGCCGTAGTAGTAGTAGATTGGTATTTTCGTATTTCCTATAACCACTCTTCTAGCAGCATCCGTAGAAACGTTGGGAATAGTTCTTTGACTTGAAAGAAAGCTACATTGGACTAAAAACGATTACTGATGAGTGAAAAATTTTCTCCTTCGAGTCATTAGTTCTTAATGAAAAGTTTTCCAAACATTAACTGTGTGTACTTAGAATCCAGTTGATTCTAATATGCATACCTATATTATTTAGCTATTGCTTTAAGGAAATCGGTAATATTACATGGATTTTAATTAAAGCACTGGACTACCCTTCCAAAAGAGTCGCTTTCCAATGTAATGTTATCATTCACAACGTAGAAGTTCAGTATTTCGCACTGTTGTTGGTTGATATACCGTAGCATATTCGCCGTAATATCTTCTGTCCCCGGAGAAATACTACAGGTGTCCCCGTGACACATGCTGTCGCTTCATACGCCGCTTCCTGTATTTAGTGACGCATAACCTGTCGAGTAACGTGCGCAAGGCAAGTGTGTGCACTTCATACTTTCTATGGGAACCGGTATTGTCTATTCACCCTCGCTTCCTAGGTCGTCCGGTAGGCGACGGACCTTACGTAAGCGGTGGTCTATTGGGTAGAACAGGCACACTCTGTGACTCGCAAGCATAGTGCAGGTTGTCGGTGTACCTTCGAGAGACGGTGCCTCGCAGTTTGAAAACATTTGGAGGGTTTAGTGGTGAAACACAATTCAAGACCACCTTCTACTTTGCAATGATTTTCTTCGTAGCTGTTGCTGCTATAGCTGATGTAGCTCTAGAGAACGTCCGTAGGAAATCTTACACGAACGGGAATACTTTCTCCTTGCTTTGTCCACTGTTTTGCCAACTAATATCAATATAACTGATTCTGGAGGTGAAGTTGTCTGCCCTAAATACATTACATGCACGAAACAAGAAAGGTAGCTTCAGCATGATCGTTACATGCATCTGTAGTGAGCTAAATATGTCTCTCATTATGGTTTTATACGGAAGTAGATGCGCATCCAGAAAAAATTCTAAATCGTGCAAGCTGGCTGGAAGTTGATGTGTCAGATTTCTCATATGGTTAGGTGAAGAGTTATACCATCTTTCCTTTGAACGCGTCAGTGTGGTTTCTCAAAGAAGCAACCATTAATATCCTTAACAAGAACTATAATGTGGAAATTTCTGACAATTTTGAATTTGGCTACACTGCATGTCGTTTTTACGTTAGTAAATTTTCGCGATTCCTTTTTTCATCTCTCTTGCCTTCCTGTCAAAGTAATATACGCTTACAGAGCATTCGAAAATTTACATATGCCGACTATCATCGTATCCTTTAATGTTTTCTATCATTCGCGCATCTAATCTATCAAAACTCTTTTCAGCATAATAAGAAGCTCTGGACTTTGTAGTAACGCTACTGTAATTGCCACTGGCATTAAAAAAGGGAGAAATATTCCGTTCATAATGTGGAACTTCTGGAGATATCTAAAATATTATCTTTTCAATCTTTTAATTCTTGCTCTGGAAATGTCGTGTGTTCACTAAACACCATCGGAAGTATCGGAAGTTGTAGGAGCACAGACAGCATAAATTTTTTGTACAGAATGGTTGCCAATCACAATACACGACAAATATTTGCAGGGCTGCGTAAAAATTGTATAAAAGTTAGGAAGATAAGGTATCCAATTACTTTCAGGGTCTTTAAGGTGCGTATTTTAGGTTAAGTTTAAAACATACTTTTACCAAACTGTAATTTTGTATCTCTTATGACGCTCGTATTAATAAGAGGTGAAAGAAGAAGGGCAGACGAAAGAAGCATAAGTCTTATCTATGGATCTGATTATATTGGTCACCATGAACTACCAGCTCCTATTTTAACAATGTGAGATAAGGGAATCACTGAACTGGTAAGGAATATTTTAATACCACTCAACAAGCATAATACCATCTGTAGAACAGTCAAAGGAAGTGTTAATACTGATGCAAAACAAGCGAACTTCACGTGCAATAGGATTAAAGTCTGAGAAGCATGATGATTGTGTCTTTATAGAAATACCATTACCTCTCAAATTACCATTCACAAAATTGGCTACATTCGTACTATCGTTGATGACTGAAGGAGTGAAAGAATCGTTCATGATCCCAGAACTGGGAAAGGGAATCAGTTCCATGCGCTTTAGGATCGTCAAACGCCGTGTTCCAGTTGAATAAAATTTCCTGAATCCACCAGACAGGAGTCTCAGCCACAACGACGTCACTCAGTGAAGATGTGAAACGTGTATTGCGCAAGCTTTTGGCTCTGTACTGTTCAACGATGTCTCCGAGCCATTCGGTTGTCACGCTCAACGCTAAATAGAGACTGGCCAGAGAGAAAATCCCTGTTAACGCTTTAAGATTCTATACAGTATTTTCTTACGCATACAATCTTCAGGCAAGAAGATGCTTTGCTGTAATGCGACACCCACTTGCCATGGGTTTTCGTACACTGAGCCAAAATGCATACAGATTACTGAAGACAACTTGGACTGATATCCTGTGTTGTAGTTTTACAGGGCTGTAGTGAGTGTTCCTTCTATACCGTATTTCGATTTTAGAATAGGCCGCAAACTATCTTCAATATTTATAATTGTTGGTGAACGATCTTGAAGTTCTTCATGTGTCTCTATGCAACGCCACATATACCCCTATAGCGACGTACCGCAGTGCATTTAGTTTCGTGGTTGTATGGAAAAATTGTTCTTTCTTTCATCTTTCTTTTGCTATCTCACTTGATCAGAAGTACACCTCTGCTTTCGCGTTATTTTTCAGTGCCACTAAGTAAATATTAGTTTTAGAGTGTTCTTTTTTTCTTGATGTATCTGTACGTAGCGCCCACAAGTTGAGAAGCATGCTGGCACTTGTATCTGTTTTCACTAAAGAAGTGGAGAAAACTTCTTTATTATACTCCATGTAGAAATATAAAAGGCGAGTACACAGTCTTGAAATTATAGTTTAGAGTGTCGTACGCCTCCGACGGATAATTTTTTGCCACAATGATAGCTCTACATACAGTAGCTTTTTGTATAACTCTTAAAACAATTTCCTGACTTACTGAAATGCACTTATAACTGTATCAAAAGTTTATCATAAGATCAATAAGCAGCATAGTAGTGTTAGTCTCTCTGAGGACTATACAATGTATATTTTCTAAGACAGTCTTTAAACTCTACTGACATACATGTGTACATTGACACTGAATATCGGTAATTTCCGTATTAAGAGCGAATGAGAGACAATATCAGAACGATCTACTATCTTTCACTGGTATATAATTACCAATGAAGATAAGCAATTCGTGTAGTCAAGTTAGACTAAAGAAATCCACTTGCTGTAAAATGAAGTCGTAAGTGATACTGACATTGCAAGAACTTAAAAGAAATTATACTTTGAGGATATTTATTTGTTGGTGTTTCCACAGCGACGTGCATTTTCTTCAAATCTACCCGCATACATTTTGTTGTGCTCTGTAACTCTATACGTGAAACATCCTGCTTTGTTATTCCGCGTAGGTTTTATGGTTGTGACTGTTAAGGCACGACATGCACAAATGTATGGACTGGGTGCACGAGGTGTCCTTTTAAGAAGTTTGTTGTTGAGGTCAGTCGGAGAGAAACCGAATCTGCTGTTACATCAAGTGTAACTATAATCTTTATGCGTCAGTTCGAAACGGACTGTAAGCTAATGGTACGTCAGGTTTTGTAATAACGCTTACTGATAATAATGCTCACGATTCAAAAAATATATTGTTCGTATCATACTGAAAATTCGTCTTGAAAACAGATGATGTCCTCTACTTTCGAAGATTAATATAAAATGTTCTATCATGTTGTTTTATTTATTTTCCAAGAATAGGAAGCACGTTCGACAGTAAGCGGCTTTTGGTTAGTCACATTACATTTCCACAAATATTTTATGCAGGTCGATTTAATAAATGCTCAAAACTAAGACAAGACGTCACATTACAGAAAAATATCAGTCCAATCCAGAAAACACTGAAATGAAGTTAATGTGCAAAACGGAAGGAAGTTTCAGTTTCGCAGCTGAAAATATCAAAATCCTGGGGAATACATGTCTACTATTGAACTTATGATCTTGCATGATTTTTTTCTTCTAAACGGTGTGACGAAATAATGGGTTCACCTGATAATAAGGATTTTGTCCACACAAAGGTAAGAGACTAATATGAAGTAACTACACTACTTGTAGTACACGGTAGCTATAGTTGGTGAAAAAATAAATAAGGACGAAGTTGTGTGTTGAGAACACCTTTTCGAACCCCTTTCTGAGACCGGTATGTCCACTTTCCTTTGATTTTCGTGTAGACTGAGTTAATAATTACATGATGCAGGTTTTAGCATGACTGTGCATACTGTTTTAGTGCATATGAAAGTACAGTCTACCGCTGTTTCTAATTTTATGGCTTTTTTCTACTCTTCGTCTCTGCATTAGGTAAACCAGGCTCTGCCTTCTTGTTACCCCACTAGGACTCCTGTTGTAGACGCGAATTGTTTGCAGGAAGAATGATTTATGGCAAGCCTCCGTCTGAGCTCGAATTTCACTTATTTTACCCTCATTGTCTTTACGCGAGATATATGCAGGAGGAAGTGATATATTGGTTGTATTTGATTTAGGATGACAATCGACGTTTGTAAACAGTTTCTGTATCTTGTAGCATTTTTGGACTATTATACAGAGACTAATATAATGTCAGATTTGAAATATAGTTCTTCCTTAGGGTTGAGTATATTGTCTGCTAAATTTCCTTTACAACTTTGGAAGTCTCATTGTGACGACTACACGATTTTCCAGTCATGGAACATTTTGTTGGCAACGAACATTGTTATATTTCCTTTGCGTTCATACCTCCAATTTTCCTCTAATGAACGAATAAACGTTTGTAATGTTGATAACTACAGGTGTATGTACTGAGCTACACACACATGCGACTCCATATCAGATGTAACAAAACTTGAAGAAAAATAGCAAGATGCAACCATAGTCTTGGAAGAGTGCGAGAGAATTCTGGAGCCGATTGACAACAAATGAGAAATCACACCCTGGAGCTCTAATAACGTTTTTGTAATTAGTGCTGTGGATGCAGTGCTGCCTGTTGATTTTTTTTTCCCTGCCTTTGTCTAACATTCGGTCAAAACGATCCAGTAATTTGTGGAACAAGGTGTGCAGGACCGTCCTCTGCTTTCTGAAGATCATCCGTGCGCTTTCACCCGTCCATCTCGCTGTTAAGTGCGCTCTGTGGAAATAACTTTAATTAGTCATATTTCAGCTGGTGCGCTCAAGAATATGCACTTCACATTGTTACAGTTTAAAAGGAGACAGTTTTGAGCATATAGGTCTAGGTATCAGAAAAGCTGTTTCCAATTAGAAGAGAAATTTCAAGAACTCCTTGTATTTAGATCAGACTTACTTTAGACGTCTTTATATAACTCGTCTGTTTCGACTGAAAGAGGGAAAGAACCTGCATTCTGCGGGTTCCAAGACACATAAAAGTAATCAAGACGAGCATACCCTTACTTACTAGTCATCGTAGAAGCTGTGACTCTTTTCAACTTAAACTTCTGTGAAGAAGACATCTGCCGAATTCTCTTGCTCCTTTACATGTAATGTGTTGCATTGCAATATACCTCATAGCTGGCCGAACATCTTTAAAACTAGAAGATGACAGCAGCAAAAGGAAAAAATACAAGAGACATTGTGACCTTGTGCAGAATGTAGGCGTCTGACGTCTGTTGTGCGTACCTACGAGCTGAATCGTGAAAGATGTCTCATGAGCAGAATGGCATGTAATACCGTTTTAATCTGTCCTAGACGAGCGCCGAAAATTGACATGCTGAGGAATTGAAATATCGAAATGCTAAAATCGTTCTTTTGGAAACAGAGATATGGATTTTATTATATTTATATTTCAGTTCACTTCGTGTTAGGGAAGACGAATTAAGTAAAGTGCTAGAAGAATTGCGTACCAGAGTGATGAAGTCTGTCAGTGTTAGAAACAAGTAAGATAATCAGGAACGACGTACTGCAAGGAACAGATGCCTTGGAGACGTTGGAAGTTGACTATTGCGCGTTTTGAGTACTGTGATACGGAAAAGTTGGTCAGAAACAATATAGAAGCCTTAGATATATCTCTAATCCTTCATAGAGAATTCTGAAATCATTCAAGCGGTCAACTTTATAGCTGTTACGTATTAACACATTAGGGATGGTGTTTCAAATGCTTCTCGTAATCTAATAGCCGATAAATCTCTACTACACTATGGCAAAAAAGAAAGGAAATAGTACGTCATACAAAACTGGATAACACGTCTGAGAGAATGGCACAAGGCTAATACATCTTTGATGTTACAGTAACCTCCAGTGCAGGCAGGAGAACGAATGACTGTGACATGACGTTTAAAAACAAAAAAGCAAACTCCAAATAAATATTGACTGACATCTGTGAAACACGTAGCGTTAGCGACTGAATTAGACGGGAACGCATACAATCATTGTGAGTCCTCGAAACATTATGGAGAAAATTTTCGTTTGTGCCATATTATCATGACTGTTCAAAAAGAAGTAGTAGTAGAATGTTACTCTATCAATTCACAGACATTATGAGAACATTTTTTGGACTTATTATAAAAATACTCAAATAAAATAAAAGAAATGAGGCTTGATTTCGACGTCTAATCCGCTTCGCGATCGTTGAGAACGAAATAAAGTGTGGATTGGACAAAGATGAGGAAGGAAAACATCCAAGGAAATTTTTAAGGTATCAAACGGATTCGGAACTCAAATAACTGACGGAGCCAATAAGAACGTAAATTAAAATGGCAGTTACGAAAACAATGCTACGTTCTCCGAACACGAGAAAATTTTGTTGATTGTCATTGTCATCATAGATCGGTTTCTATTGAAATCTTCACTAGGATCTGAACCTGATTATTAATGTTCCGTGTCGAAATTATTAATACGGATTTTGAAGACCTACTGGTAACAGTTCTTCGACAGGAAGGTCGGTTGATATATTGATTGTGAAGTGCTGACTCGTCTTCTTCCAGAAGTGTAAGACGTGACAAAATTGTTCCGCATGGTATATAAGGTATACGAGACACGTGACAGACACTCATATTTTAAGAAGAATTTAGTAATTCCTATTCCATAGAAGGTACGTGATGACGGGTATGTTTATCGTTACAAATACGGATACAAATTGCTCACAGATGACGGGAAAAATTTGTAAGAAGATCAGTTTGGCTTTTAAACAAATGTGGAAAACAATACCAACTCTACGACTTATTTTAGAAGATAGAGTGAGGAATGTGGAACCTACATTCTTACAATTTGTATATTTAGGGAAAGCGTTTGGCTACTTTTGATTGAATACGGTTTAAAAATTCTGAAGGTAGCGCCGACACTATAAGAAAGAGCAAAAAGTCTTGCAAAACTTCTACCAAAATCTGACTGCAGTTCCAAACGTCGAGGAAATAAAGCGCAAACAGAAATAGAGAAGGAATTTAGTCGGGGTTGTAGCCGCCCATCGATATTCTTTAATCTGTTCAATGAAACCATCAGTAAACGAAACCAAGGAAAATTGAAGTTCATGGAGAAGAAATAAGATATTTCAGGTTTACCAATGACATTTTAATTCTATCAGAGACGGCAAAGAAATTTAAATTGAAAGAAATAAATAGTATCTGAGTGTTCATAAGATGAACATCAACAGTAAAAGAATGACATAATGTTGTCGAATTAAATCAGATGATAGTGGTAGAATCACATTAGGAAATTAGACCGAAACGCTAACCGATTAGTTTTGCTGTTTTGGTAGAAGAATATCTCCGAAGTAGAGACAGACATAATGTACGTGCATGACTTTTTTGACTTATTACACACTTAAAAAAATAACCTTGTCGTTGTAATTTGCCAACTGATACCATCCAGAAAATGTGAGCTTTTGCGCTCAACAGTGTCATTCAGTTGGCGTGGAAGCGACCGACTCATCTGACGTCCTAAATGCCGTTGTTTATTGTCTTGACTGGCTCTCCGTTACCGGAGGAACTCACTATTTCCGATGGAGGGTTGCCTAGTGGCAGGCGTTTGCCGAATAACTTCGACAGACTGTCGAGATAATGCCTGAAGTATCCAAACATGGGAGCCTGTTCTCAGTCTGTTCCGTAAGACACTACCAATAATCAGTCGTTATTCAGTGTGTCTATTTTATGACGCACACATGTCTTAAAAGAATTGTGTGTCAAATTACTTGTTTCCTGAATACTGCATCAATCTTATTCACCTAGCCGAAGTCGAAGTGGAACGGTTTATCATTGACCTCCCTCGAAAGGTTCCTATCTCGTAATTGTATATCTGTGTCATGCGAATCGCTTTCCTGTGTAATAATGTAGTGTTCTGATTGTCTTGAATGAAAGAAAGTAAGTTAGCGAAACCCACTAACGCCTAACATTAGCAAGGAAAACGTCACCTTAATGCCCTCACTATGTTCCCTATTCACATTATTAGACCTTCCGTTAAGTTTTAGCTGTTAGCAGCAGTTGCATGCCACTATATCATTTGTCCATCCCTTACATGTTGTTTTGAAAACCGTAACTGAAATGCAGCGTTTTGTTGTCGGGTGGCGGAGTAGCATCACTCCTTTACTAGCATAAAAATGAATAGCGTTGGAGTCATTTAATCCAGTAAAACAGACTTCCTTTAGCCGCTGTCGATATGCTGTAATACGGAACACACAATCTGTTTCAGAACTCGTATCAAAAAATTGTTTAGGAAAATCCAACTATCTGAAGTTTACGTCTCTCTTGGTATGAAACTGTCATAAAACGGAACATTTCTTTCAGGAGATAGCGTATCAAATAAGGGAAACGTAGGTACTCCGAAAATGTTGCTTTGTCCTATTATATTGTTTTCGTTTGGAAAACGCAAATCGTAAATCATTTAATTGATTTGAACTGCCACTACATATTTTGAGTCTTTTTGACGCGTCGTCAGATTATAACTGAAGTGTGGGAACGGACATTTAGTAAGAGCTCGCTGTCACCTGTCAGGCAGTTAGCTCACATACCGAATCGGAAGTGAAAGTCTTCTTAGGAATACTAACAGAAAAATTTAAAGTTTTGGACATGGCCGCATGGCCATTGATCTTTTACAAAGTCAAATTAACAGCAATAGCTGCCCTCGGACGCTAAAAAGGTATCTTTTGACCCAGGTTTCGGCGCTGCTAAAACTCTCAAATTGGCATGGAACGTATTAAACTAAAAATCAAGCGGTGAAGCCTTATTCACCAAATTTGTAAAACAGAATGCATAAAAGGCAAGCCACTATGTGTCGAGCTACGGTAGCATCAGATTTGTGATTAAAACTTTATCGCTTGACTTTTAGTTTAATACATGAATGCCAATTTCAGAGTTCTGTTTCTGATGAAGGCACTCTTAGCAGTGCCGAAGCCTGGGTCAAAAACTCTTGCGAGCGAGGACCGTTGTTCATGGTAATTTTATTCTTAATAGACAAACTCTAAAAAGGTTCGTTTCAGGTTTTTCACAACTGTCCTTTTTCCAAAATAAAATAAATCATCAGTTGCACTGGTTCATTTAAATGCATAGTCCAATTACTCAATTACTTCATACTTATCAGCAGAGTTAGAAGGCCAAAGATATTCCACCTAGTGAAAGTAATTGTGTATTACCTTAGTAAGTAGTAAAAACATTACTGACATAGTTTTTAAATACCCAAATTTTTAACTGATTGTGGGACATTTGTCGCACGGAACAATCCGCCCATGCATTCTATTTACGATGGTGCACCGTGATGGACAAAACACTTGCTGCCGGCGGAGATGAACGTGAACGTGAGTTGTTCCCAATTAGAGGCTAACTCTGAAAGCCTGACGAGCGCTCTTCCACGAAAGGCGGAATCTGAGCCGGCTGTATAGTTTTGTTAATCACGCACGAGCCTGGCCGCAGAAAACAGGGATGATTTCGTTACCTGGCGGCGGACAATTTCCGAGCCATCGTCATTTCATCACGGATTCTCATCAGGACTAACACGCTGCGCATCTCACCCATGAGGTCTCTGGCCTGGCGAGGTGTACCTCAGCACCACGCTGGCCGGCGGGTTCTACGTCATTGGTGGCCATCGGTGCAGCGACATCCTCTCGCCTTCAACACAGTTGTATCTCTGCACGTTTTATTCATAATATCAGCCTTCGTAGGTCGCAGTGTAACTTCGAAATGAAAGACTGCCCATTTTTAGGAATAGCTGGTATGGTGTATACTCCAACTTCGTGGTAATGCATAGTAGGGTCACACAGTGGGTAACAAGTAAGATCGTATTACGCTGGAAAGAGAATGAAAGCACTAATATAATCACACGCAAGTAATATGCCACCAGCTGAGAGAAAACAGATCCATTAGTTTTCAGCACCACTGTAACGGGATATCTTGTTACAAGCCTTACAAGAATTTAGTTCAATGATCCTAGTTATCCGGCTCATATACTGAGAAGCGATAGAGTGCTCTACGTTAAGCATAGTAGCATATTCCACCCATGATCTAAAATTAATGTTGTAGAGAATAACACAACAGCTGACGAAATCACCAGTTAAAATTTCTGGGTGTCTTCTTCATTCTTTGGATACGAAGTGCATTAGGAGAATTAATTAGATAAATGTTTAATAAAGACTGGGCTCAGTTACACATGTTCTTCTAGTCTCAATGTATCAGTCAGTTCAGTAGAAATGTAATCGGGAACTGAGAAAGGGAGAAAAGCATTTGAAAGAGCAAAGGCACCCGCGAAAAAGCGAGTGGTTTGGTAATTCATTAAGTTTTGATTTGATGGCAAAAATTTGTATCTGTAAATACACCTGAAGATAGAAGGAAAAAAATCCAGTATTCATTCACTCTTGATGGTTTTACTTATTTTTCTGTTGGCTATCGTTTAGAACTTCGTTATCATTTTCTTCTCCGGTCAGTTTTCCGAGTTGGTAACATCGAGTTCAAGTTGTGTGGAATCGGAATTAGTTGCTGTCGTAGAAATGTGTGTTCATGTGTAATAGTAAAGAATTTTTGACAGCATCATATACTGCAACTTCTAGAGATGCATGTGTTTTGACTGAAAACTGTTTAAAAATACCTCATGTAATTAACCTGCAAGACTCAAATGTATGATCGACATAAAAGTTTTTGGGTATGGTACTGCGTCATAATGTATGAAAGTACTGCTGCTCAAGAAAAAGCAACATTTCGGCCACGGTTGCAGCCACCTTCTTCTGGGTCTACTTGACAGGTAGATGCAGAAGAAGGCCGCTGCAACCGTGGCCGAAACATTGATTTTTCTTCAGCAGCATTACTTATATATATTAAGACGTAGTACCATACCCAGAAAAATTTTATGTTGACTGACTCTGGGCTCGGAAGCCTACGCAATTATACAAGTGTATGATGTCGTCCTGAAAAATCTTTTTTCTGGAAAATACGAGCTATAGGAGCATCGGTGCTTCTATACGGAATTTCAGAATGCTTGGTCTGGAATAGAGAAGTCCAAATTGGTATGCAGAAGTTAATGATGAGGTAGATGTGTGTAGAATACTTTTGTTGGAGGTTCTTTGACGAAACAGCGACCTGGAAAAGTATTTTAAGATCTTTCTTAGCGAAACATCTCCTGGAGTATGTGTCCGTGTTCCGGGAGCTATCCATAACGCAAGGTGGACGTCGAAACCTATTTATTGCTTCAAAAATTTTGTGAATTTGAATTATCACCAACAGAAGCTAATGTCCCGTGTAATATTTGTATTTATGTTGTTAGTGAGTATATTAAATCGTAGTTCTTTGGCACTTCTTCAACCAAAACAATGTATTTGGATTTCAGTACTCTTTCAAAGCCTTATAAATATTAGACTGCAGATTGTGACTTCTAGAGTGTCTTTAGAAAAAGTGAAAACTCAGATATATCACTTTTCATCTGAATACGACGCGTTTTCGTTCTTTGATTGTAATTTGTCTTCTGATTCAAAACTGTAAACAATAAATCCATTGAATCATGAGGCGAAACTACCAGAAGAAAACATTAAAAGAGTTCAGATAATAATCTATCAAATGAAAGGAAGCAGTAACAATGGTATCTAACAGTTAGTTCCTGGTTAAGAAAGATTATTTCCTTCCAGATTGGACTTGAGTTACGAGTTCCTTGAGACAGACCTTTCTGCGTGGCAACGATGCGAGCAGTGAATAATTTTAAAGTTATAAATGATGCCTCTGAGACAAGCTCGAAGCTTATGGAGGACTGCAAATAAATTATTCACAAACAACGCAAAACAGAAGCAGTATGGGCTTCAGGTCGTGTTCGAGCATCACCGTTAGTTTCCAGGGCTTAAAAAAAAGGTGACTTTATCAAAGACTGAAGATTTGTGTAAGGAAATAGGATTATCTCAACACAAGTGTCTTACAAACATTGCACATAGTAGTTTTAGAGCATGAACTATTGCAGTTAGTTTAGCAGACTTAATAATTACGTTGTAAGTTACTGATTCATCAATTGTTTCAGAGTAATATTTTTTTCTACAAGACGAAAATGAAATTTTTGACCCATACGACTTTCGTGTTTCTTTTAATATATAGTGGCCTGATGGTGCGTCCTCTTCCTGGCACTCAAATGACACAAAGCTCACTTTTTCGTGCAATGGAACCAAAGTAAGGGGTAACACAAAGAAACTATCAAACTAATTCCAACTTAATTTCACAAAGCATAGCATTGTTTGCATAGAAACTTATCAATGTTATTCTTACGTCTCGAATATTTTTCTATTTCTGAATATTCTGTTATTCCCTACATTGCGTGTTCAAAAAACAGACTGAACCGTAGAGGAGAAATACCTCATCTCTGCGCTGCGCCTATCTATTGAATGTTACCTGTCATTCCCTACAGCGTATAACTAGCTGATTAAAAGTTTCCGGACACCGCTGTCTAGTGACGAATAGAACATTAGAGGTGACGACAGACGGCACTGCCAGTATAAAATGATTCAAGAAGATTTCTGTTGTCAGTAGAGAAGCAGTACAGCCGAATGGGTCATCACGAAAGTTCAGTGACCTCGAACATCGATGAGTCATCAGATGTAACCAGGGTAACAATAGAGTCAGTGGCATTTCAAAACAGCTATTGGTGAAGTGGCTGTGACGCAGAACCCCCTGCTAAGCCAAGACTAAGGAGACCTCAGGTAATGATGGACGAGGACCAACAAGCAATGCGGAGGGTGGCCGTGAGAAATCGCATGAATGCTAACCAATATTGAAGGTGGTTTAAAGAGAGACAATGGATGACTGGAAACGAGTGGTCTGGCGTGATGAACCTTGTGGCAACGCTGCTGGAGGGCTTGGGTTTGGTGAATTCCTGGAGAACGTTACATGCTGTCGTGTGTAGTGTCAGCAGTGAAGTACGGAGGAGGTGCTGTTATGGATGGATGTGTTTTGCGTGTTCTTGATTGCTCCTCTGTATTTCTGCCATTATGAAGCACAGATAGAGAACGTTTTCTCTGTTGCCACTTTCTAAAGCCAAACTATATTTCTCAAACAGATCTTCAATTTTCTTTGCCACTTTTCTGTGTATCGTCTGTTTCAGAAACTTGGGCTCATCCCCTGTCAAGTTGATTGTGTGGTAGTTCTTGCATTTATTTCCCCGTATTGTCTTCGAATTTATGTGCATGTAATTCTGCAGAAAACCCAACGGTATGTGCCCTTCTCATAGATTCTACGTACTAAATTTTAGTTCAGGTTATTACTTAACCGTAATTGGGCAGGATATGTTGAAAAGACCATTCAGCATCTGTTAAGTTAGCGAAATGCCAGGTCCTAGCACAATGCAAAATGTTTATTTTTGGTTAATCTGAGAACGTTAACTGAAACTATTGTGTCTATGAGACTTATGTTGATGAAATGTTCACAGATCGCAATGAAAGGGAAAACCAAAAATATTTACTGAAGAGGTGTGTGGATACAGCATGTTACAGCTCCAAACTGATCCTGTGGAGTATATTTTGAGTTAAAGTGAGTAATTGTTTAGAGCTGGTGGGACACATATAAGTTTACACGTAATGTTTGCAACTACCATAATAGAGGTGTGAAGACGTCATTACTTAATCGGATCCAATTATAAAAGAACGGAAATCTGAAACCCAGGTGAATAACGCAATTATTGTTAAGCATGATTTGACTCACTTGTGCCTTAAGTTGTTTATTTCGTGAGTATTACTGCGAAGGAGCTGCTGAGACTGGGCGCCGAAATAAGGAACTAATGACGTCAATCGATCTCTCAGGGTAACGTGAGATCTTGAAATTCGAAATCTGTGTCAGACACTCTGAAAAATACGAATCTTGAACAAACAGAGACAGGTATGAGAAAGACAGGAGCGCAAAAAGAACTGTGGGTAACAGGAGAAGTACTACAACGGATCGAACAAAGAAAAAATGTAAAACAAATGGTTCAGCAAAAGAAACGAAATCAGCAAGGTGATACAGTTACAAATGAAATCAACAGTAAGAACAAGAAAGTTAACAGAAATGGCTGCGGAAAAATGTGAAGAAATCAGAAAGAACTGATCGTCGGAGGAACTAGTTTTGCATACAGATAAGTCAAAATATCTTTCGGAGACTTCAAATGATAAGGAGTTAAAAGTGAGACTGCAAAATCAATTCTACTATTAAACTTAGAAGAGTGTGCGACTGGGTGGAAAGTATACATTGGGGGTCTCTACGAGAGGGAGTAGTTTTCTGTTAACATGGGAGAAGCACTGGTTGTCAAGTTGGAGGATGTAATGGACACAGTATTTCGACAGAGCTTTGGCGAGGATAAACAAAATTCCTTCAGAAATTCCGAAACTACTATGGGAAAATAACAACCAAACGATAATTCACCTTAGTACGTAGAATCTGTTACACTAAAGGCATATCATCCCAAGTTTGGAACTAACATCCACACAACACTGAAGACAGGTAGGTCAGATAAATGCGAGAATTACCGCACAATCAGCTTGATGGCTACGCATCCAGTTTGCTGACCAGTATAATGTACAAAAGAGCCGAAAAGAAAAATTATGACCTGTTTGATGATAACCATTTTCGCTTCAGAAAAGTAAAGAATCAAGAATAAGTGCTGACGTTACACTCGATAATAAAGTAGACGTCATTTGGGGGGTCTTTCGAATTGGGAAAACGACTAACAACTTATTTGGAAAACTCAGAATATATATATGTTTAGCACTAACAGTGAGGTTTTTTTTTTAATTTTGATTTGACGCTACGTTCATTGGAAATACATTCATGCATTAAACTCAATAGCGTCCACTGAAGTCAGTGATCGTTAATTCGTTTGTCAGTGAATAATAAATCTGATTATTTTCAGCATATCGGTTACCAAGCAATAAGAATTCTGCTATTTTATTAATTACAGCTTAATGTTCATACTGTTTACTACGGATTCTGCGACATATAGATGTGGTAATAATACTTATTCAAATTTCTTCAATAAGATATCTGATATTTTATTAATTAAAGCTTAGTGTTCGTACTGTTTACTATGGATTCTCCACCGTATGAATGGCACATCAGTATGATGAAGAATCCATTGCAGACAGTACCAAAATTAAAATACCTCCAATAATTTTGCTTTTGCACTTTCTACCTCGCCGATTTTCGTTGAGGTATTCATCATCTCTCGGACACATATGGACTCTTTTTCTCGAGAAATTGGCTGTCGCTAATTCAATGTGTATGTACCCTTTTCTTTTAGCTAGATTTTGACACTGACAATCCTACGCAATTTCTTTCGAAGACTAACCTAGAATGACTCCCGGGGAAATGTGCGCCGCTGTTGATATTTCAATGAGAAATTTCATTTGAAGCCCTTTCTTTATATGTCTTGCAAGGTTTAATAATTATTTTATGCACTTTTTACCCGTTTATCGTATTATTATTAGCAGTGTCTTTCTTCCGTCGCATTATTATTACGAGATATTTAACTGAAGGCCTTGTTTTTCTTTTGTTGTATTATTATTACCAAACATTTAATTGAAGCTCTCTTAGATTTATTGTGCTTTATCCATGTTTCATATTGTAAGAGTTCTATCTTTATTTTGTCGTATTGCAGTTAATTATTCTACACAACATTCACTTGTTCCGTAGACAATTACGAACAGTTTCATTTACTTCATAGAGTTCCAACACAGGAATCAGTCTGTGGCCTTCTTATCTATTACTTCCCTTCATTTTATTATCAACATACGAAATTTGTACAGAGATGTCTTTTCTTCAGGCGCCGACGTATTTCTAGGGCACTTTACAGTGTCTTAGTTTGAGTTTGGACTCACATTTTCTTAGACAGTTTGGACTTACAGTGTCATAGACAATTTATAACCATCATTAATCGTATTTGTTACTCGCTCTGTTTACTGTTACTATGCCTTCTTTCCACAGTTACGTACTCTGAGTTAATTGCTTTCGTGTGAGTCTTAGAACAGGTGATAGACTAACAAACAGCCTTGACAGTAATACATTTTAGTGTGTTTTTCAGTACACGCTGTTATCATCATTTGTCACAGGAATGTGTAATTTGATTTCAAGTGACCTCAGTTTTACGTTGTTAACACAAATGCTACATCTTATTCACGTTTGGTTCCTGCTGGATTACTCGATGTACAACATGCGTCACTTTTAGCATTCTGTAGCAGCTTTTATTTGTGCCCACATTATTTTCATTTCCTCAGACTGGGCTCTTCTGTGCTCGTCAGATGACGTGTGTCGGTCTTTTTTGAATTTTTCTGCCAGCCCAGCTGTCCAGTCATGGCTTTTCTGCCTAATTATTTTCCTGTCTTTATCAAGTATTGTTTCTCTCTCTTTCAGATTATTTTTACTGCAATGATCCATTTATTGTTCCAGTGTTGGCTTTACTGCGAGTTTGTCGAATTCCACAACCTATTTAGTTATTCTATGTGGTTCTTTCTTTTAACATCCATGTAAGATTTTTGCGTACGGCTTTTTGTATCCGAATACATGTTGGTATCCGTTTCAATTGTTGGTATACTTTTCTATTCGTTTATTTGCTCTTAGCCTCTATGAACCTTTTTCAGTACATCAGGAAGTAAAATTTTTGCTAGTTACTTTTCGTCCACTCTTTTGCCTTTCTTCGGTGTCTCTTTTCCTGTTTAAAATGAGTGTCTCAGCCCCACAGGGACACTCTGGCTTGATGAATCTGTTGTAATGTTTGTATTTGGTGCACTACATTTTTTGTTATATAGGTTTCTTGTAAACTAGGAAATTGTTTTCATTTTGTGGCAACGAATTCTATAACCAATACTTTCCAGGCCAGTCTTCTGAGTGATTTCCCCTAAATATTTGAACTAAGACACTTACTCGATTTTTGCATCTTTTGTTTCTAGAAGTTTTAGTCCCAAGCAGTTGCTGGTCGTATATTTTGTTTTTTCAAACGACAGTTGGAGTTCCACTCCTTCTGCTGTTCCTTTAAGAATTTTTGTATGGTTTTGTGCTGTTTGAATGTCCTAACACAGAATCGCCATGTCGTCTGATAGAGCCAAGAAGTCGTAAGGTTGTTTTTTTTTTTTCAAATTTTATTGGTTCGTCAATTTCGAACCCCAATTTCTGCATGTGGCCAGCTTGTATTAGTTTTTCTAAGACTCAGTTGAAAAGTAACTAAGAGAGTGTATTACCTTGTCTCACTCCTGTCCTAAGTTTAAAATGTTCCGAAATTTTTCTCCCGAGTTTTGCCTTGCATTTTGTTCCATTCAGTGTTTCTACTAATAACTGCAGTGCTTTTGAGGTCCAGGCGCTGTTATTTCAGAATTTCCAAAAGAAACTTGCCGTCCGCTAAAATTTCTTCTGGGCAACCTCTGTTTGTTGTGAAACCAGCTTGATACTCGCCAGTTTTACATTCACTTTGTTTTTGAGATATGTTCAGGAGACAGTGAAATTAAAATCTGTATGGGACTGGAAGAAAAATATCACCTTAATTATTAATATCCTTCTATCTCTCTTTATTTAGCGGATTCATCAATGGAATTTTCCAATCATTCCGAATTTTCCTAGTTTGCAAAATGATTTGCATGATCAACGTAATTAAGGTTTACACAAACAGATTTCATGACTTCTGCAACAGCTGTGTTTTCACTAAAACTTTGATATTTTTTAATCCCTTAGTTTGTCAACTTACTCTTTATTTACTGCTTCTGAATCTGGATTGGTTTTATAGGAGAATTTGTGGTGAAAATATTTTCTTGGGTTACGAAAAATTTAAAAGTTTTTAAAAATATTTGCATACTTACATCCAGTTTTCTTCGTTTTCATATCCTAATCGCTGATTTTGTTTCAGGAAACAGAGGTTTTGGGGCTCGTATCAACATGACTTTGTTGTAAAGGTTTCATAAAAAGATGTGGTCCTCAGTTTTGGAAATTTTCTTCAATTTCACGTAGTTGACTGTTCTCACATTTACGTTTTGGTTGTTTAATTAATTTTGAAGTAATTTCTGGAGTTTCCAGTTACACTTCATCCGTTTTTTCTTTGTAATTTATTAGTACTCCTTGTTCTGAATGACACAGGCTCTTTTTCACTTTTATAAAGGAATATGTCTTTGGTCAGTTTTGTTAAGTTTCTGTTTGAGTTGTTCCCAATTTTGTGTCCGCGTTTAATGGAGTTCATTTGCTTATATTAGTGGTTTGACTTTTGCGACTGCAGATTTAGGAATTACTCATATCCTTTAGCTCTATTTTTGTGCTCTTTTTTAGTTTCACTCGTATTATGACGTGGACTGTGTGAATATTTGCTCCTTTGCGTACTTGAACCTTTAAAATCTACTTGTGCAATGGCTAAGAGATCCTGATACGATGGGTCTGAGATTAATTTATGTTCTTGTCGGGTGATCGTCATGTTTTTCTGTTTTTTGTGTTTTTTCTTTTTTCATTTAAGTGGTTTGACATAATTTTAAAGTTGAAATTTCTAAACTGTTCTGTCAGTCACTTTCCATTATGGTTGGTCCAACCGTTTTCCTGAATTTTCTACTTCCATAACTCTCGAAATTTTCAGGTAAGTTTTCTACATATTAGAGACTGTATTTTTACCACTTCTCGTGACTTCCTTACTTTTTCTTGATTTGTTTTCTTCGCTCGATCTATCGGTACATATGCATAAATTACCGTGTACATTTAACGTGCGCGTTTTAAGGAAATTATGATTAGGTCATTGTTCGCGAGCTATACCTCGATTAAAGAATTAAGAATGTTTTGTGAAACTGTTAATGAAATCCATGGTTGAGGTGCATTTTTAAGAATTCTTTCGCTTTTTTGCTTTTGAACAATCTGTAATCTCCAAAATATGCCTTTAGAGATGAGCGGATGTCGATTTTGCCAAAGGAAGTTCTGTTTTTGGGCTTTAGTTACCTGGAGGATTCCGATTTTCTCTGGCTTGGGATATAACGGGTCACCCCAGTCCCCCAGAATCCGACGGACTAGTTGCACCACTGATAGCAGAAGATTTTTTATGTAATGGGCTAATTTTGTGATTAATAAAGCGCTCCATTGCTGGAATTGGTCGCAACTGTAAAAAAGTATGTGGTTAATACTGAAGGGATTAGTTACAGGATTTTAAGCGCCGGTAGCATCTCTAGTGAACGAACAGACGCCGGCCACATTGCCGCTTGGTCCAAGTCAGGAGGAAAGCGGACGTTGTTAAGTGAGATGTCTCTTATACTAGTTCCTGCGTACCGAAATCCGTCCGGTACACCTTCTCTGCTGTTGAAGTATTCGCTTTTTCTGTGATAAGCGGCCCTCACAGAGTTCTGTCACTCGGACCAGGTAGACCCTGTTTTTAACGAGGCTGTTACACCACCTTTCCTTCTTCCTGGTCGCTAACACTTGAACGATGAGGTCCCGGGCTCAGGACCGGCGTATATTCATCGTCATCGTCGGTTCATGATAAAATACTTTCTTGTGTGGTTTGTCTTACGCGGGCGACTCTTTATGCGACATTACAGAGAAATTAGTATGTACTTGTTACTATTACTTTTATTACGGTTTCCTTTGTATTTCTGGTTCATTCCAGTTTTCGAGACATTTACTCTCCCTGAGAGACACACAGCACCTCTGAGACTACTGAGACTACTCCTACAAAACGATAATAACGATTTTCAGCTGCTCTCTGTAGCCACGACACACATTCTGTCAGAATGCCGAACAAGTCGCCATAAATTGAAACAAAATGTCTGGTTAAGAAGTTTAGTTTAATAGGTTGGCTAGAATAATGGTGGACTATTAAATCTCGGCCTTAGAAGCGTCCAGCTGTTTCTTCAAAGGTTGAATTTCGATCGGATGAAATATTTTTGTTCAACAAAATCAGAAAGCTTTTTATTTCTTTTCTTTTTTTTTCATTGAGGCTATACCTGTAGATATGTGCTTTTCTTTCCAAATACTTATTTCATTATTTTTTGTTCGTTAATGGACAACTGGTTTTTATTAACTAACCTCTTATCGGAATGCAAGCAAAAAATGGTAAAATGTGAGAGAAAAAAAGAGACAAGTTTTAAGTTCCACGACATTGCGCCTTCTTTTCCATTCTGCCCTTAAGTATGTACTATTATTTTCGCGAATCAGCCTTCACATCCAATTACTAGTAGCATCTCCGCCTTTGAGGCCTTTTTAAGAGACAGTTTCAATATTCCTTTATTTACTGTGAGAAAGTAGAATTGTTAATTTTACTAAGATAAAATAAAACACATATGCACACATAACCATACAATTGTTATTTCTACAACATTGCTAATAATCTATTACAAAACAAAAATAAAGGAATAGATATTTTAAATGCATGAAAACATAAAAAGTTCTCCTTGTAAAATAAATATATTATTTCAGGTCCATAGATTTTGCTTCATACATTTAATTTTGTTAAATTACATTTTACTATTACGCAATTCCTCTTTGCGGAAGTCATGACCGAGGAAAGTGAAAACTTTGTCGTCAGGGCCTGTTGCCCTCTTGGTACTTGCTGCAGTGGATTCCGAGGAATCAAATCCCAAGAACCATAAAAAAAGAGGACACAAATGTCGGTGAGGAAGAAGATGATGAAGGAAATGAAGATAAAGAACAACAAGCGCAAGAGGAAGAAGCTTAAGAAAACTAATGAAACTTACATTTTTTTACAAGTATATATTTTCTGTAATAACAATAATAATACAGACAGTTCTGCAATAAAGTTTGTCATTAAAAGTATAGATGTTATCTTAAAATACTTTTTGTGCACTTCATTTATCTTTTACAGGCTCTTTTGGCCATTTTGGACCCGCCAATTTTAATTTTTCAATTTTGATACAAAAATCGTTATCTGACGTGTTAGAAAAGTAATATCCCCATTTTTTGGCCATATTGGTGCATATTTTGCAATTGTGGCCTGGATTTCAGCATTCTGGCTCAGTTTGCCGTGTTACATCATTGTCGGCACGAGTACTGGAATATCGCAAAATGTAGCAGCTTAACCGAACATGAACCCTCATTCCAGTTTCTTCGTCCCCATAACCTTGTAGAAATCGCACTTCGAACTCTTAAAATCGATCGATATGCTAGCTGAGATATAAAAACTAGTGATTTTGTTGTTGTATAAATCGTCCTGCAGCCCATCACTGATCAGTAATATACTCGCTAAGTTTAGGAGACTTCATTTTCTAGTTATGTTTAACTATGCGTCTTCAGAGGAAATTGTCAGAGAGTTCATCTAGCTGCCCTGCTACAGAGACGGTGAAGAGTTTCGTAAGACGCGACACACTGGCCGAACGCCTCTGAGGTCACTGCGTGCGTGAATTATAGACACCAGTCTCCACACTGCACTAGTGGAATGTCCTGCTTCGTCTGAAACCATGGCAGGGCGTCCTAATATTGTGGTACGCCACGCGTCACTCACCATTTACAATAGAAGCTGAGTGCTGCGTGCAGAACTTGTAGCCCGTCGTCTCATTTTGCCATCTACTCTCGCCTACGCCCCTATTGTGATGGAAGTCAGGCGGACAGGTGAGCTTCAGTCATGCAAATGTGGGCTTCAGTATCATCCCACAAGAATACGACGCATTGTTCAAATAACTACCTCTTGGTGATTACCTTGCTCCTGAAAGAAAAATAAGATCTTCTTTACCTTTTTTCCACTCAAACACAAACTAGACACTATTCCTTCCTCATCTCTGTATATAACTCATGATCTGTTTTTTATCCTAGACAATATTTTATGCTACACGGATAAAGTCGGCGTATCACTACAAAACATCGTTGTGCACCGAAAAAATCGATACAATTTCAACCACACAGATTTATAAAATTCAGCCAATATAATAATATGTTCTTAGAGCAGTAGTGTGACTGTTACCATTTATCTTACAGACTACAATCTTGCAGAGTAGAAATAGGATCTTGATCATTTATTAAGCGTTTTCTTCAGGGTCTGGTTGTAAAATTACTCTCCTACGCAAATCTATGAGGTGGTCTGCAACAAAGATGAACTGAAAATTAGAACCAGAAATTACATCACTGATATTGTACTAGCGCTTTACACAAAACAGGAGTCTCAGTTCTTAGCAGTGTAATTTAAGGAGATTCACTGTGACAACGATATAGCAAATGTAGCTCATTAAACTATTGTTATATTAATCAGACCTTGGACATTTTAGCACACTAATGGGCTACGAGAAAGATCCAAAGAAGTATTTATTGTCAGCTAGGGAGAACTTACACAATTGTACGACTGTTTTATTTCATACTGTCGTAGATTTGTGTGTTATTTAACTATCACTATTTGCTGACGATCAGTTTTCCAACATTAATTGTGTACATTTCTTGATAATCGTGCATACTAAACTGTAAAAATATACTTCAGGAACCAAGATAAAGACAAATTTTACAATATTCCTTAAATGTGTTTAATTATTACTCGGTATTGATATATTAGTGATCGAATGTATACGAATGCGGCATAATATAATGCATCAACAAAAACCGATTTATCCCATAAACCGGGTACTATGTTCGTCCACATAGCATCACAAAGCCTCTGCAACGCCATCCAACTGAATACACACCGAAACTTTGATCGCGTTAATTTATCTGAAATTGCAACTGAAGTGCATGAAATAGTTTGCAGGACTTACTAAGAAACTTACGTAACCACAGGGCAAACATGCTCCCCTGAAGACGGGTGAAGGAAACGTGCACCTTGGCTAATTGAAGAAATAAAACAGGTCAGGGATCTCACAGACGCTGCGCATCGGGCATACAAACTGCGTTCCCGTCTTAAAATTATATTGCTTACAAAAATAGAATTGAATCGGATTAGACAAGCTATTAGAAACACAAAACTCTGACATGCTCATACAATAATCGAAAGCAGAAATAGACCAGCTGTCGTGTGGGAAAATTTGAGTGGTTTGGATACCGGCAAAGTAGAAGCTGTAGCTGATCCGGTTGTCCCAGCCGATGAACTGAACCGGTACTTCACATAACTTAAATAACAGCTGAACCACAGACGACGCAGAGACTCATTGATTACTTCACGAGCTAAACGACTGTAGCCACGAAACATTCTATCTGAAATATAGTACTTGCGATACCGCCAAAAAAGCTATCATGCGTGTCAAATCAGCAACTACGGGACACGATGGCATCACAGTCCACATCACAGTCCAAATGATGAAGCTTGTTATTAGCCCACTATAACAGATATCTTCAACAACTCCTTAACCACAAGCGCTTACCCTGAGGCCAGGAAACAGGGACATATAAAGTCATTACCAAGACTTTGTCGCAGCACCATCCGATTAGCGGCATATTTGTATTCTTCCTGCACTGACCAAGGCCTTAGAACATTCTAACAACCTACCTTGCTGCATACAACCTACTAGGTGAATACCAATCGTGCTTTCGTAAACTTTGGAGCACAAAATCTGCCTTCTTAAAGGTAACAGATGACGTGAACCTTGTCTTGGACCCATAAAGGCGGTTATCATGTGCCTCTTCATCATAGCCTTTGACACTGCTGACTTCGACATTTTACT